>NC_133802.1:5604246-6216746 GCF_043250625.1 Sebastes fasciatus
AATTGTGATTTGTGATTTTTGGCTGTAGAAATAAAACTGACCTTACTTGACCGTCAATCTTCTCATCTAACATCCCAGCAAGAAAGCAAATAAGCGCAATCCCCAAAATGTCGAACTGTTCCTTTAAGCCAATATGAACTGCTACGTGTTTGATTGTTGAGAAACTCTGAGCTCCTTCAGTGTTTCAAATTAGAAATCAAATTTGAAAATGAAAATAAGATTGCATTCTGGTTTTATGGCAGTTTTCATACAACTGTGGTCAGAAAGAAGCCTCTATTATATCTTGCAGTGCACACAACAAGCCTTTGTAAAAGGAAAATGTATTTTAGAAAGCCAATATATTGATCTAATCTTAGTGGAGACCTGAAGTCTTGTTAATAAAACCAGCTTATTTGACTCTCGTTCACATTGTTGACTCTGGATCTTTCCACAGTTATGAGTTCAGTTGATGTGGAAGGATATAAACATCACAGAGCTCTGTGTGGTTCCGTGCCAGCTCAACTCCAAAATCTCTCTGGCGTTTGTGTTTTTACAAGGAGGATTCAAAGGCACTTAATTTATTATAATCAAGCTTATCTTTAAAATGGAAGTGAATCAGTCAACCAAGTTAAGCTGGTTTACTAAATGGATTTCCACTCCAATGAGCAATTATATAAAAAACATGACAAATGTAAGCATTCAAAAAAAAAAGAAGAAAGCTTTATTTCATCTTTTGTGGCAAGAGCGCCGCCGTGTTGCAGTACTCTAGCCTGTGACAAGGTTGGTTGGCTCGGCTGAGTTACACAGATACAATGGTAGAGACCGTGAAAGACGCAGACTGAAGAGACACAGGACAGAAGAAAACAAAAGAGGGGACACTATCGTATTGCTCCTGGATGTAAAGATGAGTTTTACAATCTTAAAAACCAAGGACAAAACAGTCCATTTCATAAACTGCTGCTGAAATGGAGATCAGTAGCGTTATACTGCAACGCTGGCTACAGTGGCACTGAAAGAGCCCTCTGACAGGCACTGAGTCAAGCTGACTGTCTCCCCGTCTCCCGTCCACTCCCCTCTCTGATCACCTGTCTCTGTCTCACCATCTCCCGTCCTCTCCCCTCTCTGATCACCTGTCTCTGTCTTACCATCTCCCGTCCTCTCCCCTCTCTCGTCACAAAGTAAAACTTATCTCCAAAGCAAATACTAGAGACTTTATCGGCCTAATGTTGCCCTTGTTCTCCTTTAACTAGCGAACTAAATAACTAACTATCTAACTTTGTTATACTTCCAAGGAGCCGGCGTGCACACGGACCGACTTGGTGGGCTGCTGTTAGCGGCAGCTCCGAACGATGTGGGCAGGGGAGCCCCATTTTTCGCTCTGTGGTGTCCATCGGCTTGGGAGTATAACTGAGTTAGTCATTTAGTTAGCTAGTTGAAGGAGAACCAAGCTAACAATAGGCCGATAATGTCTCTTGTGAGCTTCAGAATAAAGTAGTAGTAGTCTTTGAACGGTCTGAATGAGACAGCAGAGGCGGAGAGACAGATGATCAAAGAGGGGAGAGGACAGGAGATGGGGAAACAGTCAGCTGCAGCAACTTCAGTGTCACTATAGCCAGCGCTGCAGTAACGTTACTGTTCTCAGTTTCAGCGGCAGTTTATGAAATGGGCTGTTTTGTCCTTGGTTTGAACATTGTAAAACTCAAATTCACATCCAGGAACAATACAATAGCATTGTCTCCCCAGTCTCCGTCTCTCATGGTCTATACCGTTGTATCTGTGTCACTCAACCGAGCCAACCAACCTTGTGTCATCACAGACTAGAGGATTGCAACACGGTGGCGCTCTCGCCAAGAAAGATGAAACAAAGCTTATTTTTCTTTTAAATGCTGACATTGATCATATTTGCCATATCTGACTGTGATATATAATATAATTGTTCAGTGGAAATCTATTTAGTAAACCAGCTTAATTTGGTTGACTGGTTCACTTCCACTTTAAGCACTCATTGTACAGACTGTGCAGTAACTGTCATGCAGGTAAAGTTGCTATATAGAATCTCCCACGTGTTCAAGCATACGAGGAAGACAGATTTTCATTTCAACATTGTGCTGGGGAGACAGAGGTCCGTTGGTTTGGATGTTGGTGTCCAGCTATCATTTGTTGCTAGACAGCCCAACTGCATCCATATGTCATCCAGCCCACTGTGTGTGTCACTATCAACAAATATACTTCTCTCCTTCACCATGTCTTTGCCTTTTTGTTAACCAATTTGAACCAATTCTCATTAGTTGTTTCTCTTCTTCTGCTTCATGGCATGTTAAAGTGCTGATTGAAATGCAGGGTGAAGACTCTTTTGGACTGAAGAGTACTCCAGGTCAGACAAGTCATCATGACATGTCTTCAATTTAGACTGTGATATACTCTGTAATGTCTAGCTGTATATATATATATATATATATATGTGTATTTTTTTTTACCATATATGTTATATAAAGCTTTATGCAGTTTGGTACATGTAAGTGTAAGAGAAGAGAGACCAGCCTTTTCAAACATGAGCCAGAAATCATTCAGTGGACTCCACAAGTTCCCATGTTTGGAATGGATTTGTCTGCCATTGTCATCCTGCTAGAATCCATAACAAATCTTTCCCCATGTCTCTCCTCTCTCTCTCTTTGCAGCAATTGAAGGTTTAATAAGTAAGACATTGGGATATCTTGTTGGTTGGCTTTTATGGGGGAAATAATCAAAAGAAAAGTCAGCTTCACCGGTTTGAGAAACCTGCATGTTGAAATCTGCTGAGATTTGTTCACTTGACATGAACCCTTTTTATTTCTTATGAGTTTTTACCCCTCAATGATGACTGAAGACTGAAGCATGATACGAGCTGAGAACAAGCATGTATTTATCAGGTTTCTAAGAACTCCATACAGATGATTATTGTATTTATCTACAGCAGTGGTAGGCTACGTTAATCGTGGGTTCAAGTCAAGTGGTGCCAAGATAATCCAAAATTGATCCAGAGACAAAATGTCCAAAAGCCCCACTTTATGTTGCATGAAGAGACCTCACTTTCCCTACCAGAACCTCACCTAATGTCTGATTAGGCCTTGACACCTTTGCCTGTATACAAATCAAAATCCAGAGATTACGACGATAATGTAGACTGTAATTGGTGGTGGGAAGAGAGTACTTGTCATTAAAGGTTTCAGTAAAGCTTTTATCCCATCAGCACTATCCTTCAATTCTGCACCAAGTTCTTTTTTTTCCTGTTGTTCCACAAAGCCCGCTCACTACGCTCACAAACTGGCTAACTGGCTTGAAACCAACTTGGTAATTGAATTTTGCACCTTTGAAAGCTAAAAGCAACAGCCGTGCTTTGCTTCTGCTGTGGACGCTGGGCGTGTGAAAGCAGATAAGATATTCTTTAAGAGTGTTCTTGTCTTTGCTCTGTAGAGGCGAGCCTCCCAGGAGAGGAAATTGGTGATGATAAGAGCTGCCACTGTGAGTTTCTCACTCAAGATCTACCAGCAGGAGTGAGGGTAACAATAAGGGCAATCTGGTAAGGATTCGCTTTAATTCCCAGTTTAAATGTTTCTGCAATGTTTACTTCACCCATAGAGACAGGCAATTATGATTTGTGTTTGTGACTTTTCCTGTGGTCATCAATGATGCAGGCTTTACTAGCTCTGATTGTGTTTAAAGGAGAACTTTTTTTGTTTTGGCCATCATTCATATGTAATAATAACACTGTACTTAAGTCAATTGCTGAGATTTGGGAACATGGTGGCATCGCTAAAAAGAAGTCTGATGGGGCAAGAAGTCCTTGCAGGGCAGCTGGATTCTCGCGGTGTCACAAGATTATGGGATCACATCTCACACCAAAATCCATCTTGTCAGGCTTCAAGTAATGTGTTTGTGTCTGGCAAGCCACACCACGGACCAATCAGCGTCCTGTGATGAGCTACTAGCAGCTACCGGCGTGCCTTAGGTGTGTGTGAGGCAACAGCACTGAAGGCGATGTTTTCGCTCTTCTCCCGACTGGCCTCTGCAATAGTTTGATTGACAGATGGTTCATCCAATCGCCTGCCAAGTATTTTTTTGAAAGTGCCTGCCCTTTTCCAAACAGTTTCCAATGACGGCTTCTCAAATGGTTCTGTGTAACAAACCATCTGGCGGGTCAGGGTACAAGAAGTCATACAACCAGACACATTTAAAACAACCGTTCAAGTTAGTCAAACTTATCTGGAAAAGAAACTGAAGTTGATTAGTAATTTTTTGCCAAAACTGTTACAGACCAACTTTATGTTTATCAACTTGTGTTGTGTGTGTGCACAACTATATTAGCGAGAAATTGGGAGCACTCACTTTTGGTTTTCCCTCCAAATAAAGTGGTTGGTTCTAATCTGGCTAACCTGTCGGCCTGTTTATAACCGGTGTGGTCGCTTCACTGCTCGTGTTTCTTGCCCTGTTGGACTTTGTTGTAGTGTTACCAGATCTCAGCAGTTACTTTGTTGAGTTCAATGTTATAACCAACAGAAAGGTTGGCCAAAATTATGAAAACAAGTCTGAGCGTGAAGGTTCATTCTTGACCTTTGACATTGTAATTTGTCAAAATAATCTTAATTTACTAGGTACTTTCAATCAGTCTTCATCAGTGGGTGGAATTTGCTCAGTTGCCTGTATATGACCACCTGTCATCGCCTGACAAGTGAGCCATGTGCTGATGAGGACCGTGCGATGCGGTGGAAAGCTCTGGAAAAAGCGAGTAAATTGGCCTTAGGTTGAGATTATTTTGTCAAACTACGAAAACAGCACCCAAGTTATTATGAATTACCACACAAGAAGGAAAAGAGTTTTCTGCATCTACTGTGTCGAATTGTTATAATGGGCCTTGTTAACGAAAGACATTTTGACATGTCACAGTTGGAAAAAGTGTAAATAGGAAAAAAATAATGATGGCTGAATTCAATTTAGCTGCTTTAGTTTCAGGGTCCTGTGTATAGTGCATGCTGGCTCACTGTCACAATGTCATGGCTTACTAAAACGGCATTATCAGGCCATTAAATAGGCGTTATTGCTGGTTATAAGCACCATAGATCTGGGTCAGAAGGGCCCTGCTACACCCAATATTAGGTTTTATCATCTATTCACATGGTAGATCACCAAAAGAAGGCATAAAAAAAGACGACAGTGACCTCTAGCGACAGCAATTTGGGTCAAATCCTGTTCTTTTTTAAATGTGCTAAATAAACTGACTTGACTTGACTTGACTTGACAGGAACAGTAGTGGACATGAGGTGCTGTAGTATATACAACATGAAACTTCATATGGGGTGGAGGTCAGTGAATGGTGGATGAGATACTTTGACCCAGAACGCTGGGGTTCGCATCCTGTGTGAAACCAACAATGTGAAGTTCAGTTTCACTGTCACTTTAGAAACGTAGATATTTTCGGCCAAAACACAATGTTTTTCCCTGACCTGTTTTTTGACAAATCAAAATGTCAGCTGTGAAAAAAGCCTACTAATGTACTCTGTGTGTCATATGAAAAAAAAAAATGTCTTCCCTCAGCGTCATGAAGTTCCTGGTGTCAAAGAGGAGGTTCAAGGAAAGCTTGCGGCCTTATGATGTCATGGATGTGATCGAGCAGTACTCTGCAGGTCACCTGGACATGCTGTCTCGCATTAAGAACCTGCAGTCCAGGCAAGTGGACAGGCAACGTTCACTATACAGTATCATTTTGTACCAGTTTAAATCTGACTCACACTCATTTCCCCTCAAGCAATGTTCACACTACGGGTGACTAAAAAGCAACAAAATGGCCATCGTGGCCAGCTACGTTGTCGCCGAGTCACCGTTGAAGTGTTGCTCAAGCGCTCGCTGGTGTAGTTATGTCGTAAATAGCATTGGGAACTAGCCAATCTTTGAACTCATCGGCTTCCGATCTGGCGACGGATAAGCCTCTTGGGGGTAGGGGCCATATATCTGGGGTTCCGTTGGAGCCAGCGGATATGTGGGCCAAGTCTTCCTAGCTAAATTTAAGCCATTAAAAAGCGAAATCGTCAGACGATAGCCGATGGTTTCCGTGATAGCACTTAGCCAATGCATTCCGTCTCTTTTGCTCTCCATACGGACTGTTTACCTGCATTTAACCAAAGCCTCCCTGAACGTGATTGGTCAATAAACTCCTCGGACTACAAACGAAAACCAGAATGCTTCTGGTACAAAAATGTTGTACTGTTGCCAACAGATTCTACATGTGAATGCAGAATGCAGAACCTCCATTGAAAATGGTAGCCTTTTGCTGGGTCGCTCGCATGGATGTATGGAGAGAACTGGATATAGCGTTGGAGACGGACTCCCGTTCATTCCAATGAGAGTTGCTCAGTGGCGCCTGAAGCGCGATTGCTCGACTGCCGAGTGATAAAGTACCCGGATCATCCGGCGATCTTCCGTATCCATTAGGCCCATAGAGCAGGCGCAGTAACGTTTTCTTTAACTCCGCCTCATTCACATGAACGGAAGAAGGAAAATAACTCTGAATTCGGCTAGTAGTACATTTTACAACATTTAGGACCTAATAATTTAAATAAGGGCTGTTTTTACTGGGAAGTTGATTTACCTAACAAAAAATGATCCGCCGAGTTTCAGATGTCTCTTTCCCAATGTAAGTCTTTTGGGGCATAATGGCATCCCGTGACGGACGCGGAAGTTGTAGTACCACCATTTGGCCACTACGAAAATTTGCTTCAAAGCCCGGCGCTCTTCCTGAGGGCTTGGTCGCTCGTAATGTGAACACAGCCTAAGTGTCAGGATGGATATGGAGGATACATGGAAGCATTTTCAGAGTTATTTCTTTAGTTCAATAATAATAATGATTTAAGTTCAGCATAACAGTAGAGATGTGATTCAGTAATACAGTGTTTGTGGTGTCGCTGGATACACACATGTCGTGACACACAAGTCATTGATTTGCCTGTTTCATTTGTCCAACGACATGTGATGTATTCAGATCCCAGTCTGTAACATTTATATATCAAACTGTGATTCACTCCTTCAGCTTTGAATGCGTCACAAATTCATTTTAGATACGACATTGATGTATAATTCACATTGTTTTACCTCCCGCAAAGTAGCTCCTCACATTGTGATCCCCTAAAGGTCTAACATGTAGAATAAATATATTCCAACAGTGAAATACATGCACCCTTCACCCACGAAGCAAGTCAGTATATCTTGTGTGTGTGGAATATATTGAAACTTGTTTTCCATAGCTGATGTGATTCCCACGTTGCTTCATTTTGCATTGCACTCATATCGTCTCTGTGTGCCTTGCCAGGATAGATATGATTGTGGGGCCCCCTGCCCCATCAACACCTCGCCATAAGAAGTCCACTGAAGATCCTAGGTTAGCTTAATAGACTGCACCTCTAGAATGACCATGTTACCAGCATTCTCCTCCTCATACCACAGTCCAAATATTCAAGCAGTTATATGCTACCTTATTATTTGATTGACAGAACCCCTTTTGAGTTCAAGCCACTTAACCTGTCTCATTTAGCTAGATCAGTGGTTCCCAACCTATTTTCCTTGAAGCCACCCCTACTTGTATGTAAGCAAAGCTGAGGCCCACCACCCCATATTTTCTGATGTCATCAACCTGAAAGAAATTACAAATCCTCAAACAAAATTGATAAAAAAAGTGATTAACTGTATTAAATTAGTCTTTTTTTTAAGAAGTCAACTTTCTTTAATGGCATATAACTCGTCAGTGCCTCCTTCTGCGTGCGGCAGGCGGGAGAGCAAACAGTTTTTTGACTGCAGTAAAAATATTGTTTTTGAATGGCTAAACGCCAACAAATATGGATTGAAGCACAATATTTCGTTAGATAAAAACTAGGGCTGTCAACTTTAAAAATAGTTTAACGCCACTAATTTCTTTAATGCATTAACGCTATCGATCTTTCGGAGGTGTCTCAGTTTTAAAGCTAGAGTGAAGATACTGCGCATTAACACAATCTGTGATTTTTAGGGTGTAGCGGGCTCAGTTGATGTTGAAGTTGAAAATACTGCATCATATGAAACAAGAGAACCTACGGAATCCATTGGTATCAACCATGTCATCCTAGCTTGTCGCAAAGGAGGATAAATAACACTACCGCAAAATTTTGGCGAGGAAAAACTGTCATGGCCATTTTCAAAGGGGTCCCTTGACCTCTGACCTGAAGATATGTGAATGAAAATAGGTTCTATGGGTACCCACGAGTCTCCCCTTTACAGACATGCCCACTTTATGATAATCACAAGCAGTTTTGTGCCAAATCATAGTCAAGTCAGCACACTGACACACTGACAGCTGTTGTTGCCTGTTGGGTTTCAGTTTGCCATGTTATGATTTGAGCATATTTTTTTATGCTAAATGCAGTACCTGTGAGGGTTTCTGGACAATATTTGACATTGTTTGGTGTTGTTAATTGATTTCCAAAAATAATTATATACATACGTTTGGATAAAGCAAGCATATTTGTCCACTCCCATGTTGATAAGAGTATTAAATACTTGACAAATCTCCCTTAAGGGGTACATTTTGAGCAGATATAAAATGTGTGATTCATTTGCGATTATTCGTGATTAAGTATGGACAATCATGCAATTAATCACAATTAAATATTAATCACGCTCTGGAGTTATTGGAAATGTTTGGATCACACGAGTCTGAAACAATCCTTCGCAGCCACTACAGCTAATTCTACTAATAATGTAATATTAATAATATTAGTGTAGAGTGATCTTTATTTGCAACTGTGCAGAAATAATGGATTTAAACACAATGTCTTTTGTAGAAATTATCCAGTAAGTGTGTTATTACAATATTAGTTATACATGTGTAAATCTATTTTGATAAATCCTGGCGCACCCCCTGTGATCTTTGGCGCCCCCCTAAGGGGGGCGCAGGACCCCAGGTTGGGAACCACTGAGCTAGATAACACATGCTGAGATGAAGCATTGTTAAACATTCTATATTATATTAAATAGAATCAAGAGAAGGGTTCGTCAAACAGTTTTACTATGAGGATGTTGTGCAGTTACTTCAGCTATCGTGTCACACTATATCAGCTGCTGTCAAGAAAAGCAACAAAAAAAGAAAAGAAAAAGTGAGACATCCCGGCGCTTTTCTCACTGAATGTTAATGAGTCATGTCATATGGCCTCACTCAACAGGGGTTTGACAGTGCTAGAAGCTTGCTCTCTTATATGAGAGACAGGAGGAGAGCTCCCCCAGCAGGATGCAATGGAAATGAAGCATGAAGCACAACAAAAGCATGCCAATTTATGCATTTTGGCCCTTAGGCAAAATCACACTTTGTTTCATTAAACACCGCCTGATCTCATAATGCATGCATCCACACCGTGCAACTGAACTCAATAGTTTCTCAGGAAATGCTCACATCCAACATTCATTCATTCATTCATTCCAAACATATTTGTAGCTTGATGATCTTTCTTTACCTGATTTCCATGTCACATTATGGCATCATGAACTCCTTAAATTTAAACCCGTGTGGCAGAACAGAGTGTTTTTTAATCTCAGATATTACTTTTGTCAAATGCTAGAGTTGACCAGATCGTTGGTAAAGGTCCTAAAGCTGACGGAGAGGCTGCAGATGACCCGAGCATGATGGGACGTCTGATCAAAGTGGAAAAGCAGGTATGAATGTTTCTTCCAGCTGTGTAAAAGTAGTACCAGTTGGTTTAAGCTGAAGTCGTTGCAGTGTATTTATGTTTTTCTGATAATCAGTATCATCCCTTAAATGTTCTGCTTGACTGTTTGGTGAAGCACATTTTGAGTCACTGTATCTTATCAAAATGTGTGTCGAACTTAACTCAACTTGACTGAGCCGTCTCTGCCACTCGGTTTGGGTATGTTATGCTAAAGAAATCCACTTGTTCAATTGTCTTTTTATGGTAAAGGTAGTAAATCAGAATCAGAAATACTTTATTGATTCCCGGGGGGAAATTGGAGCGCTACAATTGCCCTTATAATATTAGGAAAAGAAATAACGAAATGTAAGAAAATAGAAATAACAGGGTATGTAACATGTAAATTATGCACATAATGCTACAATATAGTACATAATGTGACAGTATAAACACAATATATGTAAAGAATTATAAGTAAGTAATAAGTTAAAATAAGAAATGAGAATATATTGTGAAATATGTACAAATATTTGCATTAAGACGTGCAATATATGACATATAACCACAGTGCAAATAAGTAAATACAAAAAGCAGAGAAGTGGGTTCTATTTAGTTTGTTACTGTAAATTTAAATGCCAGAATGGTTTAAATAAGAATGAAATAAGAGTATTTCTTGAAATGTACAGTATACATGCAGTATTATTGACAGAGTATTACACAGTTGAATTATTGCACAAATTATTGTACAGTTGAGCTAATAATAAAATAATATAAAGCTAATAATGTAATTTAAATTTACTATTTGCTACTAAATACAAAAAGTCTAATCATTCATTGTTGTTGATATGATTTTTATTCTTCTTTTAATGTTATTCATTATATATATGCAGAAATAAATTACTAATACTAACTAATACTAATAATAAAAAGTAGGAATTTTACTGTCAAAGAACATGCTCTATCAAATGCTTGAAATATAATTTTTGTGGTAAAAGAAGTAATGCTACTTTTACAATTTTCATGAAATACAACAAAATCATTCACTGTTGTTAATATCATATTTAATGTTATTCCATTATATATTTGATGAACAACTTATATCAGTATGATTGAGATGTTTTCAAAGTAGCCTACTGAAAATATGGAAAATATCTAGAATAAATACATGGTAATAATACTAGTACTGGTAATACAAATTGACATATGTTGGCATACTAAACTATAACTAGCATAATAACAGTACAGAGACAGTTTGGTAGAGGCCTATATTAAAAACAGAAGTGGGGTCTGATGTAATTGCCCCAAGGGCATAAAAATGCAAAGAGAAAAAATATACTATTTTACTATACAATTGTTTTCTTAGTGAGGACGTGAAAGGGATATTTTAATTGTGGAGATGGAACACCTTTTCTGCATTGTGTGTTTTTCTGTCTCCCGGTAGGTGTGCTGCATGGACAGGAAACTTGACTTCCTGGTCAATGTGTACGTGCAGCGTATGGGCATCCCTCAGTCGGAAACAGATGCCTTTTTCAACTCCAAAGAGCCGTATCCAGCCCCGCCTTACCACAGCCCGGAGGAGAGCAAGCAGGAGAAGGAGGGAGAACAGGTTGTGAAGGAGGAGAAGGAGTTGTTGCAGACATGCCCACCTGCAGATGTCCCGTGCTCCGATGGTTCTTTGGAAAAGAAAGATCCTTTGCTGGGTCGGTCTGTGGCGATATCGGTGGGTACTCCCTCTGGCAGCCACAGCCGGCCCTCTACCTCCTGGCAGCACCAGCTGCAGCACCCTCTCAGCCAGCCCGCCTGGAACAGCAGTGTGGCCAACACCCCCTCGCCAGTCGGCTACAGCGGCGACCATTCGCCCACCCTGTTCCGCCTCCCGCCTCCACCCGCCCCGGTTCACGACCGATCCTCCTCCGCCCCGGGCGGCAGCGGCAGAGATAGCTCCCAGAGCAGGAGGCGCCACAGGAGGAGGCAGAGGTGTCAGCAGGATGCCACCGCCGTGGAGAGCGACACGTCTCTGTCCATCCCGTCTGTTGACCACGAGGAGCTGGAGCGCTCCTTCAGCGGCTTCAGTATCTCCCAGGCCAAGGAGGACTTCTTTGGGCCTACTTTCTTTGCAGGCTCAGGAGGAGGAGGAGGAGGAGCTGGAGCAGCGACTGAAGCCGCGACTGGACCTTCACTCTGTGCCAGGGTCAGACCCTTCATAGCAGAGGGAGAATCAGACACAGACTCTGACCTCTACGCTCCCTCACCTCTGTCCTTCACCGGAGAGGTCTCAGCTGGAGAGAGGGCATGGCTGGGACTGAAGTAGGTCAGGAAGAACTTTCTCCGCCTGGCAGAGAGGCTGGTGGTGAAACAGATCGGTGCTTCAGGTGCCATCAGGAGACATGAGACAGTGTAGCCAACTGACCGACTGTTGTTGCTGCTGCTGCTGATGCTATTACACACACATTTTAGGTTAAGTGAATGGTTACGATTAGCAGTTTATCACTGAAGATGGTGAAACTATGTCCTTAAAACAATGGGGTTATCCTTTAGCACCTTTTTTTGTTTGTGATGTAACACTTTACAAGCAATGCTTAATTACAGCTGCATTGCATCCATCAAGATCTTGGTTAAATAGCTGTTTAGGGACATTTATACCTCTGAGACCCACGATAGAAACATTTTTGTCTTTCTAGGTGGGTACAGGGAGTCTTTAGGGGGAGATAGCAGGTCAGCAGTAGATGTTTACACTGTGTGGCAAGTGGTTCCCATGCTCACTTATGTCTCATTAGTTGTTGCAGCAATGTTTGGGTTGATACCATTTGTTACACAGATTTGCTGCTTAATGTAACTATTTTTTACCACTCTAGAATTGATAAAAAATTATCAATAATCCCTCCAAAATACCACATTAAGACACCAAGACCTTGTGGATGACCATAGAAAAAGCCATGCTGTGATTTGGTGTCAAAAACGTTTGACATTTTGAGATTTCTGCAAGAATTTCTGTGTTTAGATGGCGAGCACTTCCATTACGGAAACTGCTCAGAAACCCCCTTATTCTCAATCTACCTAGGAATCATGCCCATCCATCCTCTGAATGCTCTAGGTCTCTAGTTTGTGGCTGTAAAGTTTCATGAGGCTGTGATTATCCTAGAGGTCACCACAGGTCAATATATACAGTGAGGTCAAGTTTCAAAAGTGGTCTCACTACAATGAAATGGCTACTATGGCGACTAACATCATCACACATGAATACAGTTGGGCTCATTGGATCCACAAGAGTCTCACCTTTACAGAGATACCCTATGTATGTAATTCCTAGACTGTTTAGGGACCCTAGTATGCAGCAATATTCAAATACACAATTTTAGAATAGACAAAATTAACACTTTAATACTGCATGCAAAAAACTGCATCGTTTTTACCCTAAACTAACTGCATGTATTTATCATAAAGTGGGCAGGTCATTAAAGGGGAGCCTTGTGGGTACCCATAGAACCCATTTTCATTCACATATCTTGGGGTCAGAGGTCAAGGGACCCCTTTGAAACGAATGAAATGAATGGCCATGGCAGTTTTTCTTCGCCAAAATGTATCCCAAATTTGGAGTGTTATTCAATCCATTTCTAATGAATTCCTTCGGTCTTCTAGTTTCATTTAATATCTGTACCTTCACTCTAGCTCTAAAACTGAACCTGCTACAGCCTCTGAAAGACAGTAAAGTCGGTCGGGATTGCGGGTCTCAGAGGGTTAACTTAGTTGGGGACATTTCCGTTGTATTTATTCGTGATGAAAGGTACAAGAAAGTATAGATGTATGAGAGTGTGATTCGTCACACTTCATTTTGCATTGAACTTATATTTGACGTTGATTTGAATGAAACAGTGATTTCGTTTATGAATAGTGAGCACTTCTTCTGAGTGTTTCAGTCTTGTCACACGGTTAGCATAGTGTCTTGATAACTTCTATACCTTTGAATGACTTGAGGTGTTATGATGCCAAAACCTTAGCTATGATAATCAATTAGATTCTTGCAGAGTAAAAAAAGAAAAAAGAAAAAAGAAATGTGCTTGCTTTTCAGCATCATTAATTCAGCCTGTTGTTTACTGAATACTACAGAAGAACTCCCCTCAAAGTTTTGTAGATAACTTCCCCATCAATAAACCAGTGAACCTGCTGCATGGCATGTTAAATGGTTGACTTAAAGACTGCGTTCAGCAGGCTACAAATCCAGACAAAAAGTCAGCAGACAAATTCCAAGAGTGTTTCTCTTCTATACAGACAAACAAAGGGGTGAATAAAACATGAAAATGTGCATGCATGACTGGTTTCAAGCTACAATATGTTCGTTTTTTTTTTTTTTTATCGGGATTTGCTTGAGTTCCAATCATATAAATGCAGCCTGAGCTTGCTAATTTCAATGGCTCTTCTTTTCTGGGCAAATATGTCCATGAATTATGTAAACGTTAAATACAAAGGCAGATGTTTAATGCCACATATGGAAACAATATGGGCTCAAATGGACATTAACTCATATATTTTGTTTATTAAGTTGATCAGACATGATGGTATTTAGCCTGCAATGCATAGGTCAGTCATTTAGACTCTATGCTGCTTTGTCAGTTCTGCACTAAATGAGGAAATGCAATAAAAAGCAAGCTAGGCAATCAAGAACCAACATTAACATGGCCTTATTTTTCACACCCGAATCCATCGTTTTGTAAGTAAACAATTTCATTCGAAACATTTCATAAAAGTGCATTTTCAGGTGTTGTAGAAGGTTCTGTGGCCTGAGAGCAGTTGTTCTGTTACAATTTCAGCCATTGATAATGCTACAAGCATGGGGATTGGGACATCTGAAGCATGGACAGTTCTTATTACCGTAAAAAACAATCCAGGTCATAGCAAATTCTGAAAATATCATTTAGTAGAGACTGATCACACAAGATACACAATCCATATTTTTTTTTTTCCAGAAAAGAAGGAACAAACCTACTGGCATGTTTTCTACAACCCAAAGAAAGGAGCTGTAGGGTTTTATATGATACAGTAGCTCTTAGTTCAACACCATCATGCAACTGCACCTTCAATAATAAAACTTTGTACATCACTGAAATCACCTCTTTGGTCTCCCGTTTTTATGTTCTATGTCAGTGAAGCAATACTGTGTCATGGTCCACTGTTTCACCGTAAAAAAAATGTATCAGCCGTATGGTGTAACAGTGGCCACCTATCAGTAGATGGCAATCTAGAGCTTCAGTTGAGTGGGTCCTTATTAAAACATGTGAGAGAAGTAGAGGGATAGATAGATAGATAGATAGATTTGGACCAAAATCCCCGTATTAACAACTGATGCATATGTTTATACAGACTTGGTGGTTTATTAGAAAGTATTATTTAATGGCTTATACACACTTTTGTACTTGCACCAGTAGCAAATAAAAAAGGATAAACAACAGCCAGGGGCATTTGTCACAACCTATGGGCAACCCAAATGCTGTTCATATTAAAGCTAGGGTAGGTAATGTATTTCAGAAACATTTTTGTTATAACCGAGTATATGGCTGGACCGCGTATGGTCATTCTGTAAATGTATGGCTAAATTGTTGCGCAAATAGGTCAAAGTGGTCAGGTCTATAATGTTAAATCCAGCGGTACATGTACACCTGGTCTGACGAGGACACTAGGAGATGCGCTGCTCCACTCAACCTGCCGTTCAAGCAGTGACGTACCCCATCGTTGAATGAACCCGATTGGTCCCTGGTTTTCTGCTTGCCGTTTCAAACGGGGAAACAACATGGCTGCCTGCTCGTAAACTTTCCGTCTAAACAATCCACCAAAATCTACTTCTGAAAACATTTTAAGTGTGAAATAGGCTATACCACTGCTGAATCTCGTTTCATTTTAGAACTAGATCGCCTAGTTTCACAGCTTGGTCCCCCCCACGTAGGGCATCCTGCCCACCTCGGAATCCTGATCCCTTCTGAGTTTTTTTCCAGAGTCGCTCCGATTACAACGAGAACATGATGTCATATTTACACAAGACGGATCCTTTCTAGCCATAACCCTCTCACGCCGGGGAGTTGAACCGTTGACACGCCCCCCTGAAAACGTAAACAGAGGACTGTTCCCACCTTTTCATTTTGAAAGAGCAACGGCCAATGGGGAAACTCCAACATTTGGCTGACCAATCGTGTAACTTCATCACTTAGACTTTTGTGTTTGTAGGGCTGGCCATCTGCAGTCAAGCCAAAAAAAGAAAAAAATTGGAATCCGTGGCTGTTGCAAAACTGTAATAAGGCCGATGATTGGACAGGCTACCTGCCTGTCTACCTGCGCGTCACTGGAGTCTTCCACAAGCAGCTAGCTTGAAAGCTGAGCACTAACCATGGCCATGTACATTGTTTATGTTCATAATGATAATTTTGGGGAAGTGGCTTTGGAGGGAGGCCTCTCTGGGTCTGAAAAGTGAAGCCAATGCAGAAGTTCCTTAAACTTGCATTCTTATATAATCGCCATTAGGGGGCGACACCTCTGGTAGGCTTTGGAGAGAGACCTGAAGCGATGGACTGTCAGTGTTGCAGCATTGGCGACTTTCTCGCTAGGTTTAGCAACTTTTGGAGCTAATGCTGCTAACTACTTTCATTGGGAAAGAGTTGGGAACACTGGGCTGGGTGTTGCAGTTGGATAATTTTTTTAAATCTACTGTAGCGTACTCTTGCTGGTTTCCCCAATGTTGCCGACCCCATCTTTAACGACTTATAACAAATCTACAGTGTAACTGATCTGTAAAGCATTAATAAAAGATTCATTAACCAGCAATAACACCATTAGTTATAACCTCTAACCCCTTTTATAAAGGATGATTTATCAGAAAGCGGTACCTGGAGAAGCTTTCCACTACATTTTGGAACCTGACTGCAGGGATTTGCTCTCATTCAGCCTCAAGAGCATTAGTGAGGTCAGACACTGACAATGGGCAATAAAGCCTGGCTCACAGTCTGAATTCTGAGTTCATCATCCCAAAGGAGTTGTACGGGGTTGAGGTCAGTGCTCTGTGCAGCAGGCCAGTCATGTCCTTGCACACCAGATTTGGAAAAACATTTATTTTCAGACCTTGCTTTCGAAAGGGCCATCCCCAAAGCTGGAAACACTCTATTGGTCTACATTGGCGCGACATTAAAATTTCCTTTAATTGGACCTACCAACCCAAACTATGAAAAACGGCCCCAGACTAAAGGTACACAAATGCATGTGGTAATTTTCTACATACACTTGGCCATATAGTGTAAATCAAGCCACTGCAATTCTCAATTAGTGTGTATACGTCGGCAAAAAGTTGATTTATTCATTGCTGACAGATTTTATTTAACAACCTATTTAACAACAATTGGCTGATGTCAGTGAAACAGCGAGGGAGCGTTTCCATGCCACGCGATTAGCCCTAGGTCAGCCAATTTCTTAAGTGTTGTGAGGCGAGGATTTTAGTTGAAAGGGTGATACAAATAGGAATTGATTTGCTCATTAATAAAAGTCAGATGATGGCGACACAGCACCTAGGGCGTATTTACTCTCTGCAGCACCTGGGGGATTGCAGATGTCTTGACCACCCAGAGCACAGACCAGAGGACAAACAAGCAGCAGAGATGAGCATCTGAAATCTATACGGCAGTGGATACGTGAATATATCATTATATAACCAGTATCGAGGATAGACCCAGAGTTTTGCTGTGGAAAAGTAACATGAACCAAAATTAATTAGTGCAATTTAAATTCCTCAGGCTTGTCACTTACGTGTGGTAATGCCAATCAGTTTGTTGGAGCCCATCTGCACAAGACATTTATTCCAAGATGAGAGGTTTAAGTTTAAACAGTGTCATTATGTAGAGGTAGGACATTGACCCTTTGGTGATAAATGATAAGACCCAACAATCAATGAGACCATTAGCGATCCGGCTCTTACGAGAGACCTGTCGAGAGAGAGAGAGAGAGAGAGGCCAAAAACAGATGGCCTGTATGCCTTTTGGTAATGGTATGTATGCTGACATGTCTCACCACAGAGTGCACCGACAGGAATGCAATAGAAATGCAGCTCATTCAGTAGCCTCAGTTTAACTACTCTTCAGCCTTCCCTTTCCAGCTTTTCATGAGGAAAAAATGACAGTGGATTGATTGTACTTCAAATGTATAAATAACAGGGCTGTCAAAGTTAATGCGATAAAATTAGTTTTAATGCCACTATTTTCTTTAACGCATAAATGCGATTTGCGATTTTTAGGTTGTAGCGGGCTCAGTTTTAAAGTTAGATTGAAGATACTGGCATCAGATGAAACTAAAAAAAACGAATGAATCCATTGGTACCAACCATGTCATAGCCTGTTACTAGCTATGTCCCATTTCACTAGCTTGACGCTAAGGAGGCTAAATAACGCTTCAAACTTACACTAAATTTTGGCGAGGAAAAACTGTCCTGGCAGTTTCTCCAACTGGCAGTTGGGTGATAATAGGGAATGGGAATGTGACGTCACTGACAGCAAGTAGGCCATTTTTGGAGGATAAAGGGTGAGAGAGCCATCCGCTGGCTGTTTATTGCAAATTTCAAAAGCTAACACAAAACACTACACAGTGAATAAGATTGAAAAGCTGAATGTAGTATAAACTGTATAGTATACAATCAGACACAAAGGTAGGCTAACGTTATGGGTTTCATTTTGCAAGATACCGGTAGATTAAATATGCAGCGTTAGCCGACGTTTTGTTAGTATTCCGCTATCATAACATTAGTTAGCTTATATTTGTGCGGATGATTGTGAAGTTGGTTAATATATGGCCCCTTTGCCTCTGTCAGCTTCTCCTGATATCGGTATTTGTTTTTCGCAGGTACTTTATACATTTCTGATGATGAATGATTGACAGATAACAGATTAATAGACAACGAAATTACCTAAATAACGTTCCAAATTTACGATACATTTTGGCGAAGAAAAACTGTCCTGGCCCTATTTAAAAGGGGTCCCCTGACCTCTGACCTCCAGATATGTGAATGAATATGGGTTCTATGGGTACCCACGAGTCTCCCCTTTACAGACATGCCCCCTTTATGATAATCACAAGCAGTTTTGTGCCAAGTCATAGTCAAGTCAGCACACTGACACGCTGACAGCTGTTGTTGCCTGTTGGGCTGCAGTTTGACATGTTATGATTTGAGCATATTTTTTATGCTAAATGCAGTACCTGTGAGGGTTTCTGGACAATATTTGTCATTGTTTTGTGTTATTAATTGATTTCCAATAATAAATATATACATACATTATACATACAACAAGGATATTTGCACACTCCCATGTTGATAAGATTATTAAATACTTGACAAATCTCCCTTTAAGGTACATTTTGAACAGATACATAATGTGTGATTCATTTGCGATTAATCATGATTAAATATTTTAATAGGTCGACAGCCCTAATAAATAAATGTACTTACGTGTTGTTTCCTTAAATGAGCTCAGACCAGTTGTAAAGCTTCAATTTGCTAAGAGAGATGTTCTCCACGTTTAAAGCTGAGAGGGAGAAACGACTCTGTGTCCTTGGCAGCAGCTGTGTTTGTGTACAGGTCGGGTGGTAAACATTTTATTTATGTAGGCCTATAGTGTTAGTTAACATCAGCGACATGCCATCAATGTCCGACAAGGGCATACACAGGTGACCTTCCTTCGTCTCCCTGTTACACGCACACACAAACACACACACACACACAAAGAAAGACATGCGGGTCCATAATGACGACTGGGGCGGGGATTAACGGTTGTATAAATGATATTGGCGAACATATATCACAATTTAGGTCCATTACACATTGGCTGCATCTCAGACAAGGACGCTCTGTATTGCTTTACGGCTTCATAACTGCAAATGGTTGTCATTGTGATAACCCAATGGAAAAGTGTGGCTCTTCTACAGTATTAAGATATAAATGTGTGAAAGCATAAATGTATACACATAAAAAAAAACATAATCATATTTAGGACAGACATGTAAAATGAAAGAAAGAGGGATGACGTGTATATATGTATGTGATGTAAGACATATGTAACATACAGTAATTGCTCTCATCATGTGTAGAGCGTCAGTGTGTAACTTAAATGTGATGTGAGACAGTCTTTTCAAAATGATAATATTGCAGTTCTGGGTCAATAATATAAAAAAGGGAATCCAGATATTGGTTCCTGGAACTTGGACTAAACCTAATTGAGTGCACACAGCTTGTCATTAATCCTGAAACAATTACAGAATGGGATTGATCTTAATTCCCTCAAGGCTTTTGCCAGAAGCAAGTCTAGTCATCATTTATCCAATCGGAGGAAGGATATCACAACCTCATTAATGTAATTAACCTGACCTGACTGATTAGCTCCATATTAGACAGAAAAGTCACAAGAATGTAACCGTGCTTGCATATGAACACATTTAGAGAAGATAATCAGAGAGCTGTGTATCTATATGTAAGATATATATATTATTTTTAATAATGATAGTGTCCTATCAAGATATGCTTCACTCCACAACTCCCATTCCAAGGTCAGGACATAGCAATAATAAACCTGCACTCTCATTCATTTTGGTTTTGTCCATTAACTTCATTGATAAAATATGAAAATCAAACAAACAAAAGAAACCATCACGGGTCAGGTATCGGTGCACATATTAATAATTCAAAATAAAGGAAATAAAGAGAGAAAACTGTAGCTGAACTGAATGAGTCAGTCAGAAAGCTTTTACTTGGTACCCATAAATAAAAGTGAAAGAAAAGTCTGAACACACACTGCTTCAAACATCTTTTATAATTTAATAATAATTTATATAGGCTTGTGATGAGTTCAGAGATTACACCACGTCGTTATGGCCCAATCCCAATGTCACCCCTAAAGCCTTAAACCCCGAACCCTCAGGGACTTGACTGACGTCACGGGAAAGGGTTGAGTGTGAGAGGCTGCGAGGGCTTGATGGTATAAATATAAATGGGACAGCACTGTGCAGTGACATATCACGTTTTCTTGACGATGCCGATTGTGGGTTTTTATTTTATGTTTTTTATTGCCTGCTAGAGGAGAGGTCAATGTAAAAAAACAAAAACAATTTACTTGTTTTTGTCAAACTTCATTAAGCAAAATTAAAAGAACTGGTAGATGAATAAACCAGGTGTGTAATATAGTCTAAAGCGGCATTCCTCTGATTTCATGTGTTTTTATGTGCCATCTGAAATCCCTACTGTTAATGTTTCTGTGTAAATCTATATATGCCTGGCTGAACCCCCATGTGCCGTCCTTTTCCTTTACCTGCCTCCTGGCTCCCCCTGGTAACCGTGGTAACCCTGTGTTTAACGTCACAACGCTATGAATTGTGGGTAATTCCCTCAGGCAAATTCTGCAGAAATGCGGACTTAAAGGAAAGTGTTCATAAAGGGCTCCAAATATCTGTGAGACTGTGAGTGTGGATGTTGGGATTGGGCCTCGGACACCTCCTGTCTCCCTTTCTCCAACCTTTTCTCCTCCTCAAGCCTCTGTATTTCTGATGAAACTCTCCAGTTGTCATCCCCCACCTCTCCACCAGGTGTCCTCAGACTTTCCCTCCATTTGCCAGTCACCTGACCCTGCTCCACCCAGCACACCTGAGCCTTGTTTCCTCAATTAACTTCACAGTATAAATAGCAGACAATTCCTGCCTGTTAGCTGCCTGTCTGTGACCTGCTGCCCTGACGGTCCCCTGTTGAATTAGTTTGCTGCTTAGGGCTGCCTCCATGCTGCTGAATGGAAGTCTGTTTTTTGACCAAGTTCCTTTGATTCAGCATGCTCTGTCGGTGCCTGCATTTGGGTCCCTTCCCCTCTTGCTCATACTGTGACAGATCAGTTCATTAGTGATGACGAGATGAAGCTTCTTGAAGCGCTGAAGCTCTCCAGCAAATTGGTTTGCAAAAGGGTTCATTTCACGAGGCCTCTGCACAGCACAAAACATCACTACAGTTCATGCTTAAACCTGCGATGACTGCACTTTCCCTTTAGCTCTGTTTTGGTATCAACTAACTCCTGAGGAAAGTAGCTGGCTCTTCAAGTTTGACATTCTTTAATGTCAAATGCACAACAATTACAGAGAAGTAGTCGCTGGCATGAAAATCTTGGATCTCAAGCTTCCTCTAACGGGCTCTCTGAGCTCCACTATGTTCACCAGCTAGTTGCTAACTTTGTCTTTTTGCCGTTTTGTGCTTGGACGGTAGCGGTGGGTTTATCAAAGCTTTTTTGCTTCTGAAATTATGCTAGTGAGAATGATGAGACTGAACAGTAACATTTTGATCCATAAAACCAAAATGAGTTAAAGCTGCAGTGGGTGGAAATGGAGCAAATATGATTAAAAAAAAGTTATTTTTATAAAACGGTCACTATATCCTGATGGTAGTGCACGAGATGAGTAAACGAAAAAAAAAAATCATGTTCAATCATGATTTCACAGACCGGAGGAAATCAACCAATCAGAGCTGATCTGGAGTCTGCCGTCTATGAGAGCCATGAGTCAGTCACTTTGCAAACTCCGATCAAACGGTCAAACTAGGCAGCGCTGATCAAATATGAATCAATATTCTGTTACTGTAATGCCTATTTCTCACCTCAAATGTTTTCAGAATCATCTTGTAGTGTACTGTTTAGCTGTAAAATGAGAAAGTTTGTGACCCGGCAGCCATGTTGAGATCAGTTGAGGAAATACCAAGCACCGCCCACCAGTCGGAGCACAGCCAATAGGAACGCTCTATATCTCTGAAATGACCTGTGATTGGTCAAAGTCTCCAGTCACGGGCTAGATTTTTTTAAAGCCTGAAAACAGAGCCATGAGGAGGTGCAGAAGTCTTGTTTTCTATCAGAAAACTTGAATTACAATATGCTGAAAGGTTATTAAGGAAGTTTTGCCCAATGATGCCAAAAACTTGTTGCCTACTGAAACTTTAACAGATGCTATAAAGCTTCATAGAGCTGAGATGCACTGTAAAGTCGGGTGATAATAGGGAATGGGAATGTGACGTCACTGACAGCAAGTCGGCTATTTCTGGAGGATAAAGGGTAAGAGAGCCATCCGCTGGCTGTCAAAAGATAACACAAAACAATACACAGTGAATAAGATTCAAAAGCCTAATTGTGTATAGCATACAGTCAGACAGTATATGTAAGCATGAATGGTCGTCTGTCTCTATGTGCCAGCCCTGTGATGCACAAAGGTAGGCTAAGGTTATGGGTTTTATTTTGCAAGATACCGGTAGATTAATTGTGCAGTATTTATGGACCTTTTGTTAGTGTTCAGTTAGCATGACATTAGCTGGCTTATCTTTGTGCGGATGATTGAGTAGTTGGCATTTGGCTTGTAGATCTTAATGTCATATACCTACCCGTTTGTAAATTGGACATCGGCCTCCAAAGATTAACATATGTTGGAACTGCTCAGAGGTGTTCACTAACACCAAAACACATCAGTGACTGTAATGGGTGGCAAACTGTCAAGGTCCTCCTAATTCCTAAGGATTGATTTCATAAACTAACTTCAGTTTTGTAATATATCGCCCCTTTGCCTCTATCAGCTTCTATTTATATGGGTATTTGTCTTTCGCACGTACTTTATACATTTCTGATGATGAACGAGTGACAGATGAATAGACCGGTGATCTATAATGACAGTCTACCATAGGACTTTTTAGTGATATTTATCACCTTTATGTGTCTGTGATGTTATTCATAACACCAGGGAAGCTTCTGTAAGATGAATCTTACTGAAAGGACACAAAGAAAAGGAAGGTGGTTGACATTGAAGTAGATGGTGGACTATTCTTAAATAAAAAGTCCTTGATCACCGACATCAGATTTCTTTTGAATGCAGGAAATGATGAGGACCCCTCATCATTCAGTGGAGAAGTGATCGCGGGTCTACAGAAGGTAAGAAAACCTCACCTGTGATCTATGATGGAGCAAGACTATTCATGTAAAGGTTTGTTAGAGATAACAGTTTGTTCCTTTGAAGCCAAGTTTCAAGGAAACCCCTGTAAACTCTAACTTTTGTATGGAGAGAATTCTTTTTCAGTGTATAATTAGAACAGAGTTGAAGCAATGCCTCGCTGAAATCTCTTTAAGATGAAAAAGCAAATCAAGCATGTACAAGTATATCTGATACAGTAAGTAAGCAATCAAGGAAACATTCATACCAATATGCAATTTTACATTTGGTTATAATGGTCACAATCACATTTATTTGTAATTTATAGAGTTTATAGTATTGAAATCCCCCTCAATGTTTGCTTACAGTCAATTACTATTTTTTTCCACACACATTTTTCAGAACAAATAAAGAATAAAATTAAAACGTAAATAAATAAAAATAATTAATAAAAAGTAAAATGAAGGGCAGAATTCACATAAAACACAGTATGGGCATATTATTATTATTATTATTATTATTATTATTATTATTATTATTATTATTATTAATAATAATAATAATAATAATAATAATATATATGTATTTATTTATATTTATTTATATATATATATATTATTAATAATATATATATATATTTATATATATATATATTATTAATAATATATATATATATATATATATATATATATATATTATTGTAATTTGGTTTGAATGAGAATCAGTTATGGAAGAGTACACAGTTTTAGGTTTTTCATACATTTCAGAGATGTCTGCCATGGCTTATAAAATTCACCTGTAGAGCCACCCAACGTACACTTTATTTTCTCCGTGTGTAAAAACCTCATAAGTTCTACAGCCCACTGGACATGGGTAGGAGGCCTCCTGCTTCCACTTCATAAGTATAAGTTGCTTAGCAATTAGAGAAGCGAAGGCAATGGCATTCGAGTAATATCTGGAAAGGAGAATGCCCTCTGGTACTACACCGGAAATTGCAATCAAAGGAGAAGGGGTGAATTTGACTTCAGAGACTTCATCAAATATAGACGTCCAATAATTATGAAGATTTTGACAAGTCCAAAAAAGTATGAATGAGGGATCCTGTAACTCTCTGACATCTGTTGCATAAGGGATCTGCCCCTTGATAAATCTTTGCCAACTTTTCCTTTGATAGATGAAGGCGGTGTAAGACTTTGAATTGTAGGAGTCAGCCAATCACTCTTAGGGTCATGTTGTAGCAGGAACATTTGACTAAAGTAGTCATTAGTCGTTACCTTTTTAAGATTGAAATACCCAAATCGAAGCTGACAGGTCTTCATTTCATAGCTTTAGAGGGATTATGTTTGATGCCAGTCATGATTACCTTGTAATTTCTGGAACGCGCCACATAAATTAGAGATTGGTCAAGGATATTGAATCGGATAACACACCGATACTGTGTCTCATCAGCTGGACTTCTTACCGCTCCGTGTGATTACCAGCTGCGACAGCGTGTGGCTGGGATTGTTTTCACTTTATGAGTCTGTGTGTGTGCGTGTGCAATAATGCAAAATGTGGTCCTGGAGACACCTACTGTAGCGGGAACTACCTCAGAAGAGGTTTTGAGTACTTTACCAAGTGTTTATATTTCCGGTTATTTTTGGACTGTCACTGTCATAGCCTCACAACCTGCAAGAGGCAGTCACGAAAACTTTACAAGATCAAGATGGAAGGTTGAGCTTTGAAGATGGGTGTGGTCTGAGCGAGGGCGCCGGAAGTAGGGTGATAGGAAGCGGGGAAGAGGCCATTGGCCCCTCCACTTTACGCCCCTGGCCCGCTTTGTCATTGCAGCTGTTATAATCCCATCTCAAGATGACTGCTCGTTGATGATCTAAATTTGTTTGAAGGGCGCATAATTCTTTGAGAATCCAAGATTTAGTTCAATACAATATAAAATGATACATCGGTCAGTGACAAGAAATTATAAATATCTTTTGGTTATGTATTAGATTTGAACATTGAATACTACCATAATATGAGTACTACGAATTAGGGCTGTCAATCGATTAAAATAGTTAATCGTGATTAATCGGACATTATTTTGATTTCTGTTTTAAAATGTATCTTAAAGGGAGATTTGTCAAGTATTTACTCTTATCAACATGGGAGTGGACAAATATGCTTGCTTTATGCAAATGTATTTATATATTTATTATTGGAAATCAATTAACAACACAAAACAATGACAAATATTGTCCAGAAACCCTCACAGGTACTGCATTTAGCATAAATAAATCAAATCAATACATGGCAATCTGCAGCCCAACAGGCAACAACAGCTGTCAGTGTGTCAGTGTGCTGACTTGACTATGACTTGCCCCAAACTGCATGTGATTATCATAAAGGGGGCATGTCTGTAAAGGGGAGACTCGTGGGTACCCATAGAACCCATTTTCATTCACATATCTTGAGGTCAGAGGTCAAGGGACCTCTTTGAAAATAGCCATGGCAGTTTTTCCTCGCCAAAATTTAGCGTACGTTTGGAGCGTTATTTAGCCTCCTTCTCGACATGCTAGTGTGACATGGTTGGTACCAGTGGATTCTTTAGGTTTCTAGTTTCATATGACGGCAGGATCTTTTAGCTTTTAACCTGAGCCCGCTACAACCTCCGAAAGATTGATGCTTACTTTGAACATTAAGTACTACCACAATATGACTACTATAAATATAAATCCAAATACAGCAGTACTACTACCAACTTTACTACCATATAAGAACCCCACTCCCTTGTTTTAGTTTAAATGAATGGAGCTATAACAGAAATTAGCGAAACAATGGGAAGAGTTGCTGAGTCCATTAAGGTTGCTCAATGTAGCTCAATAAATCCTTCTCAGCAAAATGAAGAAAACATAATTGAACTCTAAGCAAACAAACATAATTAAACTCTGAGCAGACAAAGAACAATGCTACTAAAGCATAATAAAAGGGAAACAAAAGTTTTCAGCTAATTCCATGCTTATAAGAGGAGCTCAAATTAAAATTGTTCAAGTTAAACTTCCTCATCATGCTGCAGATGGAGGAAAGAAGCCATAAAGACTGCATTGGACATACACTGCATACTGGAGCTAAAATGACTTTCCTGGCCTGCCTAAAAATAGACTTAGGAGAAGGATGACCTTCATGGCTGTTTGACCTCCACAGGTAAATATAGACCTCATGATCACAGCATTGCCGAACTGAGACGTAGATCCCATATTATAAAATGTTTCTGTGACTCCCTTTGCTTTCAGCAAATTACCAGTATGTAAATCAGGGCTGGGACGATGCACTTATCTACCGATACAATACTGTCACCATACTTGGGTGCCGGTTTGATATGTATTGCGATTTTTAAGTATTGCGATTCTACAAGTATTGCGATTTGAGATTATGATTCATTGCAATTTTTGTTAACTTTTTTAACACTAGACCATGGGGAAAAGTTGAATCATACACTTCTAGGGACTGTTACTTGAGGTCAAATATATCAGTCATTGTCAGGAATTATTTATGATTTTTTTTCCAACAACCCAAAAATAGAATAATGGAATACAAACATTTCCCTCAATAATTAATGGTATTTTCTTTTTAATTTATAAGGGACATGTAATGGTTTATACTGCTGGTGAATATAATCCAATCAATCTTATTTCCATATATGTATTTTGTATATACAGTTCCCTTTGTTAACACCTTATTTTGAAAACCGGACGTAATCACACATGTATACTTCCACTAACTTCGCCTAGTCCGTCTCTAGCTCTCCCATCAGCTCCATCAGGGCCATTTGAATGCATTTAACATAAATGTCAGTATATGGGTGCTTTACAGTTCTAGCGTTTTGACCACAAAGATGAGAGCGACGGCTGGCTTGACCGCACGCTACCGCAATACGATAACGTTTCCTGTCCATGACAGAGTTAGCATGCAGCTTTAGCCGTGATGTCTAGCTCTGATTTTCCTGGCAATGTGTGAAACCCAAAGTGTTTCCATACTTTACTGGATGTGTAGTGTTTACCGCTTTGGCTTTAAAATGTGAGAGTGCAGGTCATATCCACACGGACCCTCCGCCATTTTCTGCTTTTTCGTTTTGGCTCGCTGCAGCCGGCTGTGGTTTGTTTTCGTTTTTGACGAATACGGAACGGATATGAAGTCACATTACTCAGACTACAACAAAATCGTGATACATTGGTGGATCGATTTTTATTTTTATTTTTTTTCACCCCTAAAATAAATATTTACAGAGCCTATAAACTGTGTACAGTGTGTATAGTGGACTAAAGGGATGCACCTCAATTCATCAAGATCACTTTGTTTGCCGTCTCGACATGGAGCATAAAGTTGGCCACATGCAGTAGTAGCACTCTGGTGCTTGTGAATTTGTAGCTGCTTTTAACATTCATTAGTATTCAGCAGGAGCAGTGTGGCTGATCTCAGAGCCTCGGGGGAAGTCTTACTGATGATCTTAGACTGATAGAGCCGGGTTCCCCTGAACCTGTGCAGTGTTTCTGTGTATAAATGACTGGTACTACCTGATGGCAACTGCTAAAGGAAGCTGTTGGCGGTATATCTCTGATCTTAAATCCATAAGTAATTCTCAGGCATGGCATTTTATTAACCATGAAATGCATTAGGAAATGCTTCAACAATTAAAATGATTGATTTTGTAATTAAGAAAGCAGATTGTGAAGGGGCTGATAGAATAGTTGGGTGTCAGGAATGCCAGGAAAGCACAGAGACAACACTTGCAATAAAGCTTCTGTCTGACCTTAGTTGTCTCAGATTTAATGCTCTGTCCTTGTGGAAAAGGACAGACAGAGAGAAGAGACAAAACTGGGAAACAGGAGTGAAACACTGAGCAACATAAATAAAGCAGTCTGATGCAAGGTGAATGAGACAAATGGAGACAAATGCATGAGTCTTGCTCCTCCCCACGTTCGAATAGGAATAATTTGATAATTTACTGATGCCTTGGGTTATTACTTTGGCAATATGCCAGCTCTAATTAACAACTTGGCAGAAGTGTGTGTGGTGACCTGGCCTGATTTTGTGATTAGAAAGGGATCCTGGAGAGAAGCATGATTGGGGTATCTTGAGTTAGTTTCACAGAGGTTTAAAATGAGATGCAATGCTCACAAAGCATTTCTGGTTGGAGACAGTGTTTGAATGGAGCCAGTGAGGTCTGAAGAGAGAAATATAAGCTCTTGGGTGGAAGTGAAGGTTCTTATTTTCCTTTCCTCGATAGCCACATGGGTATGGAAATAGGAAGTTGAAGGTCAGATAGAACCAGTCAGCAGATGACAATTGTGCCACTGAGATAAATGTGAATGAATGTAGCTCAAAGGGGGAATAGGTCTGGGTGCATGAGATGAAGTTCACGACAGAAATAATGTAAAGTCGTGAAAAAGACACATTGAAGGTCTTGGAATAATTCCATCCTGCTAGGGAGAAAGAAAGTGTGTGGGGAACACAGCTGTGGAGGACTGCTCCCTGGAAGGTTTAAAGGGGCTTATGATAAGATGTGTTCACACAGAATTTGATGGTGACGACCCACTGAGCACGGCTCAACGCAAAGTTTGCACCATACATTTTCTGTGGGACACGGGCAATGGCTTTGCAGGGCATTGTGGGATTCCAGGCAACACGGGACTGACAAGTCGTGTGTAGAAGGTAACCCGCAAATTACAAACACTTACAAAAACGTGCAAAAACTCTTGCATGCCTAATCCCAACCGTCCAAGGTCGATACCTAATCCCAACTGTTCGAGGTCGATGCCTAACCCAAACCAACAATTTGCAGCGTGATTGCATACAAAGTAAGTCAAAAGACGTGGGTTGGTGGAATTGGACTCAAATTTGCCTGGGGCAGCAGTAATAAGGTCAACACACGTCCGTGCGAGTTCAAAATTGAAATTTGCACTTATGCCAAAGCTTTATGAATCTGTTTTATAAACACACAGAGACGGGAGGGAAAAACAGAGACTGGTGGAAAATAACAAAAAGTGGAGTTTCTGGTGATTTCTGAATTCAGTCAGAGCCTGAGCTGGCACACAAACGTTAGCTTGCTTACAACTAACATCAATAGCCTATAATCTGTTTGTGGCAAATAAACACAGACTGCACAAACAGTCCAGCGGTCAAATTTGCGCAAATAAAAAAAATCAACATATCTTTAGGAATATGGTGACTCTGGTGCCAGGAGTGTTCTGACACGTTCGGATCCCAACTTGTCACATAGCCTACAGTACTGCCGCTTTGTCATGGCCCTTGGTGTCACTTTAGGTTTAGGCAACAAAACCACTTAGTTAGCTTTAGGAAAAAACTACATGGTTTGGCTTAAAACTACTATGATTGTAAAAATGAAAATGAAACTGAATGTTGTGAACACGAAACAAACAGCTCATTGTAACGTGAAAGTGAAACTTAATGCACGGGACACAAACGGCGGTCTCCTGGATGAAAGCCCTGTGTTTGTTGGACCCACCCACCTCCACTCCTGCCTGCCCTGTGCGTGTCTTTTGCTCTTTAAACTACGTCACCACACTCCCGACTCACTTTCTCTGAGCATTTACTGATGCCGCGGATGGGTTTACATTGTAGTTAATGAAAAGCCTGGTGCTCAAGGGTGCCTTGTGCATCGGCGATGACAAAGTTGTATTTGACGTCCTCGGAATGAGAACGTGCTGGAGTTTCTGAAAGAAAAGCACAAACAAATGTTGTTAATATACCAAATATGGTGTATGAGACAAAACAAGATGTAATTATCATGCTAAGTGTATGAAAAACACTTGTGTAACCATTGACTGTATTTGTGCAAAGGTAGGCACTGATGATAGAGCTGATGAGGGTGGTGTAAGTTTAATGGACGCAAATTAAGGAGGCCATGTGGAGGAGACCCATCTGTCCTGCATGTTCTCCAAATCTGACAGACGGTGCTGTTCAATGAAGAACCAAATGGCAGCTGAGTGACCAAGTTGTCATAAATGAACGCAGATGGCATTGTGGCTTTTAGTCACGGAGACTTGTCGGGGGTAATGTTATCACCAAGGGAAGGAATCGAAGCTACCATCATGAGCAATAGGCATGTCAATGATCTGAGCTGAGAGTTGAAGGGTGGAAATGATCATTTCAGCTGAATGGATGGGAGGGAAAGGTGTGAGCTTATTACTTAAAGGTGACATATCATGAAAAACTTCAGTGCTAGTGCATGTACATTTGGGTATCTGGAGTGCCAACCAACCCACAAACTGAAATAACACAACCCAGTCAGTTGTTTGTGGGCTGCCTAGATCAGGAAACATGTGATTCAACAAGCCATTCAGATTTGGCTCCCCTTCCTATGTCACATGCAGGCTCATTAGAATGCATCACTCACAGCTTTTTCTCGCTAGCCAATTGGAGCAGACTGGCCTTTTTTGGGATGGGGCTTAACCCTAAATACAAGTATGAACCTGAAAATGAGCATGATATGTTCCCTTTAACCTGTGTTAAAGCCTGGAGACCTAGGCTTTAAAGTTAAGGAGGTGGGGCCGAGATGCACAATGCTGAAGATGGCATCATTATCTCACTTGGATTAATACTTCATACTCAATGGTCCACTTACAAGCCTTTTCCAAGGCTTTCAGCTGCATCTCACGTTCTTTATCAGCGAATAGTTTTCTCATGTCACGAAGATCTGGAACCTTGATCAGGTAATAATAGGGAGTCGTATATTATTGTAACCTTTGCCTCTGTTCAACGATGAAGTATCAGATGTGAATTGCCACCTCTCTCTCTCTCTCTCTCTCTCTCTCTCTCTCTCTCTCTCTCTCTCTCTCTCTCTCTCTCTCTCTCTCTCTCTCTCTCTCTCTCTCTCTCTCTCTCTGGCCATCCTGTGATAATTTGAACAGTTTAGGTCTGGTGTTCAGTAACAGACAGCTGCCATTTTCTGCTTCCGGTCTTCATACAGTCTCTTGTCCACAGTCTTGGTTATGTTTCATAAATGTACTCACCAGTAGTTTTCCTGTTTGGTTAATATGTGTGGTGCAGAGTTTTAAAGGGGTACTCCAGTGATTTTAGTATTGCATTATTTTCATAAAGTTGGGGTCCTGAGATATCCTGACTTCTAGTTCCAAAGCCCTGGATACTCCCATAAAACCACTCCCAGTTAACCCTGATGACATCACTATTGTTCTCTGGTCCTTCGGTAGTCTGCTCCAGAGCCACTTGTCTTGCTTTTGGGCGAAATAGAGTGTTGCTTACCTTTTTTCACTTTACACAACCTCTGTGGGAGTCGACAGACCTCTGGGCTAATGAGGCCCAGGCTGGTTTGAGCTACTGTGCACATCATAGTCAGGACGGTCAAAATATTGATCCTGCCCTGCTACGTTTTTAATGATTGACCTAAAGCTACTGTTAAGTCTTTTACCAGTAAGTCTTTAACATTAGGTTTAATGAGTGACTTCTGTGACCTATATTGGTGTCATTTATAACCCGCAACCAGTGATTCAAACAGCAATAACTTTAAAGGCACCTTCCTGCCACAAAGTCAGCCAGCAGTGTTAATAAAGTGGACACTGAATCCCAGTAGTCCAGTGTGTTGTCAACCCCTCTGTGTTTAGAACAGGCTTGTAGAGGAGGCTAGGCTATATGCTGACACGTGTCATGGTGATTTCAGTTGTGGTTAACTGGTGCTTTTTGGGAATCCTACAGTACAGGATGCATAGATAAAATGTATATAATGTATACTGTCTAGGTCAGGGGTCTGCAACCTGCGGCTCCGGAGCCACACGCGGCTGTTAAGCCCCTCTCCAGTGGCTTTTTTACAGTTTAATTTTTTATGCATCATTGTTATCTATGGTGATTCTTACATTCTCCAATGTAAAACATCTGTAGCCTATACACCGAATACATTTTTAAAAAAAAAGAATTTGAGTCAACCAAAATGGGCTATAATAATAGCCTATGTACAGCTAGCAACATATCCTTTAATTTTGCCGAACCTCAATAGCTCAATAGGCTAGCTATGGATTCCAAATCCCAACAAAGAAAAGTCTCGGAGGAAAATAGAGAATTTAATAGTGCATGGACTGATTCAACAACAAAAAAGACAAGTTTCTTCAATGTCCAGCCTCTCATTTGCACTAAGGCTCTCAATGCATTAGACTTAATAGGCTGTGTTATCTTCATGACAATGCTCAAATGTTTTGCGGCTCCAGACAGATTAGTTTTAATTCTTTTTTGGCCTAAAATGGCTCCTTTGATAATAAAGGTTGTTGACCCCTGGTCTGGGTAAACTAGCAACACGGTCTCACGGCAGTTCTGGAAATAGTCAAGAAATTTAATCTATCTGAATTGTGAACATAGACACGAATTTCCCTTTTTTTCGGTGACGCTCAGCACGACTTTCAACAGCATCTTTTTTTTTGTGCTTTTTCCTACGAATGTCCAGCAACACGTGACACACGTGTCAATATCCACTCCAGTCTTTTCAAAATAAAACTATTTAGTTAGGCTTAGGAAAAGATTAACTTGGTTAGGCTGAGGCAACAAGACTTAGTTAGGCTTAGGAAAAGATTAACTTGGTTAGGCTGAGGCAACAAAACTTAGTTAGGTTTAGGAAAAGATCGACTTGGTTAGGCTTAGGCAACAAAATACTTAGTTAGGCTCAAGAAAATATCGACGTAGTTAGGCTTAGGTAACAAAACTACTTAGTTAGGCTTGTGGTGTGGGTTAAAATTTCACCGGAAGTTGTGTAACTGAAGTACGGAAGTTACATGACAAAAACTTCTTAGTTAGCTTTAGGAAAAGATCGTTGTTTGGGTAAAAATAACTCTGTAAGTGCTGTAACTTAAGTACAGAAGTTACGTGACAAATAAACCAACTTTGACTTGTGGTTTCAAACGGGACACGAATAGCGGTCTCCTGGGCCACAGTCCTGTGTTTTTTGATCCACCATGACGTCCTCCCTATGTGGCTCTCTATACTCACAATTACGTGGATTAAATGTGAATTTATTTCCTGCTGACCATCACCATTTTTTTTTTTGCATGATCTGAAAAGGAATAGTCAACACCAGCGTCCCTCCTCTTCTCAAGGGCTGGACTGATTCCAGTGTGGCTGTTTTTAAAGTTTTGGCTCCCAATCAAAAAGGAAAGTGGGGACAAAATATGCCTGGTTAGAATTGGGTAGCTTTAAAAAGCAGCCTTAAGCGCCGAGGATGGATCTCATGTCATGAATGACGCCTGGAATGGTTGGAAATATTTAAATCAGCAAATTTCTTTTTAGCCTCTTTGCAATGTCTAGACATTAGTCATCAATTTTGGATCGGAAATGATTTACGACACTCTCGGAGAAAACAAGCCAGATGTTCTGACCTCTGATGCATTATAGTTATTTAGGAGAGCTGTGAGTTACAGTGCAATATAAAAATCTTGGGGTTTAAGGTGGGGTGCGATGCACTACTGTATATTTATGGCAATTCGTCTTCCTGGAAGGCTTTATACTTAAAAAGCACTAATGTGCTCAATGGACTCCTAAGAAATTGCTGTGTCGCTGAAACGTCTTCTCACCAGCCAGTTGGGATATTCCCAGGTGGACTGTCGGCTCATAAGGAGCCAAATCAATGATGTGCAAAGCAAATGCAACGGACAGGTTTGACTGAAGATTCAGTGAAAGCACAAATCGTGCTTAGAAGATAACCTCTCAGCCATTTTAAATTAGAAAACATATAAAGCTAAATTGTATATGGTTCAAATAACAGACACATCTCATATCAGTTAAATATAATCTAAAACAAAAATACATAATACAACTTCATGAACTATACAACAGGCAAATGATGGCAGTACTGTGAAGTGTGCCTCAAACCGCAGTGGGAGGTGTGGGACTATACACGATGGGGAACCCCAGGACGTCTTGTCAAGCTCTGCAACACAATTATCGCTCATCCATCTTTAATATCTCATTCATCTTCTCCATCTCCACTGACAGAGCGGTACTCACCTTGCAATTATTATCACAGCTGGCGTTCAAAAAGAGGAATTGGATCTCATGCCCTCCAAAAAATGACTGATGTGGCCAAAAAAAATGGGAAGAAACAACTAAAAATATGTTGATGGTTTATTGCATTCCATAGGTGTTGGCTAGTTAAAGATTAAAATGAGACGTGTCCCGGTGGTGAATATGAGCACGATTGCACCGCTTTCTGAAACCAGTCTGTAATGTTCAAAATATTTTCTCATTTTTATTTTTAGATACCACACTTTACCTCACCTGCCTTTTGAGGGCTACTCTCAGTGATTTCCTACGTTACCCAGAATGCAACCCCCAGAAAATGTGTATGTAGGCATTATGTTTCAGCCCAGCCTAATGACAATGTGTGTAAGAGACCCGCCTGTCCAACGGAAAAAAAAAGTATGTCAGTGTCGCATTTTGTGTTGCCGAGATGTGAATATTACATGCCTGCATGAAGGTGCAGTGTTGTGTAGTGACAGAACTAACTAACTTCAGAGCTAGTTATGTAGTTTATAAAGTGAGAAAGACCACTTAAAGTGGGCAGGTGGGTCCAACAAACAGGACTTTCAAGCAGGAGACCTGTGTTCAAGACCAGTCTTTTACAAGTTATGTTAGTGACGTTTGTCACATATTTTGTAGTGACGTTTGTCATGTGATGTTTGTCACGTGTTTCCCGTACTGACGTTAAATTGTTTCCGCACATGATTTACGTACTGAATATAAGCCCAACCATGACGTTTTCCTTTAACCTAACTAAGTGGTTTTCTTGCCTGATCCTAAGTCAGTGACCAGGACGTTTTCCCTTAACTTCACAAAGTAGTTTTCTGCCTAAACCTAAGTCATTGGCTTTGTTGCCCCCTGCTGGAACACCACGTTGATACAGGCGTGTAATATTTATGTATCTGCGAGGCAAATTTTTCAAATTCGGCACAAACGTCCACTTGGATTCAAGGATGAACTGATGGAGCTTTTGGAGGTCAAAATTCAGCGTCCATCCTATTCTCGTGATATTTTAGGAATGCCTTGAGCGAATTTTTTCGAATTTGGCACAAGCGTCATCTTGGACTCGAGGATTAACTGATTACTGTGACCTCACAAAACAAGTTTTTGGCCACAACTCAAGAATTTATATGCTATTTAGGCCAATTTCACACAAATGTCTTATACGATAAAATGATGAAGTGATGACATTTCGGACAGACGTGGATGCAAACTGCAATTTGACTGGTTGGCGGAGGCATACAAATGTGAGGTGATGATTCTAGTTTTATTTTACTCAAACAGTGTAATTTTGTTATAAATTTAGCTAGTAAGCCAAACAATGAATGAACATTGGGCTGTGTCAGGCATTGCCTCCCATGCCACATTTACAGATGCATGCTTCTGCATTAGGGTGTGACATGTTCAGCTGCTCTACAAGAGGTACCAGAGGAGCTGTAACTATTGAGATACAATGAGGAGACCACGCGAACTGTGACTGCTCAGCTTGGGCTGCTCGTGTTTTTCTCCTTGACTGCTTCGGCCGCCGGTAGAGATTGTTGGTAGTAAAGACATCATGGATCACGTGTGAAGAAAGGCTGAGCAATCTTGTCCTTTTCAGTATGAATGCACACATTTTATATTTACTGATATAGTAAATATATCCCCAGTGCCAACTTTGTCCTCGATTCAGCTGTCAATTTCTATGACGGAGTGAAAGAAAATATGCAAACATGATCACTTCAGGCATAATGGATGCTGATAATGTATGACAGGTACATCTGTTGTTGCAGTGGCGCAACGCGGGAATCAACAAGTGAAAATCTCCGCTTTAACTGGGGGCATCTTTGTTCAGTTTGATGGGAACACCTCGACGGAGAATCATAAATTCCACTAGTTTATGAGGTTATGAGTTGCTAACGCAGAGATAAGGACATGAACCCTCCGTCCCATCTGTGAACACGTCTATTTGAGTTGGTTGCAGCGCATGACCAAGCTGACAGAAGACCCCGAGTCTCAGTGGTGCCCCTGTGCCTCAGGCCCTGTTCAGACCTGGAATTAACATGCTTCCTGGGTGATCCGATCATAAGTGGACAGCTCTAAATACATCAGTTCACACCTATGCGTCTCCAGTGACCTCTTGTCTGATCTCACTTTTCCGCTCTACATGCACATAAGCACGTACGTCAGGAATTGAGTTTTCATTAAAACAAAATTATGTCTGGTGTGTTAAACTGCATGCCAGATTAATCAGAGCATACAAGGCCAAATGGCCTCCTAAGGTAACATGTGACCTGTTGCTGACAAGCAACGTGGCATTTAAAGGGCTATTTTGTAAACGGAGTCCGGCGAAGTGTTCACATAAAACGCACCGAGGCTACAACATTAGATCACTTCCAGCAAACTTCAGAGGAGAGGACAATGAGGGCAAAACGGCATCATCGATCTGTTTTAACAAAATATTCTCTGGTCCAGCTCAGCTAAAAACTAGGGCTGTCAATCGATTGAAATATTTATTTGCGATTAATCACATGATTGTCCATAGTTAATCGTGATTGATCGCAAATTAATAGCAAATTTTTTATCTGTTCAAAATATACCTTAAAGGGAGATTTTTCAAGTATTTAATACTCTTATCATCATGGGAGTGGACAAATATGCTTGCTTTATGCAAACGTATGTATATATTTATTATTGGAAATCAATTAACAATTCAATGCATAATTCAGGTTGGTGGACCAAGACGAGACAAATATTAGGGAAGGGGAAATAATGTGAGACACATTTCCAGAAGTATTATCATGGTGGTTTCTGCCCTAAAATTGTATGCTCCAATATGAAGTGGGGGGGACAAATTCATGCCATAAATGAGTCAAACAATTACAGAGGGAGAATGTAAATCAGAGAAAAAGAGCCATGGACGAGATGACTAAACAAAGTTAAAAACAGAATAAAAAAGACGTGACAAGGGGAGCTGCAACGAGCATGAGTAAAGATGTGAGTAAAAAGTATAAAGGGATGGAACATGATGTTTATGATGGGGTTTAACAAACAGAGAAAAACAAAGAGAGTAATAAAGTATTTTGTTTTGTCTCACCATGGTGAATGATGCCATTTTCCAGCAAGGCTTGTCCCAGGTTGACCCCTTCGTCAGGCTTACTGATCTCTCCGCTCTCTATCAGCCATGACACAAACTCACTGAGAACACAAAGACAAAAAGAAGCATATGATCAGGCCTGCTTTCTTAAAGTGGTAATCTGTTTTGTTTTTGAAATTGTTGCTTTTGCACGGAATTTCACTGAAACCATCTGGCAGACACACGGCGTGTTTTGTCTCAGATTTAAAGTTAGTATTTCTTTCACGCTCATTCATGAAGCCTCTCATGCTCGTGGCTTATGTAAAATGCTTAGACCACACCACACTCATAAAACATGCAACACTTCCCTTCTTCTGATGGATGAGGTCTTGAACAAAATGTAGAGCATCAAATTTTAAAATAAACTACGAAGAAGTGTTTTGCTCAACCTAATCTTAGTGTATCAGTCTATGCCCTTATCTATAACGAAATGTAGCCTTGTTTGGAGCGTCATTTAGCTCCTTCAGGACAAGCTAGTGTGACATGGTTGGTTTTCTAGTTTCATATAATGGCAGTATATTTACATGTGAGCCCTCTACAACCTAAAAATTGCAAGTTGCATTATTGCGTGAAAGAAATTAGTGCCGTTAAAACAAATTTGCGTTAACATGTTATTAACGAGTTCATTTTGACAGCCTTACTAAAAACATAAAAACAAACCTGAATCCATCAGCACGCTATTTGCTATATTGGACTAATGTCTACCTGAGCAGAGAATGAAGTTGCTCGCTCTCTCTGTGTGTGTTGACATAGCCGGGCTGGCCGCACGTGCCTTTTAGTGCATGTTGGTGCGTGTGAGCGTACTCCTCTGGCTAGCTCAGCCGCCGCTCTGCACTGCTCTGCACTGCTCTGCTCTGCACAGCTCTCATATGGCGGTCACAGCTGACCGACTTTGCGAAAGCGTAGCAGCCACCCTCTGGTTCCCCCACCAGGTTAACACTGTTAGCTCTGTCAGCACTGTTGCTATTGTAACCACTGTTAGCACTGTTAGCACCAATAGCTACGAGCCACCAACTCAGCCGTCGCCATGTTGAGAGCCATGCGGAGCCAATAGAAGTGCTCCCAATCTTGCATTTAGCACCTTAAAGAATTTTGAATTGTTTTAGGGTGTTGCACCTTAGTTGTAGACTTATTTGTAGAGATTTCTTACACGGTTCTGCTAACCTTCATGTTTCAAAATCTATTTATTTTCTTACTTGGCACACCAAAGATGAAACTTTTGTCATAAGCCTTTGAACCAGAAGTTAAGATTGGTTAGCTGCCCTATGGGAGTAAGACAAGTGTGAAACAGTCGGCCTGTCAATTTGAACTTTGTTGAAACAACTTCCATTAAATTAAAAGCGCCACTGGATAAGAGCCTGAAGGCATGAGTGCCCAAGACTCATCAAATGAATTAAGAGGTGTCTATAAAGACAAAGAGCTTTGGTTAAACAGCACTCTGAAGGAACTGCATCGCAAAGTAACTTTGCCTGACTACAAATAGACTGATTGGCCAAAAGCTAATTGTCATTAGCATGAAACATTTATCTTTTTTATAGGCAAAAAAGCCAGCATGGGTTTAAATTGTTGAATGCTCTTGACATGTCCTCATTTGTCACTACATGATGTTTCTGTGTCTCATGGGAGCAAAAAGTACCACGCTATTGAGAATATGTTGAGGTATTGACAAGAGCCCACCCCCACTGGACATTAGATGGTGACCTAAACATCAGGGGAGCAGCATTAGCCGCTCAGGCTGCACTTAAGTATTCCACATTTAATTAAAGCCAACAAAGTGGGGTGCTCTTTAAACTGGGCAATCTGTATGCATTAGTGAAAGACGCATAACAATAGGCAAATGAAAGATGGAGCATTTAAAAGGTGGGGTACCAATAGAAGTTTGATTCAGGCAATAATGTTATTATAATCATTTACAAAAGAATATTAAAGCTCATTTTTATCTGGAAAAATCTTTTTTAAAGGCTGTCAATTGATTAAAATATTTAATTGCATGATTGTCCATGATTAATCACACATTTTTTTATCTTTTCAAAATGCACCTTAAAGGGAGATTTGTCAAGTATTTAATACTCTTATAAACATGTGAGTGGGCATATATGCTTGCTTTATGCAAATGTATGTATATATTCATTATTGGAAATCAATTAACAACACAAAACAATGACAAATATTGTCCAGAAACCCTCACAGGTACTGCATTTAGCATAAAAAATATGCTCAAATCATAACATGGCAAACTGCAGTGTGTCAGTGTGCTGACTTGACTATGACTTGCCCCAAACCGTATGATAAAGTGGGCATGTCTGTAAAGGGGAGACTCGTGGGTACCCATGGAACCCATTTTCATTCACATATCTGGAGGTCAGAGGTCAAGGGACCCCTTTGAAAATGGCCACAACTGTTTTTTCTCATCCAAATTTAGCACAAGTTTGGAGCGTTATATAACCTCCTTCTCGACAAGCTAATATGACATGGTTGGTACCAATGGATTCCTTTCTAGTTTTATATGATACCAGTATCTTCACTCTAGCTGTAAAACTGAGCCCGCTACAACCTCTGAAAGATCGATTGTGTTAATGCGTTAAAGAAATTAGCGGCGTTAAAACAAATTTGTGTAAAGGCGAAAAATACGCCACTGCAATATAATAACCATGATGCCAATTACAAGAAAAATAATTTTCTTTTTCCATTTTCATCTGTTACTCTGTCAATTTAAAGATCTGCAGGAACACCTCACCAGAGCAAAAGAATTATTCACGCTGTGGTGCCAAAATAATTTATAGAGTCAGATGTTGATTTCAGAATGATGTGTAGAGATGGTATTCAATGTGTCCTTATTTACTTAGATACTGCCGCCAATCTAATGGTAATGTACTGTATCTGTTCCAGATAAACCGTCAGAATAAGTGTTTTCATTTACCTATTTAGATTGTATTTTTCAGAAAATGTAACTACATGAATTGAGTAAAACGTAAATAAAGTTTCTTTACAATTGGGTCCATTGGAATAGAGAATGAGAATTACTAAAACAAATAAAATATAAGCTTTAACAAACATTTCCACAAATTTGCATAAAATAATCATAATAATGAAAACAAAGCATGGGAGTTGTTTTTCTTTTTTCATTCCAATTAACAATTGTGCACAATGTAGCCGAGTGCAGCGAGAACACTAACCTATAACACCAGCAGCAGCAGCATCCTCTTAACCTACCTTGGCTTGGTACTACACAGGGGATTTACAGTGCTGAGGTCATATTCAGAAGCTGGACACGTTGCCATTTTTTTTATTTATTCATCTTTTTTGGTCAATTGTTTCACACAGAATGGACTGGAGCAACGGTATTCCAGAGGGATTTATTCCTATAAATAAAAGATCACCATGAAACAAACAAAAAAATCCCTCCTTGCTCAACTAGACAGTGTCTGCAACATTTCATATTAGGGACTTTGGACAGGAATACCCAAGACACCAGACCGTGGACAGCTCAGTCACCGTGCAGTGTAGTGCAGCCGTTGTTCATCACATTGGAAATAGGGACGACTCTGCAACATACAAGCTGCAATTTGCTACATTTCTTCTCACTCATTTTGACACGTTTTATTAATCAAAACACCATACTTGCGATCAGCCCCATAAGACTTGCAAATATAGCTGCAGTAGTCGATCGGCAAGCATTGGTAAAATGTGATGATACCACCTTTTGCAATCGGTGCTCTCAAAGCTCTTTTGCGAAATGACTTGTAACTTAAAAACAGTTGGTTGCGAATGATGTTTTAAAACATGTGCAACTCTATTTAATTACAGACCAAATCAATTCTAAACTGGACTGAAGTTGTGAAGACATTTTGTCTGCTTGATAAATGCAGCACGTGTTTGGGGCAGAATGTGTCACATCTGAAGCCTCAGTAAATCTGGCCCAGAGTTATTGGAAAGGCATGATGGAGGCAGTGGAACGCAGCCAGGAGGAGGCTATGACTCTCCAGTTGGCCATTAGGAACGGATATAAATACTTCTGCATTAAGACAAGGTCGGACGGCACATTGTAGCACTGAACCCTTACCTGTGACTGCAACCTTGTCCTGGTGTGAGTCCGGCCAGAAACCATCGTTAAATGTCATCCCCTGCTATTCTGAAACAAATCTGGATTGAGAAGAAAACAACCCTTTACCAACCCCAGTTGTAGGGATGATAATTAGATTTTGGTGATTTGCATATTTAGGGAAAATTGTCAGTAATATGACTTGGGAGGGAGACGGTCTCAATGTTATAGACCTAGCTATCAGTGCATGGACTGCAGAATGCATCTGAGCAAGGGGGAGCCATAATTTATATCCGATTAAACTGTTATCAGGCCAATAAATAGGCTTTATCAGTCGCTATAAGCACCATAGATGAGGGTCATTAGGGGCCTACTACGCCTACTACTGTATGTTGCAAAAGTGATACTTAAAAGCAACAGGTTCTAACATGTTGTAAAACTGAATGAAAAGTTACCTTTTCAATACAAACAAAAAGGCTTCTTTAGGTTTAGGCAAAAAAATCACTTAGTTAAGTTTGGGGAAAAACATTGTGTTTTGGGTTTAAATAACTACAAACACAAAGACAACTACACATTATTGGGTGAAAGCCCTGACTTCCGCTTCTGCACCTGTCATAATTACTACGGTCCAAGAGCTCACTGTCGTGTTCTTTTATAGCTTCTTTTGGTGACTTACCATGTGAATAGATGATAAAACCTACTAGTGGGTGTAGAAGGCCCTTACTGACCCACATCTATGGGGCTTTTAGCGACTGATAACGCAGATTTAATAGCCTGACAACAGTCTAATCGACTATAATGTCGAGGCACACGGAGGGGGTTGCGGTGTATATGCATTGAAAAAGGCATAGACCTATGTTACTGATGTATGAGTATTGAGAAGTTGCAGAATACATTTTTAGTCCGACACCCAGGCCAGGCGCCAAGATGGAGGGACTGAGGGGGCTGTTAAAAATGTGTCAATGTGGCAAACTGCAGCCCAACAGGCAACAACAGCTGTCAGTGTGTCAGTGTGCTGACTTGACTATGACTTGCCCCAAACAGCATGTGATTATCATAAAGTGGGCATGTCTGTAAAGGGGAGACTCGTGGGTACCCATAGAACCCATTTTCATTCACTTATCTTGAGGTCAGAGGTCAAGGGACCCCTTTGAAAATGGCCATGCCAGTTTTTCCTCACCAAAATTTAGCGTAACTTTGCGTTATTTTAGCCTCTTTCTCAACAAGCCAGTATGACATGGTTGATATCAATGGATTCCCTGGGATTTGTAGTTTCATATGATACCAGTATTTTCACTCTAGCTTTAAAACTGAGCCCCTACAACCTAAAACCGCAAGTTGTGTTAATGCATTAAAGAAATTAGTGGCGTTAAAACAAATTTGCGGTTATTCGTAATTATCATGTTAACTTTGACAGCCCTGTGGATCGACAAATCAATAGCAACAGCAATAGCAGCTTCAGTGGAACAAAGAGCTGCAACACGTACCAAGAACATGTCTTGTGACTGCACTGCATAGGCTGTTGGTGGACTATTTCATATCTCATCTCTGCTTCCTCTACAACAGATTTCTCCTTCTGTGAATTTTTGACATTGCGGGTGATTTCTTTTTAAAGCCCTTGCTCTTAATTTTCTTGGGGACTAGCACCAAAATGTAATACTTGTTTTGTTTCGATGTTTTAAGCAAGGGAACACTGAGGTGAAGGACAAACAGGCGTCATGAATTTGCAATAGTTGCAAAGAAAACATTCTTTTATAATGAGTGGCAGTGACTCAGCCTGGCTCCCAAATGCAGGTATGTGTCATCGGCGTGCTTGCTGAAAATTCCTGCTACAGAATCTTCCAAAATATCAACCATACTTTGCACACTACATTGTTATATATCAAGGTATTCAACTCATTGGAGTGCGCTAAAACGTTTTGTTTTTTTAATTGTTTTTGATATGTAAGTTTTACTGCAGTTTGCTTTCTAGTGCACACTAATGGCAGGTTGTCCACAGTGGGCGATGTTGTCAGCTACTGTGAACATCTATACATTGTTAAAAAAAACAAGTGTCACACACACACACATGTGCAAACACTCCCCTGACCCTCCTTATACTGAAGAGATGACAGCAGGTGGATTTGGGGAGACAGATTGAGATGGATAGTGACCCAAAGAGGGACACATAGTGGAAGGAAGAGAGAGTGGGAGGAAGAAGAGGGGAAAAAAGTTGGAACAAAAGTCGGCAGAGACAGAAAAGGGCAACAGCAGCCAGCCTGGTCTCCTAAAAATCACCTTCCCATCAGGGCTGTCAAAGTTAAGGCGATAATAACGCGTTAAATTCATTTTAACGCCACTAATTTCTTTAATGCATTAACGTAACTTAACGATTTTGAGGTTGTAGCGGGCTTTTAAAGCTAACGTGAAGATGCTGGCATCATATGAAACTATAAAACCTAAGGAATCCACTGGTATCAACCATGTTATACTAGCTTGCCGGGAAGGAGGTTAAATAATGCTCCAAAAACTGGCATGGCCATTTCAAAGGGGTCCCTTGACCTCTGACCTCAAGGTATGTGAATGTAAATGGGTTCTATGGGTACCCACGAGTCTCCCCTTTACAGACACGCCCACTTTATGATAATCACATGCAGTTTGGGGCAAGTCATAGTCAAGTCAGCACACTGGCATGCCTTGTTTGCCATGTTATGATTTGACTATATGTGCATATTTTTGTTAATGCTAAATGCATAACCTGTGAGGGTTTCTGGACAATATTTGTGTTGTTTATTGATTTCCAGTATTATGCATTTGCATAAAGCAAGCATTTTCTCCACTCCCATGTTGATAAGAGAGAGTGAATCCATAACATCCTTAGCCTGTTTCCTTAATCTCTGATGACCTACCATGGTCATTTAATGATTTATTACAGTAAATGTATTACATATTGGTCCTTTAAAAAGGGTATACTCGTGCAACCGTTATCCGGGAGAAAATACGTTTCCCTCGAGAATGCAGTATAGTTGTATGGGAATGTAATTTTGTAAGAGACAAGGTTGCAGCAGGACACCCTCCTATTAGGCTAATTTTATAGCATGCATTCACATTTTCTATGACTTGAGTCTATGTAGCTTTAGTTGTTGTGGAAGTACGTCTGTATGAGAGTTAGAGAGCCAAGAGATATTGGAGCATGTCTAAATGGGCTTACCATACATTCACTAATCGGCGTTCAAGGTCTCTATGTTGGAAGTATTTTATTCAGACAGAAACTATTCAGACTATTCACTTTGATGGCTGACTCTCAGCTTTTATGCACTTAATACAAAGGGGGGAAAAAATCCTTCTGCTCATACATATTTTTGGCTGCTTTTCAAGAGTACGAAGATGTTTCAAATGACGATGAGGCTTGCATACGTGCTTTGCTCAACTTCCAACACTGTCTTCAACTGTTGAATAAAGTGGATATGGAAACTGTAGACAACAAGCCCTCCGGCTGTTGACACCCCAAAAAGCTCAGCAGCGCAATTGACTTCCTTGTCAGTCTCTGAGGAGCCTCGGTGCCTGGAGTCAGACAGCCTCTTCCTCCTCCATTATTACGGAGGACGAGAAAATGAGATGGGCTCCATTATGCTTATTGTTGCTCCAGCTGGTGGGCACCTACTTGAGCTACATGTCTGGTAATAAGAGCACTGCTGAATATTCTAATATTTCATGTTTCAGTGGAGCAGGAGGTGATCTTGTGACGGGACGACAATGTAATATTACCATTGCACTAAAGTGCCCCCTACCATTACCTCCGTACGATAAGTACACTAGGTCATACTGCACTTCAAGTATTTTAAAAGTTTATTAAAGTTATTAGAGATGCAGCATTAAAAGTTAACAGAACAAAATACTATATTCAGTATATTTCTGATGGTTGATTTGCTCATTTACTACAGAGGAGCGATCAAAGCTGCAGTGGGCAGAAAAGGAGCAAATATGATTTAAAAAAATATATTTTTATAAAACGGTCACTATATCCTGACAGTAGTGCATGAGACAGGTAATCTGAAAGAAAATCATGTGCCTCCGTGTCCTCCGGTGCTCCTAATGGCATCTGCAAGATTTCACAGACAGGAGGAAAACAACCAATCAGAGCCGAGCTGAAGCCTTGCCGTCTCTGAGCGGCTGTCAATCACTCACAAACTCCGATCAAACGGTCAAACTAGGCAGCGCTGATTAAATATGAATCAATATTCTGTTACTGTAATGCCTATTTTTTGCCTCAAATGTTTTCAGAAACATCTTGTGGTGTACTGTTTAGCTTTAAATGAGAAAGTATGTGACCCGGCAGCCATGTTGAGATCAGTTGAGGAAATACCAAGCACCGCCCACCAGCCGGAACACAGCCAATAGGAACGCTCTCTCTCTGAAATGACCTGTGATTGGCCTATCAGATTTTTTAAAGCTTGAAAACAGAGCCATGGGGAGGTGCAGAAGTCTCTCAGAACACTTGAATTACAATATGCTGAAAGGTTATTATGGAATTTTTGCCCAATGATGCCGAAAACATTCTGCCTACTGAAGCTATAACTCCTCTTGACCAGCCGTCAGACAGTCGGATGAATTTCTGACATATCAGAAATTTTGGTCGGCCAACTACAGGCTCTCGCACAGCGGAAGCAGAGCCATGAGCCGATCCTCAACATCACTGCCTCCTTTCAACTTTTTTTTTTTTTTTTACAGTAATCAGAGCGTAGCTATCGAGATGACAATGTACAACAGGTATAGTAAAACATAGCTAGCTTAATGGACAAGCCATACTGTCCACGTCTTCCTAGCCGTCTGCAAGTCCATATACACCGGCACCTCGTTTCAGCAGACAGGATGGCACAGATGGCAGCACGTTTCTGCCTTATTAGCATTGTGACCCGTACACAAGCACCCAGGAAGTGCGCCGGGCTTTGATGCAAATTTCTGTAGTGGCCAAACGGTGGTACGTCACGTGATGCCATTGGACCCAAAAATACTTTTCTCCAGGAGACTTACATTGTTAAAGACACATCTGTAAATCAGCGGATAGCAGACCTCTACTAGCAAAGAAACTTTACCGGCCTTCAAACAAATCTTTATTGACAACTGTCAACAGCCAGAACGGTCTGCAGTGGCCCGACGGGCCATGGTTTTATTTTCTATTTAAAACGTACAGTGTGAGCACTGACAGTTTGTGGCTGACGATCGGACCGTACAATGTGAGCACAGAAATCGTGATTCATGGCTATACATCACAAACGATCTACTCGTACAGTAGGAGTAGGAATTACACACCAACATTTCTAAAATCATACAGTGTATGCCCAGTTTTAGCCGTGACAGTGAGCCAGCATGCACAATCTGAAACTGAAGCAAATTCAGCCATCATTAATTTTATTTCTTTTTCCTACTGCGACATGTCAAATTATCTTTCATGAAAAAGGCTGTTGTGGTCCATTTCCAGAAAGAAGTCTTGTTAAGGAAAGTTTAACTTACTGCTTTAAGATGTTATAACTTTCTAATACTCAGCATTTGGTCCTTTGGCCCAAGATACACCCACCCCCCCACAAACACACACACACACACACACAAAAATGTTGTTGCATTAAGTCAGAATATGTAAATATAGGTGATATAGGCTATTACGTGGTCAGCGATATTTTTTTTTATGGTGTCTGAGAACGTGAATAGAGATTCAATCCGGACACAGCCCTAGTGTAATCTCATCCTCGCACATGGTCAGAAACGCATGCCACAATCCAGGTAGCACAGCTTTTTGAAATCCAGGATAAAAGTTTATGATCATATTTACATTAAAAAACATAACCAGGACACTACAGAAGATTAGTTCAAGGAGCTGATTCTGCCCTTACAGCCCAAAACTGCACTCACAATATGTTAGAAATAGGTTGATCATCTACTTTACTGTACAGTACAGCTGGCTACAGTAGCAGCAATTCAATGCTCTCTAAAATAGACTGAGAAGTTGAATCAAGACTGAGAAGAGTAATAAACATTAAAAAAATAAATCTGATAATATCCCAACTAGGGCTGCCAAAGTTAACTCAATAATAACGCGTTAACGCAAATTCATTTTAACGCCTCTAATTTCTTTAACGCATTAACGCAACTTGAAATTTTCAGGCGGTAGCAGGCTCAGCTTTCAAGCTTGAGTGAAGACACTGGCATCATATAAAACTAAAAAGCCTAAGAAATCCATTGGTACCAGCCATGTCATACTAGCTTTTTGCGAAGGAGGTTAAATAATGCTCCTTGCATAATCCCATGCAGTTTGGGGCAAGTCATAGTCAAGTCAGCACACTGACACACTGACAGCTGTTGTTGCCTGTTGTGTATATACTGTATACACTGTATATGTTCTGTATATATACACATTTGCATAAAACAAGCATATTGCAAGCATATGCCCACTCCCATGTTGATAAGAGTTTTTGATATTTGACAAATCTCTTTTTGAGGCATATTTTGAACAGATAAAATATGTGTGATTAATTTCGATGAACTAAAGATTGACAGCTCTAATCCCAACACACAAGGGGTTAGCACACTAGCGGCCATGGTGCTTGCCTGACAGCAGCGTTCTCATAGAGAATGGGGGTGATTGTGGCTCAGGAGATGGAGCGGGTCGTCCACTAATTGGAAGACTGGTGGTTTGATCCCCATGCTCCTCCATTCCACGTGTTGAAGTGTCCTTGGGCAAGATACTGAACCCCAAATTGTTCCCTAAGGCTGTGCCATCGGTGTGTGTGTGTGTGTGTGCGTATGAGCATTAGATTAGATCCTGATAAGCAGTTTGACACCTTGTATGGCAGCCTCTGCCGTCAGTGTGTGTGTGTGTGTGTGTGTGTGTGTGTGTGTGTGTGTGTGTATGAGGTAAATGTTGGCATGTAATCAATTTCACAGTTGTAAAAGTAAACCCAAAGAGTCTGTGTTTTTTTTTTACAACAGCCACTGTCGCCATTTTGGACTGACAACGCTTATTATATTTATAATATTTTATTGTTCAACACAGGCGATTTCGGTAGAATATGAGAATAGATTAGGAACAGTTTTGTTCTATTTGTATGGCACTTTTTAGGTGAACGTTTTACTGGCGTCCGGTAGCATAGATTTGCTGCTGGGCGCTGATGTTGCAAATGGAACGAACAATTGACTTTCACTTCTCGGCAATATACGTTCTTTGGTAAACCTTCCAAATGTGTCCAGGTTTATTTCCTGTTGCAGTGTATGCGAATGACATCAGCTGACAGGAAGTAAACACGGACCCAAGCTGTTGCAATGCAATTCCGTTGAAACGGCCTATATAAATGCAAGTCCATTTACCATAGAGAAATGAGCACAACGAGGGTGCCAACATGGTGAAATGTTACCTGTACTCATAATGTCATTGATGGATCACCATTTGGGAAAAAAAAAAAAAAATCACACATGGCTTGCTGGGAAACCCAATAGGAAGGGTAAGGAGGGATCAGAGGCTAATAGTCACAGAAGTCAGCCAGGCACATTGTGTGCTGTCAGGTTGACTCGTGATGGACGATGGAGCCATAATGCAACATGCCAAGGATGTTCAGGATCCCGGTGTCACCATGTGGGCCACTCACTCCGGCCCGAGACAAATGACTCTTAATATGCATTGGAGATTTCCCCTAATTCACTTGACATTTTGGAGACGTCTCGTTAATTCCACCCTGTCTCCTGTGAATTAGTGCATATGCCACAATCCTGCAATACCAATTTATGCTCGGAAGACAAGTTCAGTGCAAATGCAGGAAATGGTGTGATTTTCATATAGTGAAGCTTAAAGTAAGGATATCTCAGTATGCATGATGAAATGAATGAATGAAAATACGATTTCAAAGACGTGTAATCCTCACAGTCATTATTTAGCCTGCAATCACCACAATATGATTGAATTATCTGCAGTACTTACTATGCTGCCTGATAAAAAAACACATTCTATACTAGTAGTACGTATGATTTGGCCAAAATGTAGCATGTAGTATGCAGTATGCAAACAAAAGCAAAATCTACAGTATGCCAAAAATACCTGGATGATGAAAAAATGTCCAGTATGCATCAGACCAGTCTACCTGGCCTAATGCATCCCACAATGCAAAGCGCTGGAACGGTACACAGGCTATGGTTACAGCAACAACAGCCAAAAATTGTATGTTTTTAAATTTTTCGTAGCTGTTTATCACTAAATTGACTTCTGAAAATTTGAGTTGAGAAATGTGTAGATTTAGTATATTGCCAGTTTTATATTAGATGGCGAATCAAACATTCGCTCCAAGAGCGCCGCCTTCCGGGGTCACTACCAGCCAGCCGGGCAGTCACGCTCACAAAGCGCTATGAGCTGGCTGGAGCTCTCTCAAGAGACTTTCATTTCCCCGTTGACGGATGGTTTGTTTTAAAATCACTACACAAATGTCCATTTTTTTTTAATTAAAGTGAACCTGTGATTAGCTGCCTTTTTGGAGTTGAAAAGCTCTACAATCGCCCGTGAGCGTATAGTTCGCTCAAGAGCCGGCCAGTGACGCTCACAGACCGGCTGCAGAGCAGCAGAGTGGTGAGGGAAGAGGAGAGGGAAAGAGCTGCCTCTGACCGGGGCAGAGAGATACCTGCTGAGACAACATGACCCTTTTTAACATTACTCTAATATTTGTAGGGAGATCAGTCCACTGTTTCGTTGCTGTAACTGAAAAAGCAGTTAGGGTAAATTTTGTCTCTCGTGTTTTATATTTAGGCCTACAGTCTCCCCTCGTTGATGATCCTGTTTGTCTTACTTCACTATGAGCTGTTAGAATAAATAGTTTAAGGGGTGTTGGAGCTAAACCTGCAGTATCTTATAAAGTCAACAAACAAAAGAAAATCAAAGCATTATAGGGCATTAGGCCTATTGTTGCTGAGATCAGACTCTCTTGGACCCTGAAAGAGGTTAAAAGCTGAATATGTTGCCTTGTTTATTATATTATTCTAATTACACATAGTAGAACAAAATATTCATCCTTTTTCTAAATCAACAGGCTCAACTCTCTCCATGGAAACAAGCCACTGAATAACGACATGCTGTAGCAACTGGTGAACTAACAAGACATTTATAGCATGCACCAATGCTTTATCAAGACATTGATGTTTAACAATGCATGCAATATTGATGTAAATATTGGCAGATGCACGATTCAAACTTACCCTCACTGGGTTGTTTCATTGGGGAATATTCTGTGTTCCTACCCGTCTCATAGTAGTAGTCAGTGTTGGCAGTTTTTTATCGTTTTTTATTTTTCGTCCCGTAATTTATTTGGAGTAACATCAGGTGTACAGAAACATACAAATAGAGCACAAATGTAAATGACTGTCCCTCCATATTTTGGTATTTTATGCCGATCAAAAAGGATAAAGTACAACAAAAAAAGTTAAATTAAATAAAAAAAAATAAAAAATGTTTGGTTAATATTTACATAATTTGTACGAGATATCATTCTTTAACTAGAATGGCACTCGGAGAGCGCAGACCTCCCCCAAGGTGCCTGACTTTAAAAACAGATCACAGCTCACAGCTGGCGGTACCGTGAGGTGGTCAGCTTATTATTAACAGTGTGTTTCCGTGTAACGTATCGGCGGATGCCTCTCTCATTCAGCAGCCTTGTTATGTCTGTATAACGTTACACTACGTTGTCTCTCATCCTGTCATCTACCGCTTTTTTCTTTCTCACTGCGGACGGCCAGCAGCTCCCGCACCTCGCTGTCTGGCTCCACATCCACACACGTATCTCTCTGCTCTCAGAAGGAGGAAGAAGGCGGGGTCATGCATCATCAATGCGTCATCAGTTGCACTGTGCATGTGTTATATCCTGTGGTCTTAATGCTCAGGCTGATCGGAATTCTTAAAAGAATTCCTGAATCCGGATCATGATCCGGATCGCCACCAAAATCGACTGGATTGTTCATTGCGCTACACTCCACCCCTACAAAAAAATGTCATTCAAATCCATCGCGGACTTTTGGAATAATCCTGCTAACAGACGGACAGACAGACAGACAGAAAAACAAACAAACCAACAAACCAACGCCGGTGATTATTGTATTCATCAGCGTAATGAAGACATTCTCTTAAGGAAATCACAGAAAACACAGCACTGAATAAGGAGACACTATTGTGCAGGTTGTCTCGAATTTTTTTTATTCAAATCTTAAAGTCAAATGTTAGTTGTAAATAAGGTTTATCAAGTAATTTTCAAAAGGATTTTTTAAAATTCTTAAAGGTAGGCAAGATTGGAGCAAATATGATTAAAAAAAAGCTATTTTTATCAAACGGTCGCTATATTGTGACAGTAGTACATGAAACAGGTAACCTGAAAAAAATCATGTGCCTCTGTGTCCTCCGGTGTCCTCCGGTGCTCCTACATCATCTGCAAGATTTCACAGACCGGAGGAAAACAAGCAGTAAGAGCTGATCTGAGGTCTGCTGTCCAGCTTTCGTATATGAGAGCCGGCTGTCAGTCACTTGCGAACTCCAACCAAATGTTCAAACGGAGCACAGCCAATAGGAACGCTCTCTCAATGAAATGACCTATGATTAGTCAAAGTCTCCCGTCACGGGCTAGATTTTCTAAAGCCTGAAAACAGAGCCATGAGGAGGAGCAGAAGTCTAGTTTTCTCTCAGAACACTTGAATTACAATATGCTGAAAGGTTATTATGGAATTTTTGCCCAATGATGCCAAAAATATACTGCCTACTGCCACTTTAATTATTAAAAGGAATTTCCACTGTACTTTGCATACATAAACCAATGTGCCAAATACAGTAAAATGAAAAAAATAATAATTGAATTTCCCCCCCTTGGAAAAACATGATTTTGTGCCCCTGCACTGTTTCCCAGAGGAGCCTCCTCAGCTGTTTCTACTGATATGTTGCTGACACACCGGGGACTTCACACCATACTCCCCCACATACAACACCATCCTCTAAACACATCCTCCAGATATATCACATTCTGCCGCCATATCATTGAGATGATGCATGGAACAAATATCTATCATTGCTATTTACTGCATAACAGTATCATTTTAAGTTGATTTATGGCCATATTGTTGGTGTTGGTAATGTTAGTTTTGACTGCATTATAAGACAATAAAGAAACATGAGAGAAACACATATCCACCCGCATAGTGTTCTTCTCTCACTCAGAGAAAATGACAGCTAGTCTTTGTTCCAGCTCATGTTTTTCGCCTTTATAGAAGAAACCTACTGTTTCATGTAGGTGTAGCCTTTATTTAAATGTTGTATATTCCCACAGACAATCCTTTGAAAAGGATGGAGCTGTGAAAACTGCTTTGCACCATTATTACTAATGTAGTTTTTTACTGAAGAAGATAGAATAGACCTGTTTTGGTCTTTTTTAGGGGGGACAGGGGGTCTTTAGGGGGAGATAGCAGGTCACCAGTATATGTCACATAGAAGGGGTGTGCATCATCTGAAAGCTGGGGACCTGGCAATTAATTTGAGATGCAGCTCAGCACTGTGTGTCAAGTTGTTCCAGTCATAAATCAGAAAAAAATAATTAAAATTAATTGTGAAAGTGTATCAGGGCTTAGAACATTATGATCATGCTCTTTTATGTCTCATAAGTTGCTGCAGCAATTTTTTAGGTTGATACCATTTGGTGCTAAATCTAACCATTTTACCACTCGAGAATTGATAAAAATGATCAATAATCCCTCCAAAATACCACATTAAGACACCAAGACCTTTAGGAACACCATTGAAAAAGCCATGCTGTGATTTGGTATCAACAACTTTGACATTTGAAGAATCACATTTTCGGCGATTTGGATGGCGAGCACCTCTGTTCTGGAAACTGCTCAGAAACCCCCGTATTTTCAATCTAGTTAGGAAAGTCATCCATCCTCTGAATGCTCTACTGTAGGTCTCTAGTTTGCGGCTGTAAAGTTTCATGAGGCTGTGATTATCCTAGAGGTCACCACAGGTCATTTTATACAGTGAGGTCAAGTTTAAAAAAAATGGTCTCACTACAATCAAATGGCTACTATTGGGATGAACATCATCACACATGAATACAATAGGGCTCATTGGATCCACAAGAGTCTCAGCTTTACAATTATACCCAATTTATGTAATTCCAAGACTGTTTAGGGACCCCAGTATGCAGAAATATTCAAATACACCATCTTTAGAATAGGCAAAAATAACACATTTGTACTGCATGCAAAAAACTGCAGTTTTTGCCCCAAACTGCATGTGATTATCATAAAGTGGGCATGTCTGTAAAGGGGAGACTCGTGGGTAACCATAGAGCCCATTTTCATTCATATATATCTTGAGGTCAGAGGTCAAGGGGACTCTGGAGGATTCTTTAGCCTCCTTCCCGACAAGCTAGCAAGAAGCCCACTGCAAACAGACACAGATTTTGAGGTAAAGATGAAGACCGTTGGTTATATGGGACATTGAGTTGCTGAGTGAACCAGCTGGATGGCTCCATCACTCAAAGAGCTAAAGCATTGTTGTGGGTGGTGCTCTACCAAGGCGGATGAACAACAAAAGTGGCACACTTACAGTTTCCTCTTATTTCCCATCTGTAATTATTCCGTGCCTCAAGCGTTCACACACTCATTATGATGCAAACCTGTGTCATATAAAGCAATATTGCAATATTGACAAATTATCTCCCCCCCCCCCCCCCCCAGGGCCACGCTGATACCGGAGACATTCTTTGAGCAACCCTGTCTTCTACAAAATTACGTTCCCATTAGGGCTGTCAATCGCTTAAAATATTGAATCACATGATTGTCCATAGTTAATCACGATTAATCGCACATTAATCATACATTTTTTTTATCTGTTGAAAATGTACCTTAAAGGGAGATTTGTTAAGTATTTAATACTCTTATCAACATGGGAGTGGGAAAACATGCTGCTTTATATTGCTATATATATATTATTGGAAATCAATTAACAACACCAAAAAATGACAAATATTGTCCAGAAACCCTCACAGGTACTGCATTTAGCATAAACAATATGCTCAAATCATAACATGGTAAACCGCAGCCAAACAGGCAACAACAGCTGTCAGTGTGTCAGTGTGCTGACTTGACTATGACTTGCCCCAAACTGTATGTGATTATCATAAAGTGATTCTCGTGGGTACCCATAGAACCCATTTTCTCCATCTGTCGATATGCACTTTTCAATGATACAGCACAATTTCATAATTTATAGAAAATAATTTCACGGACCACCTGAAAGACGGCCTCGGACCCCACTTTGAGAAATACTAATTTAGAAGAACAGGCTGCAGAGAGAGAGAGAGAGAGAGAGAGAGAGACAGAGAGAGAGTGAATAGATATTAAACTCATTTTACAATAGACGAGAAAAGTTAACCAACAATGTCGCTGAATTAGTCTCTAAACTTTGTAGCTTTCTCTTCTACACATGGTGTCCCTCTGTGTGCAGTTCAACAGAAATTAATAGCACATACATGCCCTTGCATGGGAAATACTGAGTCAGCAGTGGCAGCAGAGGATTGTTAGGCTCGTATCTTTTGTGTATAGTAATTAAACTGTAATTGAATTTTGCTGCACCCACTGTGTACCGACAGATTTTACTGTATTAGCTTAAACCTCAGGTGGCTGTTGAGTTAATTAAGACCAATATGGATATTGCATAATCTCAACAAAACCACCGAAAGCTTACAGTGTAGTTCCAGTTACAATGCTGTAAGGCAACATAACAACTTTGTCAATAATTATGGTTAATTATTTTTTTTTTGTTCCTACAGCCTTCAATAAATGTGCTCCGCTGATTAGCTTTGTTTTTATTGGTTATGTTTTGAATTGTTTTTGTTAGCATGAACGCTGTACTGTAGGTATATCAAGGTCTACTGTATTAATTATTGAAATGAGTTACTGTAAGGAAGATTTCATGGACACTGGGTGTTTTTGTAACATCATAGACAAATTGATTTTCCAAAAAAGAGCTTCCCCTCAGTCAGTGCCGGTATATTTCAGATGGGTTTGATTCTGCAGATATATCAATGATGATCTTTGCAACATCTGCAGTGAAAGCAGTGGAGCAGGTTCAGGGAAAACTGAAAAAAAGTTACATCATCAAACCTGCAGTAGGCAGAACATTTTTGGCATCATTGGGCAAAAATCCTATAATAACCTTTCAGCATATTGCAATTCAAGTGTCCTGAGAGCAAGCATATTTGCCCACTCCCATGTTGATAAGGGTATTAAATACTAGATTAATCGCAATTAAACATTTTAATCATTGGATAGCCCTAATTAATGGTAAAGAAATCCTTGCTTTCTTTCAAGAGTTACATTAAAGCGGCAGTAGGCAGTATATTTGTGGCATCATTGGGCAAACAATTCCATAATAACCTCTCAGCATATTGTAATTCAAGTGTTCTGACTTCTGCACCTCCTCATGGCTCTGTTTTCAGGCTTTAGAAAATACAGAGAGCGCGTTCCTATTGGCTGTTCATTCAACTGAGGCAGCTGTCAATCACTCGCAAACTCCGATCAAACGGTCAAACTAGGCAGCGCTGATCAAATATGAATCAATATTCTGTTACTCTAATGCCTATTTCTTGCGTAAAATGTTTTCAGAAACATCTTGTAGTGTACTGTTTAGCTGTAAAATGAGAATGTTTGCTCCGGCTGGTGGGCGGTGCTTGGTATTTCCTCAACTTCTCTCAACATGGCTGCCGGGTCACAAACTTTCTAATTTTACAGCTAAACAGTACACTACTAAATGTTTCTGAAAATATTTTATGCGTGAAATAGGCATTACAGTAACTGAATATTGATTCATATTTGATCAGCGCTACCTAGTTTGATCGAGTGATTGACAGCTGCTCAGAGACGGCAAGGCTCCAGCTCGGCTCTGATTGGTTGTTTTCCTCCGGTCTGTGAAATCTTTGCAGATGTCAGGCACATGATTTTTTTTTTTTCAAATTACCTGTCTTATGCACTACAGTCAGGATATAGTGATCGTTTTATAAAAAGAACTTTTTTTACTCATATTTGCTCCAATCTTGCCTACTGCTGCTTTAAGCATAATGCCATACAGATTAAGTCCCATTCTATGTTTCTTAAAACTTTAGCAGGGACAGACAGGTAGGGACGGGAAAGACTAGTGTGGGGATCACCATGCAGAGTGATATCTTGAATTTTGAAGAATCAGTATCACCAAATTCACGAAAAATGATCCAAAACAGGGGGGGTGATGGAGGCTGAAGGACATCCTCTGTCCCCAGCTGTTTTCTTTCCAGTATGGAGACATTCCTTCTGTTAGGCATGTTTGAATATGTTCATAGAAAATAACTAACTCTGTGTTAAGGGGAAGGGCAAGGCCATAATGCTTTGTGAACTACTGTATATTACTAGGAGTTTGTTACTATTTGTTTGCTATAGAAAAACAAATCCAGCATTCACGGCAAGATTCAAGCCAGTTGAAAATTGGGTCATAGAAACAGAGCACAATTAAGTCTCGTTCACGCCGGAGGGGAAAACAATTCATCGACTTTGTAGCTATTGCATATTCCGTCTGCTAGCAAACAGCAGAAAAATGCCTAAAAGCTGCTGTGTGGTGGGATGCACTAGGGTAAAGGTTGAGTTTTTATAAGCTGAACCAAAAAACTGAGCCTTTAAGAAGACAAAAGTGAGGTATCAGTAGGAAGAATGGGAAAGCTGTGGGATCGTGACACTCCGTATGAAGTATGCCTAATGTTACGTGGGCAGCAAGCATTTTGTCCAAATGTCAGTTTTAGGCTAACTATATTTCTGTAAGTTAAAGGACCAGTTTGTAATAATTAGGGTGATCTATTTGCAGAAATGGAATATATTATTAATAAGTATGTTTTCTTTAGTGTATAATCACCTGAAAATAAGAGTTGTTGTGTTTTCGTTGGCTTTGAATGAGCTGTTTATATCTACATAGGGAGCGGGGCCTCTCCACGGAGTCCGCCATGTTGATCCGCCATGTTTCTACAGTACCCCAGAACGGACAAACCAAACTCTGTTAACTTTTCCTGCTTGGGCCGGAGTCAATAACGTTACTCGCTGCTGTCGCGGCAGCTTTCTCTCTCTTGCTTCACCACTCACTTCCCACATACACACACACTCTACTCTTACAACATCTGGCTCTAGAGAGGGCCATTTGCATTTTCACATCGGCTACAGTAGCAATCGTACTTGCTTGTTACATGGGAGAGTTGTAATCTGCAACCTCACGCTAGATACCACCAGGTCCTACACACTGCTCCTTTTAAGCTAAAGCATTTTGGCAGTATGCAACGTGTGTTATAGTGGAATGTGGATAAATCAGAAAGCTATGCCGTATTGTGTTTGCAAGTGTCTTTGCTAACTACAGTAGCTTGCTAACATTAACTTGCTAACAGCTAACCTCATCATCTTCATCATCATCCATCATCATTTTAGTTATCAACTGCACCCCTGGTAGACATAGGGCGCAAAAATAATAACAAAATCCGAAGTTTTTAGCTAGCTATAGGCATTTTGTTAGCGTTTCAGCCAACAACGTAACATAATCGTGATTGGCCCCGGTACAAAAAAATTTCTAGGGCCCTCGTTCCAAACACAAGTGCACACTTGTGCGCACACAACCACTCCAGACAATTGCAAAGCAGACAATTGCTCTGCCACCATGGAGAGGCTCACCATGCAGCTCCCACACTGCAAACCAGCCTTAGATCAGCACCATGGACAGCAGCCAGCGCGCCAAATTTATCAACGCTAACTTAACAGCCTGCCCTGGACTCAGCAGCCAAATGGGATCACAGACATCGATTTCAGTAGCTGCACATTTTCCAACATATGAGACGTAGCAATTACAGTGCTATAGATTTAAAGGTCACCTATTATGCAAAATGCACTTTTCCATGTCTTTTAAACATCAATATCTGTCCCCAGTGTGTCTACAGGCCACCATAGTATCATAAAAGACCATCCTCTCTCTTTTTCTCCTCCTCCGTTTGTCCGGAAATGGGTGCAGAAAAAAAAATCGCTTTTTTTCCTTCTCTTCTGACGTCATTAGAGAAATGCAAGCCATGTAAGGGTTTCCTGGTCGAACCAGAGAGAACCTTCAGTAGCTGACCCCGCCCCACAGCGCGTCACTGTCTCTCCTCCTCAACCTAACTTGAGCAAAGTCTGCAAGAACCAGCAGAACAGGCTTCATGTACTCCCATCATCTAAATATAACATGTTCTTTCACAAAGGCTTTATGTAATTACACTGTTTAAACAGATGATATTTATATATTATATATATTTGATGTCATGCATGTAGCAGAGTACAGGTAGTAAATAGTGACTTGTAAGCAACACAACACATTTCTGTTTCACAGTCAAACTTTATTTGAGTAGACAGATGACAATATTAATTATTCACAGCATTTGTAATCATCTCACCTGTTAGTTAGTTAGTTATGTTAACATGGTACAGGAGAAAGTCTTCAGCTCTGGTAAACTATGGTAAGCTAAGCTCCGGTGGTCTGTAGTCATGGTAACACAGAGACAGCTACTACTGTAAATAATATACCATTACTCTGATCTTCCATACATTTATCTTTTAGCAGAAATAATGAACTGACTACTGTTTCACATCTTCTATTTTCCACCCTGATGGTCGCTGTGTTTACACACCGTCTCATAGCGGTAGCATGTAGCTAACCCGTTAGCATGTAGCTACATGCTAACGGGTTAGCTCTGTATCTCCCATCTGCTCTCAGCTGTCTGCTCTCCTCTGGGATGATTCTGTCGGTCATTTCTCACAGATGGATCTGTAAAGACAGACGTAAAACAGAGTGTATGTTTACGGTTTACAGAGTTGATGCATGAGGTAAACACTGAGTTAACTAACAGAGCTATAAATAGTATTATTTACCTGAGAGAAACCGTCAGGAAAACCTGGAATCTGGACCGCAGATGTTCATCATGTGTCGCCGATTTCTGATCAGATTCCTCCGGTAACGTGCGCTGGGTGAAGTTTCTGGTTTATAAACTTTAAAGTGGTTTATAAGCTCTATTCTAGCTGCCTCTCCCTCCACTCCCCTCTCTCCACTCCTCTCTCTCTCCAGAGCTTCTCCGGGAGGGAGGGGGAGGGTGACGCTGTTGTTGTTGAGGAAGTTTGATTGACAGAAAACGCTGACCAATCAGAGCAGAGTGGGAGGAGACAGGCTGTGAATCAGTGGTTTTCAGACAGAGGCTGAATTAGGCTCTGAGGCAGGCAGACTCAGGCTGCAGTATGAGAAGAATAAAGTTTTTTTTGAACATTGCAGCATGTAAACATGTTCTAGTGCAACATTAAAATACATCTATGAACCTGGAAATGAGCATAATATGTGACCTTTAAATCCCTGATCCCACTCCATAATAACAAAAAGAAACCTGTACTCACTCATTAGAAGTTTATCCGACAGGTCTGGTGCTAAGCAAAGTCATTAACAACACTGCTTAAGAACCATGTCCTTTTTTATTGGAATGTCCTCACCGTGAGCGACGCTGCGTGACGTGGCACGCCGTTTAGAGCTGAACTTTTGTCAGACGCCCAGCTGTTTCTATTTATTCCTGTCGCTCGCCTTGAAATCGCGAAAAAAAGGAGCAGTTGATTGGTGAAGTTGAAATGAGAAGTAATCTATACGATACCTCCTCATTTCACTACAACAACCTTAATAAGGTGGCGGTGATTTTTGGGCCCTGGTGTACCGCATTGGTTGCACCTCGATATTTACTACCCTGGTTTCAGCCCTGGGTTGCATAAATTGTGGCGCTGATTGTTTTGCCTTCCTGTGGGCATGGTTTTCAGAGTATGACACGTTAGCTCTGTCTCTATATGCATTCAGGTAATGGAAATAAAATGTAATATATTTTGTGTCCACACTGTGCTGAAACAATGTTACAAAATTACGTAGCATCAGAAAACCAATGTTTCCATTTTCAAAATGAACACGTTGATTTAAACATTACAGGAAAGCTGCCATTGTAAATGGAAAACATTTCTGACTGTAGGCTATTTAAAAATAATCTTCTTTTTCTTGGCCAACGCCAATGCTTTTTCGAATAAAAAATGACTTGCTCTCGCACACACTTTTCTCTGCTTTATTAGTCAACGTTTCAGTCAACAAGGACCTTCATCAGGACATTAAACGCCAATGCTTTTACATATTTTAATTGTTAGATATTTCTTTGTGAAAAGCCTGAGTGGCACAAAAAGTCGCAGTTATGATGTGTGGGGTGAAAATGGTGACGGCAGCGTTACAAAAGAAATGCTCTCCCTCAAGGTGATTCATTTCTAGGTTTTATTCTATTTGTCCGTCACTGCTTGGCAACTGACGAGGAACTATTGTTTTTTTATGTGATAGAGAAATGTATTTCCTTGTGGAACCACAAATGTCTTCTTCCCCCGGTAATACTCTGTAGTGTGTGGTGCCCCAACATGGGCATGACAATATTCAGCTATAAGTGTAGCTACCATTACTTTTACTAACAAGTGGCATCCATGAACATTATACGGCAGTTGTAATTGGTCTGTAATAATGTGTCGATGATCAATCTATTAACAACCGACTGTCAATGGACACATAAAGGCAGGACTGCTATTGTCCCCGGACATAGTATCATTTAGTTTAATAGTGTTTGTGCCTATTGATTTTCACTGTAATCAAAATTATATTGATCTCAAACAACATCAGAGCGTGTGAAAGGACGCCATTAAACTGTCACATTGTCTTAATAGTAAAAAAATTCTTTGATGTCTTTCAATAAATAATTGAGTTACATTAGAGCTGGAGGCAGAATGTTTTTTTTTTACATGGTTTATTTGATTGGGACAGATACAGTGTACATAAACAACTTAAAAACGGCCATCTGATGCAAGTATCATAGTGTTCATAGCGGATGCTAATTTGCAACACCTGTCCCTAGAAGGGCTTTTTGTTTGGCATCATTGGGCAAAACATCCATAATAACCTTTCATCATATTGTAATTTAAGTGTTCTGAGAGAAAACTAGACTTCTGCACCTCCTCATGGCTCTGTTTTCAGGCTTTAACAAATCTAGCCTGTGACGGGAGACTTTGGCCAATCACAGGTCATTTCAGAGAGAGAGAGTGTTCCTATTGGCTGTTCATTCAACGGAGGCAGCTGTCAATCACTCGCGAACGCTGAACAAACGGTAAAACTAAGCAGCGCTGATCAAATATGAATTAATATTCTGTTACTGTAATGCCTATTTCTCGCATAAAATGTTTTCAGAAACATCTTGTAGTGAACTGTTTAGCTGTAAAATGAGAAAGTTTGCTACGGCTGGTGGGCGGTGCTTGGTATTTCCTCAACTGATCTCAACATGTCAGCCAGGTCCCAAACATTCTCATTTTACAGCTAAACAGTACACTACAAGATGTTTCTGAAAACATTTTATGCGAGAATTAGGCATTACAGTAACAGAATATTGATTCATATTTGATTGGTGCTGCCTAGTTTGACCGTTTGCGAGTGATTGACAGCTGCTCAGAGACAGCAAGGCTCCAGCTCAGCTCTGATTGGTTGTTTTCCTCCGGTCTGTGAAATCTTGCAGATGCCATTAGGAGCACCGGAGGACATCAGAGGCACATGATTTTTTTCAGATTACCTGTCTCATGCACTACTGTCAGGATATAGTGACCGTTTTATAAAAATAACTTTTTTTTATTCATATTTGCTCCAATCTGCCTACTGCTGCTTTAATGTGACCCTTTTCAAAGAAATCAACAGAGATGGTGACATTGTGTTGTGGTTGTGTGTATGTGGCTAACAGATGGCGTTCACCTCACAGATGCCGCAGGTGCCCCATCTTTGTTGGTGCCTGTTCACTGGCCATCTCTGCTTACCCCTGGGCTGTTGCAGGTGGGCTCAAGGTTGGCATCCGAACATGTCAATATTTGCCTTTGCCCACAGGATTCGGGATGGCTTCAACATCTATCCACTGCTGCAGGGTGCTGGTTCCATCCCAATTTGACTCCATCCTAAAAGCAAAGTTGACAAAAAGAAGACTGTGACAGCAAAGGCCACAATACTATTATTATGTAAGCCTACAAGATCTACATTTATATGGGCTGGGACGATACACCTATCTCCCGATTCTATACTATTCGATACTTGGGTGCCGATCGATATATATTGCGATTTTTAAGTATTGCGATTTGATATTATGATTAATTGCAAAATTTGTAATATTAACATTATAACAATAAAAATAAAAATGTTAACACTAGACCATGAAAAAGAGTTTAATCATACACTTCTAGGGACTTTTACTTTGGAAAATATCTAAATTGATCCAGTTAAAATGTTTGATTTTCAGCATGAATGTATAGTCAGAGATGTCCTGAAGTCAAATATATCAGTCATTGTCATCAATTATTTATTAAATATTTTTCCAGCAACCCCCAAAATCAAACCCTCAAGACATTTCCCTCACAAATTAGTGGTATTTAGGGTGTAGGGCGGATATGACGTCACGTTACTCAGACTACAACAAAAAAATTGGTAACTTCCTTCTACCTCTGCATAGACTCAAATGAAGCAAATATATTGATTCTGGCATTAAAAAATTGATTTCAAAATCGTAAAAAAGAAAATCGCGATACATAGGGTGAATCAATTTTCCCACCCCTAATTTTTATCCCTGTAAGGCATTCAAAGAGAAGTGCACGTGAAACACCTTCATTTTACACAGATAATCCAGGAAAAGGTTTTGGAAAATGATTGACAGGGGATCTTGGCAACCGTAGTAGGCGAGGTGTTTATGCATGCATGGGATGAATCCCTGTGTCTGTGTGGGTTTCTTTTTGTGTGGATGCATGTTAGTGTGAGTGTGATAAAGTGAGCTGTGTGAATCACTCAGTTGAGCGCTAGCTAACTGGTGATCTCTCTCAGATCCTGGGGCTGTTCCAGGGAGCTCTCCTCGCAGAGGCTGGCTTCAGAGGGAACACTCTCTGATCTGTCAATACTACAGATGCTTCGCTGGATTTGGGGAGCCCATCAATAATGCTACTATTCTGACGTATGATTCAGTCCCCTCATGGCTACCGACCGCTGTCTGATTAACATGAAATCAATAGCACATACCTCCCACTATTCTTGTTGTAATATGCATGCATCCCTGCTAACAGGGCTATGTCCATGTAGAACATCTGTCTTGTTATCATTAATGACCACAGAGTAGTATAGTGACGCGTTAAGTGGTAAGTGAGGGTTATTTAGGCAAAGATTCTGAAGTAAAAGTCTCTTTCTTGAGGACAATAATTGAGGGCTCGCAGAGCAACTTTTAGGATGGGGACAAAACTCCTCAGGCTAAATTGTTGGTATTTAGAATCTTTACCAAGAGAATCCTGGTTCATTCTTAAAAAGTCAAAGCTTTGTATTAAAGAATAACTTTGGTATTTTTCTACCTGGACCATATTTTCCCATGTTTTTGTGTCTAAGTGACTAATGCGGACAACACTTTTGAAATTTGACCAGTATCGAGGGATTACAAGCAGCTGCTAGTTGCTGAACGAGCTGTAATGTAATCAATAGGGGCAAACTAGCACCATCTGTTTACTAGTGGTGTGAATCACACGTTTCATCACAATACAATATTATATTGATTCTTTGGAAAATGCTACGATATTTACCGATATCACAAAGTCCGCCACAATAAGATTTTGATTCAATTCAGGGGCCTGCGATCCATATGAGATGATATCATATACCCATTTAACACAGTCAGTTTCATTTATATCAACTCACAAAATGCAGCTTAATTATGATTTGACAGTTTTATTACTGAGCTCTTTCACACATTTAAATGAAAAACAAAAACAAAAAAAGGATTCAATTTGTTCCATTTGTTGGTTTGTTTGTCTGTTTGGATTTGGATTACAGAAAAACTCCTGGCCCGATTATTGTGAAACTTGGTGGAAGGGTGTAGCATGGGCCAAGGAAATATGCGCATTATTTTTCCCTTATGGAAATGGCCTTGGCGGAGGTCTGCGATGTACGAGTGCCCTTCTAGTTTTCATTGTTTTGATTTATTTTGATATACAAGTATGTCTCTTCATAGGTTTATCAGCAAGCATTAAAATATATGAAATAAAAAAGAAGATATAATTTGGGCCAGTGAAAAAGTTACAATATGAAAGTTAAGACAGGAAGTGTGCCGTTAGCCTTGCCTCAAACTAACTTGGCACACTTGCCACTTAAATACTTTGATTCATCTTGATGCACTGTTTAACTTGATGAAACATCATGAGGCTACATCAGTAAAGCTCAAATGGGAAAATGTCAAGTCTCAAGTCCTGCTATTGAAGTCCCGAGTAAGTCCCAAAATTTGATTGTTGAATCTTAAATTATGCAAATATCATTATCTTCACCAAATTTAATGCCGCTTTACATTTTTAACAATAAATGAATGTTGATAATAATATCGATGAATTATTGATGTTAATGAAATTGGCTGAGCAGTTCATTTTCCCTCTCCTCTCCGGACAGCCCGGCACAGGATCCAAGCAACCAGACCTTGCTTCAATTGTACCAGTCTAGTTTTAGGATATGAAATAACATGCACAGACTGAGTCAGCATCGGCATTATATTCCAGAGCATAGCATTTCTTGTGTGGGTACATTGTGTTTTTTTCCCCCTCTCGTCTCTCACAACTCTCTCTCCTGCTCTTCCTCCCCATCAGTGTAACAGGCTTCTGAGAGAATGACAAGCAGAAGCACTTTATCACGATTATTAATCTAGATTTGGCAGGGTATCAACACATTTCAAGCCCAAGTTGAGTTTCGAGTCGTTGGTGTTTAAGTCGAAGAAGAGTTCCAACGTTTTTTTTCATAATTGATTTGGCAAGTCAAATGTGACTCAAGTCTGAATAACCTTTGAGACTCAAAACTGAAGTCTATGGCTATGTTATATCGAAAAAACTATATCACTATAACAAAACAATGCCACGGGCTGCATTTTAGACTGCAGAAGTCAAACACACCCCCAAGTGGTAGCACCAAAAAGCAACCTTGGCAGACAGCAATGCATACTGCTAACCTCCTCTGACCTGGGTGCACATGTTGATTACCATGCTTGGTTTAGCATGTTAGCATGCTAACCTTTGCTAATTGACATTACACTCAGGTTAGTGGCGCGAGTGGAAAAGTCAGGGCATCTGTCTTTGTGAAATTATGTGCCAATCAATCTAGTAGATTGAGGTATTTCATCGGATAAGATGGGAAAATTTGATCAGCTAGATGTGCCACATGAAAGGTCAGGGGATCACCGAAGTCAGTCGGATTCATCACTTGGGCCACCATGGATATTTGTTCCATTGGAAACCATCGAATAGTTGAGACATCTCACCAAAAACCTAAAATGTCAACCCTCTGGTTGTGCTCAAGGAAAAGCCAAGGAATCGCCAAAATCCAAAGACCTCCTCCACTGTAGACAGGAATGTGTGCAGAAATTTCCATGGCAGTCCGTGCATTAGTTGTTGAGATATTTCAGTCTGGACCAAAGTGGTGGACCAACGTTACAGCCCAGTCGCACAGCAGTTTGTGAAATAGACACAAAATTGAATGTATTGATTCGTGTACATAGACACTAATTTCACATTGTTTTAATGATGGTCAGCACGAAATCAAGTCGTATGTATTCCACGTGATTGTGAATCGGGAAGTATAAAGACCAGCGAAACGCCGCGAAGGTAGGAGGTCGGGGTGGATGGGCGGGTTAAAAAACACAGGACTTTTGCCCAGGAGACCGGTGTTCGTGTCCCATGTGAAACCACAAGTCAAAGCTGTACTTAAGTTACGGCACTTCCGGAGTTATTTTAATTCAAACCGCGATCTTCTCCTAAACCTAACTAAGTAGTTTGTTGCCTAAGCCTAACTAAATCGATCTACTCCTAAACTGAACTAAGTAGTTTGTTGCCTAATCCTAACCAAGTAGATCAATTCCTAAACCTAACCAAGTAGTTTTGTTGCCTAATCCTAACCAAATCAATCTATTCCTAAACCTAACTAAGTAGTTTTGTTGCCTAATCTTAACCAAGTAGATCTATTCCTAAACCTAAGTAGTTTTGTTGCCTAATCCTAACCAAATCAATCTATTCCTAAACTTAATTAAGTAGTTTGTTACCTAATCCTAACCAAGTCGATCTATTTCTAAACCTAACTAAGTAGTTTATTGCCAATCCTAACCAAATCAATCTATTCCTAAACCTAACTAAGTAGTCTGTTACCTAATCCTAACCAAGTCGATCTATTCCTAAACCTAACTAAATAGTTTTATTTTGAAAAAACTGGAGCAGAAACTGACATGCGCGTCACGTGTTGCTGGATGTTCGTAGGAAAAAGCACAAAAAGTACGTTGTTGAAAGTCGTGCTGAGCGTCACGAAAAAAAAAGGGAAATTCATGTCTATGCACATGAATCAAATAGATTAAATCTCTTGACTATTTCACGATCTGCCGTGAGACTGTGTTGGACATTACCATCCCTAGAAATGTTTGTAAATGTAAAATGTATGCGCGCATGTTAAGGGCTATCAAATGCCAAGACACTGTGCAGCCTATGCTTTTTTTGCTGCCAGATTGTTCAGCTCTGGAAACTCAGAAATTTGTATTTAGCAGCCACCCACCTCAGCTGCTACAAACATGGCCACAGAGGGTCAGCGAGTGTGTTTGGGTCGTGACCATCTGAAGCAGAGGTCAAAGTGCTTGCTTGGGGATCGTAAAGTTCTTTTTGATATCAGGACAAGTTGAATTATTAAGGAGGCTGCTGCGAGAGGTGAATATTGCCACTCCTTATACCCCCATATGGGGGCTGCTGTGGCTCAGGGGGAAGAGCGGTCGTCCACTAATCAGAAGGCCGGTGGTTCGATTCCCGGAGTATACATGTCGACTTGTCCTCAGACAAGATACTGAACCCCAAACTGCTCCAGATGGCTGTGCCATCGGTGTGTGAATGTGTGTGTGAATGGGTGGCTTGTGTTGTAAAGCGCTTTGAGTGGCCGCTAAGACTAGAATAGCACTATATAAATGCAATTTACCATTTACCTAACCATTGGAAGAGCACACAGATGGTCCTCCTCATCAGCTGAGGTGGCCTCAGAGAGAGATTATATGTGTCTCTATGTGGGTGTGAGATAAACTGATATATATATGTGAGCTACCAGGCTGTAATTGGCCTACTTGTGCACCCTGCCCTTTACTGAAAGTGAAATTTCCTCTTCCAGTGGCCCCCCCTGCTGCTGCTGCTGCATTGTCCCACTTACAAATTCCTGCTGGACTCCTGTCGGCAATCCAACTAAATAATCGGCTATCAAATCTCTGATGGTAGAAATGTACATCTGCGCTGTGGCGGCACACCGGTGAGAGCAATCTCTTCATCTGTCAAGTCACTGTTAGTCATCACCGGATCAAGAGAGACCGCGTCTTTGATTAGAAAAAATCAATGTGTACACTGCGGGGGCTTTTCTCTGTGGGCTCATAGTGTATTGAAAAGAAGCATATCTGACAAAGACATCTACAGCAGCAAAATATATCTCCGCCTGGACCTCTTTTGTTGCACTTGCATCACGTAACGCCGTCAAAAGTTGGCTCCTTCCTTAGTCAAGTAAACATGACTCTTGAGTCAAGGTTTTATTTAAGTGTCTCAAGTTATCCTCTCTTTCTTTGTGGTATCAAAACACGACATGGTGGCAGTGCATTATAAGTAAAAAGATAACAGTAAACACACCTCAAGCAAGTGCAACTGTCTCAATAGATGACCAGAGATGGCACTGAGCTCTGCTGACGTATAAGGACCTGTCTACGTGTATACAGATCTTTTTTTAAATGGATATTTCCCCTCCGTTAAAAAAAAAGAAATCTGTCCAAGCGACTTTCATCTTACAAAATATCTCCATCCACACTCGAACGCAAAAGCGACTCCAAACGCTCGCCGTAATATTTACATGTCACCACAAGTGGGATCACAAGTTAAGGGTCAGGGAAATTTGTTACCAGCCTTTTCAATTCCTTTCCTTCGACTTCATTACAGTCAGTTGGATAACAGTTACTGGTGTTTGGGTTGGGGGGCTGGGATTCCTGGTCGAACTGCATGACTCATCACTGCTGTGAAGAAAGGGAGCTCCTTCAGGTTTCTGTCCATCGCACCTCTGAATGCTCCAAACCTCACCTTCAATCGCCCAAAAGCCCATTCGATCACCATTCGGCCTCGACATGTTTAATGTGTTCCTGCTTTGGCCTCCTTTGACTGGAACATTTTTCAAATATAAAGTAGTAATTAGTCCGAGCAGTGCTAACCAAACATATAAAAGCCGGGGTAACACTTTAAAGGTCTGCAAATTTCATGGTAATTAGGTGATAATTAGCAAGTAGTCTATTTGGAATTTCTTTGGAATTACTGCCAAATTACCCCAATATTTACCTCAAAATCTATCGGAAATTACTTTATCATAAACATTATTTAATAATTATATGCTAAAATAGCATATAATCGTTAAATATAGCTCTTAGGCTTGAGAAGCGGCTTTGCGCTGCTCTTCATCGGAGGTGGAAAACTAATAAAAGACACTTCTGATCAGGCACAAATCTCACCATTGTGTGTCTTATTGTCTACACAAATGTAACCTGGTAGGAAATAAAGCATATCAATTAGCTTTGTATTCTTTCCTGGAAATGTATTAAATAAATTACCAGCTATTGGGAAATAGCGGAATATAATTATTAAATAATGTTTATAATAAAGTAATTTTTGATAGATTTTGAGGTAAATATTGGGGTAATTTGGCACCAATTCCAAAGAAATTTCAAATAGGTTACTTGCTAATTATCAACTAATTACCATAAAATGTGGATAATGAAGTGTTACTTGACGTAGTAATTAGTCCAATACGTAAAAAAGCCGGTGGTCCGCCATCTTTGTTATTTTTTCTGGCGCATGCTCATTACATAAAGCAACAATGGACATGCACGATATGAGAAGAGGACGTCATTGTTTCCCAAACGCTCCGTTTTACACGTCCACACAGATACAAAGTAACCAGAGTTTTTAAAAATCTGCACATTAAAAGGCGTTTTCAAAAAAAATCTATTTTTGTGACCCAAAACTCATTTGCGTATGGACGAGTGGCCAAAATGTAGAGGAATATATCAGTTTTTATAAAATATCTAGATATGTGTAGACAGGGCCTAAAAGCTGTAAAGCAGAGTGGCAGTGAAGCACAGGAAGGATGTAAAGAAAGAGAATTTCTGTCTCCCCTGACAGCAGAGGAGGGTCAGGGGTGTTTAAAAGAGAAAGGAGGAGGATAAGATAAAGGGAGAGGGGGATTGGAGGTTATATGCTTCTGGGAAACAGGACAGAGAGGAGATTGAAGAGTATCCAGAGGTCCCATGACTCATGGACACTTGTACTAGACTGGACTTTGACAGGCATCCACACACTGTAACACGGCTCACATACAAATATCTGGTCTCACAAACACACACACAGCACTGCTCATTTATACTGTATATGGTGGTAAGAAGAAAATCTCAACAGATATACTGTATATTCTCTCTTTCCTTTACACAAAAAAGTTCCCTGTTTTTCATGTGAAAAAAAAAAGTGAAGGAGAGACCGAAAACTGGAACAGGGAGAAAAGCAAATAAGTGGGAGGGAAAGAGAATGCAAAGAGAGAAATGAGGTGTGTGTGTGTGAGAGAGAGAGAGAGAGAGAGAGAGAGGGAGATGAGGTGAGGAGGCGGAGAGATGAGAGGCGAGGGAGGGAGTAATGTAGACAGGGAGGGTGGAGAAGAGAGGGATAAGCCACACTTGGATGAAGGATTCCAGTGGAGTGAGGAGGGACTTCCAAGTGTTGGATCAGGGACACTAAACTACAGGTCTGTGGTCCTTCATACTGGACAGAAGAGCAACTGATGAAGAGATGGACAGATGGAATCAGGAGGAGCACCAGGCCTGGGGCTGACACACACTGCCATGACCTCTCCATCTGGCTGTTTAACCTAATCTGAACCTCTTGAGGACTGCTACAGGACGGATGACTGACTGACGTCCAGCAGAAGTTGGAGGGAGTTCACGATGGATATATACAAATGTTTGAGCGTACTTTTATTCGCTCTTCCTCCACAAGGTAAATGATTTCCCTTTCTGACAGTTGCAGATGATTCACCTCTCATTTTCTCTATCAGCATAAGGGACTGTGTGAAAATTATTAGGGGAGGGGAGAAAAGATGCAGTATCAGAAAAGGGGGAGAGTTATGTATTTTAAATGTTTGCTCAAGGGAGGCTGGTCTTTGTTTATTGGGAGAACATGGGATGGTGTTTAAACTTTTACATCAAAAATTATATATTTCTTTGTTCATTTTGGGTAATATATTAATATTGCAAACCAAAAGTTGATGCCTTTGTCCCAGATCTGTAATATAAGTTTTACTTCAAAAGCAGAGATAGGCTGCATTTTGTCTATTTCGTTATGTTTATGCTATGTAGGGCTATCACGATATCAGATTTTCACTACACGATTATCGTGGCCAATATGTGATAACAATATTATCGCAATATATGTAGAAAATTTGAAAAATAATAATAATAATTAGGGCTGTCAATCATTGAAATACTAAATACTATCGCATGATTGTCCATAGTTAATCGCACATTTTTTATCTGTTCAAATTGCACCTTAAAGGGAGATTTGTCAAGTATTTAATATTCTTATCAACATGGGAGTGGGCAAATATGCTGCTTTATGCAAATGTATGTATACATATTATCAATTAACAACACTAAACAATAACAAACATTATCCAGAACAATAACAGGTACTGCATTTAGCATAAAAAATATGCTCACATCATAACATGGCAAACTCAAGCCCAACAGGCAACAACAGCTGTTGACTATAACTTGCCCCGAATTACATGTGATTATCATAAAGTGGGCATGTCTGTAAAGGGGAGACTCGTGGGTACCCATAGAACCCATTTTCATCATATATTTTGAGGTCAGAGGTCAAGGGAGTCTTTTGAGAATGGCTATGCCAGTTTTTCCTCGCCAAAATTTTGCACAAGTTTGGAGCGTTATTTAACCTCCTTTGCGACAAGTTAGTATGACATGTTGGCACCAATGGATTCCTTAGTTTTTTCAGTTTCATAAGATGCCAGTATCTTCTCTCTAGATAAAAATTTAGCCCGCTACAACCTAAAAATCACAAGTTGCGTTAATATGTTAAAGAAATTAGTGGCGAGATCAATTAAAATTTGCGTTAACGCGTTATTATTGCGTTAACTTTGACAGCCCTAATTGTTTTTCATTAATTTTGTGTGTAAATATTGCGCTGCTCAAGTCAATCAGCACCACCAAAGTTGATGCCTGGTCCCAGATGTGTAAGAATTTTCACTTCAAAAGTAGAGACGCTGCATTTGGTCTATTTTTGTTATGTTTACGCCATGTACGGCTATCACCATATCAGATTTTCACTACACGATTATTGTGGACAAAAGATTTCACAATAATGATAATTATTGCGGTATCTATAGAAAATGAAAAAAATAACAATAATAATAATAATGTGATCAGTCAAATTCATTTTTAACTTTGTTTATTGTGTGCTTTTTCTCATTTTTGTTTATGTTTGCAAATTAATTACACTCTAAATATGAGTGTATAGGGGTGGAGAGAGAGTCTGTAACCATATCTGTATATATAAAATGATTTAAGAGGCACTGGATTATTTACACAATAATTATTATATATGTATTATTGATATATGATATCAATATTTAATTTTAAAATATCATGGTTATGGTCAATAGGACTATATTGCGACACCCCTAATGCCATGTATTAATTTGAGATATTAAAGGGAGGGTGTTGCAGGGTTCAAAAGAAAATATATAGCATGGCAGTGGATCTTTTTTTCTTCTTTTTTTTATAAAAATAAAATATAAGATTCAGCCCCCCTCTCCCACCCCATTAATTTGTGTACAGTCCCTAATGAAGCTCTAGTCCTAGTATTGCATTAGAAAGGCAAGGATTTTTTTTTTCTGAATGCCTATCTGAACACAGTCACTGACACAAACACGCAACCTTCAAGACACAAAAACTTTGTTATTTTCTATAGTTTTCATTGGACACGGAGGTGGAAACTGCCTCCGTTGCTAAGTGACCTGGTAACAAGCTTTTGTCTGAGCGGGTAGTACTTGTATAGAAAGTGATATTTGCTGCTCATGTATTATTGGCCTCTGAGAGAACATTGATCAAATGAGGACAGAACTGGGTCTAGTAGCTCTGACACATCATCGCTATAATTAAGCAGGATGAAACTGTTTGGTTTGTGATTTGCATAACTGAAAATATCAGCTAATAAACATCACTAGAAATGAAATTGGCTTTTTGTACCACATTTTATTAACTTTCCTGGATGTTTTACATAATTAGTTTTGTTTCATTTTGATTGCCTCCATGAATAAATATAAGAACAATACCAGCAGCATTAGAAGCCTCCAGTGGAATGGCATGCTTTAAAGCAGCAGTAGGCTGATTGGAGCAAATATGACTGAAAAAAGTTATTTTTGTGCTCCTAATGGCATCTGCAAGATTTCACAGAACGGAGGAAAACAACCAATCAGAGCCGAGCTGGAGCCTTGCCGTCTCTGAGCAGCTGTCAATCACTCGCGAACTCCGATCAAACGGTCAAACTGGGCCACACTGATCAAAGATGAATTCATATTCTGTTACTGTAATGCCTATTTCTTGCGTAAAATGTTTTCAGAAACATATTTTATGTGAGAATATCCATTTCCTACTCCTTTAAAGCAGCAGTAGACAGAATGTTTTTGGCACCATTGGGCAAAAATTCCATAATAATCTTTCAGCATATTGTAATTCAAGTGTTCTGAGAGAAAACTAGACTTCTGCACCTCCTCATGGCTCTGTTTTCAGACTTTGGCCAATCACAGGTCATTTCAGAGAGAGAGCGTTCCTATTGGCTGGTCATTCAACGGAGGCAGCTGTCAATCACTCCGATCAGAATGTCAAACTAGGCAGTGCGTGATCAAATATGAATCAATATTCTGTTACGGTAATGCCTATTTCTCACGTAAAATGTTTTCAGAAACCAACACACAAACATATAAAACTAAAACATATTTTAGTGTACTGTTAACCTGTAAAATTCGAAAGTTTGGCCGCCATGTTGAGATCAGTTGAGGAAATACCAAGCACCACCAACCAGCCGCAGCAAACTTTCTCATTTTACAGCTAAACAGTGCACTACAAGATGTTTCTGAAAACATTTTACGTGAGAAATAGGCATTACAGTAACAGAATATTAATTCATATTGATCAGCGCCGCCTAGTTTGACCGTTTGATCGGAGTTTGTGGGTGATTGACAGCTGCCTCTGTTGAATGGAACGCTCTCTCTCTCTCTGAAACGACCTGTGATTGGCTAAAGTCTCCGGTCACAGGCTAGATTTTTTTAAAGCATGAAAACAGAGCCATGAAGCGGTGCAGAAGTCTAGTTTTCTCTCAGAACACTTGAATTACAATATGCTGAAAGGTTATTATGGATTTTTTTGCCCAAAGATGCCAAAAACATTCTGCCTACTGCCACTTTAAATGAGTAGGAACTGGACGTACTCACAAAAATGGGAAGAAAGTTGAGTAATTACTGTATATTATATGACAGCCGACTGGAATGAAAAGGTTCAGGTTTCTCTGTTCTGTGACCGGTAACATCACAGTCTGTACCTTTGCTATTCATAGTGTCCAGTAAAGCACATTGTACTGAAGTATACTCATCCAACAGTTACCTACTTTCCCCTGCACACATTACTGCTCTGACCCACACATTGTCAAAGTCACGTCACCCTGCGAGCTCCCAAATCTAAACCCATTAGTTGCGAGGCTGCTTTAGAATCTACTGGAGCTCCCCTCTTTATTTAATATCAGCTGCGTTCGACAGATATCGCTCTACGGTGATGTGATGAAACGGAGGTACCCGTGTCGGTTTCTTTCATCTGGAAACGCAGAGACATTTCAAGGTTGTTGAGCGTCTGGACATGTCAAACACATTCAGGTAGAAAAGAAAGTAAAGACGTGGGAGGAGGGGGGGCAAATAAACTATATCCATTTAATAAGATATTGATCCGAAGCCGTTACAAACTGAGGATGCCCGTTTTCAGGCAACTGAAGGACAGCCCATCAGCTTTGATTGAGTGGGAAGGAAAAGCCGAGAGGGAGGCCGGCAGCATGACAACAACACCTGTCCCTGTTGTAAGAAGACAAGTTACAACAGCAGAGATTCTTTGTCTAAGATAGATAGACGGATAGATGGACAGATGGACGGATGGATAGATGGATAGACGGATAGATGGATAGGCGAATAGATGGATGGACAGAGAGATGGATGGATGGATGGACAGAGACGGATGGATGGATGATATAGAGATTGATAGAGGGGTCGATTGGTGGATGGATGGATGATAGATGGGTAGATGGATTGAGGGATAGACGGATGAATAGAGGGATTGACAGAGACGGATGGATGGATGATAGATGGATAGACAGATGGATAGATAGAGGGGTTGACGGATGGATAGATAGATGGAGAGAGGGATGGATGGATGGATGGATGGATGGAAGGACAGAGACGGATGGATGGATGATGTAGGGATTGATAGAGGGGTCGATGGATGGATGATAGATAGATGGATAGAGGGATCAACAGAGACGGATGGACTGATGGATGGATGATAGATGGATAAACAGATGGATGGATAGAGAGGTCGACGGATGGATGGATGGATGGATGGAGGGATGGATGGATAGATGGAGAGAGGGATAGATGAATAGACAGATGGATAGAGGGGTCAATGGATGGATGGATAGAGGGATCGACAGAGAGGGATGGATGGATAGATGGATAGATGGATCGATAGACGGATAGACAGAGAGATGATAGACGGATGGATGGATGGATGGATGGATGGATGGATGGATGGATGGATGGATGGATGGATGGATGGATGGATGGATGGATGGAGAGACGGATGGATGGATGGATGGATGGATGGATGGATGGATGGATGGATGGATGGATGGATGGATGGATGGATGGATGGATGGATGGATGATAGATGGAGAGACGGATAGATGATAGATGGATAGAGCGGTTGACAGATGGATAGACAGATGGATGGATAGATGATAGACGGATGGATGGGTAGACGGATAGATAGACAGACAGATGGATAGATGGATAAACGGATAAACGGATAGATAGATAGCGTTCCTGTGCATTCACATGATTCAAGTTATAATGACATAATACAAAACGCCCCCCAGCTTCGGTACAATTAATATTTTGTATATTAAGCAATAGACACTATATTCAACACAACGCTCCACACACAAGTAAGACATTGAAAGATGCTATAGTGCCAGGCATAATGAAATATCAGCCAGGCTTGTGGTGAAACTGAGTCCCAGCCTATGATGAATTACTGTGCCATTGAATTACCTGCACAGACGCACAATGTCCAGAATAGAAAAAAAAATGCCTGATTGAATATGAAAACAGGATTGGAATACAAAGGACACCGTGCTGTACGAGTCCCGGGACCATCCTCGTCTCTTTAATTGTTCCGAGACCTTGTTAGGTCATCCTCGGTGCGGGGGGGTTGGGGTGGGGGTTGAGTTGCTCCATCAGAGCGGCCGTGGGCAGAGAGACACCGAGGCAGAGAGGGTGAGCGGGGGCGAGGGCGGGATGAGACGTCTCGACAGATCGCTCCATCAGCACGTCTGCTCGGAGACACAACGGATGTCCTCAGACTCGGATTTGTGCTTCCGCTTTTCCCTTCTCACATCCCCCCCCCCCCCCCCCCCACCACACCCTCACCCTCATCACTCTGATACAGTCCTCTGTAACCATACGCCACCTGTATAATAGAGGTCACCCTCCTTTTAGATTGCACTCTGTACAGTGAATTCTTCATGATGGCATGGATCAGTTTAATCCATTATAGATGAATGTATTGTAGATGGTAGAAAATATATTCGGCATTAAAATTATGCATTTGAAATCATGTTTTCCATTTCAAATATGAACGTGCAAAAAGAGAAACAATTCAAGCTGGTTCTAAGTCTATCAAAGGCCACTGTCATAAATGAGCACAAAGGAGTAGCAAAATGAACCTATATGTGCATTTATATGCAGTCTTAAAGCAGCAATATAGACATAGATTAAAAAAAGTTATTTTTATAAAACAGTCACTATATCCTGACAATAGTGTATGAGACAGGTAATCTGAAAAAAATTATGTTCCTCTATATCCTCCGGTGCTCCTAACGGCATCTGCAAGATTTCAAAGACCGGAGGAAAACAACCAATCAGAGCCGAGCTGGAGCCCTGCCGTCTCTGAGCAGCTGTCAATCACTCGTGAACTCCGATCAAACGCTAAAACTACTCAACGCTGATCAAATATGAATTCATATTCTGTTACTGCAATGCCTATTTCTCACATGAAATGTTTTCAGAAACATCTTGTAGTGTTCCGTTTAGCTGTAAAATGAGAAAGTTTGGCCGCCATGTTGAGATCTTTTGCGGAAATACCAAGCACCGCCCACCAGCCGGAGCAAACTTTCTCATTTTACAGCTAAACAGTACACTACAAGATGTTTCTGAAAACATTTTATGCAGAAATAGGCATCAAAGTTACAGAATATTGATTCATATTTCAGTGCTGCCTAGTTTGACCGTTTGATCGGAGTTTTTGAGTGATTGCCTTCATTGAATGAATAGCTGAAATGACCTGTAATTGGCTAAAGTCTCTCGCCACGGGCTAGATATTCTAAAGCCTGATTCCAGAGCCACGAGGAGGAGCAGAAGTGTAGTTTGTTCTCAATCTTGAATTACGATATGCTGAAAAGTTATTATGGAATTTTTGCCCCATGATGCCAAAAATATTCTGCCTTAAATGACACATTAGGGCTAAAAAGAAAAACGGCCATGTCATTAGTGTAAGCTCTCCTTGTGGGTCTAATCTCTTCTTCTCTCCCCTCAGCTTGTTACCAAGTTGGACCTCGTGCCCACGCTGAAGAGAGGCTGCTCCAGGATCTGTTCGCACATTACAATAAGCTCTCCCGGCCTGTGGAAAACACTTCAGACACAGTGCTAGTCCACTTTGGACTGTCTATTGCCCAGCTTATTGATGTGGTGAGTAAAACCACCAACCCATATCACTATTAAAATCTAACTGATATTCAATTGCATTTGTTTACTGCTACAGGCAGCATACATATCTGCTCCGTGAATCACTTGCCCTGAGGTCTCCTCTGAGGAAAATATGAGGAACCAAAAGGAAAAAAAATGAAACGATTTCTTTGTTTCCTATTGCTTCATTTTAAACCATCATTAAACCACCGTTCTACCATAGCAACCCAGTCGCCAGAAATTAAGTTGGCATTGTACGTTTCTGCAAACCACGGATACGTTGAATGTCAACATTTCTGTACCAAAAATGTGTTTCATAAATACACTTCATTTCAGCATTTATGCTTGCAGAAACGCACAATGACACGCAGTTAACATTTTGAAATGATTGGTTAGGTTTAGGCAACCAAACTACTTCGTTGTGGTTTAAAAAAAAGATCACGGGGCTGACGATACTAAACAGCTCACGTGACTCACTGGACTGAGGATACCGACGAGTCATGTGACTAAAGACTGACATGACAAAATTAGTCAACATTACTTTTAGTTTCACATTGGACACAAACACCGGTCTCCTGGTTGAAAGTCATGTGACTGTTTGACCCATCCACCATCCCGCCCACACCCACCCTGAACAGACTCTCACGCTAATACTACGTCACTTGCTCCGACCGTCGAATAACGCTGCGGGTGATTTACATTTGAGTTAGTTGAGAACCCGGTGCGTCACATAACATTGCTAAAGGGTGCCTCCATGCGACGGTTTCCAGTGCCGTGGGGCACTCAGCAAACGGTGGTATTTGACGAGTTGTGAGTGGGAACGGGTTGAGTTGTGGCGGGGGTTGGCGTTAGCGGTTAGTTGCACACTGTTAGCCCTGTAGCGGAGCTGAAGAGAGTAAATGCACTCACAAACGCGCATGACATCACATCAGTTGGATTTTCCCAAAAAAACAGCCCGCATTCTTCACATTAAAAGCAGTCTACAGGTTGAAGAAAGTCGAAGAAGGTTTAATTTTTTAGGGTCGGTTACAACCTGGAAATAAAAAAATGATTAAAACATGTTTATACATTTAAAAACTTAGATACAGTCCCTTTAAATCCCTCCCTGTTAATACCAAAGTACTGTGGTAGTAACAAAAATATATTGAACAGATGTGGTTATTTAACTGCTAGGATTAGAAAATCACAGAGCTGTACGCCTGCTTACTTAAGCAGTGACCTTTGCACTGAACACACTCACACACAACTCCAAACTTGAATGTTTTATAAAGATTGTCAGAATACTATAACATTAGGTTAAAAAAAACGATTAAAAAAGAGTTTATATGTGTAAAAACTTACATACAGTCCCCTTAAACAGCATGTATCACTTCCCTCTGTTCAGATGCTGCCTTGAAAAGTTGATTTATGATTATGAATGTTATGTTATGATGGTGTTGGTGCAATGCAGTTGTGTAAATGATATATTTTCCATTGTACTCTCTAAGTATTATGTATTGTATTCATTATGATCATACTAGCAGCCAGCTCAAAGCTACACCAGGAAAAGGGAGATAAATCTAAATTTACAGATCACTTATCAGCGGAAATGAAACCACAACGGAAGAGATTGGATTATTTTCCCAAATTAAATTCAGTTGTCAAGTATGCTAACACTGGCAATAAATATTCAAACCCAGACTCAGCGGATATCAACAAAATAACATCTTCAATCTCTCTTACCTCTTGTCTTATCTTTGCATCACAGACACAAATTTATGTTGCAGGCGTAGTCTGTTGACTAAGTTAGAAGCGTTTTATAAGGCCTCTAACTGCTATTTGGAGCCATGCAAAGTTGCCCGGTGCAGCTTCAAGATTGAATATGTGCAGCCTGCATCGCTACGTGGGATGATTCCCCAGGTTCTGTTTTTGACATACAATTAGGTGACAGTGCTTGCTCCACATGCCTGGTAGTGAGAGTCAGCTCTTGGTGAAGTCATCTTCTCCTATAGTGGGTTTTCACTGACTGCTGTGTCTTAGATGTTGCAGGGAAAGAGCTGGAGAGAGCAGCTTGCCAGCAGTGGCAGGAAAGCAACAGACACAGTACAATGAGGGTGTCTTTGCACAAAGCACTGCCTAATGTTTTTTTTTCATGGTGCATTACACAACTAATCTGTCTTTCTAAATAGAGGGTATGCACTATGCTCTATAACTGATTCTTGAATATGGAGGACAAAACCTGCCAAAATCAAATGTAAATGAATAAATGACTTGATAAATAAATAAATGAATAAATGTCATTAAATGTGGCAAAAATAATATAAAAAATACATGTAGCCATTAATTAATTGATAACATTTGACATAAATGGATATTTCTGTTTTTATTTATTTATCTTTCTATTAATTTGCTTATTTAGTTACTCTTCTGTTCAATTTTCCCTTTTATTTATTTATAATATTTTTACTATATGTATATGTAATATATGTATTTATGTTTGCATTCAAATTTATTTTATATTTATTTTTAAATGCATGTATTTTTATGTATTTTTGCATTTATTTATTCATTTATTTCTGCACAATTTCCCTTCGCATTTCACCACTTATTTATGTCTCCAAACTTATTTATTTCAGTATTCTTTTCTTTATACATTTCTTTTTACATTTCTTTATGCATTCCTTCCTCATTAAGCAAATAAGGGGGCTGATTTTTTATTTTGGCAGGTTCCGTCCTCCGTAGTTGAGCGCATGTAGCAGCTTTTAAAAAAAAAAAAATGACTAGGAAATGAATGAAATTGTACCTACGTGATGAATGTCACAATGTTTTTCTCTTCTGTTTACATGAAATAAGGATGAGAAGAACCAGATGATGACCACAAACGTCTGGGTCAAGCAAGTATGTAATGATGAGAGATAAAAACATATCCTGAAGATACAGTCTACTATAAAGCTACAGTATATAAATATGATCAATATTTTCCTACAGGAATGGAACGATTACAAACTCCGCTGGAACCCAGAGGAATACGAAAATGTCACCTCTATCCGTATTCCCTCAGAGATCATCTGGAGGCCCGACATTGTCCTCTACAACAAGTGAGTCTGTGTCAACAGCTTGTTTTTCATGTGAAGAATTTGTATTCTGGGATCTTAAATGTCGCCACATTCAAGGCAAAAATAATCACGTAGCAAGTAATGTTCACATTTTGATGATTTAATTCCAACAGATGGTATGACTGGAGGGAAAGCTTGGAGATTCTGCTGTTGTGCCAACCACATTGTCCTGTGCCAATGTCGTGAAGTAATTTAGTTAAAATAAATGTGAACAAGGTCAGCCTAATGGATGCGGTTACAAACAAAACTCGGTACATCGTACAAAGCAATACATTAGGCTGGGAATTAGAAGATGAAATGTAATTGGATGTTTTAAAGGGCCTAAGATGAGATGCATCCGGTAGACCTGTATTTTTTTCACTCTAAATAAGGGAAATCGGCTAATATGAAAAACTATATCAGAAACTGTCCCAAAACTGTCAATTTCACGTCATTATACAAGCATGATTTTGCTTTCTCGTTATGAAATATCTGAGGGTCAGTCATGGTATGGCAACTTTATTTGTAAAGAACGTTTCAAGCAAGGGGTATTTCAAAGTCCTTTACTTAAGATGCTGACTAAAACAGCAAAATGACATGAAATTGCATTTAAAGAGAAAAAGAAAAGAACAGAGTTTTTTTTATCCTGAAACTATTTCATGATTTAAAGCAGCAGTAGGCAGAATATTTTTTGGCATCATTGGGCAAAAATTCCATAATAACCTTACAGCATATTGTAATTCAAGTGTTCTGAGAGAAAACTAGACTTCTGCACCTCCTCATAAAATCTAGTCCGTGACGGGAGATTTTGGCCAATCACAGATCATTTCAGAGAGAGAGCGTTCCTATTGGCTGTTCATTCAACGGAGGCAGCAACATCTTGTAGTGTACTGTTAAGCTGTAAAATGAGAACGTTTGCTCTGGCTGGTGGGCGGTGCTTGGTATTTCCTCAACAGATCTCAACATGGCGGCTGTGTCACAAACTTTCTAATTTTACAGATAAACAGTACACTACAAGATGATTCTGAAAACATTTTACGTGAAAAATAGGCATTAGAGTAACAGAATATTGATTCATATTTGATCAGCGCTGCCTAGTTTTGACCGTTTGATCAGAGTTTGCGAGTGATTGACAGCTGCTCAGAGACGGCAAGGCTCCGGCTCGGCTCTGATTGGTTGTCTGCCTCCGGTCTGTGAAATCTTGCAGTTGCCATTAGGAGCACCGGAGGACACCAGAGGAACATGATTTTCTTCATATTACCTGTCTCATGTACTACTGTCAGGATATAGTGACCGTTTTATAAAGATATCCTTTTTTAATCATATTTGGTCCAACCTGCCTACTACTGTTTTAAGGGTTTAGCTTTCTTAGTCTTTGTAAAGACTTGAGCAGCAGAGTTCAGACTGAGCCGGATTCTTTAATAATTGCCATATTGTTGTGTTGGTAAAAGGCTGTTGTTGTTATTGTCTTGATGTGGCTGTTGAATTTATGTCTTGTTTCTATGACTACACTAAAATATCTGACTTAAATTTAACTTTATTGTAATACTGGATCAGACTAAAAGGCAACATGCATTGGCTCTTCAGTGGTCTTTATTAGGTCAAAACACCGGTTTACATTCTTCACGTACTGAAGCTAATTGCATCAAGGTGGACAGATGACTAGATCAGAGCATGAGCTGATGCAGGAAGTAATGGGTGGGGCTCAGGTGTGTAACGGCAGGGCTGGAATGACGGGTGGATTTCAACAAAGATTGATCAGATTATAAAGGCAGGAGATGAGAGAGAGAGAGGAGGATGGGGCAGCTGTCGCCATGACAGTTTTCAGAGATTAGATCACTGACTTCCAGTATTTCTTCTTAGTGTGCCAAATTACACTTTTGTTTTATTGTTATTTACACAGCGCTGCACATCCAATCCTTTATTTGCTTGGTTGAAACAACCACGTAAATGTGAGTGTCATCGGTATACATATATGAACACATATTGTGTCTTTGGCAAATTTGAGCCAATACAAGCATGTAGAGGGTGAGTAAAAGAAGAGAAAATAAACTTGAATCATAGTAAATAATTCTCCAATGATGTTCTCCTGTTGAAATAGTCATTTTTGGAAGAACATCGTGATGTAAAAGTAAGCAGTTTGTTTCCTTTGCACTTGTCACATAAAAAAGTCTTCAGTCAATCATTCAAATAAAATAACTATTAGTTTGTAGTTACTGGAAGTCATTGCTTGTAATAAGAACTATTTAATTTTGCTTTATGAATAACTTCAGTGCTTGTGCTTAGTGCTAGTTAGGTGTTCACTTTAGTAAGTGGTTAACAAGACTCGGTCAAAACCGAGTACATGGCTGTACCGGGTATGGTCAGTCGGTGAATTTGTGGCTAAATTGTTACACAAATAGTCAGTGGTCATGTCTATAATATTATATCCAGCGGTACATGTCCACCAGGTCCGGCGCGGACACTAGGGGACACGCTGCTCCACTCAACCTCAGCCATTCAAGCGGTGACTTAACCTATCGTGGGATGCACCTGATTGGTCCCTGGTTTTCCGCTTGCTGTTTCAAACAGGAAACAACATGGCGGCCTGCTCGTAAACTTTCTGTTATTCCGTTTAAACAATCCACCAAAATCTACTTCTGAAAACATTTTAAACAAGAAATAAGCTATGCCACTGCTGAATTTCGTTTCATTTTAGAACTAGATTGCCTAGTTTCACAGCTTGGTCCAAGTTTCGTGAGCCGGACGTGTTGCACTGGACGGTGTCATTTGCATAAAGGACTGTTCCCCGCCTTTTCATTTTGAAAGAGCAGCGGCCAATGAGGAAACTCCAACACTCGGCCGAGTTTTGTCATCTAAAAGTATTGCTTGAAGAAATTGTCCAGAATTAAAGTCTTGTAATGCAACTCTTGATAACGGTAAAATTGTAAAGTACATTTTGAGAATATTTTCCACTCTTATATCCTGTTCTTTATTTGCAGTGCTGATGGCGACTTTGCGGTGACTCACCTCACGAAGGCACATCTGTTCTATGACGGTCAGATAAAGTGGATGCCGCCGGCCATTTACAAGTCGTCGTGCAGCATAGATGTCACCTTTTTCCCTTTTGACCAGCAAAGCTGCAAGATGAAGTTTGGCTCGTGGACCTATGACCGCGCCAAAATCGACCTGATCAGCATGAACAGCGACGTGGACCAGATGGACTACTGGGAGAGCGGCGAGTGGGTCATTGTCAATGCGGTGGGCAAGTACAATACCAAAAAGTACGAGTGCTGCACAGAGATCTACGCAGACATCACTTACTACTTCATCATCCGGAGGCTACCGTTATTCTACACCATTAACCTCATCATCCCCTGTCTTCTTATCTCCTGTTTGACTGTGCTGGTGTTTTATCTGCCATCGCAATGTGGAGAGAAGATCACCTTGTGTATCTCAGTGTTACTGTCCCTAACGGTGTTCCTCCTGCTGATCACAGAGATTATACCGTCTACATCACTGGTGATTCCACTGATTGGTGAATATCTGCTCTTCACCATGGTCTTTGTCACACTCTCCATCGTAATTACCGTCTTTGTGTTAAACGTACACCACCGATCACCACAAACCCATGGCATGCCTCACTGGGTGCGGAGAGTATTCTTGGACATGGTGCCTCGAGTCCTCTTCATGAAGCGTCCGCCGGGCACAGCCAAGCAGAACTGCAAGAAGCTCATCGAGATGCTGCACCGTCCTACCACCATATCTGCAACAGGCAACTCGTTGGCCTATTGGACAGGATTGGAGACAGGGTTGAGACAGATGGGCCAGGTAGAGAAAACTCTCCCAAAAACTCCATCCGACAGTCCAAGCATCCTTGTCTGCTCACCCTCTCCACCCTCTTCCCCTCTTGAGGACCGCAACGAGGATGATCACCCGCTGAACGCCAACATTTTCTGCCGGTCCACATCCGGTCAGTATTCAGTTCTCTCCGAGAAACAACCATCACGGGGACACAACTCCGCAGCCTCGTCTTCTTCCCAATTGTCCTTGCCCCCAACTTTGCCACTGGGTCCGGTCCGCAGCCTATCCAGGGAAGAACCAAATACACTGGCCCCGAATGGTCGCTCCCACAGCGTAGAGCAAATGTCTGACCAACAGAATGAGCTTCCTCAGCTAGCTGGGCATCGATGTCGCTCCCGCAGCTTCCAGTATTGCTGTCTGCATGATGAAGGGCCTGGACTCTTGGCAATCGCAGGGTGGATGAAGAAACAAGCCCCTATAGATCACCTAGCCGGAACCCTCACAGTTGAGTCCACTAGAGACGCGAGTACCCAACAGGACACCTTGGTTCCAACTATTTCCCCAGCTATGCAACGGGCCATAGAGGGAGTTCAATACGTCGCTGATCATCTCAGGGCAGAGGATGCAGATTTTTCAGTGAGTTGAAATTATCTTTACTTAAAGGACCCATATTGTAAAAAGTGAGATTGTCATGTCAGTTATAGTGTAAAACAGGTTTAAGTGCTATATAAATAATGTGAAAGTATTGAAACGTTCAAAATACGGAGAAATACACAAAGCCCGTATTCAGAAATTGTGAGTTTGAAACAAGCCGTCAGGATTTCTGTCCATTTGTGATGTCACAAATATACAATATTTAGACCATTACACAGCTTTAAACGTAAACATACTTAATGTGTCCCAGTTTATTTCCGGTTGCAGTGTATGTAAATGAAATCAGCTGACAGGAAGTAAACATGGACCCAAACTTGCCTAGCAATGCAATTCCATTGCAATTCCATTGAAATGAGCTAAAAAGGAGCGTTTCAGACAGAGGGTGAATACAGGAATATTCAGGCGGACAGTATGAGGAAAGTAAAGGTTTTTTTTTAACATTAAAGCATGTAAACATGAAACACAAAATACAAGTATGAACCTGACAATGAGCATAATATGGGACCTTTAAGTAATCAGTAAAGCAATGGTAATGACATAATAGTGTCTGGATGTTAATGTAGCGCTCATATTTGGGAAAAATGTTTAACGGAGCTCCTTGTAACTCAATGTGGCTTAAATGAGTTTGTGAGATTAAATATTTTTTAGGGCTGTCAAGGTTAACGCAATAATAATGCGTTAATGCAAATTTGTTTTAACGCCACTAATTCTTTAACGTATTGACGCAACTTGCGATTTTTAGGTTGTAGCTGGCTCCGTTTTAAAGCTAGAGGGAAGATACTGGTATCAAACTAGAAATCCTAAGGAATCCATTTGTACCAACCATGTCATCCTAGGTTGTCTTGAAGGAGGCTAAATAACACTCCCAACTTGCAAAACATTTTGGCGAGCAAAAACTGGCATGGCCATTTTCAAAGGGGTCCCTTGACCTCTGACCTCAAGATATGTTAATGAAAATGGGTTCTATCGGTACCCACGAGTCTCCCCTTTACAGACATGCCCACTTTATGATAATCACATGCAGTTTGGGGCAAGTCATAGTCAAATCAGCACACTGACACACTGACAGCTGTTGTTGCCTGTTGGGCTGCAGTTTGCCATGTTATGATTTGAGCATATTGTTTACGCTAAATGCAGTACTTGTGAGGGTTTTCTGGACAATATCTGTCATTGTTTTGTGTCAGTAATTTACAATAATAAATATATATGTACATTAAAGCAGCATATTTGCCCACTCCCATGTTGATAAGAGTATTAAATACTTGACAAATCTCCCTTTAAGGTAAATTTTGAACATAAAAAAATGTGCGATTAATTTGTGATTATTCACGATTAAATAATCGATTGACAGCCCTAATATTTTTGGATCCCCTCAGCACATGCAATAGGGCTGTCACCTGAAATATTAACTACTATTTTAATGAGGAAAAAAATAATATTCAATCTGTAATCATCTGTACGAATTCCAAATTCAGTGTATAAGCGCAACGTAATCCAACCGTAAGTTACTACAACGTCTGTTCGACGAATTGTCGTAAAACTTACTTACATTGCATAATAAATAGTTTCCCACAGCAAATGGCCATCAGAAAAGTGACAATTTACTGAGAATTTGCCTCACTTTTGTTGTTATGTCATACTGCTGGTCTTTAGTTTTGACAGCGTAAAAAAGTTACATAACTTGTCTTTATCGCTTTGAAATACAACAGTGAAAATTTTTATTAGCAAACTGCCAAGCAGCAAAAAGCTTTTTTTTAAGTATACAGTACTGATTCAGTGTTAATTGCTGTGTCGCTTGCCAAAAAAAATTAAAGCTGTCTTTGTAGAATGGGAGGAGAAGTTCAAAAATGTGTATAATTATTCTAAAAAGGTTATTGCATTCATTGACACCAGTCATTGTCAACACTACAATGTACTTTCTTTCACTACAAAAGGCCCGTCTTTGAAACAATGGGATCTCTGTAATTTGACCTTGAATTTTTTATAAGACAGACGAGCAAGAATTGACTGACATTTAGGCGATAGCTGCCTCATAATGAAAAAATCAGCCATTCGAGAGAAATCAATCAAGGGTGAAAACTGACAGCTGGTAAAAAGAAAGGTGGTGTGGTGTGAAATTTGAAATGTCCCTATCTGTTGTGTCTCTTCTCTGCTATAGGTGAAAGAAGACTGGAAGTATGTGGCCATGGTCATTGACAGGATTTTCCTCTGGATGTTTGTAATGGTGTGTATACTGGGATCAGTGGGACTCTTTCTCCCTCCGTGGCTGGCTGGAATGATCTAGACTCGAACACTTGACAGGAAGACACACTGTTTTATCTTGTAAAAAAAACGGTTTATTGTTCCTCTTTTTATTTTTCAAAGGATCTACAAGTCACACTCTTTGGTCTTGCACCAGGTTATCGAAAGGTTACTCACGGAGAAACGAGATGAAATATCTCTCATTGATTCCATTGGGCATATAAATTCTTTATGAGGGCAAAAGGCCAACAGCGAAAATATCCTTCCACACCACTCCATTTTGACATTGAGCTGTACAGCTCACGCTGTCACCTTCATTAAAAACCGAGAGTTTGACCAATTTACATCGGCAAAACCAAGACTCAGGAAAAGATTTTTTTTTATTTGGAGAATGCAAGATGTTTATAAGACTGTATAAGGTTTGGGTTAAATCTTAATTTGAACAATCTAACAACAATGTCAATGTTATAGTATCCTGACTTTTTTTTTGCTTAGGTAAGCACAGCTCTGTGATGTTCTAATCCTAGCAGTTATACATAAATATATCTATTCAATATTTCTTTTGTTACTACCACAGCACTTTGGTGTTAATATATCCAGTCATGCATAGCCCTTCCTCCCCTCAACCTGCAGCCCCCTTTAAAGGCAAGGGCACATTTTAATGTTTTCTATTGCTTGATAAATGAGTAGAATAGGAGTGGAATGATTGGCTTGATTTTCATTTATTTCTTTTTTTGTCAAGCATGATTTTTAAGCCCATAATCATGAATTTTAGGCATTGGTATTTAAAGTTAAAGGTGAATATCAATAAATAACTGCCACATTATTCTGGAGACATTTGTATTATCTTGAATAAAGAAAACCAGCCTCTGCACTGCATTCTACATTGTGTACCATGCGTCACATCTGACAGGAAACTGAATGCTTTCATACTGTAGCGCTGAAAAAAGAGAAAAAGGGAAGCTGTTCCTGATGCACACAGTGAGTTGTGGGTTTCAGGCTGTTGCAGATAGTGGAAGGAGTGAAATGTGTTGATGGGAAATGTTAATTCATACACCAATCACCAAGTTATCACATATTTTGATGTTAAAAATGTGGCACACCCATTACCATTCAAAGAAAAGTATTATTATTGTTATTATATACATGAGGCAGATTTTACAAGGACTATAAAGTGCTTCAGGGATGACATATTTTTGTCGGCCAACCAAGAAGTCAACATCGCCCTGGGTTCCCTCAACAAAAGCCAATGGGATTTTTCCATTGGGTTTTGGATTACTGCAGAAAATAAGCTCTGTGGCACACAGATGTTTATGATACTTAGATGTTTTGTTCAGCAAGATAATATTCACAAATTTTTTATGATCTTTGATACGTGAATGCAATCGGTCAAAAGTAAAAAGCTAATGTTAGGCTTTAAATGAACTACACCACGGTCGCGTGAGCGCGAGTATACACAACGAGGCTGAAAAGGTGGACGAGTCGACGTGATGACGTTTAGTAGTCTCATTTAGCCACTTGTTAGCAACCGCCTTTTTTTAAGACAAGTAAAAGCTTAAAAATTCACGAGTGGGGTATTTACTGACATATTTTATGTCGTAGAACAAAACGTTAAAATCTCTTCAGCTTGTGTTAACCACAGACCTTATTTCAGGCATCTAACTAAAAACCCATTGACTTCCAGACGAGGCAACCAGAAGTCCTAAAATTCAAACTAATTTCTGGGTTTTGGGACTCATTCCTGTAGCACTCTACTTTTTAAAAGCTCTGTTAATAACATCTCTTAGATATTGCCTGACTTTTGCTGCTTCACTTAATGAATCTTTCCAATGTCTGCAACAGCTAAAATGAACAGAATTTAAACTCACTAATGATTAGACCGTTAGTTCTGTGCAAAACTGTTACAACTATTAAGCAAACAATGAGCTCCTGGATGAAAGCCCTGTGTTTGTTAGACCCATCCACCTCCCCTCCTGTGTCTCTTTTGCTCTTTAAACTACGTCACCACAGCACATTCTCTGAGCATTTAATATTAACGCGAAGGGTTCACATTGTAGTCAATGGAAAGCCCGGTGCGTCTCCTGCGGCTGCTAAAGAGTGCGTCGGTATCGAAGGCCGACGACCGTGAACAAAGCGTCGGTATTTGACGCCCTGGGAATGAGAACAGGCGGGTTTCTCTGGTGTTAAAATGGCATTAAATTTGGTGAAGAGGGCATGATGACTTTGTTGCGACTCGAAACTCAAGTTTAGGACTTGGGACTTAACTTGGGACTTGCCTGTCTTGACCTGGGATTTGAGTGCAAAGATTTGATATTTACTTGTAACTTGCAAAACAACAACTAGGTCCCACCTCTGTCTGCATCCTGCTGCTCCACCTCAGTAAAATCTGAATTTGATTAGATTTAAAAGCATGTAAAGTTACACCTGAATTCCCAAAGTGATGACCTACATTTCGACCTCCGCCAACAAACTATTGTATTTCCACTGGCTCAGCAGAAGACCAACCATTGATCATTGCGTAAAAACACAGACGGGAGAATATTGCAATTAAGCACAATATGGAAAGACAGCACTTTAAACAAGGTGAAATACCTGCAGTGCTCCTGTGTTCATTCATTGATTCCAGCACATAATTTGCAGAAGAAAAGGCTGGATGAAACACGAAGTAGCTTTGTTGCAACTCCAAATGAGTTAAAAGCACAGCTTTATAAAAAAAGATGGGCTTAAGTTAGTCTTTTGTCTATATGCAAATATTCATATATGAAAGGATATTAATTTCCATTTGTCCTTCCAGTTTTCTTTGTCAACTGAATTCTGAAATGAAATGAGGATGGTCTTTATGAAATTACATGCTAATTTTATTAAATGATAAGACGTGCCTTTTCAGCAGGGATTTCATATGCATAATTGTATAATTTAGTATTATTACTATTATACTAGTACAAAGGCAAATTATAAATGTGTACATCAGATGGCAGAGCTTTATAAAGGTCCTCTGTAATGGCTGACTCAAGAAAGCAATGCAAAATGCCATGCAAGTACACATTAATTACAACTAAATGTCATGTTATTACAATTACCTTGATGAAAAATTGACCTTCAGTGCTAATTTCAATTAAGTGATTGTCTTTGCAGATGGATATGCCACGACTTTGATAATTAATTTAGACAAGGAGACATGCTTTAATTTAATAGATAGCACATGATGAACCTGGTGGTAATTCTGCTAGCTGTTGTACAGACTGTAAAGATGGGAGATATCTGCCTGCATAGTTATGGATGCATGCACTGTATGTAGGTATTTAGGGCCCATGTTAGTATGCATATAGTCCTATCCGTAGTAGCTCTATTACCCAAGCTGACATTCTGATGTTTCAAGATGATTCATTTTAAAAAGGGAATCCTGAGCAAACTCCAACCGTTCCATCCAATAAAGACTGTGTGATACAGTTTAAAAGATCTGGAAAAATCAATAAAGTAAATGGATCATGAGCTGCAATTGTTTTGTCAAACTATTTCAGACCTAACTGTAGCAGGAACTACCACAGAAGCGGTTTTGAGTACTTTGCCAGGTGTTTATATTTCTGCGGACAGATTTAGTCACAGTGGTAGCATCGCAACCGAGCAAGATGCAGTTCCCAAACTTTACAGGTACAATATGCCCCTAGCCCAATTTGGCATCGCGGCTGGTGTGATCTCTTTGCAAGATGATCTCTAGTTTAGTCTGCGACAGAGCAAAACATGAAAACAAGACTCAGTCAAAACTGAGTACATGGCTGGACCGTGTGTGTCCGTGTGACCATATGGTCAGTCTGTGAATTTATGGCTAAATTGTTGCACAAATAGTCAGTGGTCATGTCTGTAATTTTAAATCCAGCGGTACATGTCCACCAGGTCCGGCGAGGACACTAAGGGACACGCTGCTCCAATCAACTGGTCGTTCAAGCGGTGAACTTTCTCTTATTCCGTCTAAACAATCCACCAAAATCTACTTCAGAAAACATTTTAAGCAGGAAATAGGCGATGCCACTGCTGAATCTCATTTCATTTTAGAACTAGATCGCCTAGTTTGACAGCTTGGTCCAAGTTTCATGAGCCGGATGAGTCCTGCTGGACGGGTTCCTTTGCATAAAGCGCTGTTCCTCGCCTTTCCATTTTGAAAGAGCAACGGCCAATGGGGACCCTCCAACACTCGGCTGACCAATCGTGTAACTTCATCAGTCACTCACTCAGTGACAAACTTTTGCGTTTGTAGGGCTGACCCTCTGCAGTCCAGCCAAAAAGTGAAAAAAATGGTTTACAACTTTCTGAAACCACCGCACACTATACAACTGTGAACATCCACATAAACTAAATTTTTTCATGATGGTTGTAAAACGCATACAAAAATGGTGAATAGTGCAAATTTCTTAACACAATACAAGCTGTCAGACTGCAAATCCGTAAAACAGAGAGCCAGGTGGAATACCACTAGAAAGCTCAACCTACTCTACACATTCATAGGTCATCCCCTGTAGCCTGGCAACCCTCTGCTGGACAGCTTAACGTGAGCAAAACATCTGTCAAGGTGGCCTTCCAATCAATTTTCCCATCACATCTCCTTAATCACATAATCCGGGCTCTGATAAGTGCCGATTAGCAGCGAAAACTCCCCTAATAGGCCAGTCTGAATCCATACACGAGACAGACGTCTGCAGGAGTGTGCGGTGCATACAGACGGCCAAGTATAGACAACACACCTAGACCTGAACACACACACACACACACACACACACACACACACTCAGAGTAAATCTGCTGTTGGCTGGGTGGTGGTACCCTCGGGGACCCGAGGCTCATAAATGGGGTAAAGCGTGAAGCAGACCCTCGAGGGATCCCATTAAGTCAACACACATACGCTGCATTTTGCCATTTTTCCCCAACGATCAGCAATTTCAGTGTGATCCGCCCAGTCACTGGCAATCTAAAAGTGCTGCCACTCATCAGATCAGAGCGCGAGCGGGGCTTCCCTCAGGATACCGAGTGGAGGGTTCATGAGTTCTGCATGTGCGGCTTGCCCTCTGCTCTGCCAGTCCATCCAGAAGCTTCAGGGAGGGCTTACAAAGTGCACTGTATCTCTCTGGTGATTGCTTTAACATTAGGTATTTACTATCTCTTTCCCCTTAGGGACAACACTATCGCTGGGACTTGCTGATGGTCACCAAATTTTCTGACAGTTTTTCATTTTTCATGGACTCAGGGTCACACTAAACTTCAGCCTATTTCAGTGGGCCTGATTCTTTTGGAAATAATTCATTAAAGGTATAATATGCAGGAATTAACTAAAAAACACCGTAGGTTGGTGTGTGTTTCTGCAGAGACCCTGCAGCCCTCTGACTGTATTTTCTCTTTTCTTTTTCTTTTGCTTTACTTGGGACGTTTCTGGGCGTCTGCAAACAGCCTTTGGCCCCACCTGGGGATGTAACCCCCAACCAATAACAGCACACAGGGTGTGCAGCCCGTTCAGGTGGTCAAATGCCGCCGCTTTGTCACACCCCTCGTCTTCTGATACCAACTCACAAGTCCCCCTTTACTCTGTCAGATACAAAGCAGCCGTATTTCACGGATGAGAACGGGTTGAGTTATGTGCATGTGTTCCAGTGATCCCCTGGCTCCTCTCTGTGCTGTGAGTGCAGCTATGATTGGTGTGTATCTGTAGTTTGACGAGAGCAGTGCTGAGCCACAGTCAGCACAGGAAGACTGCATTCATTCAGAATCTGGCAACTCGGCACCTTCCTGCAGGGTTATGCAGAGTTAGTTGTGTGTTTTAGAATGTAACCGCCATGAAACAATCAGAAAATAACGTTTTATTTCTCCGATTTGCTGCTTTGTTCTCACTAACGCCGCTCCCTCTCTTCATTCACTCTATAGCTCGCTTGACCATCGTTGCTTGTTGAGCTGTGGTGGAGGTGTGGCCAACTTTGAATGCCGTGTGTTTACAAACAGGAACCGACAATGGCTACATATTATAGAGAATTGAAGTCCCCAGTGGACCACCATGGGACCTTTTTTCGGAAAAACGGTAGTCAACGACGAGAGACAATTTTTTGTTTGATTCAGTTTGAATTGCACCAGGAATCGCACATATGATGTTTGTCAATTTAAAATCTAATTTTGCAAGTCAAGAAATTCGCAGTTTGTTGTAAAACTGTTGACATATCAGACTGGGAAAATAACATAATTAGAAAGACTACACACCCAAAAGCCGCGTCTCTCGCTTAAGCTATGATTACTGTGTGTTTCGTACTGGGCTGTACTCACACCAGCAACGGGTCTCATTCGTTCTTTCTCTTCCTGGCTGATAAAAAGACCAGAGGCCTGTACTACGAAGTGAGTTCAACATACCCAGGGTATCTTCTCGTTATCTGGCTTCACTAACCCTAACAACTTTGTAAATCTAACTAGGGTTTTTCTCCATCTGGCTATGAGCGTTTGCAGCATGTGACCAATCACGGGCATGGACAAATCTACAGACTTGCAGAGAGACAGGCAGAGCGGCACATTTTACAAAGGAAGAGCAAACTATATTAGGAAAATACGAAGAAGTTAAATACATAATCAGACTAACAGTAACACAGTTGAAGCTGCCAAATGCAGGACGGACAGCTGGCAAAAGAAAAAACTCCCGATGTGTGAATGCGTAAATTAACAGACTTATTAATTTAACGGAACACTCAAAAGTCAGATATAGTCGTCTAGATATAAACAGCTTTAATAAGTGTAATGGAAGAATGGATTACACTTCTATGCACTTTAAGAAATATGCGGCGTGTGACTATTTCAACCTTCTTTCAGCTGCGTCCCCCCTCTCCGGCGGTGTGAAACGGACTCAAGAGCAAGTAAAAAAATAAATATAAAAACTTCTGCATTGGTCAGTTTAAACTGTGTTGTTTTTAGATTATTTGGATTATCGCTTAAACCTGTATATGTGTGTAATATTATCATACGATCTGCACACCGAGCTCTGATTGGTCAGTAGGCGGTACTTTTATATGAGTTGATCTCTTATCTGGAACATAACCTGCTCCTGAGCAGGTTAGCTGTTCAGCATCAGTTACCATGGCGATCTACCCCGGTAAGAAGTGAACCACCTTCGTAGGATGGAAAACCCTGAAGGATTAACCTTGAAGTTACCTCGCTAACCGCAAATCAGGTAAGATAAGGTTTAATTTGTGTGTGGAACATAGCTAAGTTATCTAGCTAGCTAGTGTTGGTGATGTATATTGTTTGAGACAAGAGATGTGGTTCACTGAGCGGTTTCACACAAAACTAAATGATACAACAAACTGACTTTCTTGACTTGCAAAATTACATTTTAAACATATGTGTGATTCATGGCGCAATTCAAAATATTTGTCTCACCGTTTACTACCATACATATTTTTTCCAAAATAAGGTCCCATGGGGTCCACTGGAAGGGGTGGGACTTCGCCTCTCTATACCTTACATAGTAAACATATGCAGCAAATACAGTAGTTTGGTGTTTTTTTTTAAATTTTGCCCTGTTTAGCTGTATCACATTCAGTTTAGAAATTGCTCATTAAAGGTCCCATATTGTAAAAAGTGAGATTTTCATGTTTTTTAGATTATGAAGCAGGTTTAAGTGCTTTATAAATACTGTTAAACTATCAAAACGCTCAAAAATACTGCGAAATACACACAGCCTGTATTTAGAAATTGTGCGTTTGAAACAAGCTGTTAGGATTTCTGTCCATTTGTGATGTCACAAATATACAATATTTAGACCATTACACGGTTTTAAACATAAACATGCTGAATGTGTCCCAGTTTATTTCCTGTTGCAGTGTATGTAAATAAGATCAGCAGACAGGAAGTAAATGTGGACCCTAACTGTTGCCTAGCAACGCAATTCCGTTGAAATGCACTAAAATGGAGCGTTTCAGACAGAGGGTAAATACAGGTATATTCAGGCAGACAGTATGAGGAAAATAAAGTGTTTTTTTTAACATTACAGCATGTGAAGATGTTCTATTAGAAACACAAAATACAAGTATGAACCTGAACATGAGCACGATAAGGGACCTTTAAAATAATTAAGATCTCATTTACAGCTACCTAACATCACGACTAAAAACTTTACTTGAGAGTGTGGAAGGCAGCAAGGTAGACGCAGTCACTCATTACTCAATCCACCCACCGCCTATAGACAATGTGTGTCCAATCTACGAGCAGACAAGCTGCTGTCCAAATTCATTATTTAATGGAGAGGTTATGGTCGTAGCTTCAAAGACGCTGTGTATGAGCCGGTAAGAGGCGTGGGCGATTGGAGGGGCTTCACTTCAAAACTGTGTAAAGGTCTTCCAACTCCTCAGGATGTGATTTAAAAGTCAGTCAGAAATCCAAGTCAGGGTATGCTGCAGTAACCATCGGATCAGCCTCTGGCCAGAATTATTGAAACCTCTCCCAGAAAACTATAACAAAGGAACACATTAAAAATTCAGTGGTGGAGAAATATTTCTTTACACTGGAGTTTAGTTGTGTAAAGGTGTATGGTTAAAATAGAAAGAAAAATGCACAGTAGGTTCCCCAAAGACAGGGTATTTAGTGTTGATGAAGAAAAATACACCGACAAATTGCTCATCACAAATCAAATTTAGTCATTGTGAACGGTACAATTTGAAACCAAACAACTGTTCACACAAAATAAACAGCTAGGTCCTCGAAAATAAAATGAGAAACAGAATTGATCTTCAGCAAATGCTGCATTCTGCATAAAACGGGCATCACCGCCAGCTCAAATCCATGATGCCAGTGAGAGATAATGCTAAAAAATGTCTTTTAAAAAAAACAAAAAAAAACAGTGTAGCAAATAACTGACAACAGGCAAGGGACAAAAGTTCATTCCAGGCAGGCAGTGCTTCCCTTTATCCTTCGAGTCTTGGAGGGAACTGATCTTAAAACTCAGTCATCTTCTTGTGTGTGTCAGCCTTCCTGTGCTCTCGCTGGATGGACAGCTCCTGGGCTTTCTGTTGGGCCAGCAGCCGGCGGGCCGCTGACAGCTTCTCTTCCAGCTGCTTCACTATGGAGGCGTCCCTTTGCACACACAAATAACAAATAGATTAGGAGGTGGGGAGAGACGGGGAGACAGGTTGGTTTTAGCTGCACTTTCGAGAAGAAGCTGGCCGCGGAAATAAGTGTCTAACCTCGAAATCTTTACACCTTATTTACATTTTTACACAACACCCACAAGCCATCTTGACGGGCGCTTCAACTAGTGTTCTCATATTTTACAATACATTATATCTGTGAATTTAGGTATGTATATGTATGTATGTGATTGCTAATGTTGGTGCCTTCAATTGGGGTCGTGTTTATCGCGTTCACGAGAACAGTCCATATGAACGCCCCCCCCTCCCCCCCCGTTCTTGTGGTGTTCACAACCTCTTAAGAGCAAAGTTTCTAAAAGCTCAGAGTTCACGAGTTGTGATGTGTTTGTTGATGTCAGAAATGGACTTTGCCTCTCTATAATATGTAGCCGTTGTTGGTTCCTGTTTGTAAACACACGGCATTCAAAGTTGGCCACACCTCCAAAGCTCAAAGAGAGAGAGAGAGCAGCGATGGTCAAGTGAGCTATAAAGTGAATGAAGAGAGGGAGCAGCGTTAGTGAGAACAAAGCAGCCAATCAGAGAAATAAAACGTCAGAAAAGGCCATGGAAGTAAATTTTTCGGTACATAATAAGTGAATATATTCTAATTTTAGTCGTATATTGTAATTCTTCGTAATTTTACTAAATATTTATATTCCTAACGGCCTCATCCTTTTCTTCTGTCATTATGCCTTTGCATTTCCTGCATTACGTTACCCCCTTACTAGCTTGCTAAATTGTTAGCCTCTTTGGCTTCTAGATGCCGAGAGTAACAATAATATTGCCGTATCACTTCCCATGTTGTAAACACAAGCTCACAAGTTTCATTTGAAGGCACCATGTGTCCGTCATAGATATAAAACAGTAGATGTTCTAATGACCTGCCGTTCCAAGATGGAACCATATGGCGGCCATCTTACCTGGGTCTAGTTTTAAACTTGCTGTAATTGTAACCTACGGTGAAAGAGGCTTATGGGTTGTCTTCATAATGCTTATATTTTTCTACCAATACACCAATTCTGTTTTTTTATTCCAAATAATGGATGTAAGACAACTGTGTCTGTCTAAAATGAACCAAAAAGAACTAAGATTTTGGTAAAGTTTTGATTATTATACCTCCAAGAGAACAAATGATGCTTTCAATCATGAAGATAATCTCATAATTGTGCATTTATATCACAGACAAGGATTTTATTTTTTCAATTTTGCCTGAACCTAATCTGTGAAAACTGTCTTTGGTATTCTGATGGCTAATATACTACATTCAGCAATATCTTTTATGTACAAATCTTAAATAGATTCAGTACTTGATTGGCATGGAATCAGCTGATTCACAACGAATGTTAGCATAATATTAATAACTGTTGTTATAACGTTTACGTTACTAAACGTTATCTGTGAGACAAATTAGCGAAGCGAACATTAAAACAATATTTGTCGGATATGATTTATCTGCAATGCTGCTGAGAGCTAGCAATCAGCAATAACTACTTCACTAACTTTTTGCAGCTTTAGTTGACCCATAAGTAAAAAATAAATCCCTCATCTACTCTATAATGACGTTTGGAAAGAAAGGGTGTAAGAAAATATTGAATATCGCGATATTATGGTTTGTGATATTGTATAGATTCTGAAAAACACTATTGATTTTTAAAATGAATGGTTTATATGCAAAGATTAACTCAGTCAATACTTTCATTATTACCTCCGCCAAGACTGAAGGCCTAGGAAGAGATTATGTTTTCACCGGCATTGGTTTGTTGGTTTGTCTGTTTGAAGGATAACTCCAAAAGTCCACGATGGATTTGAATGAAATTATTTGGAGAGGTGAGGTGTGGCACAATGAACAATCCATTAGATTTCGATGGTGATCCGGATCATGATCCGGCTTCGGGAATTTTTTTTAATAACTCCGGTCAGCCTGTGCATTAACGGCAGTGACGTACATGAAACCTGCATTGGCGGAGATCTGCGCTCTCCGAGTGCACTTCTAGTTTCATTTGCAAAGATATGCACCCTCTCAGTGTATGAGCCCTCTTTAAGTAGTGCTATGATGTTGGACGTTACAGTGTCTGTAATAAATGCAGATGCAGAACCCACTGTTCTGATTGCATTCAAAAAGTAACTTCTTTTAAATCAGATTTTGTGCATATGGCAGTGTGTTCTTTATACTATGGCAGTTTTCCTCAAATTAGATTTAAAAAAATCACAAGATATCGCCTGACTGAATCGCAATATATCGCTATATATTGAATCGTAACCCCTGTATCATGATACGTACTGTATCACCAGATTCTTGCCAATGCACAGCCTTAGTGGAAAGTGATGCCAGCCCTCCCTGGTGTCTTTGGTCCTTTTGGTAAAGCAGTTAGGTGCTGAACAACTGATAACCAGTTGCTGCATAGGTGGCAATTGTAATCAATACCCAGGTAAGATGGCGGACGAAGTTATGACGTAATGTCGCATCTACTGTTTTATATCTATGGCGTCTGTAGTCTCCAAGGAGAAAGATTCATTGGGTCCATTCCATCTTGGTTCAGTTCCCAGCCTTCACAAAAGTCAGATTAGATTTATAGACGTATAAAGTCAGCACTGACCTGCCCGTCTGTCTGCTCAGTGACTCAGTCAGTTTCTGGATCTCCCTCTCAGTCTGGGACACCCTCTCAGCAGCCTGGAACACCTTCACATTCAGAGTCCTCTTGGTGTTTTTCCCTCCCCTGTAAGCCTCCACCCCTGTCGCTGCTGACGGCGCAGCAGCAGCAGCAGCAGCAGCAGCAGCAGCAGCAGCACCCCCCATGGCAGGATCGGTGCTCTTGCCTCCCAGCTTGTGGTTGAGAAAGTCAAAAACGTTTTTGCGCCCTCCGGTGGCGACCCGGGGCTTTCTGCGTCTCTTCGGGCGGCCTGTTTGTGCGCCGTCTTTGGCGCCCTTGCTCCGGGTGCGTCTCGGGGTGAGCTCGGCACACTGGTCCAGAGACTTACCTTTGGGTAGGACCACGGCCATGACTGGCTCTACTCGACCCTCCTGTGTCTTTCCTAAGCCTGAGAAGACAAAAGCGACCGAGTGAGGAAGAGGAACATGTTTACTTAAAGGTATAGTTCAGGTGTTTTGAAGTGGGGTTGTATGAGGTCTTTATCCATAGTCAGCCTATTATCTACAGTAGATGGCGGTTGGCACGCCCCCAGTTTGGAGAAACAGACAGGAGTTCCAGCACGGGAGAAAAGCAATACAGTGCTGTGTATGGGGGCAGCAACAAAACGTATTTTAGCCACCTAAAAGAAAGACCCATCTAAAAAATCAATATCAGTTTAAGTGTACGCTAAATTTAGAATATTTTCACAGCTTTATCTTGCCGTCAGACAGCCATTTGCGACGGGGAACTGAACTGAAAGTGAAACTTTAATTGCATATTAATCGCACATTTTTATCTGTTCAAAATGTACCTTAAAGGGAGATTTGTCAAGTATATATTGGGCCAATATGCTTACTTTATGGAAATGTATGTACAGTATATATATATATTTTTTTACTGGAAATCAATTAACAACACAAAACAATGACAAATATTGTCCAGAAACCCTCACAGGTACTGCATTTAGCATAAAAAATATTCTCAAGTCTTAACATGGCAAGCTCAAGCCCAACAGGCAACAACTTGACTATGACTTGCCCCAAACTAGATATAATTATAATAAAGTGGGCCTGTCTGTAAAGCGCAAACTCGAGGGGTACCCATAGAACCCATTTTCATTCACATATCTTGAGGTCAGAGGTCAAGGGACCCCTTTGAAAATGGCCATGCCAGTTTTTCCTCGCCAAAATTTAGCTCAAGTTATTATTATTGGAGTGTTATTAAACCTCCTTTGGAACAAGCTAGTATGACATGGTTGGTACCAATGGATTCCTTATGTTTTCTAGTTTCATATGATACCAGTATCTTCACTCTAGCTTTAAACTCTGAGATTGCTACAACCTAAAAATCACAAGTTGTGTAAATGCCTTAAAGAAATTAGCTGCGTTAATACGAATACGCGCTAACGCGTTATTATCGCTATTATTATTATATTGACAGCCCTAAAAAAAATCAATATCCGTTTAAGTGTACGCTGTGTTGCCGTCAGACAGCCCTTTCCTTCCCCTTTCCGACGGGGAACTGAACTGAAAGTGAGACTTATCTACAGTATGCTCTCTTCGAAGCCACAAGACTACATTACCAAAAACAGTATAATTACGTTTTACTTTCAGTTCAGTTCCTCGTCAGAAAATATTCTAAATATGGCGTACACTTAAACTGATATATAGACTCTCTGAAGTGGGTCTTTTTCTGGTGGCTAAAATACGTTTTGCTGCTGCCCCTGTCCACAGCAGTACATTGCTTTGCTCCCGTGCTAGTACTCCTGTCGGTTTCTCCAAACTGGAGGCGTGCTGACCGTCATCTACTGTAGGTAATGTAGGGACCTGCCATTTCGGGTGGCAGACACAGTGAACTGTCTCCCAGAATCCTGGAGGTATGCTCTCCTTGACCACAGGACTCAGCTCAGTCCTCATTGGCTACAGTAACATTTCACCCAGAGGTGTGAAAATCACACAGAACAAAACCAGAGGAATGTCCTTTGTTCCTTCTCTTTCTTCTCATCTGCTCATCTCTCCTGACGTGTGAGAGGTGAGCTGCTGCGCTCTCTCTGCTCTTCATCTCCTCAACCCAGGCTGACCTGGTTGAGGTGAACGGCTCTCAAGTCCAGAACTTGCAAACCAGTTCTGGTTCTGATCAATGGCCTGTTAGGAAACAGCCATTGCAACCAAGGAACCAAACGGCAGACGACGCGAGTGCTCTGCCCTTTTCACCAGCTAACTTCAAGCTATCAAGCAAAGAAGTTAGCACCAAACTAACAGCAAAGACGACCTCTTTGACTTGGAACCACAACTTCAACACATGGAATCACAAAACCGGTTCTTCCATGGATTGGTAACGTACTGGGCCTTAGCATTAGCAATCGCACAGGGCTGAGCAAGACTGTCCAACTTTGATTTCTAGAAAGTACTTGTATTGATTTGGTTTAATGTTATTCATTGAGTTTGACTGTGTTGATTTATCTGTATTTGATATCTGGGTAACTGGCTTCGCCACATCTGATGTGTTTAGTTTATGCTTCACATAGACAAGGTCTTGCATGCAACTAACCATCTTTTCTAACCCACTGCATATCTGACACACATTAAGATCACATACAGAAACTGTGAATTAGTTAAACATAAACATACAGCTTCAGATAATCTTAAACCACACATCACCCCCCTCTCTGTCCTTCTTCTCAGAAGAACAAAGAGGTCATGTGATGACATGCTGACGGCCATCTTTGATTCCGCCATCTTTGATTCAGCCATCTTTGTAGGTTTACAGTGCTCGCCATTTTGTTTGTAGGCCATACAGACATTTTGAGACAAGAACCCATCTTGTTTCCCCCCCCCCTCTCTCTCTCTCTCTCACACACACACTCACACACACACACACACACACACACACACACACACACACACACACACACACACACACACACACACACACACACACACACACACACACACACACACACACACACACACACACACACACACACACACTGTGTTTGGTTTGTTTAGTTTAGTTATTTAGTTAGATTAATATTGTGTTTTGAACCTTTATTAACTTGTAAATAAATGTTTGTGGAATATACATGCTGGTCTCTTTAATGTTGCACAAGAGTGAATAATGCCAACCTCTGCTATGTCAAGAACTCCGATATCCTTCAACCTTTACTATCTATTTTGGTTATAGTTATTAATTTAATTATTAATCAACGTTCCAAATTGATAGTTTAGCATATATAATGAGACTATATTAACGTTTTGGTCATTGGTCCCTGATTCCAGGGTGGTGCCCCGTTTATTATTAATGTTTATTGATAATCTTTATTAATATTAATAATTATATTATTATTTATTAATTATTTTGCTAATAACCAAAACCTACCAAAGTAGAACCCCTACAGTAATAACACTGACTGTGGATAAATACCTCATACAACCCCACTTCAAAACACCTGAACTATCCCTCTAACAGGTGAGTGCAAAAGGAATGTGCACAACACCAATGCCTTGCAACACAATACACACTCTTTTTAAACATACATAGTAAAGCCAGAGTTATACTTTTAGGTACATTTGACACGGTGTGCTTTTTAAATAACTCTTGTTGCCCTCTAGTGTCTTGTCAACCTATGGCACCCACCTTGTTACTTAAATGAAATGGCTGATATTTTTACTGTATCTTTTGTGATCCATTGATTGGAAGTTTGTGCTTTGAATCATACTTGTATATCCATCCATATCAATGTCCTTTTTATTATTGGGATGGGTAGGATGTCCCGGCATATATGAATGTGATTAGACAATGATGACATCACTCGGCTAAAGGGAGCTGTGATTCCAGTGTGCGAGTACTCCTTGTATTGCAATATTATTGATTTTTTTTGTCATTAAGGCGCAGCTGGCAGCCACAGCGCAGAGCCCAGGGATCGACCGACTCAAATTCTGAGGCCAATGCTTTGGTCAAGGGCATGGACGGAAGGACTCGGTAAATCTAGCATCCATGTGTTTTGGGGTAGGAGATGACAATACAACTGAGGCACTATGTTGGTTGTAAAGCTTTAGCATGCATGTGACAAAGAGGATAGAAACAGGAGTACAGTGAACTCATAATATGTATATAAAAAAAAAAACTTAAGTAAGCCACAAATTACTGATTTGATCAGGACAGGCCGTTATGACTTACCTTTCCCATATTCGTAGCCCATTTTCAGCATTAGCTTGGATCCGATGCCTCTGGTATGTGCCTCCCAGCCACCAAAATTTGCACTGCTTATCATTTCTGAGTCCATAACTGTTGGGTAACAAGTGAAAATCAAAGTAAAAACTGTCAGTTACAACTTTCAATCAAATTCAAATGTGAATGAATGGAATAAAAGGCCATTAACTGAAGGAGGCTTATAATTTGCTTCCACAGTTCTATGAAAACACACCCAAGTGACATTTTATTGTGTATAAGTGATTTTTAAGACTAGCTCAAGCTTTGATTGACAGGAATGGCAACACATATCCATCCATAGATACCTTTTGCGAAAGCCACATCATCTCCATATCCAGCGTCGTCCAGGTCGGAGTCAGAGGAGAGCGGGTCGTCTTCTCTCAAAGGCGGGATAATGCAGTCGGCCTCGACCACAACATCTCTCAGCAGCACTGAGTCAAACTTCACCGTGTAGAAACCGCTGTCAATTTCTACATTTAGAGAAAACAGTCAAGTCAATTAAAACATTCAAACTCACTGGAAACATTTCATCTACCATTCAGGGTTCCTACACATACTTTTCCAGACTCAAATTTCCACTGTTCTCGTTATTTCAGACCAAATTTGATTTCATGACTCAGGGAGGATGTTGTGACAAGATTTTACACAAAATTTGCATCCAGCTCTCTTTTCCCATTTAAAATTATTAACCAACCAGGCTTTGTATTTGGATTCGTCAAGCCTGCCCTCAGAAAAATTGCATTGCGTTGTGGCCACAGACCTACACAGAAAGCTGGACGCATTCCACTGTCAAACATCTTGCACTTCTAGAGCTCAAGGCAAGAAACAATTATGCCGCCCCTCTATTAACAACAGGGACAGACTGGGACAGAAATGCATCCTGGAACTTTCAGATGGAGAGGCCTTTAATGTGCAAGCCAAAACATTTTGGGCAGTAATTTTACACTAATAGAGCTTTTGTGGTATAATGAGAATCTGATGATACTGAAGACCTTCAAGAGACTTCAAACTGGATTACACCTCCTCAGTTTGTATAAGCACGTCATCACTGCACTGAATCAAAACAAGACTGGCCAGGCAAGCTGAGGTGAGCTGGAACACTAGTCACAGTTCATCACGTTCACGATGTAAACGACTGAGCCAATCAGATTTCAACAAAAACGGCACAGTCTGACAGGCAGCATTCTGCTCTGTGCTGTCTGCCTGCAGTTACTGCTATTGGTTACTTTTTATTGTAATATTATTATTGTTATTTTGCTCATATTTGCTCACATTTCGCCGTCAAAGTGCCACCCTAGGAAATTGCCTAGTTTGCCTATATGGACGCGCCGGCCCTGGCTGTAACGTACAGATGTAGAGGCAGCTCTGCGTAGGAGTGTGCATTCAGTCGCACAACATAGCCGACATCTTGCCTCGCTTTTGACGACATGAAGCTCGCTCTGGCCCGCGCTCTCTCACACAGTAGTAAACATTTTAGCTGCACCGGCTGCTCCAAACGCCATGAAAAACACTCTGCTGCTTGTATGATCAATTTGTTTTTAGAAATTCTGAATTTAAAATTTTATAAAACAGAATAGAGGCAACAGTCTGGAAACAGAAATGTTTTTCCATACTCTCTTTTCTTTGTTCCATACTTATCCAGACCTGGAAATTACTCAAATTAAATTCCATAGTTTCCCATTCTGCATTGTAACCCTGACCATTGTCTTGATTGTTTTTGTTACATTGTGCAATGGTATTCAGATTACTTGCTGAAGATTTTCAAGAAATGTATCTATAACATTTTTTGACAAGGTCACACAATGTATAGTTCACTTTAAAATAGAGTACATTGTCAAAAACGGTCCCTGCCATCATTGAAATACCTTTGATTTTGGCCGGGTACCAGATGCTGTCCTCGTGTCGAGCCAAGCAGGACGAGCCTTCTTCAAGATTACTGAGGTCAAACTCGAGGAACTCTCTGAGCTCCGACACATACACCACTTCACCGTGAGAAAACCTTCAATAAAAGGGAAACAGAGACAGAACTGAGATCCAAGAGGATTTTACAGTAACTAATTGAGGAATTCAACTAAAATGGCCTATTGAAGCTCATTCTGTACTAGAAAACACACCCATGGCAATGTATTCTTGTCAGAGGGAAACAGCATTTAGACAGTCACGGGTTACCAAAAAATTAGGGATGCACTGATACCGATACCGGATTGGATATCGGGCGATACTGACTCAAATAGCTGGATCGGCTATCGGTGACAATGAGGCCGATTTATTAAATTCAATTCTATGCTGATATACTAATTACATTATTTACTGGAATTTTAACTTCTTTTATGATTTTGGCCAATTTGTTGCTGCGTTTAAAAAGGTTTACACTTAATTTGGCAATTCCATTATTAGATAAAAGGTGCAAAGAAAACAACATTTCACAGCACTCTTTTGACTGTTTCCTGTAGCTATGGTCAGCCTGCATCGTGTGGACAATGGGTGACACTTGCTGGACAATATCTGCTATTACAAAGAAAGCAGATATGGGCAAGTGACTTTAATACAAACAGGTGTAAGTGTAAAAATACAAAACAAAACAGTGGATCTTTACCTGCAACTATCCAGGAAGCGACATTTATCCTCCAGGTAGAATGGACAGGGTTTCATAGACTTCTGGGTGGGGTAGACGTAGAACACTCTTACTTGTGCCTCTTCTCCGTCCGACGGTTCTGCTCCCACCACCATGGCATTGTGATACTCCAGTGTCCCCCATGTTGTCCGGTAGGGTGCTCTTACTTTGGTACCACTGAGTGCATCTTCTTCTTCTTCTTCTTCCTCCTCTTCCTCTTCATCTCCACCATACTCTTCCCCACCTTCCTCCCCATTGTCCCTCTCTCTTGTGTCAGAGCTACTACCTGACGAATCCCCGAGTGTCGAGTAGAAAGCAGCAAACTCACCGTCCAGACTGCCGTTTGCACCGTTTGTGTCAGCTGCTGCCTGTGAGGTGCTCGCCTGTAGTCCTAGACTGTCCTCGAGGCTGGCCAGGAGATTACTCTTTTTGACAGACACCAGGCTGGACTCTGTGAGCTCTATCAGCTGACAAAGGTCCTCTTTCAGTTGGAGCAGGTCTGACTGCTGGGAAGGGTCCAGGCCAGCTGACAGGGCTGTCTCCACCTGCTGCAACTGGGCACTGTAGGTACTGATGGCCGCCTCAAGGGTTTCTTCATCCATGCTGACACTTGGCACAGGGCAGGGCAGGAAGGGACAGCATCAAGCCTCCAAGACACCTGAGGAAAAAGAAGATGGTTGATTTTAAAGTGGAATCAAGTAAAGAGATCTCAGCAGAATGAGTAGACGGACCGATTGACCTGCACTGGTGCAAAAATGACCTTCTTCAAGATTCAAGATTCAAGATGTTTATTGTCACGCCGGTTATACAGGTACAATCGTGTGAAATACTTTTTGCTGGGAAGCTCCATTAAAATAATAAGTTATATTACATTTACATTACAATTATAAAAGGAAATACTTTGTACAAGGGCATATTAAGAACATATACATTAAGAACATATACAGTATAAGATATATTTTAGTGTGTCTTCTTTCTCATCACACGAGAATACAATTTATCTTAACTTAAACTTCAGTTTAAGTATATGCAATTTGTCCTGTCTTATACCGTTTTGAGTAATAATTTAGTGGCTATTTATTTATAATAAGGACACAGTGAATTGGCAGACTGAGTGTGGAAGGACACAGAAAAAGAGAAGATGACTGTTAGTAAAAAGCATAAACCGTTAGCTTTGGTTCAGTGGGAACATTTTTTACTGCCATAATAACTCACGTTACTTCAGACACTAACAGCATGTTATGGAAGCTTTCCCGTAAGATTCATAAAGCTCCCGGATCTCATTAGGTACCACACATGTTGCCCAGAGATCTAACACAGCTCTGTATGGCTAACCAGCTTTATATCAGAGCTAGTTTGAGCTACATGTTAGCCGTCTTTAAGCTAACTTTAACAGCTGATTATAACAACACCAGCATTACCTTCGTGATTAGCCGAGCTGTGTGACGTCCACTGCACCGATGGGAAACATGACAGCCATGAAAAGAGGTGCTATGTTAATAAATTAAGTAAATCAAATAGAGCTAAACTCCCACAGTGGAGCAGCAGAGTAACAACATTAACCGGTCCGGCATCAAGCTAGCAGAGGAGCATGAACCGGAAGTGAACCCGCGGTGGCTTTTCTTTCAAAATAAAACAAATGTCTTTAGGCATTAGACACTTCGGACAGCTAACTACTGACATTACAAAGTAAATGCAAATTCAGTTCGATAATGCCTCATTTATATGACAAGATTCACACATTTCTACGACGAAAGCATTGCTAATTACAGTTTTAAAGGTTTTCCTTTTTCAAAAGCTCTTTTATTTTGAACATATATCGCCAAACCCGGAAATCTAATCGTCCAACGTGCGCCGTCGTCGCGGAATCATGACGTAACCTCGAGCTGGAGTTCAGTAACTTCAGTGTGTGTGTTACTGAAGAGTTTGTATGTTTAAAATAAAACCTATTTGATGGACTTCCTGCTCCGCGCAGCGGGTCCGCCTAACACTACCAATGTGAAGGTAGGCGACCTGTTTGTTGACGCTAGAAACGTTACCGCAGTGCAGCTTCAGCAGCATGCTGCATGTTGTCAGCTAGCGAGCTAACTAACTGAGTGCTGCTCTGTTGTTACTGCCCACTGAGCGAAAGTGTCCCTTTCAACATCAGCCCGCTTACAGACCATATTTATATTGAAAACATCAGAGACATAATGTTGCTATGCATCTGCTTCTTAACTAACCCTTAAAATTTGTGCCCGCAACTTTTGTATTTCCCTGGGTGGAAGAGTTCTCTGGACTTGCTGAAGCACAAATGGGAAGTTTTCATAATCAGTCAAACCGTTTGGCTGAAAAGTGAGTTTTTCTTATCATACTATATCTAGTATTTGGGCACATGGGACTGCTGTTTTTGCAATAGACTATATTATATTTGAGGAAGAAACAGTATAGTCCCATGTACCCAAATACTAGATATAACATTAGTATGATAAGAAAATGTCTGTAACCCAGAAACTACAAGGAGTCCAACCAAGTATTTGGCATCTATGAACTAATAACACGTCGAATATCAAACATATGCACACAAATGCCCTGTCAAATATAGTTAATATGGAAAACAGTTGATAGACAATGTTAGCATTCTTCCTAATTTTTGACTATTAATAAAAGTGTTTTTTCATGTGATCTAAAATGTTTAAGTTGTACTTTTAGATGATTGCCCAAAGTATGTCCATACCAAATTTCAAGACTTGACGAATCAAAACAAATGCTGCAGCATTTTCCCGTATCATACTAAATATAGTATTTGGGCACAAATGGGTTCAATATAGTTTCAACTTTGTCACAGTGGGAAAATGGTTAATAATAATATGCCTTGCCGTCTCTGAGCAGCTGTCAATCACTCACAAACTCCGATCAGACGGTCAAACTAGGCAGCGCTGATTAAATATGAATCAATATTCTGTTACTGTAATGCCTATTTTTCACCTCAAATGTTTTCAGAAACATCTTGTAGTGTACTGTTTAGCTGTAAAATGACAAAGTTTGTGACCCGGCAGCCATGTTGAGATCAGTTGAGGAAATACCAAGCACCGCCCACCAGCTGGAGCAAACTCTCGTATTTTACAGCTAAACAGTACACTACAAGATGTTTCTGAAAACATTTTATGCGAAAAATAGGCATTACAGTAACAGAATATGAATTCAAATTTGATCAGCGCTGCCTAGTTTGATCGGAGTTTGACAGCTGCCGCCGTTGAATGAACAGCCAATAGGAACGCTCTCTCTCTGAAATGACCTGTGATTGGCCAAAATCTCTCGTCATGAGATTTTCTAAAGCCTGAAAACAGCCATGAGGAGGTGCAGAAGTCTATTTTCGATCAGAACACTTGACTTACAATATGATGAAAGGTTATAATGGATTTTTTGCCCAATGATGCCAAAAACATCCTGCCTACTGCAGGTTTAAATATCATTCAATCAGAAAATCACTCATCAAAATGGGTCAAATTTGTTTGTTTCCAAAATTTAAGAACAGCCGGTGGTGTAAAATAAATGAGTTAAATATCATCATAACAAGTTACTGGCCAACACAGACCACTGCAGATTTACTCTCAGTCAAAATGTAAATTATTTTAGCTCTAAGAATACATTAATTTCAGTTTCTTTTACAGTACTTGAAACATCTTGATTTTTCTTTATCTTATTCTCACATCTACCATTTCTCTTTCTGCACCCCCTCTTTAAGTGACCCCTGCTATCATGCCTCCAATCATGGCTCAGATCAGCGATCCAAAGATCGCATTTGCCTACCTGCGCCCGGCCTGTGTCCTCCTCACCCGAGCGCCCACTGTGACCAATGTGGAAACGCTGAGCGCCCAGTTAAAAGAAGTTGACGATGCCACATTGCAGCAGCTCCAAGAGTACGTCCTCTTTCCTCTTCGCTTCGTCCTTAAAGTCCCCGGGCCCAAGAAGGATGAACTGGTGCAGGCTGTGGCTGAGGCCATGAGCCACGTCCTGGAGAACACTTGCGTTCAGAACTGGGAGACCCTCCGTGACCTCCTCTCAGAGCTTTGCCTCTGCCTGTGCTCTCCAACCGATCCCGGGAAACCTGCAGATACATCGGAGGAGGTGAAATCGGCTGTGCTGAGGTGCCTGGACGCACTGCTTCATGCTGCTTATGGCGATATAGTCTTCAAACTCTTTGAACCGGTTATGCTGCCCGGACTGGGAGCTGCCATATCACTACTGCTGGCTCTAGGAGAAAAGGAGAAATCTCGAGATGTACAGGCAGCAGCGTTGAAGTGCCTTCAGGCTTTGACTCAGCAGTGTGACTGCACTCAGGAGCATGTAGTCCCGTCCTCAGAGGAGAGATGTGCTGTAGGCAGCGCCATGGCTTCATTCTTACCTGGGATCACTGTGGCTGTAGCCAGGATCATCACAGGAGATCTGAGACACGGCCATGCAGTCACAGTCAGGGCCATCAAGGTACCATATCTCTGTGTTCCTTTATATTTCCTGGTGTGATGATGCAGTGCAGTAAAGTCATGCTTAAATATTTTAACTGCTGCATAACTTGTAACAAGCTATTTATGGTGTAACCGGTGATGTCTGTCAGGTTGTTATTCAGTCCTGTATTACACTGTGTGTATTTTGACGGCATTCCACACAAGTATGCATGGATTTATTAATACTAGGGCTGTCAATCGATTCAAATATTTAATCGTGATTAATTGCAAATTAATCACTCATTTTTTATCTGTTCAAAATGTACCTTAAAGGGAGGTTTGTCAGGTAATACTCTTATCAACATGGGAGTGGACAAATATGCTGCTTTATACAAACGTATGTATATACAGTATTTATTATTGGAAATCAATTAACAACACAAAACAATGACAAATATTGTCCAGAAACGGTACTGCATTTAGTATAAAAAATATGCTCAAACCATAACATGGCAAACTGCAGCCCAACAGGCAACAACAGCTGTCAGTGTGTCAGTGTGCTGACTTGACTATGTCTTCCCCCAAAACTGCATGTGATTATCATAAAGTGGGCATGTCTGTAAAGGGGAGACTCGTGGGTACCCATAGAACCCATTTTCATTCACATATCTTGAGGTCAGAGGTCAAGGGACCCCTTTGAAAATGGATACGACAGTTTTTCCTCCTTATTTAGTGCAACTTTGGAGCGATATTTAGCCTCCTTTTCATATGATGCCAGTATCTTCACTTTAGCTTTAAAGCTGAGTCCCCTACAACCTTGCTTGCACAGGAAAGGATGTCTCATGTCTCCTAAAACATATTTCCGCGTTTCTTCTGTCCTCGCACAGTTTCCTTGCGTCTCTCCATGTATCCCAGGTGGGAGGGACTAAAACACAGTGAGGGAAACGTGGATGCAATTAAGAGACTTGGGATACACCCTGTGTTACACTAATCAGTAGAGTGAGAAGGTGGTTCTCCATCAATGTGCAAGCCTATTGGCCGAAAAACAAAGAAATGACACATCATCAATAGAGAGGAGGGGAAAAATGAAAGGGGAATTAAATGGAAGTGAAGGAAATAGGAGATGAGAGGTAAACATAAATGATTAAAACAAAGATAAATATGATATAATGTGACTACTAAGTCAAGGCGGACCTAATACTTTCTTATGTACTGTAGGTCTACACATGATGAATTCCTAAATCTATAACTATAGTCTGATCCACATTTTTCTGGCTACAAATTGACCATACCCTTCAATAATTCAATATATTAAAATACAATTTTTATATTATATATGTCATAGTAATATAAAAAAAAGTATTTTAATATATTGAACTATTGAAAGTTAAGGCGTTTTGTAGATAATGTGTTTGTAGCCATGATCAGAAATATTTATGAAATATCACTTCAGGAACAATAGAACATTTTAATATATTGAACCTGACCCTGATGAAGACTTACAGTATATTGGTCGCAAGGCGTTGGTCCTTTTCAACAGTTATTGCCATGTAAAATAAAAGCATTTTAATTTAGTTCAAACACTACAGTGTTATTTTTGAGGGAGACTTGCATTTTTTACTTTTTTGAGACCATATTCCATCCATGCAATGAGCCCTTCACAAGATTGATATTGAATCATAACCCCTGTATAATAATATGTATTGGATCGCCAGATTCTTGCCAGTTACAGCCTTACGCCACACAATCATCTCTTTCCACTCTTATTGTCGTTCAGGTTTGGTCCAGGACTGTGGGGCTCGTCATGGAGGATGCCCAGCTTCAGCCTAGTGAGCCCTGCAAGACTCTCTCAGCGGACCTTGGGAGAATCACTCAGCTGATTGTCCATCGGACACCAGACTGGGCGAAGAGCACGGCGGGGAAACTGTCCGTGCTCCTGAAGAAGATCATCTCCTGCACCTCGGCCCACCAGCACTGGAGGGTCAGACTAGAGATGGTGGAGCTGGATGACCACCTGCTGGCCAGGTGTAGCCAGTCACTGGGAGAGTGTGTGGGACCGCTACTGGAAGCGCTGGTGGGAGCAGTCAATGATGAGGAGCCCAGAGTCCAAAAGAGGTTTGATTTGATTGACACTTTTGTGAAGAAATAAAATTAAAGCCCAGACTAGTGGATAACAACATGTTGAATGAAACTTCTCCCCTCTCCTGTCCTCTCCTCTAGGTGTGAAGTTGTTCTCAGGGAGGTGTCACAGAGGAATCAGAGCTGTAGCAGCAGCAGTGATATTACCAATCAAAGCAGCAGCAGCAGCAGTGCTCAGACCTTCACTGACGTGCTTTCAGAGAATCTCCACTCTTTGGCCACCTCCCTGCCCAGACTGATGAGGACCTCCGATGACCAGAAGAAGCTGTTTGTCCTCAACGTGTTCCTGGGTTATTTAAAAGTGCTGGGACCGCTGGTCTCTGTGGTGCTAAACTCAGCTGCACATCTCGAGAGGATTTCCAAAGCCTTGATGCAGGTAATGTCAGCTGCCATTGTGTCAGATTATACTTCATATTCTGTTTGAATGGGGATCAGTTACAGTTAGAGTTAAACAATCATGACTCCCCCTCTCTTAAAAGCCCAGTCTGCTCTTATTCGCTTGCGAGAAAAATGTGGTGGACCTTTGCAAAAGTAGTTCTCAAAGCCGTGGGTAGAGATACTCAGATGGGGGGGCAATATATTTTCCGCGGCATCTAGTGGTGTGGTTGCAATATGCAACCAACCGAATACCCCTCCCCTCACTCCTCCCATTGCAAGACTGCGGTAACGTGAGCCGCCGAGTGCAAGGACTTGTCTTACTTGTCGTACTTAACCATAATAACACTACTTTAGGAGCAACAGAAATCAGACGGCAGCTGGCGGTACCAAGATTTAGCACTCTGCGGCTCACGTTACTGCAGTTTCACAAGTGCTTCGGAGAACTACGGTGGCCTTCAGGTAACGTAAAAATGTGAAAGGCTCTCTCTAGAGACAGTGTTTGGTTTGTCCAATCTGGGCTACTGTAGAAACATGGCGAACTCCGTGAAGAGATGTAGATGTGAAGGGCTCATTCTAAGCTAACGAAAACCCAACGATTCTTAGTTTCAGGTGATTATACTTGAATGAAAACACAGTTACGGATATTATATTCCATCTCTGCTAATAGATCCCCCCAGAGATGTTACACACTGGTCCTTTAATCCACAGTCTAGGGAAGTTACAATTCATCTTAAATCACAAACTGTTAAAAACGCAACAAACCCTCCTGTGTGGCTTTACAGGTGCTGGAGCTGGACGTGATGGATGTTCGCATTGTGGAGGAAAGGAGTTACGCCGCTACCATGGAGACGAGCTCGGGCTCTCGTGATTCCTACACCGCTCACATACAGAGGAAGCATTTCCTCTACTTCACAGACGAGAAGATATTCTCTGTGCTCATGGAGATCTGTCGAACATTAGGTATGAGTGCTGTTTGATGTGAACGTAAGGGATAACACGATACATGTCTTATCCCTCTGCATACGTAACAGTATTTTACATCTGCGTCAACTTTTTTTAAAAGGAATATGACGAACTAGCTTAAAAGGTTTACATTTGACATTTTGTTTGACGGCTTTCCTCCCAAAACTACGACAAGTAACTTTTCCCTCTGTCTATCTTTAGGTTACTACGGCAACATTTACCTGCTGACGGATCACTTCCTGGATCTGTACCAGCAGTCCTCCGCATACAGAAAGCAGGCTGCCATGGTGCTAAATGAGCTTGTAAGGGGTGCAGCAGGCATTGCCGTGGCAACAGAGGGTCAGGGTTTGAAGAGTCAAGTTCGGGGAAACTCTGCCTCCCAGGAAGACCTGAAAGTGGCGGTGGTGTCTGTCATGGAGGAATACACCAGTCTGAGCAACTGGCACTTGATCACTGTCAGTGAGGAGACAGATGGAGACCGACAGGACCAGCAGGTGAGGATAGTTTAAGTTTATTTTGTGTAAACTTAGCCGGTACTGGATAGGATATTGGGCCGATACTGACTCAAATAGCTGGATTGAGTATCCATGACAATGGGGCCGATCTATTCAATTCAATTCAATTCTATGTTTATGTACTATATGCATTATATACTGGAATTTGAATTCCTGTTTAAGTTTCGACCAATTTGTTGCTTTTTTTTTTACCAAGTTGCTGGTGTACGATTTATTATTTTAATAATAACGAACAATTCAGTGAATGTATCTCTATATTTATTTGTTAGGAAATTAATGTTTAAGTCCAGCCTGATGTTTCCTTACACATAAAAGAATGATCCCAGTCACTTCCACACAGTGAGCCGTACAGCTTGTTAATCAGATCGGTCCTCCGTATCACCGGATACTCAAAGCCCAGGTATCGCTATCGGTATCGGGACTGTATCGGGACTGAAAAAGTCGGATCGGTGCATCTCTAATTTTCTCCTAAATCTGAATTTTACTTTGAAAGAGCGATAACTGGTTGTTCTGTGCATTCAGCCGTAAAACCAAATGTGTCGAGTGCTCTTGGAAAACAGGGAAAAAATCAGGATAGGCAGGAAGGCAATCCAGGCACTCCAAACTATTAAAACAAGTGGCAAACGAGGAAGGAAATATATTTAAAAGCCTGTATTATAGCGGCTAAATCATTAAAAAAAAGCCAACAGGTTTCGACCACTGTAGGTCTTCGTCAGGGCATTCAACAAACCGACAAAGCGGATGTGGTCTGTTAACACTTTATATTTCTTTTGTTCAATCCATACAAAAATCTAAATGTAAGTGACTTCCTGGACTCTCCGCTGGTTGCCTGGCAACCTCACGGTGACGACAAGGCTCCACGAAGTCCAGGAGTCACTTCAGGTGGGTGTTTGTACTTTTAGACACAGCCAGGTTTAGCTGTTGTCCCCATGGATGTATTAAAAGAACTGGATACAGCGTTGGAGGCGGGACCCCGTTCATTCCTATGAGAGTTGCTCAATGGCGCATGAAGCCTAAATGGCTCGACTTCCGTCTGGAAAAGTACCCGTATCTTGGCGGATCTTGAGCAAATGGGAGATGCGCAGTAGCGTCCGCTTGGTCACATGACTCGGTCACGGGGTCCCAACGTCACGCCGTCGTCATGGCTTGCGCTCCAGCCTCGGTCTGGGCCTCACTCACATGAACGGAGGAAGAGAAATAACTCTGGATTCAGCTATTGGTGCGTTTTACAACTTTAAAAACAAAATTTTTTAAATAAGGGCTATTAGAGTGTTCGTAATGGGAAGTTGATTCACCTCAAAAAACATTATCCACTGAGTTACAGACATCTCTTTCCCAATGTAAGTCTAAAGGAAAAAGTATTTTTGGGCCCAAAGCATCACGTGACTGACACGGAAGTTGCAGTACCGCCGTTTGGCCACTACCAAAGTCCGGATCGTCGACCGGCGCACTTCCTGGGGGCTTGGTTGTCCCCTGTTTCCAGTCTTTATGCTAAGCTAAGCTAACTGACTGCTCTGTCGAGCTTCATATAATTAGCGTAGAGACATGAGAGGTGTGTCAATCTTCTCATCTAACTCTCGTCAAGAAAGCAAATAAGTGCATTTCCCCAAATGTCAAACTACTCCTTTAATGTTGTTTTAAGTTTCAAATTTGATGTGGCAATAGATTGTTCTATGGTCTATGAATATTGCATCATCATCAGCTCATTTTTTCTGATCATGGTCAGATCACTTCACTCCAAACAAAGAAAGATATCCACACTTCGCTCACAATATGGCTTTGGACTGACCGCTGTGTGCTCTTATACCTGAACAGACTGAGCAGAGTGTTCCAGGGGTTCAAGTAACTGCTCTAAACTTATATTGAGCTGACAGGCACAGAAAAATATTGCAGTGCATCCAACCAACAGAGGCCTGAAAACATTGGCAGTATTGTGTTAGTTTGTAGATAAACTTGCAGTTTCTCTTTGTCAGCTAAAATGTGCCCAGAGGCACACCGCCGAATGAAAAGCATTCTAAACACAGAAATATACACTAGTTAGAGGGAAGGTTTGGCCACTATAGAGACATGCTGTGGGTTTCTCCCTCAAGTCAAATTAATCAAAAGGTACCAAGGCACCAATTATTATTTATGTAAAATTAAAGGTACCCTATAGAGGTTTTTTTTGCCAAATTAAAGCTAACCTGTAAACTTTCTTTTTGTCAAATCACAGGTACCCTGTAGATTTTTTTTATGTAAAATCAAAGATATCCTTTAGAGTTTTTTTGACAAATTAAAGGCACCTGTAAAGTTTTTTTGTTTTGTCACATTAAAGGTACCATGTTGATTTTTTTTGTGTAAAATTAAAGGTACCCTGTATAATGTTTTTTTGCCAAATTAAACTGAACTTTATTTTATCATAACAGCATTGACATGAATCTGTGTTTCAGTCAGTAGACCTTCATCAGGAAAGATTCATTGAAAGTAGTCTTACTTGATGAAGGCCTACCCGCGGAAACACTTTAAGTAAACATAATCCACAGTGTGCAGGACTGGTTATTTTCTCCTCATACATACAAAATGTCCCCTTATATAAACGTATTATCTTTATATTGACCTTTTTATGTCTATAATCTAAATCACTATTGAATTGTACAAGAAAAATTGTATGATGCAAGATAATGACATTGGTCTTCTGTGTTTCTGTAGCTGCTCAGCCCGTCCAGACTCCTCTCCATATCCAACAGTGATGTCGGCAACATTAAAGCAAACTCTCTCCAAGTGATTTCCTCTTCATTTGGCACCCCGTCTTCCACATCGTCGACCTCCGCAATCCACCAGCTCAACAGCAACATCTGGCAGCTGTGTATCCAACTCGAGGGCATCGCCTGCTTTGCTCAGGCACTGGGGCGTGACTTTCGTCCCATTTTGATGACTTCACTGTACCCCGTACTGGAGAAAGCCGGGGAGGAGACGCTGCTGGTCAGCCAGGCAGCGCTGGGCTCTATGTGGGACATCAGTAAGGCCTGTGGTTACCCCTCCCTGAAGGAGCTGATCAATGAGAACTCTGACTACCTGCTCAACGACATATCACTCAACCTGCAGAGGCTCAGCCAGCATCCACAGGTAACACTGACACAGTTTGGCATGTTGTTAGAACGCATAGTAGCGCTAGAAAAGGAGGAAGAATAAGAACTAAGGAAACAGAGCCAGCATTTTATAGGAGAATTTGAGGAAGAAAGTGGTGTGCGCAGGAAGAGGAAATCAGTTATTTGAGGCTGTAGGATGTTTTCACCCTTTTAACTTTACACAATATGCAAAATCAACTCTAACTTCCCAAACTATTAATAATCTTTTTTTTAGTTTTCATAACTAGTAATATTTTGAGAAGAAATAAGCTACTATTTTGCTATGATTGTTGTTTCTTACAGTAGTTTATTCTTGGGGTTCCCAAGGACCCCAGTCGGCGGTCCTTGTATGTTAAATACAACGGCTGATAGGATGAGGGTTAAAGTGGAAATATAACAAGAAATTGTAACAAATGTAACGGGATTTTATAGTTTTATCAAAATACATTTGGACATTTCATCAGCAGATGTGGTTGCGCAAATGAATAGGGCGGCAATGAACAATTATTTTCATTGTCAATACATCTGTTGGCAATTTTTTGATTTAATCATTTTGTCAATAAAATGTCTGTAAAAGATAGGGGGGAAAAATGCCATCGTAAGTTGTCAGAGCCCAAGGTGACATCTTCAGATTGCTTGTTTTGTCCGACCAAAAGTCCAAAACAAGAAAATATTAAATTTTCAAAACAGTGAATATTTTTACAATCTTTGCTTGATAAATAACTTAAACATTAAACTTATTACAATTGTCATATACATACAGGTACTTACATTAAATTTGACATCTGCATTTAACCCATCCTAAGCATTAGGATCATTAGTTCAGTGTTTCACTCAAAGACACTTGGACATGCGGTAGGAGTCGGGGATCAAACCGCCAACCTTGCGGTTAAAGGATGACTCGCTCTAACCACTGCGCCAACGCCGCCCCAAACAATCGAACAACTACTGTATCAGAATTCTTGATGATGATTTTATGTTGATTATTGACTAATCAGTTCGGCACTACAAATAAATGAAGTGGCATAATAGGTTCTAACAATAAACACAGTGAACCCACAGTAATAGCAGTAGCAGTTTACACATTCATGGGGTACTCAGAAATGGGACATTGTTTTGCAAAGACTATAAGGTCCAGAGCCAAGTTCCAAGTCGAGATCAAGTCTTATACTAGTGTTTCAAGTTCTAAAGTAAAAGCTAACAGGCTTAAGTCACATGAGGCCACAAGTCATTGATATTAAAGTTAATTTTTTTAGGTCAAGCCTAAATTCATCAGATTCATGACTCGAGTTTGACTAGTCTATGTCTAGTCCACACCTCTGTTTTATCATCCAGGTGAATACTGTGAATGTGTCTGCTGCGCCCTGAATATGTATTTCTTCATATTCCCGTCTCATTGCCCAGGCTCCACGGGTGTTGACAGTGATGTTGAGCCACTCTGACTGCAGCCTGCTGCCTCTGGTCGGGGACATCGTTCAGGATGTGCTGACGGCTCTTGATCTCAGCTACGACCACACGGCTGCTCTTTTCTGCTCCGTGCTGCACGCGCTCTTGAAGGCACTGGGTGAGATTTCAAATTTCATTTATCACATGTGGGGAGGGTGAAAAAAAGATAAAGGACCAATTAATTATATTGCATATGTGACTCTACCATACCCATGCCATACTGAACCATACCATCCCACACTCTAGCATTCAATTCACTTAAAATCAAAGACTAAATAACGCTCCAAACTTACACTAACTTTGGTGAGGAAAAACTGGCATGGCCATTTTCAAAGGGGTCCCTTGACCTCTGGCCTCAAGATATGTGAATGAAAATGGGTTCTATGGGTACCCACGAGTCTCCTCTTTACAGACATGCCCACTTTATGATAATCACATGCAGTTTGGAGCAAGTCATAGTCAAGTCAGCACCTGTCAAGCTGTTATTGCCTGTTGGGTTTGAGTTTGCCATGTTATGATTTGAGCATATTTTTTATGCTAAATGCAGTACTTGTGAGTTTTTTTTTGACAATATTTGTCATTGTTTTGTGTTGTTCATTGATTTCCAATAATAAATATATACATGCATTTGCATAACGCAAGAATATTTGCACACTCCCATATTGATAAGAGTATTAAATTCTTGATAAATCTCCCTTTAAGATACATTTTGAACAGATAAAAAATGTGCGATTAATTTGCGAATAATCGTGATTAACTATATATATTAATCGAATGACAGCCCTAGTCAAAACATTTAAGAATAATTTACAGGTGATTTCTGAGAAGAAGTACAAGACAAAACAAAGAAATTTTTTTGCGTATTACCACTTTTGCATTACTCTTGTTGTTTTTCCTTTAGCGAGGTGGTTTCCCTCCAGTTGTTGTAGAACCATTGAGTCAGCCAGACCCAAGCAGACCTCCCTTCACAAAGAAGAAGCCTTCGACATCCGCCTGTTCCTGCTGGATCACCGCAAACAGCAAGAGCTGGCCGAGGGCATTGGAATAGAGGAGGATGACGACACTGAAGACCTTGGTAATACAGTATGCTGTCTGCATGAGGACAAAACAGGAAATTATATTTCCTTGCAGTATAGATTTGGTGTTGTTGTAGAAGTTATATTAGATGGAACTTATCAGTAGCGTGAATAACAATAAAGTATGAAATATAAGACTTGGGTATTTGCCAAATCGATAAATCATCCTTCTGATTATCACTCTCTCTCCAGAAGTCCCTCCTCCCACAGAGTGTGAGGATGTTGAAGATATTGGCGGCCCTGATGTGAAAGCAGAGCTTCCCTCCCACCTCAGCATCACTAAAGATGTTATGGAGCGCTGCATTCATCTGCTCTCGGACCCAAGTCTCAGGCTCCGACTCAAGGTACTGTCTGTAGTGTTGAAGGGGAACGTCGGTTTGGTTGATAATAATCCCAGTGAGGATTGTTCACCATTGTACAGGAATTCTTTTTAAAGGAACAGCGTGTAACATTTCTGGGGATCTATTAGCTGAAATGGAATATGATATTCATTACTATGTTTTCATTAGTGTATAACCACCTGAAAATAAGAATTGTGTCGTTAGCTTAGAACGAGCCCTTCATATCTACATAGGGAGCGGGTCCTCCTCACGGAGTCCGCCGTGTTGCTCCGCCAGAGAAAACTCCGGTAACAGTTTTGCGCTCGGCGGCTCACGTTATCGCAGTCTTGGAAAGGGAGGAGTGAGCACATGGTATTCAGTTGGTTGCAATCTGCAACCACACCACTAGATGCCACAAAATCGTACACACTGTCTCTTTAAATGCGTAGATAGATACTGGACAAAGAAATTAGTTTTGTCTCTACATTGATGGCTTTGTATTGATGTGACAAATCTCCCAGCCACACATGATATGATCATGAAGATCTGACTGAACTGATTATTTGGTATAATACATAGCTCAATTCATAGTTTGCTAATGTGGTTGTCAAATGAGCACTGAGAAAGAAAAGACTCACTAGAAACCACATTAACAAAGTTATTATTACCTGTAAAATATAACTTAAATTCTTTAACAAGGCATAGGTTTTCTGTGTGTTTTTTTAGTTTTAAAAACTCAAAGGAATTCACACTGCAGGAAATTAGTATAACCAATGAACTTGAACGTCTATCTCATGCTTGACTGTTGGCTCTAAGCCATAGAAGCTGTAGACAAAATCCATCGTTATGCTGCCAGTTCCAGATTTGGTACCCAGGAGACGGCATATTTATAGGTAGCTAACAAGCTGACATTATACAAGAGAAGAGTACAGTCGTGTTAGCAGCTCTGTGAGTAGTGCTCTGAGCTAATATCAACATGCAGACATGGTGATTTTTTACAAGGTATGTTCACCATCTTATGTGCGTGTTAGCGTGCTAACATTTGCTAATGCACTGAACAGAGTGCAGCTGAGGCTGATGGGAATGTGGGTTGAAAGAGTCACAGGATCACCGAAAAACGTTTGCTTTATTGTCTCAGAGCCATTAATATCTGAACCAGATTTCTTAGCGATCCATCCAAACAGCGATTAAGATATTTCAATCTTGATTAAAGTGTTAGACCGACTGGCAGGCTGTCATTGCCATCCCTAGAGCCCCTTCACCAGCATAGCGTAAAAACTCAGATGTATCAGGGATGAATCAACCGCTTCCTACTGAGAAACTAAACAGAAATGAAATGAAAATAACCCCACTGAACAGCTGAGCTGAAACAAACAAGTAAACATCGTTACCCAGGAGCTACCTATACACCACACATGTATGTGTTGTTGTTGTGGTTACACTCTGTATACAAAAGGTAGATACGTATATGAACGGGTGTTCTGCATGTCTTGGTCCTCAGGTATTGGACGTGCTGGAGCTTTGTGTCTGCGTACTGAGTGAGAAGGAAAATGAATTGCTGCCTATGGCCCATCGCTGCTGGCCCGCCCTCCTACAGAGACTCACAGCTGACGACCCTCTAGCAGTCCTCAGAGCCTTCAGGGTAATTAAAACAAGTCTGTCTTTTCATTTACTGTAGTCGTGGTAGTAAGTGTTAAAATGGCCTTTTCCTGAAAATTGTTAATGTGTCTGTGGATCATTTAATAACATCTGTAGATTGATAATGTGAAAAGTACACTGAATGTTTATTTGATAACTGTTTAATGTTGTATTAGATTATCTTTAGCACATTATGTATATGCACTAGGTGTGTCAAAGATAACAGGTTAACGCAAATTAGGTTTAACGCCAATAATTTCTTCAACGCATTAATGCAACTTGCAATTTTTAAGTTGTAGCGGGCTCAGTTTTAAAGGTAGAGTGAAGATACTGGTATCATATTTAACTAGTAAACCTAAGGAATCCATCGGTACAAACTATGTCATACTAGCTTGTCGTGAAGGAGGTTGAATAATGCTCCAAACTTAAGCTAAATTTGGCGAGGAAAAACTGGCATGGCCATTTTCAAAGGGTTCCCTTGACCTCTGACCTCAAGATATGTGAATCTAAATGGGTTCTATGGGTACCCACGAGTCTCCCCTTTACAGACATGCCCACTTTATGATAATCACATGCAGTTTGGGGCAAGTCATAGTCAAGTCAGCACACTGACACACTGACAGCTGTTGTTGTCTGTTGGGCTGCAGTTTGCCATGTTATGATTTGAGCATATTTTGTATGCTAAATGCAGTACCTGTGAGGGTTTCTGGACAATATTTTCCATTGTTTTGTGCTGTTAATTGATTTCTAATAATACATATATACATACATTTGCATAAAGCAAGCATATTTGCCCACTCCCATGTTGATTAAATACTTAACAAATCTCCCTTTTTTGAAAAAAATGTTCGATTAATTTGCGATTAATCACGCTTAAATATTTTAATCGATTGACAGCCCTACTATATACATTCTGTGCAGCAACTGAACAGATCTGATTACATTTTTGACTAAATTAAAATAACATACAGTATATATTGAAATGTGCCCATATTGAATCAATCAAAAGTTGTGGTTTCAAGTATAGTCTTAGTTCATTATGAAATAGCTATGATGGCTACTTTTGGCAGCGTATTTCATTGTTTGTAATTCTGTGAAACATTTTTTTCAAACTAACAAGACAGGAAAATCATCAAATTGTTTGCGGGTTGTCTTCCCCAGAGCTGTCTTTTCAAATTATTTCAGAGAATCACAGAAGATGAAAGTGGCCCTCTACCTTGTTCCCTGATGAATGAAGATCACACTTGTTTGTGATCATTTCTCAAAGTACAGGTGTCAATTGATTCTCCCGTCACTGGGAATTAGTCTTCTTGTCAAAACCTGTCTATTTTTGTACCTTTCATTCATATTTTCCCTGATGAATTGACAAAATCCGACATAACTGGTTTGTAAATTGTCATTTAGTCACTCATCACTGCTGCTGTCAAACTGTGCTATGGTCGTCAGCTTGCTGCGTACATACTTTACATGCTGTGTCTCTGTGCCAGGTTCTGTGTACGCTGGGTGAAACCTGTGGTGACTTCCTGAGGAGGAGGGTGTCTAAAGAGGTTCTGCCCAAGCTGAGCTCCTCGCTGGTGCGGCAGGCTCCGATCAGCGCCAAGGCCGGACCTGTCTACACGCACACGCTGGCCTACAAGCTGCAGCTGGCTGTGCTGGAGGGGCTGGGCTCACTGTGCCAGAGGCTGGACCTCGGTAAGTGAATAGAAACACAGAACACACAAACACACAGGTTTCCTAAGACACAACATACAGTATCACCCTGTATGATTATACATGGTATGATCTATAGTATAACAATGATCATACCAGGTCAGAAGTGGACATAGAACACTTGATCATGGTTAATCTTAGCCCTGATATGGCCACTTTCTTAAAAGCACAATGTGTAACAAAAGACGGGGGTTATGTTTTCACTGGCGTTGGTTTGTCCATTTAGAAGATTACTCCAAAAGTCCGCTATGGATCTGAATGACATTTTTTGTGGGGTGTGGCACAATGAACAATCCATTAGATTTTGGTGGCGATCCGGATCATGATCCGGATTTAGGAATTTTTTTAAGCATTCCAATCAGCCAGAACATTAAGACCTCAAGGTATAACACATGCGCAGTGTAACTGATGACGCGATGATGACGCATGACCCTGCCTCTTTCCTTCAGAGAGAGAGCGCGGAAGGTGGGGGGGAGGGGGGTAACAACTGTAGAATCTGCATTTTTTCACATTAAACTCTGTGAAATTACAGTAGAGTTTGACCAAAGTGCACTTGGTGATTGTTGGAAAGAGTAAAGACGGTGGTTTAGGTGAGTTTTATTTTGTTTCTGTCCAGTTTGAATGAAGTGTTTTACGATGCTCCGCTATGTACAGCTGATCTCAACATAAAAAAAAAATACACGTGAATGAAGGCACAAGCTGAACGGAGGGGGGGGCCGGAGGTCTGCGCTCTCCGAGTGCCATTCTAGTTGTTTATACATTTCTGTTTTATGCACAGGTTAGTCCCTTTAAAATGTAGCTTAGTTTTGCTGACCTTTTATTGGAACGGGTGGACGTTAAAGCTTTTCTGCATCCAGCCAATAGTGCCACCTCATTTCCAAGACTCTGTCAATGATGCTGGCACAAACACTCACAGGACACAGTGACTCGTGCTACCACCAGATGGCAGTCTCGTGTAACAATGAAAACCAGACAGGGGTACCACAGCAGCAGTTAGTGTATCTCAATTTGAAGTCATGATCCAGTGTTGCATTTTAAAATGTGATTGGGATAACTTGTATTTGGGACGAGGCTGTGGTTTTCACGACAGACACACTCCAGACAGACACATACACTTGTTAAATCAGTATTGTTTTATTATCTTTCCTTTGTTGATAGTATACAGCCAACATCCCAGGACATCCCATGCATTACAACAATTACACATGCCATTTCCACTCATACAAAAAAATCACACAATACTCGGTGGAATTTCGTGACAAAAAAGCCTTCAGGCCGTGGCAGTGCTTGAATTCAACACATTTTTAAAGACGTTTGAACATAACTGAGCGAACAGGATGCCGCTGAATCCTTAGCTGCACTCTCGACAACTGCTGCAAGCAACTGTTCCCCCTCAAGCTCCATTTCACCACAATCAAGCAAGAAACACTGTTAAATCTGCGCAGCAATCAGCAAATCAAGACGCCACAGGAAAGGAGGACATTTAATTATTTAACTCGAAAATGTAATGTTTTTTTTTTTGTTGTTTTTTGTGGTGTGGTTTTGTGCTTGGCGTAGCTTCAGTATTCTATCTGAAAATGTTCATCCAAAGTGGCCCGGGGGGCTCAGTGCCAGTGTGTTACCAATGATATAATTATGAGCTGCTTGTCTAATTTTTCATCCATCATTATGTTCATTAAGCACTGACGTCCGTGTCACAGTCATACTGAGTTCAGGTTGCTCCAATTTTCCAACACTGCTGAATACTTGAGAGGAAACACAGTACTTACAGTGGGACTAAGAGCATCTTAATGCTCCGTGGGACGTCTTTTCACCGCTATTTTGGGTGTCTTTACTTATGTGTGCAGGTTTGAGTGGATGAATGTTTTTTTCAAACTTTGTAATGAAAATAACATGCTCATCTACAGTAAGAAGTGGTGGTTGCAATCAGTGATAAAAAATGACAGGGAATATGGTCTTTTCATTCATCAAGTGGTAATCACAATCACTTGTACTACTCAAGGACAGTGAAGATGCAAGAAGTGGTTGGTGGGGTTGTAGCAGTGATAAATCAGTACATAGAGGTTTAATACAGCAGGTTCATAGGGCTTTTTTCAAAATGGCTATAATTCTGGTTGAAAAAAAAGAGCAAAAATCTGAGTAAGAATTAGATTTTATGATTTTATGGGGTGGCACAGACAATAAAAACAATCTGGAATAAATGCTCACCTGGGCAGGCTGAATTGGCGGCAGTACACTTTTGCACTCCAGCCACTCTCACTCAGTGCTCTTCAGTCGGTGTCGGTGCTTTCACTTCTTGAGTTTCTAAGTGAGGTGCGAAGAAAAGGTGAGAAAAGCCAGCAGAGTGCACCAGCAGAGACGCCATCTGTACCCGTCTCCAATAATAGAGAACATGTGACATACGCTGTTTGACTTCAGATCAAGTGGCACGTTCCTCTTTGGCACTGGTACAAATTTAAGACAAATAAAGAATATTAGTTTAAAAATCGCTGTTCTAAGTACGTACACTTACCTAAAACATTGTATAACCATGGCAACATGCCAGGCTTGCCACAGGTGTTTCAATTTAAGACTTATTCTTAGTTAAAAAACAACAACAAAAAATGTGAAAGCTCCTCCTGGGGGCTGCGCCTTGAGATCCTGTCCATGATAATCACAAACAGAATCGGTGACAAGGGATAATCCTGGCCGGACACCCACTGACAATATATTTAATTTTGTGCCAAGAATATGGACTCTCTACCCCATACTCTCCCGCAGTACCCTGCCACGAGGCTCCCCAGAGGACATGGTCATAAGACTTCTCCAAGTGATGGGTATCAAATGAAGTAGAAACCAACAAGACTTGGTCCAAACCAAGTACATGACTGGACCGTGTACGGTCATCACAATTTTATGGCTACATTGTTACACAAATAGTCAGTGGTCCAGCAGTACGTGTCCACCAGGTCCAGCGTGGACATGATGACGCGCTGCTCCACTCATCTGGCCATTCATACGGTGACGTACCCTATCGTGAAATGTACCTGATTGGTCCCTGGTTTTCTACTCGCCGTTTCAAACAGTAAACAACATGGCGGCCTGCTCGTAAACTTTCTGTTATTCCGTCTAAACAATCCACCAAAATCTACTTCTGAAAACATTTTAAGTGAGAAATAGGCTACGCCACTGCTGAATCTCATTTCATTTTAGAACTAGATCGCCTAGTTTGACAGTTTGGTCAAAGTTTTGTGAGCCGAAACGTCACGCTGGACGGGCTCATTTGCAAAAGGTTGAGATCGCACCGGTGAGTGGAACCGCTGACACCCCCCCCCCCGAAAACGTAAACAAAGGACTGTTCCCGCCTTTTCATTTTGAAAGAGCAACGGCCAATGAGGAAACTCCAACACTCGGCGGACCAATCGTGTGACTTCATCAGTTAGTCACTCAGTGACAAACTATTGCGTTTGTAGGGCTGACCCTCTGTGGTCCAGCCAAAATACGGTATCACATTAAGTTCTCTATTGGTATTGGTATCACTTTAAAGGTACTGGTATTTGTCCTGGTTTTGTAATTTTTTAAACGATACCCAGCTGCATTGCTCCCCCCTTTTTAAAACTGCCAACCACCACCACTTATACATTCTGCAACGTGTTTTAAAACAACACTAACTCAGCTTATGTTTTTCTTTGGGTGCCTCTGGATTGTTCTTACATAATGATAATATCAAATTGTAAAAGTGTTTTCCACAAGTCTACAATGAGAACGATATATTTGTTACACAGCCCGGATTATATTCATTACAGAGAAAGCCATTTCTAACAAACCCACCTGCTTTTGATGTTATAGCACTTACCTTTCCATCAGAAAAAGTACATGTAGTCACATTCATACAGTAGCCTACATGTATAGTAACCCATTAGGTTGACCTCTTCTCATGGAACAATATTCCATCAGCTCATATAACACCCCTTCAGTGTCTGTCAGCTCGGTGAAAGCAGCAGCTCTGGGTGTTGGTGTTGATACCCTTGTTTGCCGCCTGTTTTTGTCTCCCAGGTTCCCAAAAAATAAAGCTAGCTCTGCAGCCACAGCTACACCATTAGAGGTGTAATGATACATTCAGCTCACAGTTTGGTTGGATATGCCATACTGGCTTCTCGCTTTGATATTAACACAGTATTGCAAACAAAATCAGGATAAAACCAATCTTGACTGAAAAAATGTTCTCTATATTTTTGAGAGGCAAAATGTTTTTTACTTAACTTCCACCATTCACCACAAAGTGTAAAACAAACAAAGAGAAAAAAACAGCAAAATATATGATAATGGAACAGTAAACCTTAAACTGTGATGTGAGTTTTGCCGGTCTTACCTGTAAGTCAGTGTTCTCCTACAGTAACTTCCAAAGCAAAAATATTAGGGCTGTCAACCGATTAAAATATTTAATCACATGATTGTCCATAGTTAATCGCATATTAATTGCACATTTTTTATCTTTTCAAAATGTCCCTTAAAGGAGATTTGTCACTTATTTAATACTCTTATCAACATGGGAGTGGGCAAATATGCTGCTTTATGCAAATGTATGTATATGTTTATTACTCAAAATCAATTAACAACATAAAACAATGACAAATATTGTCCAGAAACCCTCACAGGTACTGCCTTTAGCATAAAAAATATGCTCAAATCATAACATGGCAAACTGCAGCCCAACAGGCAACAACAGCTGTCAGTGTGTCAGTGTGCTGACTTGACTATGACTTGCCCCAAACTGTATGATAAAGTGGGCATATCTGTAAAGGGGAGACTCGTGGGTACCCATAGAACCCATATTCATACACATATCTTGAGGTCAGAGGTCAAGGGACCCCTTTGAAAATGGTCATACCAGTCTTTCCTCGCCAAACTTTATCCTAACTATGAGCGTTATCTAGCCTCCTTCGAGATAAGCTAGTATGACATGGTTGCTACCGATGGATTCCTTAGTTTTTCTAGTTTCACATGATGTCAGTGTCTTTACTCTAGCTTTAAAACTGAGCCCACTACAACTTTAAAAATGCAAGTTGCATTAATGCGTTCAAGAAATTAGTGGCGTTAAAACTAATTTGCATTAATGCGTTATTATCATGATAACTTTGACAACCCTAAAAAATAAAGAATGCGTGCGTGGCTCTGTCACTGTGATTACTTCTCACTGTGTGAAGTTTCGTTCTGCCTTGTCAACAGTCAAGCCCTAATGAAAAAACTTCAAATTACGTCTGTTTAATGGGTTAATTAGTTGTGTGGTAAAGTCTCATCAGGACAAATTACCACAGTCCATTAACTGAAAGTGATGTATTAGTTAGTGTAATCGACCACAGATAACTTTGTAAAACATTCACTGGAAGATTTTGTGCCCCAAAGTTTCTTTATATTCTCATGAACTATTTTGAAAAGAAGTCAGTAAATGTACTTGTTGGTTATAGGACCTTTTTGAGAAATTCCTCAATATTTTTATCCATCTTTATATTCTTCCTCTAGCGGTGTTTGGTGCACCGACAAGAATGTTAGAATGCCCTTCCTCCGTCTGTCCCTCATCATACTCGACCTATGTAGTAATTTCTGGTTTATCCGACATCTTGTAATCTTTACGAGAGTCACACAGTTTCTCTGCACCTTAATGTGTGTCTAGCTCCACATTATTGCTTATTAAACGGTGTTTTATACTATAATCCATCATGAAAATTAACATATTTCCACAATGAAGTTACTAACTTAGCAGTTATGATGTAGCTATAACCTCCCCGCATAACTTTCTGTCTTACTTTACTGTTCTGTTTCGATTTTTGTTTTTATTTTAAAGGGGACATATCATGCTCATTTTCAGGTTCATACTTGTACTTTAGGGTTTCTACTAGAACATGTTTACATGCTTTAATGTTCAAAAACATAATTATTTTTCTCATACTGTCTGTATTAATATACCTGTATTCACCCTCTGTCTGAAACGCTCCGTTTTAGCGCCTGTCTCTTTAAGCCCACCTCCCGAAAAAGCCAAGTCTGCTCTGATATGGTGCACCTTTTGTGAAGGCACTGAAAAAGGGAGTTTTTCATGAAATGTCGCCTTTAAAGCAAGTGTGATTATAGGAATGAAAATGTGCACCAGCCAGGGTATGGTTTGGTTTTGGTCCATCTTAACCACCCATGTCTGCAACAAGTTTCCCATATGATTTAAAGGGGTACTACACCCATTTTCAAAATTCATACATGTCATTTCTATGGTCTAGGAAAGTCCAACAAATATTAGTAAATATGAACAAATCTCTTCCAAATCCAAAAACTTGAGTGCTAAAACTCAAACTTGCCATGTCATTGGGTATAAAGCGTTGAGCTGCTCCATAGACAATGAACGGGAGACTGATTTTGTGGACCCACAAAATGTTTGTTCTTTTTTATATCCAAATGAGCTTTATTCTATTGTAGTTTTGTCAGTTGTAAAACAAAAATATGTACCCATACACTCAGAACATTCCCCTGGGTTCTCTCAGTGTCATCGAGAACATCTCTCCCAATTCATTGTCTACGGAGTTTCTCCAGACATTATACCCTATGACATCACAAATTTTACAAACAAAATTTAGCACTCTAGTTTCTGGATTTGGGAGAGCGATGTTCATGTTTACTAATATTTTTTGGACTGTCTTAGACTATACGAATAACATGTATGAATTTTTAAAAATGGGCTTAGTTCCCCTTTAATGCATTTAATGTAGCAGAGTTCTCAGACGAACTAGCACTGTTTTCCTTCTTGTAATGAAAACTGCTACAGGAAACTATATGCATTGGGCCTACAAGGTTTGGTCATTGCTTTACATTTGGCTTACTGATAGTTTGGTTGATTATACTGTAGAAACCATGAGCTGATTTGAGTGGAGACAACAATAGGCCAGTAGCTTTTATTTTCTTATTAAAGGATAATTACGCTTCATCACAACTTGGCACCTATTTTTGTAGTTTTGGCCGTCATTTGTCTCGCTTATGAGAACATTATACTTGTACCCAAGTATTTGCTGAGGTCTGGGAAGACGCTGACATCGCTAAAATGTCTGACAGGGCTGAAAACACAAGGAGTCAGACGATTACAGGTTGTAACATTGCTTTCTTCATCATCTGTTAAGGTAAACTTTCAATCATAGGTCCAACCGTTGGTTTAAACATGAAATCTTTTGCAGATTTAGCTGTCATGTGTGCTTGATGTTTAGCATTTGGCATGTGAGATGTTCTTTTTTTTTATGACATGCTAGTGTCATGTGCTGGTAGTTGGCTGCATTTTGTGTGTTAGTGCCACTAAACATGTTAGAGGAGCTGCTGATTGTTCTTTAGCCACGCAAGCTGCATGGCTTGAGGAATGGCCACAATGGCTGTTGTCACAGTGGGTTGGCTACTTGTGTTTAGTCCGGGTGGGCCACTGTGCTTTATTGTGCGTGTACTAAAATACACTCAGTGGACACTTTTATTTGGTACAGCTTTCTAATATTGGGTAGGACCCCCCTTTTCTCACCAGAACAGCCTGGATTCTTCATGGCATGGATTCCACAAGGTGCTGGAATCTTTCCTTTTGAGATCAGCCTCACACACTTGTTGCAGATTTGTCAGCTACACATTCATGCTGCGAATCTCCCGTTCCACCACATCCCAAAGGTGCTGCAGGGATGACATATTTTTATAGGCCAACCAGGAAGTTAACATCGCCTTGGTTCCCTCGACAAAAAGCCAACGGGATGTTTCTGTTGGCTTTTGGATTATTGCAGAAAATAAGCTCTGTGGCAAACAAACGTCTATGGTACTTACACATTTTGTTCAGTAAGATAATCTCCACAAATAAACACCACTTCTATGATTTTTGAAGCGTAAAAGCAATCGCCGGAAGTAAAAGCTAACGTTAGGCTATAAACGAACCACACTGCGATCACATTATTTCACGTCACCACCAGTAAGCTAAATGCGGGCTAGTGTTCAGTGTGATGACATTTTGTAGTCATATTTAGCCTCTTGTTAGCAACTGCCTTTTTAAGACGAGAAAAGGCTTCAAAATTCACAAGTGTGATGATAATTGGCGGTATTTTATGTCGTGGAATGAAACGTGACAATCTCTTCAGCTTGTGTTAACCACAGACCTTATTTCAGGCATCTAACCAAAAACCCATTCCAAAAAAATCCATTGACTTTGAGATGAAGGAACCGGAAGTGCAAAAATGCTAACTTCTGGGTTTTAGGACTCATTCCTGCAGCACACCGTTGGATTGAGATCTGGTGACTGTGAAAGCCATTGGGTCACACTGAATTCACTGTTATGTTGGTGGAACCATCTTGAGATGAAGTGTGCATCGATCTATGGATGGCTGTGGCTGAGAGGTAGAGCTTGTTGTCCACCAATCGAAATGTCGGAGGTTTGAACTACAGCTCCTCCAGTCCACATGTCCAAGTGTCCTTGGGCAAGATACTGAACCCCGAATTGCTCCTGTTGGCCATGCCATCGGTGTGTGAATGAGTATTTAGATTAGATCCTGATGGGCAGGTTGGCAACTTGCATGGCAGCCTCTGCCATCGGCGTGTGAATGTTTGTGTGAATGCTGACATGTAGTGTGAAGTGCTTTGAGTGGTCGGAAATCCATTTACCATCCATTTAACTGAACCTCTTCACCAAGTCTGCACACTTTTATGCAGAGGTGTTGCCACAGGATTGGCTGATTTAATAAATACACTGTCTGTGTACTTACATGCTGTCTTGTGTCTTATCATGATGGCAAAATTTAACTCGGGCCAAAGTTGAAAACCTTCAAGATTGATCATTGAGTGATTTTTCCTCTACTCTGGCAACTGCATTTGATGATTTTGGCAGATAGACCTGGTGTATCGTACATAAAGAGGTTGCCTTGTACAGTGCAGCTTTAAATAGTGGAAAAGCAACCTCCATCCATTGCATGATCGCTAGAGACTACAAATAGACAACTGCTGCAACACTACTTCCTCACTTCAAATGTTTTAGTTACAGCCCTCATATGCCTGGAATGTAATCAAGTAAAAAAATAAGTATTTTCTGTCACATTCACAAGAAACCTTGTGCGTGTTTTTTTTCTCACTGCCACTTGACGCCGTCCTCCTTCATATCAGAAGGGGAGAGATTCAGAGTTTGGAGAAGGAGAGAATGTGAAAGAGCAGGAGAGAAACAGTCAGCGGCTGCAGCCTTACTCATGTGAATACCGATTTGGCTACAGCTTACCTCTGGGACGCCTGCAGCAAGCCAATTACCGAGCCTCAGTCACAGAGAGAGAAAGACAGAAACACAGATTGACTGAAGCAAATAATGCGTTTCAGCCGCAGTCCTAGCTTCAGCTCCAATTCCGCCCGGTTATTCATTTACCACGAGATCTAACAGCACCTGGCCCTCTCCTCTTTAGTATTTCTCACTTCTCTGCCTTCCCCTCCAAGCACCTTGATTCCACAAAAGACTACAGGCTATGAGTGCAGCACCAGAAGTGGAGGCAGAAAAGGGATAAAAGCGGGTTGCTAAATAATCGCATTTAACTGAAATGTGCACTGCTGCTTTTATTCTTGACACACAGCGAGCAGGCCCGGTTCAAGCCGAATGTGGGTTGAATTGGCAAACAGAGTAAGCAGAGAGGGAGAGAGACATGTTTTGAAATGAGGCTTGAAAGGCAGCCCAGTTTGCAGCTTAGGGAACTGCTAAATGTCTGCTGGGAAGGATGGAGAGAGAGAGAGAGAGAGAGAGAGAGATAGGAAGAGGAGATGAAAGAGTGGAAAGAAGTCAAGTGGATGGAGGGAGCAGGAGCTGGCAAGGTTATGAAAGGTACAGATAAAGAATGGAGGGATAGAGAATGAAGGCAGGTGGGGCAGTGTACATATAACTGCAAGAAGAAAAAAAAGATGAAGGGAAGGATAGAGGAAAAGGTAGCTGTTTTCACACACATCCACTCCTCAAAGGGGGAAGAGTGGATGTGTGAAATCCAGAGATGTGGAAGCAGCCTGCTGTGAAATCTTTCCTCAGCCATCTCAGCAGTTTCTCTCAGCTCATTAGGAGTTAGAAAAGGTAAAGTCCAGGCATATTCTACTTCTCCCCCCCCCCCCCCTTCTTTCATCTTCTTCTCCTCCTCTTCCTCCTCCCTTTCCAATTTAACCATCTTACCAAGCTGCACAGTATGCCGGGAACTGTGATTACATCTTGAGGTTTTGATCACGTGGATTTTAGGAAACGATATACAGTATAAGGTTGATGTTGATATTGGCTGCTTCTTTTCTGTTAGCTCAAAAAGAGCTATGAGCATTCTGCTTCTGCTTGATCTAAACTAGGGCCGTCAATTGAATAAAATATGTCACCGTAATTAATCTCACGATTGTCCATAGTTAATCGTGATTAATCGCAAATTAATTGCGCATCAAGTATTTAATACTCTTATCAACATGGGAGTGGACAAATATGTTTGCTTTTTGCAAATGTATGTATATATTTATACCTGGAAATCAATTAACAACCCCCAAAAATGACAAATATTGTCCAGAAACCTTCACAGGTACTGCATTTAGCATAAAAAATAAGCTCTGATCATAACATGGCAAACTGCAGCCCAACAGGCAACAACAGCTGTCAGTGTGTCAGTGTGCTGACTTGACTATGACTTGCCCCAAACTGCATGTGATCATCATAAAGTGGGCATGTCTGTAAAGGGGAGACTCGTGGGTACCCATAGAACCCATTTCATTCACATATCTTGAGGTCAGAGGTCAAGGGACCCCTTTGAAAATGGCCATGCCTACTTTTCCTCACCAAAATTTAGTGTAGGTTTGCAGCATTATTTGGCCTCCTTCAGGACAAGCTAGTATGACAATGGATTCCTTAGGTTTTCTAGTTTCATATGATGCCAGTATGTTTACTCTAGCTTTAAAACTGAGCCCACTATAACCGCCGAAAGATTGATTCTGTTAATGTGTTAAAGAAATTAGTGGCGTTAAAATGAATTTGCGTTACCGCGTTATTATCACTTAAACTTTGACAGCCCTAATCTAAATACATCATGTGTTTTGACAATAACCACATGATTGAAATTCTTCATTTATGTATTTAATATCATGTAAATATTTTGTTTCTGCCAAGGCTAATAAATACGTATGTATTTCACAATTGGATTCTAAAAGACAATACGGAGGATGAAATGTAGTAAAGGTCCCGTGTTTGGTTTTCTCAGGTGAAGCGGACCTGGATGCTGTTTGTGAGGCGTGCCTGCCCTACCTGAGCTGTAGACAACCAATCAGACTGCAAGATGCCGGCATAAGGTGAGTCCTTATCCAAGACAAGTCCTTCCATTTCATGCTACATATTGTACTTTTTACTTCACTACATTTAAAGGTTCGCTATATGATATCCTAATAAATTTGCATCCTCAATTTTATGATGAAGGAAATAAAGCTGATGCTTTTTGGATATTTTAAATCCCGCAGCATTTTTTAATATTCCACGATTTCCGCATTACCGCCACCAACTGTCGAACAGCAGAATATCGGAAAACCCGTGGCGCAAAGGGTATTGCGTCTTCCTACGTGCGCATGCGATATAACAGCAAAATCTTCTGGCTGAATCCAAATGTCAATCCCCCAGACTTGTGGACTGGTGGGCCCCTCAGTCATACTGTGATATGACACTATGTTAAGTCTGTGAGGGTGCTGCTCCAACTACTTATTAGTTTCACTATCGATTAATCTGCCAATTCTTTTCTCGATTGATCATTTGGTCTGTAAAATGTTGCAAGATAGTGAAACTTATCTATTTCCTAAAGCCCTAGGTGATATCTTCTTTGTCTGACAGTCCCAAACTCCGTGATATTCAATGACCTATCACATGAGATAAGGAAAAGAAGCTGGAATAGAGAATGTGTGGCACTTCTGCTTGAAAAATGATCAACCATGTCGTCAATTAATTTTCTGATGATTGACTAATCGATAAATCAGCTTATGCTCTCAGCTCTACTTAAGATACAGCTGAGTTTCTTTGATATAACAAAGTGCGAGTGCACGCACACGCTGTAATGAGCTTCTTGACGCTGGCTGTCCGTGGTGCTGAATATTAAGCTGAATACACTTTAAAGTGACTTTGCATATTTAAGTGTCCGTAAGCTGTGCTGTATATTTAAAATGCATACATCACAAAGCGTGAGTGTTGTGAAGGACACAAAGAAATGTTTTATTCTGTTCAGTATGAAAACAAAGCCTAATGTGGTGCCCTTTTATAATTCATATTACTGGGTGGAGGTCAGCTTAGGAAAGTAAACAGATTGATTTACCTGCTGCTCGAGGCAGCTCGTATTAAACCTACAATGAAGCACTGGCCGTTCCTGTGGGCTTCATGAATATGCAGGTCATCTATTAGGAATGTCAATCTGTCATCATTTCTGTATTGGATCTATTGTACAAAAAAAAAAGCAGCTTGTGGAATATACGCACTATAAATAAAAAGAAAAGAGAAGATGGGCAATCATTTCTAAGAGTGTCCTCGGTTAAGATGGATTTTAAGATCATCTTAACCTTGAGATGCTTTTGGGAGATGGGGCCCTGGTTGGTAAACATGAGCCTGTTGTCATCTGCAAAACAGCTTTAAATCAACTTTATTAACTATATTTAAGGGCCCAGTATTCTCCATCAGAGCTGCTTTAAAGATAGTCAAAAGCGTCAGTAACCCCCTCGCCCCACACTTTGCTGACATCAGGTTAGGAAGGGCTGTGTCCAATCCCAAACCGACTATCCGACACTTCATGTGATTGGTCAGCTGTGTGGAGGTGAGAGAGGAGCCGAGGTTTGAACTTCTCTCTCTCTAGCTGTCTTTCAAAATAAGGTGTTAACAAAGGGAACTGTATATACAAAATACATATATGGAAATAAGATTGATTGGATTATATTCACCAGAAGTATAAAACATTACATGTCCCTTATAAATTAAAAAGAAAATACCACTAATTTGTGAGGGAAATGTCTTTATTCTTTGATTTTTGGATTGCTGGGAAAAAATTTAATAAATAATTCCTGACAATGACTGATATATTTGACTTCAGGACATCTCTGACTACATACATGCTGAAAATCAAACATTTTTACTGAATCAATTTAGGTATTTTCCAAAGTAAAAGTCCCTATAGTGTATGATTCCACTTTTTCCCATGGTCTAGTGTTAAGTAAGTTAACAAAAATTGCAATAATTTGTAATATTAATACTTAAAAATCACACCCAAGTATCGTGATAGCATCAAATTGGGAGATAGGTGTATCGTCCCAGCCCTATTACTTTCCATGGTGGAGGAGGGAATAAAAACAACCTGAAGGAAAAAGGCGGTGTTGAGGTAATGATATAGTCGTAGGTGTGTAGGACTGTGCACTGAAGCCAGTGAACCCACGATTTTTTACTCAGTCTGTCACTTTGGATTACAGGAAGGTGTTTTTCCATCCCATATATGCACCGTAGCAAAATATAGCCCGGAGCTAATCCTCTCCCTGTGAATCTCTCATTCCTCTCTGCAGCGTTTTCCAACACTTAATCCAGGTGGATCCGGATACCTTCTGGTTTACTCTAAATGAGCTGCACTGCCCGTCCCCCTACATCCCGCCCCACCCCGACCTCCAGCCCGTACTGCTGAGTGGAATGGGTCGACCGAGAGACGAGTACTCGGACAACGTGCTGAAACTGCTGAGGGAGGAGTTTGGCTCCGTCGCTGATACAGCCGATCAGCCGGTCAGCTAATGAGCTAGACTCATGATTGACTCATCCCCCCACATGGACGGCTTATTGAACCACGAACTCCAACAAGTCAGTGTACTGAAAGAAAATCTGACAATTGTGCCAAAAAAACAGCCATCCGATACGGCTGTGATAACCTTCATGCTCTACACGGCTCTGATAAGCAACGAGGTACAAAGGGAAAATATCAATGAAGCATCTCTCCTGCTGTTCACTCTACTGCTGCAGGTAGAGACACCAGGAACACCTCTGACAGGTCTTCTACATTAGGAGACATGCTGTCACAGTGTTGCTGTTTCTCATTTCATGTGAGTATATATATACTTTATGCAAATGTTATGTTTGCTGTTCCTTTTATTTCTTTATTTTCTTAAGAAATACCTGATTCCTACTCGGGACTACCTCGCTGGTTTTGAATTATTCAACCTGTAGGTTCAGAGTAGTTCACATGTAGAACACATTGGACTTTTTATACAGATTAACTGGGCTGTTGGTGACCCAGATAAATGGATCCCTTTGAAAATGGCCATTTTCCTCGCCAAAATTTAGCGTACGTTTGAAGCGTTATTTAGCCTCCTCCACGACAAGCGATATAGTTTCAAATGATATCGGTATCTTCACTCTAGCTTTAAAACTGAGCCCGCTACAACCTAAAAATCACAAAGTTGCGTTAATGCGTTTAAGAAATTAGTGGCATTAAAACGAATTTGCGTTTACGTGTTGATATCGTTATTATTAAGAAATACCCGATTCCTACTTGGAACTACCTCGCTGGTTCGAATTATTCAACCTGTAGTTTCAGAGTAGTTCACATGTAGAACACATGGGACTTCTATACATTAACTTACCTTAAAGGGAGATTTGTCGAGTATTTAATTCTCTTATCAACATTGGAGTGGGCAAATATGCTGCTTTATACAAATGTATGTATATATTTATTATTGGAAATCAATTAACAACACGAAACAATGACCAATATTGTCCAGAAACCCTCACAGGTTCTGCATTTAGCATAAAACAATATGCTCAAATCATAACATGGCAAACTGCAGCCCAACAGGCAACAACAGCTGTCAGTGTGTCAGTGTGCTGACTTGACTATGACTTGCCCTAAACTGCATGTGATTATCATAAAGTGGGCATGTCTGTAAAGGGGAGACTCGTGGGTACCCATAGAACCCATTTACATTAACATATCTTGAGGTCAGAGGTCAAGGGATCCCTTTGAAAATGGCCACGACCGAGCCGATCCCAGCTGACATTGGGCAATGGACAATCATGCCATTAATCGTGATTAAATATCAATTGACAGCCCTAGTAGCTATACAACGTATGGAAGAACTCTGCCCCAGTAGGGGATGCCCTCACTAACCTCTGTGCTAGCCTGACACCCACATCACATATGCTGTCGGCAGAAGATGTGTCCGCTTGAAGGGAACGGAGTCCACCAGGTTGTGTAACTATGGGGGGAATTGAACGCCTCATGACGGGGATAGTGGCCAATCTATCATTGTACCTGTTATCACTCAGAGCCCTACAGGGCGCTTGGGATGTTTTAAATGAAGGAAACAGGAAGCCCCCTCCGTTATCACATCACCTCAGTGATGTTAGAACTCGGAGCCTCCCCACCTCATCGCTCCATAATGAATGTATGAGCCTTCTGGTGTGAAACGAGACCGGCACGTGTTTTGTATTTAGCTGGCCTGGCTTAATGCTAGTGAGCGCGGCACAGTGCCTCTTTATCTCATACTGTGCTGTTGCTATTTATCCTGCTGCCAGTGCTGACAATAGCACCATTAGTCATCAGCAGCAATAGGAACGGGGCTTTGGCAGCACCTATTACACACAGGCAACTGCCTAATACTGTTTCTGCTTAATGCACACGGACAGACACACACACACACAGAGCAGGGGCCAAAAGCTACAAACACCCACAATAACCCTTTAGATATAAATGTGTAGTGACTGTCCAGGAGGGTCTAAATGAAATCTTAGCTTGTTGTGGCTTTTACCTTTCCACGTCTCTGAATCAATAAGAAAATGACCATAGATTCACTGTTGTTTCATATACAATTTATTTCATTTGATAAAGCCATACACTTAGTGTGAGACCAAACATTCTAGAAGAAATGTACATTTTCCCTCTTTTTTTTTAACAGTGATCTCTTCTTTACAAAACATCAAATCAAAGTTACTCGTTGAAAAAAAAAAAACAATCCCACTGATCACTCCACTGATCCGTCCAATAAAGCACCCTCCCAGTCTACAGGGACCGTTAGCAATAAGCAGCCGATTACACTGTTGTCAGCCTATTAAATAGGCGTTATCAGTCGCTATAAGCCCCATAGATGTGGGTCAATAGGGGCTACTACTAGTACTACCACTAGTATGTTTTATCATCTATTCACATGGTAGATCACCGAAAGAAGGTACAAAAGAACAGGATAGCGACCTCTAGTGACAGTGGTAATTATGACAGGCTCAGAAGCGGAAGTGAGGCGCTGTAGTATAGACAGTGTGAAACTCCATGAGGGGCGGAGTTCGGGGACGATGGATGGGACACAAAACACGGGGTATCACCCGGAGGACCGGAGACCGGAGTTTGTGTCCCGTGTGAAACCAACAATGTGTAGTTTGGTTTGTGTTCGTAGTTATTTTAACCCAAAACACAATGATTTTCCCTAAACTTAACCGTGTTTTTTTTCCCTAAACCTAAATAAGATGTAGTTTTATTGCCAAAAACCTGTTTTGTTGCATAAACCTAAAGAAGTTGTAGGTTTTTTGCCTAAACCTAAAGAAGCCTTTTTGTTTGTGTTCAAAAGGTGACATTTCATTCAGTTAAACATGTTAGAACCTGTTGCTTTTAAGTTTCACTATTACAACGTAGTAGGCCCCTAATGACCCACATCTATGGTGCTTATAGCGACTGATAACGCATATTTAATGGCCTGATAACAGTTGAATCGGGTGCAATAACAGGAGCGCGGTAGTTCCTCTGATGGATAATAATACTGTACAGTACAGCAGAGAAGTAAAGACCCGCATGGCCTTGAGACAGACTATATTTTGAGGCAGTATGGACAGCCAATTTCAGTGTTTCACTAACAGCATTTTCCTCTTACTTCCTCCCCTCACTGCTTGAGGCTTTATCCTGTATGTCACCCATATTCACTTTGTCCCATTTGATCCCGTCAGAGTGAAGTACTGTCTTCACACAAGCAGTTAAGCAAAGAGATTATCGAGTTATAAAATTGGCAGAAGTAATACGGCCTCTCAGAACTTTTCAGACCAAGTCCCAAACTGCACGAAACGAATCCCACGTTCAAGCTCATTAAAAACACGGCAACACTCATGTTTGCGGCCCTGCACATACAGTACAGTAGTTTAAGAAACACTGCTTAAGTACTAAGATACATAAGGGAAATCCCTTTTTGAGCAGCTATGAAGAGAATATGTCATTCATCTGTCTGTACAGCACTTCTGGAGAGCAGTAAAGCAACAGAAAACTGCTTTGAAAAAACAAAGAACAAACTCTATTTGACAGGACAAAGTAGAAAAAAAAAGGTTCAGAACAGAATGGACATTTCTTTTTTCTTTTTTAAATGAACCAAACAAATAAATGACAAATATCCTTAACTAACACACTGTCTTTGTGTATGGTTGGTTGAAAAAGTTTTTAAGAAAATTACTGAACATGCACTCACTTTATTTCATATTATACAGTCATATATACAGAGTGGATTAGAGGCTTGTAGTGGAGAGGATTGAGGCTTTTTAAATGATTGAGCACTGGGCCAGAGCATCGGAATAAGGGAGCTAAGCTGGGATAGGAATACAGCACTGCTCTTCCCAAAGAGTGTCTTGCACCAAGATCACATTTCTTCCATTGATTTCTAGTCACAGAGTGGATTCAGAGGCACACCAAGTCTGATTTTTTTTTTATTTAGTGGCACAGATTTGATCTTTTCATGGCTTTCCAAACAGGTGGGGTCCACATGGAACAACACCATTGATTTCTCTCAGCTTGAACAGCCATGAACAGATTTAAACCTGTAGCACAAAGGCAGAACAAAAAACATATTTTCTGTTGGGCTGAAAATTTATGAGCTAAAACGTGCTGTGGGGAAAGTAAAGCCCCGTGATGTGCTTTGTTTGAATTGTGCACAAATGTGGGGGGGAAAAAGCCACTGTATTTACTCCAACTCAAATGAATTGAGGCCATACCTGTCCTTGATGAGCACTGCTGCTCTGGGACCTTGATGAGTTTCTGCTGAAGAAAGCATGTTTCTTTCCCCCCCTGCGAGTAAACACAGAACAAATTGCAGGTGCATACAGATTTTGCACCATATTCATGTTCATTATTTGAACACACAAAAAGATGCGATGAAGCTATGTAAAAAGCTAAGGAATCAGACTCGACAAGATTTCCAGGGAAGAATTACTGACGGTTTAGTTTCACTCGGTGCACTCTCAGAATAAAAAGGAACATTTTCTTTTACTGCGCTTCGACCCAGTTACAAAAGGTATAATATCGTACTTTATTCTGAGGGTGTATCAAATGAGAGAGTAAGGCAGTGGAAGAAGTATGAGCCTGAAAGCTGGGTTGTGTCATTTACAGTATCTAAAGTACAAGAGTGGAACAGAGCATGGGTTAATAGTAAGTCTTTTTTTTTTGTCGGTGCTGAGACCAGAAACAGTGGAGCTGCTTAGATCTACACATCAGTCCCCCTTGCTGAATGCTGTGAAGCCAGGCTTTACAGACAGTGAGCAGTCCAACCCAGACCCATGCAAAGCAAGAAAAAGCTACACTCCCCAGCACAGTTTACAGCGCTGTGCTCCGAACAAGCCATACTGTACATTTCTAGGGATTCTGGATTTGTGCACACGCTCGCACTGTGTGGGAAGAATAGCTTTTTATGCCGTGACACACATCATGTTATGCAATCCTTGTGTAATCTATCACTCAGGTGGAATAAGCCCAACGTCTACGGCGCACAGCTCGGCTCGTTGGTGCAGTCATTGTGGCTGTGGTTACTGTCCGCGTCCCTCTTCCTCAGCTCTCTGCCTGCCTTTTGCTGCTGACTGCTGCTGCCGCCGCCGCCATGGCTGTGGCCGTGGTGAGCCGTCGACGAGGGCCGCTTGCCGTGCTCCTGGTGGTGCCCATGATTCTGGTGATGGGCGTGAGCGTGCTCTTTGGTGCCGCCGTGAGACTCCGCGCCGTCCCCGTCGACGAATGCCGCTCCTCCCTTGGTATCGTCCAGCGCCTCGAAGTTGTCGTTGCGGTTACTGTTGACGACGACGCCGCTCTCCGGCACCACCTGCAGGTAGGCTCTGACGCGGTGGTGGCGGGAACCCACGTCATCGCTGAAGTCGATGACACGGCACTCGTAGGTGCCCTCGTCAGACGGCTTGACCCGGGAGAGGCGGAGTTTATGGGAGATGTTGCTTCCTACAACCTTCACAACCTGGCGAAATAAAAAGAGAAAAGTCAGAAATTTTGAAAAATTAAAATGAAATCATACTTAATAAAAAGCCTGAGCAACTTTTCTGAACAGATAGTGGTAATTACAGGATAATGGTTAACCTAATGCTAAATTGTAGTGTAACACTAGCACAAGTAAAGTAATTAAACTGACAATATCAGTTACAAAGCAATTTCTATCTTAAGTTTGCTAACATTAGCCACCATACAGTAAGCTGCTGTTCATATAAGACTAAGTAAAGCTGTGGCGGCAAAAGCCCTGAGTGCATTGAATTGAGCAAGGGTTTATTTTTTTGGTTAATTTTCATTTGGAAGAGGAGGAATCAGCTATGTCTTCTTTCAAAAGTGAATGTACTCTCTAGGGCTGTCAAAGTTTTTAACACGTTAACTCAAATTCATTTTAACGCCACTAATTTTTTTAACCCATTAATGCAATCGATCTTTCGGAGGTTGTAGCGGCTCAGTTTGAAAGCTAAAGTGAAGATCCTGGTATCAGATAAAACGAGAAGACCTATGGAATCCATTGATACCAATGTCATACTAACATGTCGGGAAGGAAGTTATAACACTCCAAACATGCGCTAAATTTTGGCGAGGAAAAATTCGCATGGCCATTTTCAAAAGGGGTCCCTTGACCTCTCCCCTTTACAGCATGCCCACTTTATGATATTCACATGCAGTTTGGGGTAAGTCATAGTCAAGTCAGCACACTGACACACTGACAGCTGTTGTTGCCTGTTGGGCTGCAGTTTGCCATGTTATGATTTGAGCATATTTTTTATGCTAAATGCAGTACCTGTGAGGGTTTATGGACAATATTGGTCATTGTTTTGTGTTGTTAATTGATTTACAATAATAAAGACAAGTATATTTGCCCACTCTAAAAAAATGCATAGTTATAGTATGTTGAAAGAAAAGTAATAAAATATTCATAGTATAAAGTATGTCTAAAAAAAGTCATAGTATAGTATGTAGAAAAATCATAAAAATTAACTGTATAGTATTTCGAAAAAAAATCATAAAATCACTTTAAAATCTTAGCTGTGAAAAGTCATTAAAAAGTATCCTGAAAGAAATCATAGTATAACATGTCAAAGAAAGTCATAGTATACTATGTCGAAAAATAGTATAGTTTGTCGAAAAAAGTCATAGTACAGTGTGTCAAAACAAATCAAGAAAAAAGTCATAGTATAGCATGTAGAAAAAAATCATAAAAAAGTTACAGTATAGTATGTCGAGAAAGTCATAAAAATGTCATACTATAGTACGTCGAACAAAAGTGAAAGTCATAGTATAGTATGTTGAAAAAGGTAATTAAAAAGTTCTAGTATAATATGTTGAGAAAAGGGAAAGTATAGCATGCCGAAAAAACTCATAAAGACATCATAGGATAGTAAGTCGGAAAAAAAGTCATTAAAAGTTATAATATAGTACGTAAAAAAAAACTCACAGTATAGTATTTCGAAAAAAAGTCAAAAATATCACAGTATAGTTTGTCAAAAAAGTCATAGTATAGAAGGTCGGAAAAAGACAGTATAATATGTTGAAAAAGTCATATAATAGTATTTCGAAAAAAGTCATAGTATATATCGAAAAAAAAAGTCATGGTATATTGTGTCGAAAGAAGTCATAATATATTCAACTGCTGTAGTATTTCAACCCTTGCTTTCCTCCCAGTCTTCGCCAGATCTTTCCATTTACTACATTGGTAGCTATATTCTTCTCAGGCCTATGAAGTGTTTTTCTGGAATTCCTGTATTTTGTCTCTGAGTTTAAACTCTGTTTCCTTGTACTCAGATCAGATCTGTCCCGGATTCCCATTTTCATGCTCACTCTCAGCCGTCAAACCAACCTCTTCGTTCCTATCTATTCTGCCACTGGATCAGCCCCAAGGACACTCACCCTCTGCCTAGCCCTTCTACCATTATCTCCATTCAAAATGTCAAGGTGAAATAAACCTTTTAACGTGTTTTCAGTGTCTGTGTCCTCTTTTCTGGGTTCAATCTTTACTGAAAACAACAAAAGGATGTCACAAAGTCAGTAAAAGGTTATATTACAGCATGTCAGAAAAGTCAAAGTATAGTACCTCGAAAAAAGTAATTGTATAGTTTGTCGAAAAAGCCATAAAAAAATCAAAGTGCATTATATTGGAAAAGGCATAAAAAAGACATAGGATAGTATGTCGAAAAAAGTCATAATATAGTTAGGTGGGAAAAAGCCATTAAAAAAAGACCCAGTATAGTATGTTGAAAAAAGCCATCAAAAACTCATAGTATATCATAAGAAATCATAAAAAAGTAATTGTATAGCATGTAAAGAAAAAAATCATAGCATAGGGTTTGTCGAAAGAAAGTCATAAAAACGTCCTTGTATAGTATGTTGAAAAAAGTCATAAAAAAGTTATTGTATAGTATGTAAAAAAAATCATCGTATAGTTTGTCAAAAAAAATCGTAATATTGTATGTCGAAAAAAGTCATAACAAAGTCATAGTATAATATGTCGAAAAAAGTCGTAGTATAGTATGTCCAGAAAAGTCATAAAAAAGTCATAGTATAGTATGTCAAAAAAGTCATAGTATATTACGTTGAAAGAAATTATAAAAAGTAGTTGTATAATATGTTGAAAAACGTTATAAAAAAATCATAGTATTGCATGTTGAAAAAAAGTCATAAAAAATCATAGTATAGTATGCACAAACTAGTCTGGCACATGGCACGTCTTTATTACACTTGTGTGAGCATTAAACAAATGAGGTATACGTGTAAATTACTGAGCTTTAGAAGTGCTGGTAGGCTGAATTCTTTTTTTCTTTTTACTTTGGACAGAGCCAGGCTAGTTCCCCTCTTCCCCGTTTACAGTCTTTATGCTAAACTAGACTAACTGTCTCCAGGCTCCAGCTTCATATTTCACACACAGTTTTATTGATCTTCTTATCTAACTCTCGGCAAGAAAGCGAATAAGTGTACGTCCCGAAATGTTGAACTTTTCCTTTAACGGCATTTGTATCCTCATTGCATGCAAATTCTGTTAAAGATAAGATATCTCCGCATTTTGCCAGTTACCACCCACTGAATAATTTTACAGTAATAATTTGTCTAAATACATAAATCATCATAAATTAAGCTTGGCTGTGTTTAAAAAGGAATACAGGCTTAGCATATATGTAGACAGACAGATACATGAAGTGACAAAGAGATACAAAGACAGAATATGGGAGGTACAGCGTACTGGATGTGATGCTGAAATCACTTCTGTATCTTAGCCTGGATACACTCCCACTCTCACACACACACACACACACACACACACACACACTCAGGCAAAGGTGCTGCTTAACAAATTCTATTTGTGGCCTTGAAAGTACGAAGAGACTACATCTTGGAAGTAAAAACTTTGCAAGTTCACAGCGAAGCACTGTTGAGATGATGAGAGTGTGGGGACATCGTGACATGTGACGCACCAAGATATAAATACGACTTGGTTTATCACGTACCTTCCTCCCTGTGGCAGCGATACAGTAGACGTATAGGCTGCGTGCCGGTCCCTGCATGTGCGTGTGACAGTATGTACAAGCTCAATGCCGCTTTGTAGCAACATTCATCAGTTTATGTCTGCTCTGCTTTATGAATGTGAGCCGACATTCATTATATACAGAAAGCTCATAATGATTTTCCAGCTGTACAGCCTGCAGTGTTGAGCTCCACCCACACACACACACACACACACACACACACATACTCACGCACTCAGTCACCCAAACCACAGCTGGTGCTTTCATTATAGCGAATCAGCAGCAGCTAGCCTCTTGGGAGGAAGCAGCGAGGCTTCTTGTTTTTTAGTGTGTTTGTTTCTGCATTACACATCTGTTTTCCACACATCTGAAACTTAACATACCATTATATTTACTTCTACATCACTGCTTGTATAAGATTATATGATTAGCCAGCAGCGTTTGTTGCTTATTTTTGTAATTGTAAAGTCAGCGGAGAGATATTTAGTGAGAGGGATATGTTCGTGTGGAGGTAATGTGCAGTAAGCACTTCCTACATTCTGCTCACTTCTGCAGCTAATTAGAAGGAAAAAGTCAAGATTTGGAGTTTCTATATGGTCGTGCTGTCTGCCTCAGTAAGAGGCCCTCCCTGCTTGTTGTGGGAAACTGTTAAAGTTACTTAAAGTATACATCAGACCGGCAATACGGCATCCAGGGTAGGCTCGCATGCCAACCCTTTTGGGGGAAAACAATCCTGTGTCCTTCATGGACAGGAACAGCATAGAGAGAGGAAGTTGAAACATGTGTCCAAACTTCTACTTTAAACAAATCAGTAATAGAAATAACACTGTTGATATTTTTAAATGTAAACTAAAAACCCATCTATTTAGTCTGGCTGTCATGTAGTGTTTCACAATTTTAGTGGTTTTATTATTTATACTATTTCATACTCTATTTTACTCATTTTGTTTTATCAACATTTTACTACTTTGAGTAACTGTTCATCATTTTGATATTTGTCAATTTATTTGTCAATCACCTGTTAAGGACGTTGAAGTCCATTCGATTTGTTCGAAAGGGGCTATATAAATAAAGATTGATTGATTGATTGATTGATTGATTGACTGACTGACTGACTGACTGACTGACTGACTGACTGACTGACTGACTGACTGACTGACTGACTGACTGACTGATATTCCGAACAGTTGCTGTGTAGTTGGTTGCACTACCAATAAATCCAAAAATGCTGATCCCTGATCTGTTCCTCTGCCATGTCCTTAAAAAGATCTAATAGAGGGGCATTATGGTTCCAAGCTATAGACCAGACCAGCATGGCGTCATCGCTGAGGCTGCGCTCCCTTTAGGGGGAAAGAAACTCGCTGTAACAGGAGAGAAAATGGAAAACGATGAAAAGCTGTTGCGTAGCGGGTTAACCGAGGCTTTCACAATGAGATCTGAGGCACATACGATACGTGAATATTCACTTTCGGTGTGGTAAATGGCTAAATGATGCTGATGACAGTGACTAGCATGGCTAGCTAACGTGAGCTTGAGTTGGAGGCTGCTGCAGTAATGCAGTCGTACGTTAACATTATAGCAGCATCAGACTCCAACTAAATCTCAGCCTACAGATCAAACAGGTTGGTTATTTACAGACAACACTTAGTCTAACGTGATTCAATCAAATATGTATAGATGTCTGGATAAGCAATATCTGTCCACTGTGTTGGACGGGGGAAGGCTGAAGGGACATGGCGGCGATCAACCTTCATTTATTAAGGTATCGTGAACACTCAGGTTCAGGCAAGGTCGCAAAATAATTATTAGACCTGTGTATAAAACAAAGGTTTGTATAACAAGAGATGAATGCATAATAATTTGTCAGAATTACAATCCAAGCATACATCAAATTGCATTGAAGTCAATGGGATTTCAGGTTTAAAGGGGGCGCGGCCTTGACTTTTTGCGAAGTACCCGTATGTGTCGGTCTGATGTATGTATACCAGAGGAGATATACAAAGTTCCGCTGACTTGCCAGCCAGCCTGCACCCCTCTCTGTTCATTATATGAATTTGGTGTTGCAGTCATAAAGATGCAGGGGCGTTTATGAGAATGTGAAGATGATGCACTGCGGGCCGTGCCCCCTCGAGGAGGACACTTCATCGCCCACTAGCAGCGGCGCTGCCTGCTCTTTGGCTGACACAGGTGATTCTACAAACCCATCAAGGATGAAGTGAACGTGCTGATGTGTCGTCTGGAGCGTTTAGTGATCCGAGTGAAATACTGATCCTTGCGTGTGCAGCATAAGTACAACATCTGCGGATCATCCGGAGCAAGACGTTTTCATGTAATCATGAGGGTTTTGTGCCTCATTTCATCATATAACACCAAGGCAAACATCAGAGAATGACAGCAGATAACTCACACTTATCTTTGTAGCATCTTTTGGCATGTCTTCCTCAGGAGCCACCTAGAAAAAAACATTTTTAATAATTCATTATTACAGTTAGATTGGGGTTATAAACATAAAATGAGTGGCAATATATGTAACTAGATATCTAGTGATGTGCTCCACAACTACCGTAAGTGCTTTAGGTCAAACTTGAACCATGAAGTCCGTCTATAAACTGTGATGGACGTTTACAACTGACACCTTTTTTTAACATTTGCCTTAATTTTATCATCCAAATAGCTTTGTGTAACCTGCAATTTAACAGGTTTATTGTCTGACAGCTGGTGTGGCTTGCCCTCTCAGACTTCTTTCCCAGATCTCTATACTAAGTTACATTTTGAGTGCAATGGTATTATTACAAATGAGAATGATGGCCAAAGCTATATATATAAAACAAAAAAAAGTTGTCGTAAGATCGTAAATATCCTTTAAAGCAGCAGTAGGCAGGTTGGAGCAAATATGATTAAAAGGGTTATTTTTATAAAACGGTCACTATATCCTGATAGTAGTGCATGAGACAGGTAATCTGAAAAAAAATCATGTTCCTCTGTGTCCTCTGGTGCTCCTAATGTCATGTGCAAGATTTCACAGACCGGAGGAAAACTGAGCAGCTGTCAATCACTCGCGAACTCCGATCAAACGGTCAAACTAGGCAGCGCTGATCAAATATGAATCAATATTACACCAGCCGGAGCAAACTTTCTCCTTTTACAGCTAAACAGTACACTAAAAGATGTTTCTGAAAACATTTTATGTGAGAAATAGGCATTACAGTAACAGAATATTGATTCATAATTGATCAGCACTGCCTAGTTTGATCGGAGCTTGCAAGTGATTGACATCTGCCTCCGTTGAATGAACAGCCAATAGGAACGCTCTCTCTCTGAAATGACCTGTGATTGGCCAAAGTCTTCCGTCACGGGCTAGATTTTTTTAAAGCCTGAAAACAGAGCCATGAGGAGATGCAGATATCTATTTTTTTCTCAGAACACTTGAATTACAATATGCTGAAAGGTTATTATGGATTTTTTTGCCCAAAGCTGCCAAAAATATTCTGCCTACTGCTGCGTCAAGCTAAAGCCGGAAATAGGTTGATAAGAGTTCATTTTCAGACGAGTTCCTTATTTTGCATCCAAAGGCAGTCAGAGTTCCTGTCATGAACTTACTTCATTGGTCGTCCAGGGCTGGTTGTCCGTCCAGTCCAGATGGTTCCTGATGTACCACCACTGGATCTCCAGTGAATACGAGGGCGTTCCCGCCCCTCTGAAGGAGCAGGCCATCTCCACGTCCTGACCTTTCTGAGCAGTCATGTCATGAGGCACCTCTGTGAACATGGCTGGACACACACAGAAGGAGACACAGTTAACAACGGGTTAGAGAAAGACTAAAGATGATGCCTTAAAGCGGTTTCAACAGAACAGCCTGGTAAAAGCCAATCTGCAAAAACAGTAGCACATGTTATGCTAAAATACCATATAATAATAATAATAATAATAACACATATTATAGCAGCCCTAACACTGAAGTCAATTTTGGAAAAAAAAAGGTGCAATGTTCCTCGGTTGCATTTTCACGATGCCAAGTCACATCATAAGTGTCTGTGATGGTGAGACTGGTGAAAAGGGGAGGTGGAGTGTGTTAAAGAAAGTGAGGGAAGTGAGGAGAAGATAAAGTATGCTGAATATAAGTACAGTAAAATGAAAGTAAATAAAAGTCAAATGACGGATCAACCGTGCTTTCAAAGGAAGAAGAACAGTTGTGGTTGATAATTGACATGTAACGTTCATGGACCTTTGCCAAAGGGGTTCCGTTTTATTCCATTTTTTTGTATGTTAAAGGGAATGCTGTTTTTCGGAAAGTTTGTTTGGCGTTCCCTTTACATTCTTTGACCAACAGAGAACATTTCAAAGTAACCAAATTAACCCTCTGAGACTCACATAGACTTGTTTTTGTCTGTCAGTTGGGCTCATTGAATCCACAAGAGTCTCAGCTTTCCAGTCATACCCAATTTATGCAACTCCAAGACTGTTCAGGGACCCCAGTATGCAGAACATATTCAAATACATCATTTTAGAATAGGCGAAAATAACACATTTATACTGCATTCAAAAAACTGCATGTGATTATCATAAAATGGGCATGTCTGTAAAGGGGAGACCTGTGGGTATTCATAGAATCTATTTTCATTCACATATCTTGAGGCCAGAGGTCAAGAGACCCCTTGGAAAATGGCCGTGAGCATTATTTCCACACCAAAATGTAGCTTTGGAGCGTTACTCAGACTCCTTCCCGACATGCTAACATGACATATTTGGTACCAATGGATTCTTGTTTCATATGATACCACAACCTTCACTCCTGCTACAACCTCTGAAAGACAGTAAAGTTGGGCGGCGATCCCGCGGGTTTCGGCGGAACGGTTAGACATTTTGGGAATTACGATTATCCGTTTTCTTGGTGCAGCTCAATCTCAGTCCCAGGGTGTCAAATACTGTACTAAACAGTGCGTTAGAAAGTGATGCCAAGGGGTCAGTATGTGATCTGTAGGGTAAATATGATACTAAATTCAGGAGCTGTTGGGCTTAGCTTAGCCTGGAAGAAGGGCAAAACAGCTAGCCTGGCTCTGTCCAAATGTAAAAAAAAAAAAAAAAAAAACAACAGCACAAAAGGTCAAAGGAATGTTTTGAGAATTGATTTTAAGATGCTACCAGTTGTTGCAGCCCGAGCTCCTCAGGCAGGCTCCTGGTGGACACCTTTAGTCTTTAGCCTGGACACCAGAGGTCAGAGCCTGAGGCTCTTAGGTTGTGTTCAAAAGAGAGAGAGAGATCTAAGATCCAGCCAAACTAAACATGTTCACTCTTCTTCAAATTAATCTTAAAAGGAGAATAAAACAATCTGACAACCCTGTTTTCAATTAAGTCATTAAAAATTACAAGAGTATCTCAATCTATTAATAAGGAGACAGGATAGCATCAAAAATGCTGCATTGAGGTCAGGAGCACCGACTCTGAGCAGTTGTCTTCATAAAGATCTCTTTTCTTTGCTAAGTTTATACATGAAAGCTAAATAGGTCGAGAGAAAAATGATTAATACATTTTCTACAAGGCTGAGGTTGTAATGTTGTGAAGATGCACAACATCAAAGAAGACTTGAATTACAGGAACAATCAGCACTGTTACATTTCATATTAGTGCTGGTTCAAAAGTGTTTTTAAAGAAAACCAAAACACTTTACTGTTGTTTCTTTAATCGAGGTTCATTTGCTGACGTAGAACATACAGGGACCAGTGCCTACCCTGGCAGCTTGTCACATTTATTACACACTGGCTTTAAGTAATTAATGAAATAAACATGTTTTTCATATTTCTTTCACTGGACTTTGAAACGGTAAAGTATCGTTTTAAAAACATGCTAAATACACCAAAGAGATGTAGTTTTTAGATGAATAGAAGTTGAATTATTTGTGATTTTACTATCTCAAAGTTGAGGTGGTTTCGGGCATCCGATCAGAAAGACTCCTCGACTTAGAACGCACTGGAAAGATTACATTGTATACTGTATCTCATCTGGCTTGAGAGCGTCTCAGGATCTCCCAGGAGGAGCTGGAAGACATTGCTCGGAGGAGAGGGAAGTCTGGTCTAATCTCTGCTTATCCTACTGCCACCGTGAACCTGCCCCGGATAAGCGGCAGTAAAAGGATAGATGGATGGAAGTTTCAATTGATTATAGTTTGACTAGAAAAGTGTCCTATTCACTGTTATTTCCCTCAAAGAATTAAACGACAAGCAATGATCCAGCAACGGGGACAACAGATTTTTCTACAGGATGCAATATTTGACACCTCGGCAACGAGGACATAAACTTAATTTCATAGCCACTAAAGACCAATAGAAAAGCCCACAAAACCAGAGGTAATAAAGACACGGCATTTTACAAAGAATGTTCATAACCTCAGTAGAGTCTTGGACAGGAAACCATGAAATGATGAAATCATTTTAGCAGTGGTGACCCCACATTGCAAAAAAATTAGAGATTCATATTCACTAACCCATTACTCAGCTGTGTAGCCCTGCATGCTGTTACTCTTGCTGTACACTCATAAGCAACTTATAGCCTATAATATTTGTGCAAAGAAGCTTTATTGCACTAATTTGCTGCTGATACAAAAACCTGAACAGCGTGAAGTGTTACATATTCAGGTACAGAAATCTAAACCCACATTTTAGACATTTTGGTCCCCACCAAGCTGCGCAGTACCATTAAAAGAAAACCCGACAGACCGGCTGTTGTCCTCACTATGCACCAGGAAAGAGAAATAATCTTTGTATGAAAGATTTTGTTTAAAAGGGAGCCATAAATCTCCTTTACTCATGAATATTCAGTAGCGTTAATGAACAGGGAAAGGTATATTTATTGTTTCATGGGAAACAATAGGTAAAAAGAGACACCAGCACATTGCAGTGTATTTTGCAACAGTACCTATTGGTCTGTGTTTTTTTTTTTGTGTCTGTATAAGAGGTTTTCTTGTGTTAGTTGGATTATAGTATTATCTGCAAGCTTTAGAAATTAAAGATTTGTTGGGGTGGTGGATGGGTCAAACAGGACAGGACACGACTTTCCACCACTGTTTGTGTCTCGTGTGAAACCGTAAGTTTCAGCATTCACTTATTATTTTAAGCCAAACCATGTGACCATGCGATTAATCACGATTAAATATTTGAATTGCTTGCCAGCCCCCCGTTTTAAGTCATCTTTACCCCTCCTCTTTTTTGCCTTTCATGGTAAACTCTCCACTGAAACCCAAACTAAATTTCCATTAAGGATAGTAGCTAGTGATCCACCACACAAGAAGAGGCGATACGTTAGGGAAGGGAAGAGATATAGTGCATGAAGGATTGATTTACAAAAATGAATTATTAAAATGTGGAATGAAAATTTAAAAAAGGCACAACTGACCCTCTCTCATATAAGGTGGATGAAACCAATATTTGTTTTATAATGAAAGCTCCATATATTACCATAAAGTAATAGGAACTGCATTTTCAATCAATACTGTGACTGTCACAATGTTTTCCACTCGTCATGTGTTGAATTCCCTTTGAAACCAGTAGATCAGATGTGTTTTCCCTCTGGGGAAATTGTGTGTCATACATGAAGAGTTTAATTTCAAGTTTAATATCAGCACCACGTTATTTAAGTTAAAGGTCCCATATCATGCTCATTTTCAGGATCATACTTGTATTTCGTGTTTCTACTAGAACATGTTTACATGCTGTAATGTTAAAAAAAACAACTTTATTTTCCTCATACTGTCAGCCTGAATATGCCTCTGTCTTAAACGCTCCGTTTTAGCGCATTTTGACGGAATTGCGACGAAATTGCAACAGAATTGCATTGCTAGGCAACAGCTTGGCTCCATGTGTACTTCTTGTCAGCTGAGGACATTCACATACACTGCAACCAGGAATAAACTGGGACACATTTAGAATGTTTACGTTCAAATCTGTGTAAAGGACCTAAATATTGTATATTTGTGACATCACAAATGGACAGAAATCCTGACAGTTTGTTTCAAATGCAGAGTTTCTGAATACGGGCTGCGTGTATTTCCCTGTGGATTGAGCGTTTCGATACAATCACAGTATTTATATAGGACTTAAACCTGCTTTATAATAAAAAAACATGAAAATCTCACTTTTTTACAATATGGGACCTTTAATCATATTTCATGTTACTGAAGTGTAGCTGCCATTCTGAGCTTCAGAAGAGTGGCCCTTCAGAGGATTGTGTGTGTTTTTAATTTTGCAGCTATTCAAAAGAAAGTACTTCTGCAAACTTTAAAATTGCGTACCTTTTGCCCCCACTCATAGATTTGTCTGGCTTATTCTGTCAATAAGAATGAGTAAAACCTGCACCAACTAAGTGCCGTTCATAGATTAACCTCGGCTGCTCAGCCACCGAGGCTCCGCTATGGATCTGTCTTGTATTACCAGAGCAGTACAAGCCTCTAGTCATACATCCCTCTTGTACATTGATCAAATCTGCTTGTATTTTTCGTTTGTGAAACCCGAAACGCACCAGGTATCGATTTGACATTACACAGCCGGAGCCAGCAACAATGCCCACAGCCCCTCTCTTGTTGATAATATTCAAAGCTGGGACATAAAAACTGCTGTGTAAGAGATAGAGCCTCTGAAGTCGCTCTCAGCAGTGATAATCTGTCTTTTCCCACTTAGCTGGGAAGCCCACAACGTCGAATCCATGAACATTATCCGACCTAATGCTTCACACATTCGGAGACCAGGAAAATGTGATAATCATCACTGGTCCATTATAATGTAAAGGAGATCATTCTCACTGAGCAATTTACACAATCCACACAGCAAATGCTAATCTGATCATACGACCTCTTTCACTAAAAACATCTTAATTTGAATAATTTGAGCACATATAATACAGCTTTTACTATAAAAATTGTGACGAATCAAAATAAAATCTCACAGATTACCATCAGTAGGCTACCTCCAGGCCTGAGAAGTGAAGCCAGTGCAGAAGTGCCTTAAACGTGCATTCTTTCTAACAGCCAGCATGGGGCGACTCCTCTGGTTGCAAAAAAAAGTCTGATTGTGTAGAAGTTTATGAGAAAATGAGCCTACTTCTCACTTGATTTATTACCTCAGTAAACATTGTAAACATGAGTTTATGGTCTTGATCTCTAGTTTCAAGTCTTCTTCAAGACAGCATGATGTTCATTTAGTAAATTATTGTCCCATTTAGAGTCAAATAGACCATAAAGCAGGGGATGCTTTAGGGCGTGGCTACATTGTGATTGACAGGTCGCTACCAAGGCGTTGTCCGATCTGGGAGTTGTCCGTGTTTTCGTCTTACAACTTTAACCCTTTCACAGTCTCTTTTCAGTTCATGAAAGTTAATTATAACCTTTTTGGTCGCCTAAAAATGTCTTATTCAGCGTTCGGTTGTACTTAGCTCAACCATCTCGTCAAAAGCAGCAGGAAACTTTAAGTGCTCTGGTGATCTCCCACCAGCCAGCTGCCACCTCATTAAGGTTGTTGTAGTGAAATGAGGAGGTATCGTATAGATAACTCCTCATTTCAACGTCACCAATCAGCCCCTCCTGGTCCATTGAGGCGATATCAAGGCGAGCGACGGGAATAAATAGAAACAGCTGGGCGTCTGACAAAAGTTCAGCTCAAAACGGTGCGCCACATCACGCTGTGCGCTCACGGCGAAGACATGGTTAATGACTTTGTGGAGCACAAGACCTGTAGGATGAACTTCTAATGACTGAGTACAGGTTTCTTTTTGTTATTATGGAGTGGGATCAGGGATTTAAATCTATAGCACTGTAATTGTTACGTCTCATATGTTGGAAAATACTGAAATCTGTGTCTGTGATAACATTTGAGTCCAGGGCAGGCTGCCAAATTAGCATTGATACATTTGGCGCTCCGGCTGCTTTCCGTGGTGCTGATCTAAGGCTGGTTTGCAGGCATAGCAATTGTCTGCCTTGCAATTGTCTGGAGTTGTTGTGTGTGTGTATGTGCGTGTGTGCGCACGAACATGCGGCTTGTGTTTGAGGCAAGGGCCGAAGAAAAAAGAAAATTTGCACCATGGCCAATCGCAATTATGTAACGCTGCCGGTGATGTCACGGTGACTACGTCCACTTCTTATATACAGTCGATGATTAGCACCTTACATGTAATTACCATCTTCTACTGCTCTGCATATCTCTATATTCCTTTGATTCTGGTGTGACAATGATTCACACATGTGGCTATCTGACGCTGTATCTCTTAGTAATAGTCATCTATAAGCTCCACACTCTCATTGTTGAGGCCATAAAAGGCTGCGATGAGTTGGGTCGGCTCACCCAGAAGCATTATCATTATCTCCAAGATAAACAGTGGAAGGCTCTCGGGTGATTGCTGCGAATCAGTGCTCGAAAGCTACAGTACAGCAGCCGTCCACGCCAACCCATTTACTACGGGAGGAAGTGGAGATGGACGGAGAAATGAATATGAGAGAAAGTGTTCACGAGACTCTGTATGTGTGTTTGTGCGACGGGCGAGAAAATAAATCACCAGAGATTGAATTAATGAGCGGGTCTGTGTTTATGAGAGCGAGCCTCTGTGCGTTTGCGAGAGACTAATATATCGTGAGGATAAAGGGAGAAATGAATATGAGACTGTGCGTGTGACAGAGAGAGAGAGAGAGAGAGAGAGAGAGAGAGTGGCAGAAGAAGAGGAGGAAGGCGGAGGACAATGTGTGAGGTAGCAGATAGCCGTGGGCGGGTGCTGCTGCGACGCCTGTTATTGTTTATTTCTTTGACAAATGGAATGTGGTAATTACAGCCGTGATAAAACTGGAGCAGGAGATGTTTCTTTGTGGCGTACCATTACTCCAGCCTACCTACAGCTCCACTTACTCCATCTAATAGCTTGTTTACACAGGCAGTATAGACGGAGAGATCTACCTTTGGGTGACACACACTCCAAGATGACAATGTTTCAGGAAGAAAAAAAGAGGGACTCCATCATTTCAAATAAAAATCACAGGAGTTACACCAAAAGTGGTAAACTGTACACAATGCACACACGTTTAATGAGTGTGTGGGCAATATTTGTGGCAATAGACTGACAAATCAATGCACTACAGACTGAACATTGTGTCCTGTCAAACATCGGTGTAACTAATAACTTTAAAGCTCCACTGATCAATATTTGTATAGTAACGCTCAATCATATTATTCTGTGTAGTAAGACGGGTCGGTGATGAATCCACAGAAAATTGTTACCCAACTTTGCAGCTTTTGGTGTGCGTCTGCCAGCTTGTTTTGGAGTGCAGTTGATTCAGCATCAATAATGGTTGAATCCCATTTAGATGTCCCTGTACGACTAAATGGAACGAAGCCATTGTTAATGCTATTAGTTACACCTGTGGTTTTCCTGCATTGAGGAAAAAGACCTAGGCTATGGTCGAAAAGTCAAAAAATGACGTCCTAACGTCTTTTTTCCTAACCACTTTTCCTTGACCTCGATGATTAGCGTCATGATATCAAGGAAAGATGAGAAGGAGAATTCAGAAGGATTTAGGAAAAGACAACCGTGGTGTTCAGAGAATCCGACTGCAGTTACACTAGGCTCCGTAATTATGATGCGACGGCGGCGGATGTTAGTGACGTGAGTCTGAAACTACAATGTTCCGAAGATGGACTACAAAAGGCGCTGCTTCCCCCCGTGCGTTTTTAAATAGCTCTATCAATGACAGGCTGCTTCACCCGCGGTGTGTGAAAGAGAGATACCGCAGGTCCTTCTGCTGCTGGAACACTTTACATCAACACATAATAAAGGAATATCTGACCTTAAACGTGGACAACCGGTGAGAAATATCACTTCATTACTAAGGTTGGAATTGAAATAAACAAAGGAATATATGATAAATATTGAGTTAATTGTTTGAGTTATGGAGAAGGGGTAGGATCATATACTTCTTCCAACTTCTTTTCGGACATGTAATAATTATTTATGTAGATTATTTGTTAATTGATTGTTTGCTGAAGTTGGAAGAAGTATATGATCCTACCCCTCCAATATGTTTACTGTCCATTTTAATTAATTAAAAATAAAGTGAAACAAAATGGTTGTCACTATCCACTTACATTAAACATGAATCCCAATTAGTATTAGAGTGTATGAAAATAATATGCAAGATAAGCATATTGTTTGTCATCAGGAACGGCCGAATGTTGCGTCGCTTTAAATGCTGCGGCCGCATGGAATTGTGGGATGTTATTCTCTCCTTTCCTTTGGTAAAGAATGGTCCAATGTATCCTATGCTAAAGGAGATAATAAAGGAAGCATTGAAGCACCTTTCCTCAGCATTTAGAGAATTCAAACAGCCCTTATCACGGCTGCTACTGAGATATTTCCGGGAACTTTTCTAAGCAAAAAGGACTTTTCGACCGCAGCCCTGCACTTCCATGCTCCTATACAAAGTTGTTTGAATGCACTCAAACTTCAAAACAAAACAAAAAAAGAAAAGACCAAAAGCCAGTGTTGGACAAGTAACTTTTAAACTGCAATCAATTACTCATATTTATTATTCATTGAAAAAGTGATTACATGACTTTACTAATCACTCAGCAGCAAAAGTAATGCATTAGAATACAGCACTATCTCCAACAAAATGATGTTCCCATACAACTAAACTGAACTCAATTCAATTAAGTTTCGAGGGAATGTTGTTTTCTTCCGGATTATATTGCAGTTTTAAACACGTAGTTAACGTTCTAAATTGAAACGAAACAAAACAAAGAAACACAACAAAACTTCTTCATTAGGTTTAGTAAAAATTACTGTGAAATTTAAATAAAACAAAACAAAAACACAGCTTAACTATTTGGTTAGATTTAGTATGATTTGGCTTACAATGACTATGTTTGTTATGTAAAATAAGTGAACGCTGACCTTTGGTTTCACACGGGACACAAACAGCAGTCTCTTTGGTGAAAGTTTGACCCATCCACCACCCCGACCTCTTCCATACGCGGACTTCCGCAGACTGTCATTAGAAATGTATTTGTGATACATCAAAAACAAACGGAATCCACGCCAAAATACGTTTCCCATGAAACGTGATTCACAATGCAGTTTCGTTTAATTGGAATGTAATTTTTAGGAGACGGGGCTGCCGTCAAAAGAGTGCCTTTAAAGGGACTGTTTGTAAGAAATAAAAATAGTTGTTAACAGCGACACCTGTGGCCGTTAAGTCAACGAAAGTCAGCGTTGGGCTCGCGCTTGTGCTCGCTCTACATAGACATGAACGAGCATCACTCAAAACAGTGAGGCAACACACGTCAGCTAAAACCACAATATCACTCTATATTTCAGCTGCTTGGCAGTAATGTTAGCTGACCAGACGAAGGTCTCTCCATGAATCAGTGCTGATCCTAGTGCTTTTCCTGCCTCAGCCTACCGACCGCGGCCGGAGGGAATCTCAGTTTTGGTGAGAGACGATAACGTTTCTCTCTGCGGAGCCCCGTCACTTCACAAGACACAGGAAACCTCTGTTGGTCTGGAGGAGCTGCAGCATTTATTTCTGCACAAACGTCCACTATTCACTAGATATTCTCAGAGCTACGAAGTCTTCTGCAGTGTGTAGTGTGCGCGCATGCACGTGAGAGTGGAGCGAAATAGCGAGAACGAGCGCGGTGTGTGAGTGAAGGCAAGCAGGCAGAGGAGCAGAGGAGCAGAGTACAGCAGAGACTCCGGCCCTGGAGACTAAAGCTACGTTCTCCCCCGTACTTCGACCGCGGCCAACACTGTTTAGCAAGACGGGCTTCACTAGATATAACTTTGCGGTTTTGGTGCTTCCATGTAGTTTGTGTTGGAATCTGAGTCTGAACAGCGTAGCCACACGCGAGTGCGCATGGGACACCGACCCGGATTGATTTATACTTGTAAGAAGTTACAAACAGTCCCTTTAAACAACTCCAAATCCTCCAGGGTTTCTGAAAGTTTTTGAAAAGAGTGCCAGTTCAGGAAGCCATTTAACAATTGAGGACAGCACAAGAAAAATGCACACATTTCACATTAAACTGCAGAGTTGTCCACCAAAATCCCTGATTCCACTTTAGCTAACAACAATAGCATTGATGACAGAACGTAATTTCCCCAACTCTAGCGAGGTGCCACTAGTTGCCATGGACCCAATAACTTTCTTTCTACAAGTTTTCATTCCTAACCCGACAGACGCTTGTTAGGAGATGCAGTTTGATGCAGTAGCCGAGTAGTGTATTTTTTTTGTGATATTCACAGACAGGATATCGAGGCGTAGTCGGGGGGGGGGGGGGGGGGGGGGGGTTGCAGTTCGGTGTGCTGAGGATCTCATCGCTGCTTTTTGCAGATGATGTGATCCTGTTGGCATCATCGGTGTGTGACCTCCAGCACTCACTGGATCGGTTCGTAGCCGAGTGTGAAGCGGCCGAGATGCGGATCGGCACCTCTAAATCCGAGGCCATGGTTCTCAGCAGAAAACCGATGGATTGCCTACTCCGGGTAGGGAATGAGTCCTTACCCCAAGTGAAGGAGTTTGTATTGAGATTGTATTTTGATGCTGATGAATAAATAACCTTTGTAAAAGCCTTATTCTTAAGGCATGTTACAGAACCACTGCACCGCCGCTTCACTACAATAACAGTTGGAGAATTGTTTTTTGACAGGAAGGGTAAATCCACAAATCCAACACAGTAAAAACTGATATAATCTAAAAGAAGATAAATCATAAAATACACATCTTATTCAAATGTTGTTTCTTGGCCTAATCATGATTATTGATTGGAGGCTGCGACATAATGTACCCTTCTATTAACTGCCACATCGGTGTTAGCAACCAGATCATGTGAGACGAGTTGAAAATTAACATATGCTTACTTCTACTTGTTATTTTGTTGCAAAATAGACGCCGCCGCCTGCTGCCTGATCAGGCAGCCAGCGGCGTCAGCCCCTGAATGTCAATGCTGTGCAGTGTGTGAGATGGCTGCTGGTGCATCGGGCCGCATACAGTGCTCTCAAGAGCATTTCACCACCACTGTGTGTGACTCACTCGCTATTATAATGGTAATTAGGCTGATGTATGGCCATCCTCTGTTACGCTCTGACAAAGAGAAGGGTACATATTGCCGTGTTGTTCAATTACACTTCTGCTAAATAGAATTGTATTTTCATTACAACTCTAATTTAGCTAATATTCCCTAATGGATAGCCTCTATATATTTAAATGTAAATGACATTTGTGGTTATGGCTTCACTCAAACTGTAGAGGGTAAAATCTATTGTGTTTGCATCTTTTCCCCAAGTCTGCTTCAGTAAATGGCTAAAAGGAAAATTGAACAGCCTCTAAATCTGAATGCTGTTTATTATGTTATGCATAGTAGTTACATTATGTGTAGCTATACATTTAAAGAGGATGGAATACCAATGGAGCCAGAAGATTCATCTTTATAATGTCTTGACAGGACGGAAGTCACTACAGAAAATCTATGGCGTAAGAAACGACCCAGAAGGGATCAATGCTGTACGATAGAAAAAAAACACATATACATTATATAAGCGAATTCACTTTCCTCATGCTCTACTCCACTGGGAGGTCAGAGGTCAGGCTCAGCAGGCGTTTCATCTTTCTCAAGGACTTCTTCAGTAGAAGAGAGGATGCAATCAAATCTGCAGCCACACACTCACAAGATGCTTTCTCTAAGCAATCCATGTCATTTATTCCTTTAGATTTAAAATAAAGTTTTGAAATCCTTGTATCATAAGTGTCTGGTCTTATCTAAGATTAGCAGATGGGAACTTTGTGTGCGCTGGAGTTTTCAGCAACGCGGGCTTTGCATGTGCCATATGCTGTCATCGTTTCGGAGACTTTTCCCTTTGATACAAAACAGAATCTTGCTGCGTTTGCAGCTGATGCGACAGCCATTTACGCAGCGTCTACAGTAAAAAACTAATTATCACTATGTTTTCTTTATTTATTTACCTCAGTGACAGAGAGAGAGAGAGCCAGGCCTTTATTTGGAACAGTGGCATTTCTTTTTAATTTCCTCTGTCGCCCCAGTTAATGTTACCTGTTATCTATCTTCTTCGTGCTTTGTGGCGCATAAGGCCTTCTGGTTTCTGTAATAATGTGTTTTTTTACGGGAAGGGGTTATCAGCCCTCAGCTCAACCCCCAACCTGGAGGCCTATGACCCATTTGGCATGGTTGTCCCTACCAATAGTTCAAGACTCCAGCCGACATAGCTCTAGGGGTCATGGAGATGCACAAACAACCCCACCATGATGAGGTTGTGATCCCTTCGAGACCCCCTGTTAGTGCAAACTCAAAACATCCCTGGTGTTCTCTAGTTGTCTTGATAAATCCAGTTTAATTTACATTTTTACAGCATTAATTCCATCAGTACAGAGAAAGTAATTTCAGGTGTTCCACTTTTCCCAAGCGATGTTAAGCTACCACGAAAAAAACACTTCCTCCAGAACATTCACATTAAAAGTTTGCAGCCTTCCCTTTATATGGAGGTTTTTAATGGGGGAAAAAAACATCAGAAAGTGTTGAGTTTTGTTGACGGTAGCTTAACATTGATCAAATTGATCGGAAAACAGCAAAGAAGAAACCACAGAAATTTTCAGAATAGAAAACATTATTTCTGTCAGAAAAGAGAAAGTGCTGTGGAAATGGACATCTAACTATAAAGCAAGAAATCTATGTCTGTGTGAGTGTGTGTCCTTCGCATATCTCCAGAACCAGTCATCCAATCTACTTCACAATTGGTGGGTGTATTGCTGGGGACCGAAGGGAGTGCTGGATAATGATAAATCCAGCGGTACATGTCCACCAGGTCCAGCGAGGACACTAGGGGACACGCTGCTCCACTCTGTTCAAGTGGTGACGTACCTTATCGTTGAATGCACCTGATTGGTCCCTGGTTTTCTGCTTGCCGTTTCAAACCGGAAACAACATGGCGACCTGCTCGTAAACTTTCCATTATTCCATCAAAACAATCCACCAAAATCTACTTCTGAAAACATTTTAAGTGAGAAATAGTCCACGCCACTGCTGAATCTCGTTTCTAGATCGCCTAGTTTGACAGCTTGGTTCAAGTTTCGTGAGCCGGACGCGTCGCGCTGGACGGTCTCATTCGCATGAAGGACTGTTCCTCACCTTTTCATTTTGAAAGAGCAACGGCCAATGAGGAAACTCCAACACTCGGCCGACCAATCGCGCAACTTCACTCAGTCACTCACTCGGTGACAGACTTCTGCATTTGCAGGGCTGACCCTCTGCGGAGCTTTAAGTCAGTTGCATGAAGAACATGTGTGTCGTATGGTACACGGATGTGTTTGTGCTTACGTCCCTTTGCATGTGTGCCCATAATGTAATAATGCACACGAGCACTGTATTGTGTGCGACGCAGTATCACGTGTTTATCCCTGCATGCATTCATATCGTTTTCTGCATGTGTTAGTTTTTGTGCATCCAATTAAAACACACACACAAGGACATGCATACATGCACATGTGAGTAAGTATGTGTGTGTGTGTGTGTGTGTGTGTGGACCTTCACCACCCTTGGTTTTGCCATCTCCCACACTTGAGCTCAGTTTCCTGCTGTTTTGGCCCAAATCCCAGCTGCCGGCCCGCCTCCCCACAGCGCAGGTCAAACACTGTTTTCCCTCTTAATCAAATGAAAAAGGTTAAAAGGAGAACATGGCTTCCTGAGCCAGAGGGTTCAGCCAGAGCACCAAGGACGAGTTTTCTGTTGTTTTTTTTTGTAATTCAACACAACAAAAGGTGCCACCTCTAAGCAAGAAATTATTACCACATCAACACTCGACGATTACTTCCTCACGGAAAACACAACGGGTGCACAGAGTTCAGAATAACAATGATGCCTTTGTAGTACAAAGATGTTTTGAGGTGAATGTGCTTTAAGTATCACATTTCATCGCAACGTATCTGAGAGAGACATCAGGCGGATGAGGGAGGCTCACTAGATCATTCAAGAGATTGCAAATAATATCTGAATAAACCAATATAGAAGTAAGTAATCACAGAACAGTGTATCTAGAAGTAGTATTTCTCTGTGCAGTGCAGTATCAGCTCTCAGACTCCAGCCTATCCTCTCCATCACGATCAGGAATAATACCGACGCATGAATCTGGCTTCTCATCCAGCATCCGGGGCCGTATTTGCGTATCTCTGTAGGACCACATCAGTTGTCTGGCTCAGAGCTCCCGGTTGGAACAATAAGAAATGCAGGACTAGAGTCGGGGCTATTTCTGTCCTCTGTGCTATGCATAAAAAAAAAAAAACACGCAGCCTGTGAGGTGCCGTGAGCTGTCTCCTTTCTTTATTGGAAACAGTGAGACGCACAGACTGAAACAGACCAGCGTCTGTCGGATATAAATAATCAACATTTTTGTACCAGTAGAAAGATGGGTAATAATGGGGTGAAAATCTCTATCAATAATTGAGTGTGGCGGTCGCCTTGATACCACAATGCAGATGTACACATTCACCTACAGCAAATGTAGATGGCAAAGATGTGTCTGTTCATCTGTTATACTGTATTTTCTGCTGCAATAACTCAAATCCCCATGGGGTTTACTAAAATGTCATCTCATCTAATTGTTGGCAAAGTCACAGACTATTTTATATACAGTCTGAACATATCGAAAAGGAAAAATAGACACTCATAAACCTTTGCTAAGGCTCATGTAGATACAATCTAGGGACTTTATCTTTGGAAAATATCTAAATTGATCCAGTAAAAATGTTTGATTTTCAGCATGTATGTAGTCAGAGATGTCCTGAAGTCAAATATATCAGTCATTAGTCAGAAACTATATATTTTTTGGAGGCGATCCAAAAAACAAAGAATAAGGACATTTCCCTCACAAATTAGTGGTATTTTATTTTTACTTTAATAAGGGACATGTAGCCTAAAATATTTTATACTTCTGGTGAATATAATCCAATTAATCTTATTTCTATATATGTATTTTGCATATACCCTTAAATAACATCTGATTTTGAAAACCGTATACTGTATACTTCCTCTAAAGTCCGTCTCTAGCTCTCCCGTCAGCTCCGTTCTCTTTATACGTCCATGGTCAGCTCCATCGGGGCCGTTTGAATGCATTTAACATAAATGTCAGTATATGGGTGCTCTACAGTTGTAGCGTCGGCTGATTTGACCACAGAGATGAGAGTGACGGCCGGCTTGACCGCATGTTACCACGATACGATGTTTCCTGTCCATGACAGAGTTAGCATGCAGCTTTAGCCGTGATGTCTAGCTCTGCTTTTCCTGCCAATGTGTGAAACCCAAAGTGTTTCCATACTTTACTGGATGTGTAGTGTTTACCATGTTGGATTTAACATGTGAGGGTGCAGGTCGTATCCACGCAGACCCTCCGCCGTTATCTGCTTTTTCGTTACGGCTCGCTTCGTCTTTGTTTTAGCTTTTGAAACAGATGTGACGTCACGTTACTCAGACTACAACAATAAAAGTAAAGGTAACTTCCTTCTATCTCTGCATAGACTCAAATGAAGCAAATATATCGATTTGAAATTCAACTTGAAATCAAGTAAGAGAGGACTGACAGTGAGTCAGCGGAGAAGCTGACATTTAGAGAGCTAACACGTTGATGACAGCCAGACAGACAGTAGGTTTACAGCAGTCTGGAGAAGGAGAGGAACTCTCGGGACATTAACACACAGCTCCCCGCTTCCTTTAACTGCAGTCACAGTACGCTACAGTGTGAGATACATTTACTGTATACTGAGTGTAGTAAACATCAGCAGTAACTGAATACGTCTCCAGATGCAGCAGGCAGCTGTTTTGAGCAAAAAAAGCTCTAATAAAAGCCAGTGTACACTGGGTGTCTGCTGTTTGGTTCTGGGCAAATCAATTTGGTAACTAGCTGGAGAATACAGTGTATATATAGTATCCAGCAGTTTAAGGGCCAGATATTTCCCTCTGGAGTTGGTGCATATTGGCAGTTGTTTGCTAATCTGTTCACCACAAGTACTGGTGTTTTGAAGGATAATACAAATACAAGTGACCATTATTAAATTGATAAAATGTGGCATGAATTATATATATATATATATATATATATATATATTCATTTCACATACATATATAGATGTGTTAATTTCCTAATTTATTTACTCTTCTGTTTATTTTTCCCCATTTATTTATTTACTTATTATTTTTTATTAATTTAAAAAAATATCTATTTATTTTTGCATTCATTTTTTATTTATTTTGGCATTTATTTTAAATGTATCTATTTATTTATTCATCTATTTATTTCTGCAGGATTTTCCCTTTGCATTTCACCCCTTATTTATATCCCCACACTTATTTATTTCTGTATTATTTTCTTTATACATTTCTTTACACATTTCTTTTTACATTTATGCCTCATTATGCAGATGAGGGGGCTGCCACTCAACATGTGTCTGCTTCTACTTTTATCAACTGAACTTTTAATTAACACTTTATTTTCCCAAAGGAAATTTACATGCATCATCTGCTGTATAAATATTGATATATATATATATATTAAAAAAAACAGTCTGGGAAATTTAAAGCATCATCATACGGTTTGAGTGGCCTTTCAATCATTACATGTCTGTGTTGTTCCTCGTCTATATTGTTTCTGCCATACAGAACAACAGTGCTGCTGCCATTTTTGGCAGTTATTTGGAATGTAGGACAGTGTCTATGCCATCCTATTTTAGGATTCCTGACTTGGGAAATTCCTAAATTAGGACTGTTCAGTAATAGCTACATTTCTACCCTGAGATAAGATAAGATAGGATTTGCTCCTACATGCAGTTAGGAAATATGTTTCTGTCATACCAAACATCCTATCCATCTTCCTAAACTGAGATAAGATAGGATTAATTTAGGACATTTCTGTAACGAGGCCCCTGACCCTTAACTTAAAGAAAAAAATATATATATATATCACACGATACACATATAGCCACAAGCCGAACTTTAATCTGAATAAACTCCACCAGGAAGGACCTCTCAGCAGGTTAAGACATACAGTAGTTGACACATGTGACCCCTGTCTCTCTGCAACATTACATCCATCTTCCTGCTGCACTGTTCCGTCTCTCTGCTTCTCTCTCTACTCATTTCCATCCAGACTCGCCAGGCAGCTCCTCAGAAATAATTAGCGACTAAGTCTCTCACAAGGCCTCATAACAAGCTTCACGCTCTAATAATGAGCCTCTACACAGCTCTGTGGTAAACAGCTGCCATCAGTTACACAGAGAACCTGCCGGAAGCCTTCAGTCCGAGCAAACCCAAAGACAAACCAGGCTAAGCAAGCACAATCTGCCAGATTGTTTCATCTCTTTGGCTTTTTTTTGTTTTGTTTGAAGATCCGCTAATGAGAAACCGCAAATGAATGAATTAAATGTAGAAAGGCAGAGTTGGAATTTACTGCGCCTATTGCCTATTCATAGGTCTACATACTTTAATCAGCAGTCCAAACAACAGAATGAAATAATGTGTTTCCACAGCATAATAAATGTAAAATAGTTTTGGGGGGGGGTGGAACTGAGAGATGCCGTTTCAAAAACAGGATGAAAAACAGACCTTTTCTGAAAAGAATCCAGTTCTTCTCTCCAAAGCCGACTTCCTAGCCTTTCTAAGACTGGAGGAAAGGCACTTAATCCTACCCATCCTGCTATTTGTCATGGACTTAACACGGTTTTCCAAGTGGTGAGGACAATCTGACCGGTTTGAGCGACAAATTTGTGAAGATTACGGGAACTTTCTATGTAAATATCCAAAATCTATTCTCATTTTTGGAGGATTGACCCGTTTCTGTGTTGAAACATGACCGATGTCACTTTATAACCGCCATCTATCATCATGAATCTCTTTCTGTTCATGTTTCACCTTGAAAAAACCCCCCAAAATATGTTAAAAATATAATGTGTCAGAATTCACAACAGTATTTCATCAAGAAAATCAGCTCAGACGTTACTGGAAAGGACACACGCACGCGTCGTCGCGAGGTGTGTAATGGTTTTTACAAGCCTGGATGAAAAACGCCCTGTGGGGTGTGTATGGGCAGTACAGCAGGAGCTGAGCTAACTAGCCATAAAACAGTGATGGATGATATGAAGGTTTAAACTGCAATGTGTAAATGCCACCGTGTTTATGAGCCGTTCCCTGGTGTTCACGAGGGTTTGTAAAAGGCGCACCGCTTGCATACTGAGTCTCCAACTTAATAAAAGACACCGTTCAAGGTTATCAAGGATTGGATATTTTTGCCGTAAGCTTCTCTTTGTGTGACTTGTACCTTTCTTTACTCTCTGTGAAGCCCATTCAGAACTAAATGTGACTTCAAATACATGTGACACATATATTGTTTGCATGGTCAAGGATAAACTTCTATGCTCAATGTGTTTTGCTGTCAGTGTAATAGGAACATTTAAATGACAGAGCTGCAAAGATTAATCCATTAGTTGTCAACTATCACATCTCAACAGGACACTAAGTTGCCAATGCCAATACCAGTGAATTTCCACGATTCTCGATACCCAATTAGATACCACGGTAAAAAAAAAAAGTAAAATTATGAGACTTTATTCCTCAGGTAAAGCTCAATGACTGTAGGAAAACAGCAGAGGCTCTACACGCACACACGCACTCTCTCTATACTGTATATATCCTCAGATTGCAAGCAGAAGTTTAAATTCATTGACATGGTGACAGATTATTAAACCATTAAATATTTATTTCAAATGTTATATTTTGATGACAATAAAAAAAACACTTTTCAGAGATTTAACAATAAACAACAAAAGATAGAAATTCACTTCAGTTCAGTTTTTTTCCCCACGAGTGAATCCTCTTCTCGAACAAATCAAAAGGATCTCTGAAAAAGTAAACAAACCCAACATCTCGACGGCGATGAGTGTGTGTGTGTGTGTGTGTGTGTGTGTGTGTGTGTGTGTGGGTGGGTGTGGGGGTGTGTGTGTGTGTGTGTGTCAAACTCTGACACAGAGAGAGCAGAGGACAGAAGCCTTCAAAGAGTTACTCGCCAAATGGAAAATCTATCCGCATTTGGCGTTGTTAATTTCGGACCCTGATAACAGGCATCGTACGTTAACTTTGGTAGTGTAGAAAAAAAGTACCGTCACGTTTTTAGAATTTTGGCATCGACTTGGTACCGAAGTATCGGTTCTCATGACATCCCTAATATAGACTGTGAAGCCTTTTAGGCTATTTCTTACAGCTGTTAAAGTAACACTTGACTTTTTAACAAATCAATTTGGGAACTTGAACTTAAAGGTAGGGTCGGTAATCTTGAGAATCTAGGTAAGAGTACACTTCATTTTAAAAATGATCCAAACAAACAAGGAACCCAGCCCAGTGCTGCCAACTCTTTTTCTAATAAAAGCAGCTAGCAGCACCAGCTCCAAAATGTCCTAAATTTAGCGAAAAAGTTGCCAAGTTGGGAACACTGACAGTCTGTCCGTTCAGGCATCCCTCCAAAGCCACCGCCCCCAACATTATCATGATGAAAATAAACAACGAACATGACTATTGTTAGTACTCACAGCTGTCGAGCTAGCAGCTTGTTAAAGACTCCATTTTTTTTGTCAGAGCATTTGATTTGTGATTGCTGTTGGGATGTAATGAGAATTTCAACAAATAATTTTTTTTTAACAACACTACCAATCCTACTTTTAACCACTGCATTTGCAGGAAATATTTGATATTTTTGTATTTTTTTTTTTTTAGATTGAATCCATCAAAGTACAGCAATATTTTCACTTTTTGTTTTTCTTTACCTTTCCTCCAGTGGACACATACAGTAGCAGATATACCATCATCACAACAAAACAAAAGCTTAAATGCTAAGTTAACATGCCAGAATGAAATCCCCCTTTCAGTACCATGGATAGCACCACTCAGCCAGGCGTGACAAAACATATGTTAACTTCAATATTTAATAGGAAATAATCACAAAATGCAAAAACGCAATGTGCTGTCAACATAAAAATAAATAGGCTACAGTAAATGATCCCTACTTGTCTGGCAGAAAAACAGTCTGCTTTGATGACGAACTTCTGTCCTCATTAATGATTTCCTGTGGGAGGGTCATCTGCAGTGTGTTGCCCCTTTTACCCACATCTTTGCAAATCTCCCTGCAGTTATTGAAGAGGTTCATTCAGACTGGGGGGGGGGGGGTATATTTTGGATAAAAATAGTTCAGCAGAGGCAGGGATACTAGAGTTGTTCCGATACCGATACCAGTATCGGAAATGCGTCCAATACTGGCCAAAATTCGGTATCGGCAAATATGCCAGTACCGATCAGATACCATAATTTGTTAATCCAGAAAAAAATATATATGTTTCATCATGTTTAAAATCAATTCTTCTTCACCGCTCAAAAACGGTAGCCTCCAATGTGCTGTCGCCCTGGATGCATCACGGCTGCCACTGGCAACTGATTGCACTACCTGCAATCAGTTTGTCATGTGACGATAGCAAACAAACAACAGTGCGGTGCTAGTGGAGAGTGGGACGGTAGTCAGAGCCAGGAAAATGTCACCCATTTGGCATTATTTCACAGTGGAAAATCCAACAAGTAGAGCGGCGATATGTCCAGTATGTAAGGCTTCCTGCAGGACAAATTAGCACACAGGCTGTCCACTGAGGAGACAGCTGAGTGAATACGGAATTGTTATTTATTCATAGCTTCATTTATTTCCTTCTTTGTAACTGACAAGCTGAATAATAAAAGAAAAGTTCTATTGCATTCATTCTCCGTATGTATTTGTTCATGTTTTACAGGGTTTAATATATACTCTCTATATATATATATGGAAGCAGAAAAAATGGGCAAGCGTAAGGATGTGAGTGACTTTGACAAGGGCCAAATAGTGCTGGCTAGACGACTGGGTCAGAGCATCTCCAGAACTGCAGCTCTTGTGGGATGTTCCCAGTCTGCAGTGGTCAGGATGTACCAAAAGTGGTCCAAGGAAGGAAAACCGGTGAACCGGCGACAGGGTCAGACCCGAGGCTCATTGATGCACGTGGGGAGTGAAGGCTGGCCCGTGTTGTCCGATCCAACAGAAGAGCTACTGGAGCTCAAACTGCTGAAAAAGTTAACGCTGGTTCCGATAGAAAGGTGTCAGAACACACAGTGCGTCGCAGTTTGTTGCGTATGGGGCTGCGTAGCCGCAGACCGGTCAGGGTGCCCATGCTGATCTAATGTTACTGCTGATCGGTGTATATATACGTTATATACTGTATATATATTTATCACACTGGTATCGGAACGGTAGTAGTTCAGGTATCGGAAACTGTATCGGAAAGGAAAAAACATCTCTAAGGGATATATAGACCAAACTGCAGATTATTCCCTGGATATATATTTCTTATAAAATAAGAATTCAACTTTCACCTGAGTAGAGTATTTTTTAGAGTGCTGTAAAAAATACTAAAAAAAATATTCTGGGATGGCAGATTATGTTTTCCTTCCTTGTTTATAAGAAGCTCATTTACACACCAGAAAACCAAATTTGTGTGTACTAAACGTACCAAATTTCACAGCAATCCATCCAACAGTTGTCTCTAAAAAACCCAAAGTTGTTTGTTAAGGCTTCGTTGCTATGTGCCCTGCAGTGTTCCTCCTCACACATCGGCTTCTCCCAAATGGCTGTTTCCCCCGTTTCCACCATTACAGGAGTGTACTAGCACACAGCAAAACACCTCACCAAACATTCAGTCAATGAATGTGAAGGTGTGCTGCTCCCCCCCCCCCCCCCCAGACACACAGCGATCAATAAAGCCATCTCCAAGGTGAATCTATAGCTGCTCTCAATATAGACACAGAAAATCGCTGTGCAAAGTGTAGGGATGCAGCCATGGGTTCAACAGTATGATAAACTAAATACCACCCAGGTAAGATTTTTATTCATACATTTATTTTTCTTTTGGTGTTATTGCAGTATTCTTATTTTCTACAGCAGAGCAGCCATGGGAGGAGGACTAGTTTCAGAGAAGAAAGAAGAAGAAGAGGAGATGATGCAGTCAGACGGAAGAAGAGGCAGAATGAAAGAAGCAGGCCTGCAGAAATCACAACGGGAAGAATCTTTCTTCCTCTGCGTCTTTTAAAAGCTGCCTCCACCAGCCTTATTCTCCTGGGCCAGGCATCAGCGGCAGAGAGGAGACATAGCGGGAGAGACGGCAGATATCAGCACTCAGTATCTAATCTCCCTACCCTCTCTTAATGCACCCCGGAGTATCCTTCTCCAGCACCGACACAGCCACATAGATAGGAGTCGACAGCTGCACGGGCTAAAACCCAGCACCCGAGCTTTACAGCTAAAGGTAAGCTTTCCCTGCTGGAACAGGAGACGGGGGGGGGGAGGGGAGGGGGGGTTTCTGTAAACTGTTTTCTCTCCTGTGTTTACGACTTGACAACAGGTGAAACATTGTTTTTCCAGGAAAATATTTCCTTTTTTTTTTTACTATGAAGCAGGTGGATTTTCTTTTCAGGCTGATTGTTCTAGGTTACTTTTTTGCCTCCTTGTAAAAAAAGTGAAAACAATTTCAGAAAAATCAGCCTATTTTTTTTTTTTTCATTTGTTTTCACACAGGAAAAAAATCAACTTAGAAAAATCAGCCTGAAAAAAAAAAATTTCAACGAAAAAAAAGACAGAACATTTGTTTCACTTTTCCTTAAATCATAAACACAGGAGAGAAAATAATTTAGATCAGACTTACAAAATGGATCACCGAAAAAAAAAGAAAAAAAATCTTGCTTGTCTTTCAGGGCTTCCGTAGCCAAAGGCATTTCTTCTAGTGCACGTTTTATAATTTCTAAAAAAAAAAACATGTCAGCATCTTCAAATAAGGCAAACGCGTACCTCAACAAGTAAACATAACAGTACTAACTTCTGGAAAAATTGTTGATGTATGTAGATTTGCACTGCAAATCCCTTTGTTTGATTTCAATGGTTAGAAAAAAATATTTTGCCCTTCTCTGCTGGATTCCTTCAGAGAGCAACATGCATTTGTAGCAAAGGGCAGAGGTCAGATCCAGAAAATAAATGAGGAAAATTCAAGTCACCTTGAAAAACACAACTGCTAACCACAGTGGTAGCAGCCTTAATTTATCCTCTCCTGTCCTTCCAGAGGAGACTTGAACACCTACACTGTGACAGGACTTTCATATTTAGACAATGCAAGCAAGAGAAGAAATACAGAGCTTCATTTATAAACACATTTTGTCTGTGTTTTTTTTGTTTTTTCCTACACCGTGTCCACACTGAATCTGTTAAACGCACTTCTGTTACATCATGTAAACAAACCACGTAGCCTACCTATCAGCTGTGCGCTCGAGATCAGACTGGACACGTAACCACTTATCTTCCTTGTTTGTTCTTTTTAAACAGAAAGTACATGTTTAATATTGTGATATTTACTGGAAATGACATACAATATAACCAACAGCAGTAGGAAACTGTTGTCTCTCTGACAATCTCCCTCCAGCCAGCTGCCACCTTATTCAAGTTTTTTGTAGTGAAATGAGGAGGTATCGTATACAGTAGATAACTCCTCATTTCAACGTCACCAATTAGCTGCTCCTGGTCCATTGAGGCGATCTCAAGGTGAGCGACAAAAGTTCAGCCCAAAACGGCGTGCCACGTCGCGCTGCGTCGCTCACGGCGAGGACATTCCAATAAAGAAGGAGATGGTTCTTAAGCAGTGTTGTTAATGACTTTGCAGAGCACCAGACCTGTAGGATAAACTCCTAATGGGTGAATACAGGTTTATTTTTGTTATTATGGAGTGGGATCAGGGATTTAAATCTATAGCACTGTAATTGTTAAGTCTCAGATGTTGGAAAATGTGCACCTACTGTTATCTGTGTGCGTGATCACATTTGGCTGCAGAGTTCAGGACAGGCTGTTAAGTTAGCGTTGATAAATTTGGTGCTTCGGCTGCGGCTTCGGGTGCTGATCTAAGGCTGCTTTTGAGGGTGCATGGTGAGGGTCGAGAAAAAAATTTGCACCGGGGCCAATCACAATAATGTTACGCTGCTGCAATATAACTAAGTTATATTAAGTAGGATTCTACTCAAATTAGTTCTACACAGACTGAGTCAGTGTGATGACTCATGCCTAATTTAAGTTTGATTGGACATCAGAGCCATGGAGTTGTGTAGGGCCAAACTTTTATGGAACTGTTCAATCACACCTATCAAATGAATCAAACACCGCCTGACAAAGGATTTGAAAGCTGCGCAATCCACCGCAGTATATATGTCTGGCGCAAATGCAGGAGATGCCTGTACCAGACAACCCGTTGGCGGACAGCCACAGAAGTATAAATCAGGCATAAGTCTTGTATGACATTCTGTGTGTTCCAATACCCATACTACCATACTATTTAGTATGCCAGAAAAAGATCTAGTAAATCCCAATAAATATTATGTCAAATGCAGTATGACCAAAAATACCAGGATGTCCTACTACATCCGGTCGCATTTTGCAGTATGCAAAGTAGCATGCTTTTGTAGCTATTCTGACCCACAATCCTTTGCACAGCGGATAAATGAGCAAGAGGGTAAAAGTTCAAGGCGCAATGTTACGACAAAGAAGTATGTCCCAATTGTATGAACACTGCATGCAACAGTACGTACTTTGTAATGGCAGCTGCAGTAAGTACTACAATAAAGTATGCGATGTGGAACGCATTCAGTTACCTGTAGTCTTTTAGTCCGTGCACAGCAGAACATGCAAAAATGTGTAAGTCTACAGGCAAGCATAAAATTAAAGGTGGAGAATACCGTTTCCACTAATAAATGAATGATAAATAAATACTTCGGTTTGAATAAAGCATTTATTTCAAAGAAATTTCTATGCAAATCAAGATTCACTTTATTATCCCACATTGTAGCTTCCACAACAAATCAACAACTGCTTTTAAATTCTACACAACTTAAACTAAAATCAAAGTCTAAAAAAACAACTAAACTTAATCTTTAAAAAAAGTGCGAGGAAATTATTAAGAAACAACGGGCCTGTTAAATGAAGCATCTGCAGTCTCTGAGTGGAGTGATGTGACGGCAGACCCACTGGCTAAACTGTGTGCAACCAGCACCAGACTGTTGCAAAATGACCACAGAAACCTCAGTGCTTATGCACACATCAAACTTGTTGTTTTGATTAATCATTCTCCAATTTCTTCAGCGAAATCAACAGGCGAGTTGAGACTGACACGTTGTAAACACTTCACACAGTCTCATGATTCGTTTTGTGGACCAACCAACCTAAACGGTGCCGCGCCGGCCGTGAAAAACCATCTACAGTCTCTCGGGACCTGAAGTGGGAGACCGACATCGACCGAGTTCTTCATCAAAATGTCCCAGCGGAGAAGGTACTTCAACCTGCCACATGAGCTGCTCATCAAGTCGCACACAGCAATCATCGAGTCTGTTCTCTGCACATCAGTCGCTGTCTGGTTTGAATTGGCCACCAAACAGGACGAGAACAGGCTCAATCAGACAGCCAGGTCTGCAGAGAAGATCACCGGTGCTGACCTGGCCAAGATCCAGGTGTTGTAAACCTGCAGAGTCAGAGAAAAACACTGCAGACCCCTCACACTCACACTCTGGACATAAACACTTCCAACCTCCAGGACACCGTCTGTCAAAACAACCAGACAACTTCTCTCCACAGGTCATCATATTACAACTGGAATTCTCAACTGTAATATACAGAATATCCTTTGTAAGTACACCAAAACATTTACCGTACTTACAAATTATATGTATATTACAGTTTACTTTCTAGGCTTCCTTCTGCAATAACATTATCTATTATTGCCATTATAAGCAGGTTGTATATTTTGCAGTATACTGCACTTAGACATGCATATGTACAACACACACACATATATATATACATATGTATATGTATATACACATATACATATGTATATGTATATACACATATATATATATATATATATATATATATATATATATATATATACACATATGTGCTGCCAATCAATTAAATGGCAACACAATAAATGGGATTAATCACACATTTTTTATCTTTTTTTTCAATTAGATTTCTGAAGTACTTGATACTCTTGTCAACATGGGAGTTTTTCCTCGTCAAAATTTAGCCTAAGTTTGGAGCGTTATTTAACCTCCTTTGCGACAAGCTAATATGACTTGAGTTGGTACCAATGGATTCCTTAGGTTGTAGTTTCATACGATACTAGCATCTTCAATCTAGCTTTAAAACTGCGCCTATTACAACATCCGAAAGATCGATGTCACAAGTTGCCTTAATGCCTTAAAGAAATTAGTGGCGTTGAAACGAATTTAAAACGCATATAAACAGATTGTTCTTAAGAGCCATTTATGAATGATTTAAATGCATTCACCAGTTTTCTCATATTTCAAATTTTCTCTTAGGCACAAATAACATTCACGAGTGGGTTCAGACCTGCCGTACTACGAGTCAAGTCACAAAAACACCTGTTTGACTTATAATGCTAAATTTGTTATCATTTGGTTTGCTGATTTCTAACAAGATCTGCAGTGTGACATTCTTCTTTTTACTCTTGGGTTTTTATGAGTGAAACTTGAGCATAAAGCGAAATCCGTAGGATTATATGGCATAGGCGTCAATACTAATTATCACATCTCACGAACGTGCACCTACTCATGAACAGGTGGCATTCATCAGGGGTGTAACAAGTGATTTACAACACAAGGTGATTACTGACTTAGAACACTTGTACAAGCAAACCTCTCAGGGAAGATAGATTTTTATGGCATTCAAATGTTCTTGCATGAGGCTCATTGATTGGACATACTTGGTTCACAAAGTTTTGATTCTGATAATAAACACTAACAAAAGGTTGATTGTGGAGTTTTGAGGTCTGGGCACCTCGTTTCATTGAGTGCGCTATTCTTTTTTTTTATCCCAGGAAAGAGCTACGGGACAGTGAATGCTTAGAACTGCAAATATAAACAGATTTACAGCTTGAATCACCATATTCAGCGCCGGCTGCAAAGGGGACATTTATGGATATTGCGGGGTGATGAATTGGACGTCGTGTCACGGACGGGCTCTACATCTTCCTTTGACATGGAGAGTGATTGATGCTCTGTTTGGTTTGACTGAGAACGCAGCACTGGTAGCTGTGGAGCTGTTTGAAGAGAGCCAAAAGAGTCTCCCATTATCTCCACACTGTTAAAAGCCAGAGCTGAGAAAAAGCCTTTGTGTCCAACGCTGGAGGCAAACAGGCAGCAACAGGGAGAAGAGGAGGAGGAGGAGGAGGAGGCTTGTTGGAATCGAGCCTCCCTGTCTGGCAGGGAGCGGTGAAATTCCCCTCCACACAAATCACACCTCTTTCCCCTCCTCCTCCTCCTCCTCCTCCTCTTTTCCTGGTTTTCTCTCGCTCTTCCTCCTCGTCCTCCCTGCAGGTTACCGTTGTGCAAGCGAGGCTCTCATGGGGCGATCTGACAGCGCAGATGAACAAGTGAACTGGCTTGTTGGATGCGCACACACACACACACACACACACACAAACACACACACACACACCTTTCCGCACAGAGAAAAACACTCTTTCCAACAGTCACTAAATTGAAATGCATATTCCTGCACACGCATAACACACATTTTACGCTTTTTGAGAGGTAGCATATAGTCAGAGGAGGTTAGATCCACACACACACACACACACACACACACACACACACACACACACACACACACACATACACACACACCAGCAGATGTATAGGCAGTCACAGGAGGTTTACCAACAGGGCTCCCTTACACTCCTTTCCGTCTCTGCCTCTATTAAGGCTGACGTTGATGAATGACAGAGATTACAGGACAGACTGCCGTTTAGCTTCATCACAGAATGAATGTAATCAAACACAGAGACACGGAGAGCATGGAGGGAACCTTACTCTCTACAAGATGGAGGCGGGAGAGGCAACAGAACAGACAGGGTGAGAGTTTGTGTACTTAGTGGGGAAAAGACTGAAATATAGAGAGGAATTTCACATGTGCCACTGGAACATCTGAAGGTCTTGGCCGGTATCTATCAAGCATCTCGGAGCAGGAAGTCGGTCCCACGGTGACGTACTTTTCGTCCAACTTTTATGCTTATTAGCATAAGCATTTTGTCAACTGACAACATACAAATTGACTTCTATCTCTGCTGAACTCCAGAGGTGTCTTAATCTGTTAGGATTTGTCAGGAATTGGCTATGAGCAGGGGCGATTTAAGGCTCTTTTTAGGGGTGCTGAAGCACACCTAAATTTCACCTCAAAATAAGCACAATAGGTCCTCTTGACTAGAAATATATATGGCATTTCCAAATATACACCAAATATACGGGTGACCAATGTACAGTTCTTTTAAATTTGATCATTTTCTCAAAAGTAGGTTTGTTCCCTAAACAAAATTTTTCTGAAGCAGCATTTCGCCTCAGCGAGGGCACAGACTGTTATAGTGTTGAGTAATGTCCATGTTGTTTATTCATCATATAATGTTCAAGAAATATAATGAGGCAAGTGTCAAGATATTAAAGTGGTTGTGTTCTCGGAGCTCGTTTAAACACAGAAGCTGGAGCTGAAGAGACATATCTGCTACGCTGACCCGCTGTGTATAAAAAGATTCCTAAAATGAAGCGTAAATAAGCTTTTCTTGTTCCGATATGGTGGAATAATATAAAACAAGGCTGTGCATGGTCTGAAGCTGTCAACTGCAAGATAAAAAGGACGGAGATACTGCAGCTCAGACTTATCTTAGTTTTGCTAAATCAAATTATGATAGCGCTGAGATTCATTTACTTGCAGTGCAGCTGTAAGTATTTTAATGTCAACTTATTTTTCAAAAAAGAAAAAGAAAAAAGAGCCGTTTTTACAAATGAAACGGCTCGTTTCATCCCGTTCTCTTCTCTCAGTGTAGATATAGCCAATAAACTATATTAAGATATAGTTTTGGGTGATGTGATAACATAAACCCTTCGGCATAATGATGCTGGAGCCGTGAGGAGTCTGTAAAGACTCCGTAGATCTCGAATGTAAGCTCATTACAGCTGTCCAAAAAGAAGTTAACACTAATTTGGACTCCTACAGTCCTGTATGCTCATTATACGCTGTCTCCAAATCAGCCCTTTGCTAAATGCCATCGCCCGCTCTGTCCCGTCTTTGCCCTCCTTTTCCACGTTATAGCATCCTATAAACAAGAAATGCCATGCATATTTTGGAGCGAGGCAGTGACTCTTAAGAAATGCCATTTGAAAAAGCAAAAACAAATTATAGCTGCAAGCAGAAATAAGGCGACCGAGCTCCAATTTAGTCAGGAAGGAAGGGTGAAAAGGCGGTTTGAGTAGTTGCTCAGGATTCTTTGTAAAAAAACTTTTCAAAAAAGAAAAGTTTTTAAATTCAGATGGTTGTCATAAACCCATCAGGAAGGTTTCCCTTCAGAGGAGGACAATCTGTGAGGTTTTTGTCCATTTTCCATCACCGGAAGATATGTTTTTCTAGCTCGATTCACTGGCCGAACTCATCGAGGGAATGTCCGACTACAAAGTGGCTACATTTGTCGGTGAAAACCAAAAGGATGTGGGTTTCAACTGTGCCCCATCAGGTCACCTCGACATTGTAGCACATGTCAGTCATTCATTTACAGAGGCAAAGGAGAGGCTGTATCCAGTTCTCTTTATACATCCATGGGCCAGTCAAAAAACTTGCAAGCGCAATCATCGCAACAAAGGATACAATGATTTCTGCCGTGGCAACTTTCCAACTTCAGCTTCCCAAAGGAAATTTGGTCTGCAAGCAGGCATTAAACACAGAGGTCATAGGAATACACTGACGGCAATGAGCTGCAATCTATTGTCAAGGACATATAAGGCAATATAAAACATTTTTGTTTTAAAAAAACTCAATAAAAATACCAAAAGTAAATGTTCATAATTAAAATTTTAAAAAAAATAGCAACAGATTAAGACAACAGAAACACTATTGTCATCTTGTATACAAAAAAAGTGGCAGACCAATGCCAAATAAACAGCCAAATAAAAGTGCTGTTCTACTGTAGGTAAGAAGAAGTGCAGGTGTGCAAGTCTCCGTTACATTAAAGGATAACTCCGACACCAACCTGGTGTATAACGCATAAATGTGGGCATTGTGGCTCTATGGGTGGTGCTAACTTTGCACTCGGGGAAACAAGGACTCATGCACAACAACACAAACACCAGCGGTTTCCTGAGGCACGTTGTCGTCTGTTGCCTTTCTGCCCTCTATTCTTTGTCTTTATTCTCCCATTTGATTTTCCTCGTCTGTTCACTCCAGTTTGAATGAATACGGTCGGCCATCAAGGTGAGATGACTCACAATTGTCCTCGTTATAGTCCACGGGATAATCTTACCGTTAACCCTTTTACAATAAATGTCTTGAAGCTGGGCCTGATCACCCAGTGGCCACCTTGACCAGCTTAGCCAGCCTGTTTTTATTCACCACAGTTGTAAAATCTCATACTATTTCTAAACCAATGTGCAGCTGACTGATAAGCCTTTAAACTCATGGATCTCTTGTTCAAACCTTCCTGAATCATACTTCATCATCTCACCGGTGACCGCCAGATAAAGAGTAGAAATATAGAAATCTGCTCTTGTTACAAAGTAATCTACCAGGAATGTGAGCTGGCACGTTTTTCATCGGCCAGATAAAATGATCCAACAGTGCCTCACTGGATGTCGGTGTATTGCGTTACGGAAAAAGTTCAACTTCTTTGACAGTCGATCAATGCAATTATTTTTTGCTAGAGCAGTCTGCGTCGGGACACCCGCTGTGCCAGCAAAGCAGTCCCATTCAAAGTGATGAGCGGGCTGCGTTTTTTTTTTTAACCCCTGCTTTTGTCTTGTCAGAACACTGCCTTATTAGACTTGGAACATTGAAGAAAGAAATCTGACAAGATTCACACTTACACATCATTTGGGACTGGACTGTTGCTGTCTTTGTTCATTAGAAAGCAGTTTTAGTAAAACAGAAAGAAAGCTAGTAGCCTAGATCTTTGTGTCTGGTCGCCTAATAAAACTAGAAAAGTTCATTCAGTAGAGTGCAGATCTCCGCCAGGTGTGTAATGTTTGATTGAATGAATACAAACCACAGACCGCAAGCGTATCAGACAAGTTTTTCACTCGCACGTCTCACGCAACAGATTTGCTCTCATTTAAATGTATTCACTGTGTAACGCTTCATGCTTCCTCTAAACAGAAACTGTCAGTCCTGCTCATAGACTTTATATAAGAAGTCGACGTAGTCACCGTGGCGTCACCTATTGGTTTGTGGACATTTTCAGGTGACCAAGGTAACTTTCATGAACCGAAAACACATAGTGAAAGGGTTAAAGTTCTAAGATGAAAACACGGACGACTCCCAGACCAGACAATGCTGTGGCAGCGACCTGTCAATCAAAAGGTAGCCACGCCCTAAAGCATCCCCTGCTTTATGGTCTATTTGACTCTAAATGGTACCATAATTCACTAAATGAACGTCATGCTGTATTGAAGAAGACTTGAAACTAGCGATTGAGACCATAAACTCATGTTTACAATGTTTACTGAGGTAATAAATCAAGTGAGAAGTAGGCTCATTTTCTCATAGACTTCTATTCAATCAGACTTCTTTTTGCAACCAGAGGAGTCGCCCCCTGCTGGCTATTAGAAAGAATGCAAGTTCAAGGCACTTCCGCATTGGTTTCACTTTTCAGATCCAGGTCTGCTGGTCCTGCTGTGTGTTTAGTTTTTTTTTTTAGCTGTTAGCTCTGTTAGCTGTATTAGCCCCGTTAGCTGTATTAGCCCCGTTAGCTCTGTTAGCTGTATTAGCCCCGTTAGCTGTATTAGCCCTGTTAGCTCTGTCAGCCAAACACCGCAGGACTCTGCTGCCCACCGGCTGAAAACAGCTAACTAGCTACCGGCATGAGAAGACGCGCTCCGTTGTAGTCAGTGCACGATTGAGTTTGTCATTTTGTTAGGTGATAGTTATATATCCATAAATACATACATACAATTATCTTACCTAAGCATGCAAATCAAGAGAGGAACAGTTCGTAAGCGGAAACGAGAGTCAAAACTGAAGCAGCTGTTGATCACTTGCGGCCCTTACCGACCGGTTAAGAGTAGTGAAGAGTCAGCAGTCAATGACGGTATAAAAGAATGAATAAAATATGTTTTTCAAAAAGTGTATATCACTGCAACCATGAGAGGTCCTTGAGAATACAGTAGGGACGCACCATTACCGATACTGGGTATCGCGCCGATACTGACTCAAATAGCTGGATCGGATGTCGGTGACATGGGGCCGATCTATTCAATTCAATTCTATGTTTATATACAACACACATAATATACTGTAGTTTTAGTTCCTGTTTAAGTTTTGACCAATTTGTTGCTGCATCAAAAAGGTTTACACTTGAATTGTAATTCCTGTTCATTTTCAAGATTTTTTTACCCAGTTGCTGGTGCACGATTGATTATTATATAATAACAAAGAACAATTAAATACATTTATATCTATGTATTTATTAGTCACATTTTGTTTTACAAAGTTAGGAAAGCAATGTTTAAGTCAAGCCTGATGTTGCCGTACACATAAAAGAATAATTCCAGTCACTTCCACACAGTGGGGCATACAGCTCATTAATTAAAGACTGGTATCGGATCGGTACTCGGTAACGGCCGATACCGAAAGCCCAGATATCGCTATCGGGACTGAAAAAGTTTGATCGGTGCAGCCCTAGCACACAGTCATAAATGAGCTCCAAAAATATTAGGCTGATGGGTCCAGAGGTATACGAGATTAGCCGTGGACAGACAGACAGATGCACACACACGACCAAACTCATAATCTCCTCAGGCTACGCCTAGCAGAGATAAAAAATCAAGGTGACATACTGTAGTAGGTGGACAGAGGACAGTGACTTTGTGTGCCGTGACTGTGAATGCAACACTGGAGCTTGTTAGTAGTCTGGCAGGGCTGTAATTTATTGTTGCTCAGTGAGTAAAAGCTACAAAGCAAAGCTGAACTCATTCAACATCCTAAAAGTGGCCTGAAGCTGAACACAGATTCATAGCTTGAAGTGTTGATTCAATACAAATACCAAATAATACATTTAGCTTAACACAATCTTTTTTGTTTTCAAACCACATTTGTGTGATAAACTAGTTGTACAAACTGGGAAGAAAGGAGCATCATTTTCAAATAACTTGCAGTCTCGGTTCAGTACAGCTCATTACATTAAGAACAAAAAAAATCTATGTGAAAAGCACCTCAGGACTCCAGATAGCAACACAAGGAGCTGACGGGGAAAAAGAGGCACCTGGCCTACTTTCCCAAAACTTACACCGAATTTTAAAGTAAATCACATTCGATTAATCAGAGGTGAAAAAAAAAACCTGCTAGCCTGTGAAAGACCCCCGTCTGAATCTGTTTTAGATCTTTTCATCTTCTCGCCCGGCTGCCACACCGGCGACACCTCGGCCACATTAACACGTGGAGAAAAGAGAGAAAGAAAGAGAAAAAGAAGGGAGAAAAGAGTAGAGAGAGAGACGAGCGAGACGCAGGCGAAAGAGACTGAGGAAAAGACGAGGAACAAAGAGAGAGCACGACTTTGACACAGCAGATTAAAAAAAGAATAACAGGCACGGAAAGTGTCACATCTAATAGGGACACGACACATCAAGCCTCCTCCGAGACACCGAGCTGTCACACAGGAACAACTCTCTCTAAAAACAGAACGAGCGGCGTCTTTGCGGCGCTAATCAGAGCCGACGTTGGGAATACAACTCCTCGGTTGTAATCTATTTGCAGCTAAGCTTCACTTGTAGGACATTTCACTCGCGGCGCGGGCTGGGTTTGTCTTTCTGAAACTACTGAGCTAATGAGCTTGACATGCCATACAGCTCAGGACAACAGCGAGACATCTGATCTCATCAGGAGCGCAGGATAACAATAACATTTAATCTAGAGGGAATGACATGACAAATGAACTGCTTATATCAGTGCTAAATATCTAATGAGACAAGCACCAAAGCATATAATCAGAATTAAAGTATTATGACATCATGGGAAAGTGTCCAATAAAAAACTTGTTTTGATTCTGTCAATTTGGACTAGTAGTAATCAGAATAATCTTTGACCTTGGAAACAGCAGTTTTAACTCAAGGTCCACTTACTCAAGCTTTTGACCGTATCTCACACACTCTTTTCTCGAATGAACAGCAAAGCTCACCTTTTAAGCCAACATCAACATAGAAGTGGTAGAGGTGTTCAGAATATTGGATGTCAGCTTAAGTTAAATGACAACTGAGCAAACACTATTTGCTGATGCAGACTGTGATATGGTAGAAAGCTCCGGATTCGGAACAAGTGAGCAAGTGATACCGTGATGCACAGTGAGTAAATTAATTTTCTTTTTAATGTGCATGAAAAGAATACTTCTGGTGGTATTGGTTATGGTTTCTATGGGTTATAATCACATCAAAGTGCTTATTGAAATGTTGAAAGATGAGATGACATCACAACAACTGAGTCCAACAAGCCAGAAACATGAGCAGTCGGATAATCAGACTTTCAGCCGAATAATCTAAAGCTGTAAGTGAACATACCTGAAATGCTGCAGGCTGTTCTCATACACCGTTCGTAGCTACACCTACGAAAAGTAATGCACTGTAACTCATATATATCCCACAAAATCAATTTGTATGTAATCCATATAATTATGAACTAAGAAGTATAAAGAGTGACAAACAGGGAAGGTGGTCGGGATGGATAGGTGGGTCAAAAAACACTGGACTTTTGCCCAGGAGACCGGCGATCATGTCCTGTGTGAAACCACAAGTCAGAGTTGATTTGTCCCATAACTGGCGTACTTGAATTATGGCACTTCCCGAGTTATTTTAAGCCAAACAACGACCTTTTCCTTAACCTAACCAAGTGGTTTTGTTGCCTAAACCTAACTTAGCAGTTTTGTTGCCTAAACCTAACTAAGTAGTTTTGTTGCCTAAACCTAACTAAGTTGATCTTTTCCTGAATCTAAGTACTTTTGTTGCCTAAATTTAACTAAGTTGATCTTTTCCTAAACCTAACTAAGTAGTTTTGTAGCCTAAACTTAACTAAGTTGATCTTTTCCTAAACCTTACTAAGTAATTTTGTTACCTAAACCCAATTATGTTGATCTTTTCCTAAACCTAAATAAGTATTTTTGTTGCCAAAACATAACTAAGTTGATCTTTTCCTAAACCTAACTTAGTAGTTTTGTTGCCTAAACCTAACCAAGTCAACCTTTTCCTAAACCTAACTACGTAGTTTTGTTACCTAAATCTGAATACGTTTATTTTGAAAAGATTGTATACATGTAATGAGCGGAAATTGACACATGCGTCACGTGTTGGACATTCGTAGGAAAACACATGACAAATGAAGAATAAAGAGATTGACTGTGCACATCTACGGTAAGTACAGTAGGTCAAAGTCCAACCAGAAAGTTGGCCCCTTAAACTGTGATGGATGTTTACAATGGACAGTTTGGGTGACAATTTTACCTACAGTATGTTTTTTTGTGATTTCAGCTGACCTGGGGGTTTGTTTAAAGGTGTGCGATTGTATGAAGGCATGTGTTTTTTCTCCCCCTCATGACTTCTTTTTAGGGACCCAATATGTCACAGCAAACATTTTGACTTGTCATTGTAGGAAAAGCACAAGTACACACTGTGCACACCTTCTTTTATGAGCCAGCTGAGCTGACGTTTAAGGAACATTTTATCTGGGCCTGTTTTCAAAACACTACGGCAGCTTATTAAATCCATTTCATTTCATGGCAGACTTTCTACATGTGTGGGTTTGATTTACTGTATAGTCTAGCACAAATACATTAGTTATACGCTATGTGGGCTAAAGGATGATGAGTAAATTAGACCTGTGTAACTAATCCGTAGGCTGTTAAGAGTCAATACTCTGTATACATAATGTGCAACGGCTCTACAGAGGCTGTTGGAGGATGTTGCCGGTGCAGCCCCGGGAGGACAAATTAGATTTTCTCGCCTATGATGCCATTTTTTGTTTAAACCAGTTCTCGCATGCATGTTCATTTCCTCCTACACCATTTTGAGATCCTGAAGACATTTAACTGAAAATGTACTGGATAGAAAGCAAAATGGCCACTGCAGTAGAACTGCAGAGAAAACGAGCGAAGCCTAGAACCCTGGGAGAAGCAACGAGGAAATGTCTGAGTGTAAATGTACTGCTGGGTAAATCATCCCTCCAGTCAAAAGGTGATTTGATATGCAACATATACTCATCACTAATCCCTTGTCTGGAGTTCCAGCTTCAGCACCGAGCGGTTTCATGGTTAAAGCATCCCTCTAGTAGCAATTCAGCTGGATACGCAGCATGCTCTCATCACTGATACCATGTCATGTTCGGGGCTATGGAGCTCCAATATTGAGCTGCATCCTCTCTGGCCAAACTGTTCCTCTCTAAGCAGCCCAGCCAGCTGCAGGCACAAATCCACCCGGGGGACAGTTAAGCACAGCTCTGAGAGGCCTCATCCACAGCCTATCAGTCCAACGTCCTCAGCATGTCTCAGCTACCAAATGTCTGGGACTCCGTTCTGCATTAAGGTGCTTTGCTGCTCACTGTCTGAAGACCAAACTCGCAGCGTTCTGCAGAGTCCTGGTATGGAAAATATCCACTTTATTTTTTATTTGTTTGTATATGGACTTCATTTTAACATACAGAAATGATTTCTTTAAAAGAATAGTCATAGGAACACTTGAGAAAATACGCTTATTCGCTTTCAGCCTTGGATGAGAAGATCGAAAGGAGGCAGTTAGCTTAGCTTAGCATAAAGACTGGAAGCAGTAGAAACAACAAGTCTGGCTTTCCCTAAAGTTAACACACTTACCAGCCCCTCTAAAGCTCACAAATTAGATACAATACATTTTATTTGGATTTTTGTGGTTTGGTGCAGCCCGTCCGCACGACAAGGCAACTGAATGCCACGATAAGCAAGGCATTTAGCGTGCAATAAGAACGCCTTTCTTGCTTTTGTGTCATTTGGGCCGCATGCAGTCTGTACTGTAGCAGCGTGACATAATTGTGATTGGCCCCGGTGCAATTCTTTTTCTTGGGTGGTGGGAAGGTGATTCATGTCATACTAGCTTGTCAAGAAAGAGGCTAAATAACGCTCCAAACTTAAGCCATATTTTGGTGAGGAATAACTGGCATGTCCATTTTCAAAAGGGGTCTCTTGACCTCTGACCTCAAGATATGTGAATGTAAATGGGTTCTCTGGGTACCCACGAGTCTCCCCTTTACAGACATGCCCACTTTATGATAATCACATGCAGTTTGGGGCAAGTCATAGTCAAGTCAGCACACTGACACACTGACAGCTGTTGTTGCCTGTTGGGCTGCAGTTTGCCATGTTATGATTTGAGCATATTTTTTATGCAGTACCTGTGAGGGTTTCTGGACAGTATGTGTCACTGTTTTGTGTTAATTGATTTCCAATAATAATTATATACATACCTTTGTATAAAGCAGTATATTTGTCCACTCCCATGTTGATAAGAGTATTAAATGCTTGACAAATCTCCCTTTAAGGTACATTTTGAACAGATATAAAATGAGTGATTAATTTGCGATTAATCGTGATTAACTATGGACAATTATGCGATTAAATCTTTTATTTGATTCACAGCCCTACAAAATACATAAATTGCAGCTCTATTAACGAGCAATACTTAAAAACTCATTCTGAAGGACAGTCATTAAATACAACTAAGTCTAACCAGCAGGAGTGTCTTTCTGGACCACAGCTGTCATCTGCAGTGCAGCCAACCATTACAAACCACACAGAGAAAATACCACTTACTTTTATGCTGTTATACCGCACCAAGCTGAGTGTAAGGATATTAGTGTGTGTGCGTATGTGAGTGTTTACATGTTCCGTTCTACGCTGCCCAGAGGTATCAAGCCGTCCAGCTCAGCAGACCTTTGTAAATACCATGGAGGGCCTCAAAGATGGCCAAGAGCCTATTAGTCGGACATGAAAGACAGAATATGTGAACCACTGGCAGCCGGCTAAAGGAGGGAAGGAGCATGATTGGATTCAAGCAAAGTGCGTCCGTCAGCGTGTGTGTGTCTGTGTGTGAACCCCAAACAATACTTTGACCGACTACACGTGTGCATGCCAGTTAGTTTGGCTAGAGTTTGGGTAATTGCGGAACCAACCAGGAGATGTGGAGTCATTCACAGGCTACAATCGCACACACACACACAACTGTGTCTGTGTCCGCATACACACTGTGTAGCAGAGAGACTCTCCACAGCGGCGTAATTAGGCCCGGTCACTGCAGAGACGTTGTAATGGATAACCCTGTCTGAAAATGGCCGGGGGCAGCGCACATAATTGAGCATGCTGTGTCTATGTGCGCGCATGTGTGTGTGTGTGTGTGCTTCACAAGGGAGTGCTACAAAAATGGCAAACCTTGCTGCTTGCTTTGTTTAGTCTCTACTCGCTGGATTGTCTGGGCAGCAGCAGCAGCACCTAATGAACGCAGAGTCTGAAGCCCTGTGGGCGCCGGGTGAAACCAGAAGCGTCTGTGTCAGACATTAAAAGAGTCAACTTTAACATATTTAGCCTTCACATATACAGTATATGGTCTATATACTGTATATATAAATTATATATATAAAGACCAATTTGTGGCTGCATTAAAAAGGTTTACACTTGAATTGTATCTCCTGCTAATTTTGACGATTTTTTTACCAAGTTGCTGGTGTACGATTTATTATTTTAATAATAAATAACAATTAAAGCTTCAGTAGGCAACAATTTTTTGGCATCATTGGGCAAAAGATTCCATAATTACCTTTCAGCATATTGTAATTCAAGTGTTCTGAGAGAAAACTAGACTTCTGCACCTCCTCATGGCTCTGTTTTCAGGCTTTAGAAAATCTAGCCCGCGACGGGAGACTTTGACCAATCACAGGTCGCCTACATAGTCCCTCTATCGAACGAGGTCGCTCGTACCATAGGGCAACTGTGGCTCAGGGGGTAGAGCAGGTCGTCCACCAATCGGAAGGTTGGTGGTTTGATCCCCGGCTGCTCCGGTCACATGTCAAAGTGTCCACTTAACCCCAAATTGCTCCCAAAGGCTTAGCCATCGGTGTGTGAATGAGTATATAGATTTGATCCTGACGGCAGCATGTCAGCATACACTGACGGCAGAGGCTGCCATGGAATGCAATGGATACCATGCAATGTGAATGCTGACAGAGTGTAAAGCGCTTTGAGTGGTTGGAAGACTAGAAAAGCGCTATAAAAATGCAAGTCCATTTACCATCTACATACAAAACTAAATATTTGTTTCTTTCTATTATAAAATGTTGTCAGATGGAGGGGTGCAACACGGCATAGGTGGGTGGTAGAGGGGCAGGCACCCCCCCGGACTTGTGTGGAGCTGAGCTCATTGGTGGGCCTGACTGTTTGCTTCCATATCAGCCACATGAAAGGCAGTGTGAGAAGCAAACACATTAAAGCAATCTTTAAAGTCAGTTTCCCCCATACGCTTGAAGTCATGGGATGCCGCCTGCTGATTATGTGATGGGTTGATTTCAAAGGACTGACACAGGGCCATAACATTACTGCAAATAGAATAGCAGGATATACTTTCTTCAAAGCATGAGGTCCACGAGAGGCAGTCGGTAATATCTCTGGTAGAAATAGGTTACCGTTTATAGTAAGAGTGGATTTACAGGATTTTTGTGTGTAATGTGATCAAATACCTTCATTTCTCAGTTATATTATTAACTCGATCAGCTACAGTCAGTTTCACTTTTCTTTTTAAGCTTTCCGTTATTGCCAGGAGGCAACCTCTGTTAATGAAAAGTGAAGCCAGTGCAGAAGTGCCTTAAACTTGCATTCTTTCTAATAGCCAGCAGGGGCGACTCCTCTGGTTGCAAAAAGAAGTCAGATTGTATAGAAGTCTACGAGGAAATGAGCCTACTTCTCACATGATTTATTACTTCAGTAAACATGAGTTCATGGTCTCAATCGCTAGTTTCAAGTCTTCTTCAATACAGCATGATGTTCATTTAGTAAATTATGCTCCCATTTAGAGTCAAATAGACCATAAAGCAGGGGATGCTTTAGGGTGTGGCTACCTTTTGATTGACAGGTCGCTACCACGGTATTGTCCGATCTGGGAGTTGTCCTTGTTTTCGTCTTATGTTGTAACATTCTGGTTGCCTAAAAATGTCTTATTCGGCGTTCGTTTGTACTTAGCTTCACCATCTCGTGTCACTTCTGGTTCCAAAAAACCAAGATGGCGACGGCCAAAATGCCGAACTCAAGGCTTCAAAACAGCAGTCCACAAGCCATTGGGTGACGTCACGGTGACTACGTCTACTTCTTATAGGCTGCACAGTCTATAGTTCTCGCACATCACAAGCAGTTTCAATTCCCTCTCAAAATCCAGAGTATCTTTTTTTAAACAATGGCTCCTTGTTTTCAGAAAAAGGTAGGCAGGTTTCTCATTTCTAGTCAGTAATTTTTCTGGACAAAACACAGCTGTATCTGGCAGATTTTATCACTGTAGTTAGCTAGCTAATTAAGCTAAGCTAGCTAATTGAGCCTTATGATTTGGTTAATTACACTGTCTCTGGCTGACTTTTTAATGTTTCTGACTCGTTATTGAGTGTTTCCATATATTGATATGTTCGGTCATGGTAATGTGATTAATATACACTATTTGTTTTTTTCTATCCAAACATAAGTGTAGCTTTGTAATATGGATATTACATGGTAACCTATGATGTGCACAATAGGCTTGGATGATTATCTAAGCAGTATGTGAATGATAAATCCACCGTAATGGACTGAAGAGGCAGCGTTGTAATTGCATTAAGCACTAAGGCATCTTTTTGCAGTGTGTGCTTGATTCTTTTAAAATGCAACAAATATGTACTGGCTTTTCATTTTTTCATTTCCATAATTAATTTACACTTCTCAGACTTCCTCTGGAGCACTGAGGAATGGTGTGATGTCACGCTGCCATCGAGTACCAGGCCTGTGCTGAAACTATATATAGCACCATGCTGCAGACTGAAAACAGTTCTATTAGTCAAATAAATGCAGATAATCTCAGAACTATAATGGCATCGTGAGCAGAAAAAAAGAATAATCAATGTAAAAAAATATCTACTTTAACTTAAGATACAGTTGCATAGTCTGATGACACGGCAGATTAGACTGTTGTCAGGCTATTAAATAGGCGTTATCAGTCTCAATAAGTCCCATAGATGTGGGTCAATAATACTACAGCCAATATTAGGTTTTGTCATCTATTCACATGGTAGATCACAGAAAGAAGGTATAAAAGAACACGACAGCGACCTCTATTGACCGTAGTAATTCTGAGAGAGCAGAAGCAGAAGTCAGACGCTGTAGTAGAGACAGAGTGAAACTCCATATTGGGTGGAGGTGGGGGGAGGATGGATGGGACAAAATACAGGATTTTCATAGAGGTGTGTTGGGGGGGGGGGGGGGGATTCACCCACTGTATGTATCGCAATTTTTTAATGCCAGAATCGATATATTTGCTTCATTTGAGTCTATGCGGAGGTAGAAGGAAGTTACTGCTTTTATTGTTGTAGTCCGAGTAAAGTGATATCCATTCTGTATCCGTCAACCAAAACAAACCGCAGAAAGCAGAAAACGGCGGAGGGTCTGCGTGGATACGACCTGCACCCTCACATATTAAATCCAATGTGGTTAACACTACACATCCTGTAAAGTATGGAAACACTTTGGGTTTCATTCATTGCAGGAAAAGCAGAGCTAGACATCACGGCTAAAGCTGCATGCTAACTCCGTCATGGACAGGAAACGTTATCGTATTGCGGTAACGTGCGGTCAAGCCAGCCGTCACTCATCTCCGTGGTCAAATCGACAGACGCTACAACTGTAGAGCACCCACATACTGACATTTATGTTAAATGCATTCAAACGGCCCCGATGGAGCTGACCATGGATGTATAAAGAGGACGGAGCTGATGGGAGAGCTAGAGACGGACATGGTGAAGTTAGCGGAAGTATACACGTGTGACTACGTCTGATTTTCAAAATAAGATGTTAAAGGGATATACAAAATACATATATGGAAATAAGATTGATTGGATTATATTCACCAGAAGTATAAAACATTACATGTCCCTTATAAATTAAAAAGAAAATACCACTAATTTGTGAGGGAAACGTCTTTATTCTTTGATTTTTGGGTTGCTGGAAACAATTTAATAAATAATTCCTGACAATGACTTCAGGACATCTGTGACTACATACATGCGGAAAATCAACCATTTTTTTTGTATTCATTTAGAGATTTTCCAAAGTAAAAGTCCCTAGAAGTGTATGATTCAGCTTTTTCTCATGGTCTAGTGTTAAAAAAGATAACAAAAATCGCAATAAATAATACTTGTAGAATCGCAATACTTAAAAATCGCAATACATATCGAATCAGCACCCAAGTATCGTGATAGTATCGAATCTGGAGATGGGAGTATCGTCTCAGTCCTAGTTTTCACCCAGGAGACTGGAGTTTGCATCCCGTTTGAAACCAACAGTGTGTAGTTGTCTTGTGTTCACAAGTGTAAGTTTCACTTTCGCTTTTGAAACGTTATTTTAACACAAAACACACAATGTTTTTCCCTGAACATAACTAAGTGGTTTTGTTGCCTAAACTTAAAGAAGCCTTTTTGTTTGTGTTCAAAACGTAACATTTCATTCAGTTTTACGTGTTAGAACGTGTTGCTTTTAAGTTTCGCTTTCACTTTTACAACGCAGTAGGCGTAGTAGGGCCCCTAATGACCCACATCCATGGTGCTTATAGCGACCGATAATGCCTATTTAATGGCCTGATAACAGTCAGTCGAATCGGGTGGAAGAAAAGTCCGACACAAATCGGAGAGACTCTCCAGGGAACAATGATACTTCGCTAAATTATGTGGTGGCCTGCTGGAGGCTGAGGAGCTCTTTCAGCCTCCAAATGACTGATCCTGGACCACGGATACATCACGTTCCCCTCTTCGCCTGCCTTCCTCCTCCTCCTCCTCCTCTTTCCTCCCTCAGTGAGACTGCCAACAGATGAATCCTGCCAAGTGCCTCCCCAGGAGAAGTGTGTGTGTGTGTGTGTGTGTGTGTGTGTGTGTGTGTCTCTCTAAATCTGTGAGAGTCTCTGTGCATGTGTGTGTGTCTTTCCACTTTGATGGCAACATTGGCAGTAATGTGTCTAATGGAAGATAAGCAACACTCTCTCAGACAAGTCTTCACAGCCAAGCACTTCCCCCAACATCATCATGCTGAGTGCAATAGAGGGAATACTTTCTCCCCCCTTCATCTCTTCCGAGCACACACACACACACACACACACACAGACTACACCCATGCAAAGACACAAACACACACGGAATACGAGAGAGTGACGGTTTGGATCGCCTGTCTCAAAGCCGCCTTTATCATCTCTCACACAAAGTTCGCAGAGCCTCACACACACACACATACACACACGCACACACACCCGGCGGGTTGGATGATGAGTCCCGGAGATGAGTTTTAGTCACGGAGGGACACCTCAGAGAAAGTGTAGCTTTGGATCGCCATGCTCAAAGCTGCCCGCAATCATTTCTCCTCCAAAGTACGTCCCCACACACACACACAGACATACACACACACTCGCACTACACACACACACAACAGTGAAGTGCTTTGCAAGAGAGTGAAGGACGAGCGCAGCAGAAGGCACTTCTAGAGAAAGACAGAGGGAGAGTCCTTGACTGCCGGCTGACCCCGCAGCTTGTTTGTGCCGATTTTGTAGAGAACGTTCTGATCGAAAGGGGAAGAAAGAGAGGAGAGGATTCAGAGTTAATTTTACACATCCTGCAAGCGTGCAGCGGACACCGAAGGTCTGAGTCCACATTGTCAAGCAACGACTACCTGAACTGCTGCTAAGGGTTAGACTGATAAATGGGCTGATTGTATCGGATACAGCCAGTCAGTGTTGTCCACTTCCTCACTCGCCGCCGCAGCTACGGTATACGACTGTAAGCTGGAGTGAAGTTTATGCTCCGGGCATATTCCATTAATTCTTTCACATTGTTCTATTATTTCTCTGTGAGTTTATTATTAATTTTCAGACCTATCGTTCTGCAGAGCTGTTACACTACTATTGAACAGGATGTCTCATCTGAGCTGCAAACCCTTTTCCACCTTAATAAAAAAAATGAAAGAGTATTAAATACTTGACAAATCTCCCTTTAAGGTTCATTTTGAACGGATAAAACGTGAAAACAAATTTATTAAATATTTTAATCCATTGACAGCCTTACTGTGCACTAAATATATACTGTTTATATATACAAACACACACAAAACCTTCTACATGATTCTCACTGTCATGTGGCAGTCCTTGAAATACAATCACTGTGATGAAGTATACATAATGTGAATCACTGTTGAATTGCATCAGTGAACGGTGGAGAGCGGTGAAATCAACACCCATTAATATGAAAATGTCATGGATTATTACTGTGAGTACACTTTGCTCATGAAAGGATATGCAGACAAAGCCGGGAGACGCGTACAAGATTGATTTTTAAGTCCTGAAGATAGCTGTGCCGAGGTGAGGTGCAACGTGCGGAGACATGGTGCAGCTACAGTAATAATTTCTCTCCTCTCTGTAGTTAATCCCAGGCTGCCCTCCAGCACTTGTCTTCTCAGTGAGGAGTATATACCGAGGTCAGGACCTAAATACATCGGCTCTACCTACCGCTGAGCGCCAACAAGCTTTAAAACTGTCAGCCTGTCCCTCTCTCCTGGGCTCCCTCACCCTCGTCCTTCCTGTTTGTTCTGACACCTTCCTCCTTCTATTACTGGATGTCTCTTTGTGTTTACACACAGCAGCAGACAGACAGAGAGAGAGTTAAAGAGCCCCAAGTATCTTAAGTGTGAAATAGATTCAGGCCACATCTCATATAGAAAGTATCAAGGCAAACTGGGTGTCTATCGACTTTGCACAGACAATTACATAGGTAGAGGTACTGAATGTGCTTATATCAGGTGTAATCTCTCTAAATTGTTAGAAAATAGGGAGAAATGTCACAGTGTCCCCGAATCCAAGAGAATATCTTTGAAGTAAGGGTCATCCGAACAGAAAAAAAAAAATCACAAATGAATAAAGGTAGTTACTGGATGTAACTTCAGTTCTATGAGTACGAGAACTGCAGGGAGAAGAAGAGGCAGTGAGACGTTTATAAAAATGCAGCGCAGTGACAATACAGCCATTTCATGCACCAGACATATATATATATATATATAGCGTACCTGCCGATGCGCATTCCAACACGCGTTGTACCCGTTCCTATGAGTCAGCCGTCACTCTGTTTGTCTCTGTTAAAGGGACTGTACACTGATAAACCTGAGAACTGTACAGTAACGCTGGGCTTCATGATCAAAGAAAGTTTTTGTATAACATCAACAATTCTGTTCATTCTCTCTCTCTCCCTCTCTCTCTCCTGATGGATGCACTAAAAGTGCAGAACGGTAGTATTACACTCAGGCAATCTGCAATACATCCAAAGAAGGTGTCAGCATGGGAAGAGCAATGGCTCTTGATAATGTTATCATAATGTTAAAAGGCATTCAAACAAAGTATTGTCTTACATTTTGATACTAAGATTTTCATTTCCAAATGTATATCGGTTCCAAATATAAGTTATCGGTCTACTTGATAACTAATAATTGGTATTGGCCCTGAAAAAAACATATCCAAAATAGGGATGTCCATAATTAACCGTTTAACCGTTAACCGACATTAAGCATTTTAACCGATTAACGCTATCGGTTAAAACGGTTAAAAGAAATGTTAATAATTAACTCAAAAGCTGAGCGGCTCAGAGGAGCGGCTCGTCACTTTAAGGAGAAAAGCCGGTCCACCTTAACAACCCACCTTAAGAGGCGGAGCCGGAGTTGCAGGATACAGGAAGTTGGCTCCGGTCTCTGGCTCGCTTGAGTGGAGCGGAGGAGTTGTAGTTTCATAGCATTTATTCACCGACAAATACACTGTACACACACTGCTACACCTACGATCACAGCTAGAACGCCACCAACAACCTCACACTCACCGCCAACACACACACACACACACGGTCTGTTGGAAACTCACTAAAGTTACGCAGACTACGTGTGCGGCGGCGGCGAGCACGAAGCCTCCGGCAATGCTACAGCTGCTAACGTAGCACAAATACACACACTGTTTGTTGGACACTCGCTAAAGTTATGCCGTGCAGACACACAGCTGACAACCTGCTAAACTAAACGTGCGGTGGAGACTTTTACTGGGAAAGTGGCTGCATGTCCGTGATACTACACGCAGCATCGTAGATGCTAAGTTAACGCTCCCGGACGGTGAACTGGGGACTCCCGTCAACCAATATCTGTTGTGGTGCTGCAGCCGGTACGAGGCACAAATCTTGTCGGTTAACGGTTAATAATCGGTTAACGAGGATCGGGTATCGGTTAAGAACATTTTTCAAAATGAGCATCCTTTATCCAAAATCTCACATCATCTCTTCATCATTTTATCAGTTGTTGCCGGCGGAGGCATAAAAAATGAATCATTGCTCTTACTTTACGTATCATTCAAATTGTCTTTGTTACAAAATCTCTCTGCTCTCCGGGAACCATCACCTTAACGTGGTGGAGAGGTTTGTGTGTCCCTATGACCCTGAGGGCTGTGTTGTCTGGAGCCTCGTGCTCCTGGTAGGGTCTCCCATGGCAAATTGGTCTTAGGTGAGGGGCCGGACTAAGAATGGTTCACAAAAAACCCAATGACGACACGAGGCAGAGGAGGAGTTACCCGGCCCGGAGGAAGCCCGGGGCCCACGTCTGGAGCCAGGCCCAGACGGAGGGCCCGTCAACGAGCGTCTGGTGGCCGGGCTTGCCACGGAGCCCGGCCGGGGATACCCCGAAAAAGGAACGTGGCACCCCCCTCCTCTCCATCCTGTGGGCTCACCACCTGCGGGAAGAACCGCTTGGGTCGGGTGCGCTGCCACACGGGTGGCAGTGAAGGCCAGGGACCTCGACGGACTGGACCCGGGCGGCAGAGGCTGGCTCTGGGGACGTGGAACGTCACCTCTCTGTGGGGGAAGGAGCCGGAGCTTGTGCGGGAGGTGGAGCGCTACCAGTTGGATCTGGTAGGGCTTACCTCTACGCACAGCCTCGGTTCTGGAACCGTACTCTTGGATAGGGGTTGGACTCTATTCTTCTCTGGAGTTGCCCATGGTGTGAGGCGCCGGGCGGGTGTGGGGATACTCACAAATCCCCGGCTGAGTGCCGCTACGTTGGAGTTTACCCCGGTGGACGAGAGGGTCGCCTCCCTACGCCTTCGGGTTATGGGGGGGAAAACTCTGACTGTTGTTTGTGCGTATGCACCAAACAGCAGTTCGGAGTATTCGGCCTTCTTGGAGACCCTGAATGGAGTCCTGTATGGGGCTCCAGTAGGGGACTCCATAGTTCTCCTGGGAGACTTCAACGCGCACGTGGGCAACGATGGAGACACCTGGAGTGGCGTGATTGGGAGGAACGGCCTCCCTGATCTAAACCCGAGTGGTCGTTTGTTGTTGGACTTCTGTGCTAGTCATGGATTGTCCATAACGAACACCATGTTCGAACATAAGGATGCTCATAAGTGTACGTGGTACCAGAGCACCCTAGGCCGAAGGTCGATGATCGATTTTGTAATCGTATCATCTGATCTGAGGCCGCATGTTTTGGACACTCGGGTGAAGAGAGGGGCGGAGCTGTCAACTGATCACCTTCTGGTGGTGAGTTGGGTCAGAGGGTGGGGGAAGACTCTGGACAGACCTGGTAAGCCCAAACGCGTAGTGAGGGTGAACTGGGAACGTCTGGAGGAGGCCCCTGTCCGAGAGATCTTCAACTCACACCTCCGGCAGAGCTTTTCTGGCATCCCTGTGGAGGTTGGGGGCATTGAACCCGAGTGGACGATGTTCAAAGCTTCCATTGCTGAAGCTGCGGCGGTGAGCTGTGGTTTTAAGGTCTTAGGTGCCTCAAGGGGCGGCAACCCTCGAACACCGTGGTGGACACCGGTGGTCAGGGAAGCCGTCCGACTGAAGAAGGAGGCCTTCCGGGATATGTTATCTCGGAGGTCTCCGGAGGCAGTTGCAGGGTACCGACGGGCCCGAAGAGCAGCAGCCACTGCCGTGACGGAGGCAAAGCAGCGGGTGTGGGAGGAGTTCGGAGCAGCCATGGAGAAGGACTTTCGGTCGGCACCAAAGTGCTTCTGGAAAACCATCCGGCACCTTAGGAGGGGGAAACGGGGAACCATCCAAGCTGTGTACAGTAAGGATGGGACACTGTTGACCTCAACTGAGGAGGTAATCGGGCAGTGGAAGGAGCACTTTGAGGAACTTCTGAATCCGACCAATACGCCCTCTATGGTAGAGGCAGAGCTGGAAGCTGATGGGGGACCATCATCAATTACCCTGGTGGAAGTCACTGAGGTAGTCAAACAACTCCACAGTGGCAAAGCCCCGGGGGTTGATGAGATCCGCCCAGAAATGCTGAAGGCTCTGGGTGGGGAGGGGCTGTCTTGGATGACACGTCTCTTCAACACCGCGTGGAAGTCGGTGACAGTGCCTAAGGAGTGGCAGACCGGGGTGGTGGTTCCCCTTTTCAAAAAGGGGGACCAGAGAGTGTGTGCCAATTACAGGGGTATCACACTGCTCAGCCTCCCTGGTAAAGTCTACTCCAAGGTGCTGGAAAGGAGGGTTCGGCCGATAGTCGAACCTCAGATCGAAGAGGAACAATGCGGATTCCGTCCTGGCCGTGGAACAACGGACCAGCTTTTCACTCTCGCAAGGATCCTGGAGGGGGCCTGGGAGTATGCCCATCCAGTCTACATGTGTTTTGTGGACTTGGAGAAGGCATATGACCGGGTCCCCCGGGAGATACTGTGGGGGGTGCTGCGGGAGTATGGGGTGAGGGGGGCACTTCTCAGGGCCATCCAATCCCTGTACGCCCAAAGCGAGAGCTGTGTTCGGATCCTCGGCAATAAGTCGGACTCGTTTCCGGTGGGGGTTGGCCTCCGCCAGGGCTGCGCTTTGTCACCAATCCTGTTCGTGATATTCATGGACAGGATATCGAGGCGTAGTCGGGTGGAGGAGGGTTTGCAGATCGGTGTGCTGAGGATCTCATCGCTGCTTTTTGCAGATGATGTGGTCCTGTTGGCATCATCGGTCTGCGACCTCCAGCACTCACTGGATCGGTTCGCAGCCGAGTGTGACGCAGTCGGGATGAGAATCAGCACCTCTAAATCTGAGGCCATGGTTCTCAGCAGGAAACCGGTGGTTTGCCTACTCCGGGTAGGGAATGAGTCCTTACCCCAAGTGAAGGAGTTTAAGTATCTCGGGGTCTTGTTCGCGAGTGAGGGGACGATGGAACGTGAGATTGGTCGGAGAATCGGAGCAGCAGGGGCGGTATTGCATTCGCTTTACCGCACCGTTGTGACGAAAAGAGAGCTGAGCCGGAAGGCAAAGCTCTCGATCTACCGTTCAATCTTCGTTCCTACTCTCACCTATGGTCATGAGGGTTGGGTCATGACCGAAAGAACGAGGTCGCGGGTGCAAGCGGCCGAAATGGGTTTCCTCAGGAGGGTGGCTGGCGTCTCCCTTAGAGATAGGGTAAGAAGCTCAGTCATCCGTGAGGGACTCGGAGTAGAGTCCTTGCTCCTTTGCGTCGAAAGGAGCCAGTTGAGGTGGTTCGGGCATCTAGCACGGATGCCTCCTGGGCGCCTCCCTTGGGAGGTGTTCCAGGCACGACCAGCTGGGAGGAGACCACGGGGAAGACCCAGGACTAGATGGAGAGATTATATCTCTACTCTGGCCTGGGAACGCCTCGGGATCCCCCAGTCAGAGCTGGTTAATGTGGCCCGGGAAAGGGAAGTTTGGGGTCCCCTGCTGGAGCTGTTGCCCCCGCGACCCGATCCCGGATAAGCGGTTGAAGATGGATGGATGGATGGACAAAATCTCTCTGATGCAATGAAGCAGCTGTTCATGTAGCTACTTTTTTTAAAAGCTAGTGCTATCAATTATTTATTCCGTGCCACTTGGATCTATGCCCGTATTAGCTGATGTAGATAACAGTGTGTACTATATACTTGACACAGTAATGAAAAACTCCAAAAACTCATTATCAGCACAACTGACTTTGAGATTTTGTCACAACAGTTGTTCCTCTATACTCGCTGCTGCGACGGTGTCTGGAACCCCACTATCATGTCAATACGCCGCCGTCAGAAGTGAAGTGCGAGCGAGTGGGAGGCGAGGAGCAGACGGGGACATTTTGGTGTCTAATTCTGCAGAAGACTCGAGTAAACCCCACAAGCTGCTGCTGAATGTTTGCCAGTGATACTGCATTGGCCACTGTTAAATCTTTAATAGTCTAACAGTGGTGTGATGTCACCGCCTCGGTGATCCAGTTCGCTTTTAGTGGAAGACCTATTTTTCCCCCTCGCTATATTTATTATACAACACAAACATCTTTAGAAAAGGGCATTTAAGGTGATAAAGACGGGGTTGTGAAGGAGGCTTAACCGTCGCAGGCTGTGATTGCATCTGTGCCAGGCCCGGGTTTATATTCCTCTCAAATACTAGAGGAGCAGCCATGCCTGAAGCCTTTCAAGGTGGTGCAGCAGCCATAAAGGATTCTGTCTTCCCTGAATGGTAAATGATTCACCTGTTGAATTGGAAAGAATGGTTCAAATCCAATCTAATAATGGGAGTCAGAATGAGGCGGTTTCTCTGGTGATGGAGGTCAAAACAGGGTGAAGATATAAGACTGGCCTTTAGTGATGGCTCCCCGGCACGGATATGTTTCCTTTAGTCCAGTCACTAAAGACAAAAATACATTCTTAAAGCAGCAGTAGGTAGAATTGGAGCAAATATGATTTAAAAAAGTTATTTTTATAAAACGGTCACTATATCCTGACCAGTGGAGGGTGGTCCATAGAGGCAGAGGAGGTTGCTCCTCCTCAATTTCTTTGAGAGGCAAGAGGGAGATCAAAATATTAAAAAGAGTAATTTGCTGAAATAAGTCATTACCAAATCTCAGTATCATTTGTAAAATATTTTTCTCTCTTCTTTGGAAAAAATTAGCAGGACGCCGCCGGGGAGTGAATGGAGAGCTCCGCTCTGCTGGGAAAGTTTGTGACCCGGCCCCCATGTTGAGATCAGTTGAGGAAATACCAAGCACCACCCACCAGCCGGAGCAAACTTTCTCATTTTACAGCTAAACAGTACACGATGTTTCTGAAAACATTTTATGCAAGAAATAGGCATTACAGTAAGATAATATTGATTCATATTTGATCAGCGTTGCCTAGTTTGACCGTTTGATCGGTGTTTGCGAGTTATTGACAGCTGCCTCCGTTGAATGAACAGCCAATAGAAACGCTCTCTCTCTGAAATGACCTATGATTGGCCAAAGTCTCCCGTTACGGTCTAGATTTTTTATAGCCTGAAAACAGAGCCGAGAGGAGGTGCAGAAGTCTAGTTTTCTCTCAGAACACTTGAATTACAATATACTGAAATGTTATTATGTAATTTTTGCCCAATGATGCCAAAAACATTCTGCCTACTGCAGCTTTAATGTGGTCAAAAAATTGAAAGATTTGGTATCGTTAGGCTGGAGAGATGAAAAAAAACTGTTATCCAAATGTCTGTTAGCGTTGCTCCTGTTGTCTCATTACAATCGTTTTTTCCTTTGTAAAGTTTAAGCATCTTATTGGCCTAACGGCTCATTTACCCCTCACTGATTAATTAAGGCAATTGATTGGCTGGAATAATCGCCTCGCTGGATAACCATGCCCTAATTAGGAGTTAATTGAAAAGTATCAACTAAAGCAGCGTCTAGGCATTATGAAAATCGAGCAAACTGTTTATTAATTTCTCTCACTTCCTTTTTCCTCACTGTTCTCTGTTCCAGCTGGTGGAGTGCCAGTGGAAGAAAAGCAGGTTGAATTACGACCCCCACGAGGCTCGGAAAACCACCGATACAAGCCAAAACTCGCAGTATATTCTCAGAAAAGCAAATGAAGGCGTTTGCTCAGTTGACCCAGTCCTCTTGCCATTTATTTGGTATTACTCACTGTGGTGTAGCCCACGCTGTGAAGTCACCTCATAACTATGGATGCCAGCCTAAAAAAGTTAAAATTTATTCTGCAAATATAAAGGTGTTAGGTTTTTTTTCACCGTCTTTATTCCTGAACATCTCATCACACTCGCCCTGCAAATCAACATACCTGTAATTCATCTGACAATCCTATTAGACTTAAACCTGCAGTAGGCAGAATGTTTTTGGCATCATTGGGCAAAAATACCACAATAACCTTTCAGCATATTGTAATGCAAGTGTTCTGAGAGAAAACTAGACTTCTGCACCTCCTCATGGCTCTGTTTTCAGGCTTTAAAAAAATCTAGCCCATGACGGGAGACTTTGGCCAATCACAGGTCATTTCAGAGAGAGAGCGTTCCTATTGGCTGTTCATTCGACGGAGGCATATTTCATCATATTTGCTCTAATTCTACCTACTGCTGCTTTAATTCTGTACTTCAGTATTATCAACTGTGTTCCGAATGTTTTACTAATTACTACATTGCAGGGCCACTTTATATTTCAATTAGGAATTACAGTACATGAATCTGCCCTCCTCTTTTCTTTCATTCCACCCTTCGGGACAAAACAAAAACAAGTGTATCTGCACACACTCATTTCCATAAAAATCCCATACACCCACTGCTAGAAAATATATCTCTTCCCACAAGCACATTATTCAGTTTGAAATGATTCTGTGTTATGGATGCGCCAACCTGCCGTGAGAGATTACTCGTATTGCTCTGAAAGGGGAGAAATACGGAATATTTGAAAGTTAAATACAGAGAAATCCTTTAACGTGACATCTGTCGTGCTCATGTGTACAAACCATGGTCACTCTTGTGATGCTTTATTACAGCATAGGGGTAGCAAAGAGACAAAAGATTAAATGGATGAATGATGATATGATATGATGGATGATGAGAATCCTAAGACCGGGACGGACACTGTCTGCTAAATCAACAGAAACCACCAGAAGCATCCCGGTGGGACTCCCATACGTGGCTGCAGCTGTCAGAACATCTAACCAGAGTTTTCAAGGAGTCAGCACTTGTTACGACAAAACCACTCAACATTTGAAGATCTCTGCTGGTGCAACCTAAAGACAGGACCCCCCCCCCCCCCCCCCCCTCCAGAGAGAACGATTAGAATTGTATATGACATCATATGTGAGGAATGCTACATTGATGAAAGGTGACGAGAGACCGAATGAACACTGGAAACAGACATCACCAGACTAAACTGGTCAGAGCATCAAGTGGACGGCCAGAGAAAGCTCAAGAAGGAAACCATCGCCAACACAAGAAACCATCTGTAAACTGGGTATAATCCCCCCCCATATATGACCAGCTGAGACCACAGTTCCATACTAAGGTCACACTACGACAACCGAGCCATCTCCATGACAACTGAACAAACTCCATCCACTGTTGGAAGCTCAGGGGGAAAAAAGTAAGTATGTAGAGCTTGAGTTAAAGGCATATTTCAACTTTTTGGGGGGGGAAATACACCTATTTCGCTTTCTTGCCAAGAGTTGGATGAGAAGGTCAATAGCATTACCTCATACTTGACCATTAAAAATGAAGCTAGAGCCAGGAGATGTTTAGCCTGGGAGCTCGGGATGTCCCGAGTATCTGTATCAGGGCCAACCCGGACATACTGGCTAAAATAAAGCTGATCAAAATGCGATCCTTTCTTTACTAAAAGCCTGCTAGTGTTTCTTCTCTCTAGTTTATCGCATCACGTCTTTTATTCATTAAATTTATTTATTCATACTTTTTTTTCACATCACATATCAATAAATAAAGCTCATCAACTTCATAGTTTTGAATCAGGACCTTCTGCAGTTGGATCAAGTAGTTCGTGAAAAACAAGGGGTGCAAGACCAGGCTACGCTGTTATTTAAATTTATTACACGGCTTTGTTGAATACTCCATTCTGATTGGTCAATCGCAGCGTTTTTTGGTCTCTTATTTCTTTATAGCAGACCGTTTCTATGTATAACAGACTGTGCTATGGGTGTAGTTCTGATGTTGGACGTGTAAAAAGAGGGATAATGTCCAGCAAGCATTATTTGTATTTGCGTCATTGTGGTGAAATATATAAATTATTTCACCACAATGACAGGCTCGCTGTACATTATCCATTACGTGTCACATACATATTTAAACAACATTTGGGTAAATATAAGTATTGGATTGGACTCAACAGTATCAACAGATACTCTTATAAAAGAGTATCTGTAAACTCTTGTAAATCTAGCAACTCACTTGCCCGAAAAATAATTAAACACATTGTTTTTTTCTAGAGCTGATGATGGAAGTAGCTTGTGAGCCATCTTGCTTCCTTCTCATCTCTGTTGAGAGTTGCACATGTGTGGTACCGATCGGGACTTGCGAGAAAATGGCAGCAGGTAACGACAAAGTTTAGGAGCTGAAGCACAAGTGAGCATTTCAATTATCCTGGAAACAGGAATTTAGTTGGGTGGCGTTACAGGATGTGGGCAAAACTCCACAATAAAGATTAAACATGACAATTAACCAGCCCAGTCACACAGCAGTTTGTGAAATAGTCACACAATTGTAATGTATTGATTTGTGTACATAGACATAAATTTCACATTTTTTTCGTGATGGTCAGCATGAAATCCGTTCGTATGTAAGCCACATAATTGTGAAACGGGAAGGAAAGAAAGCGGCGAAGGCCATGTAGGGAGGAGGTCGGGATGGATTGGTGCGGGTCAAAAAACACAGGAGCTCAGGAGACCGGTGTTCGTGTCCTGTGTGAAACCACAAGTCAAAGTTGATTTATTTGTCACATCATTTCCGTACTTAAGTTACAGCACTTCCAGAATTATTTTAACCCAAACCACGATCATTTCCTAAACCTAACTAAGTAGTTTGTTGCCTAAGCCTAACCAAGTCAATCTATTCCTAAACCCAACTAAGTAGTTTTATTTTGAAAAGACTGGAGCAGAAATTGACACGTGTTGCTGGACATTCGTAGGAAAACGCACAAAAAATACGCTGTTGAAAGTCGTGCCGAGTGTCACGAAAAAAAGGGAAATTGTGTCTGTGTACATGAATCAAATCGATTAAATGTTGTGACCATTTCAAGAACTGCCGTGAGACTGTGTTGAATTAACTTTCGTCTTTGTTTTGCGACTGTAATTTCCAAAAATGCTTTTTCCTTCTTTCTTTGTCAAAAAGACCTAAGGTTTCTGAGTTCTGCTTTCTCTGGACGATCCACTCGCTCCTTGCTGCTTCCAAACTCAACTCACTCTTCTCAAGTTTCAACTAATTGCTTTCCGTGGGTGCAGACATTATCATAGACATGATCATACCTGATGAAATCATTTTATTTGTGCAAATCAGCATCTCAATTAAAGGGAATACGACGCTCATCTACGTTGTTATCCCCGCTTTGAGATCTGATGAAATTCAGGTGTATTTTTAGATGAAAATTTTGCATAGTGCAGCTTAGTGTGTGCGATGGGATGGCTGTTAGAGGTTGCCTCAGTGCCAGGTTAAGCTGCTGGCAAGCATCTGATAAAAGTAGGTAAAAAGTTGGACCTACTGTAAGACTCGGTGCCTCAAGGGCATCGAGGCATTCAAACTCTCTGCCCGTCACACCTACTCATTCTCCTCCTCCACCTCCTTACTGTCTTCTCCAACCCACACAGACGTTGTGCTGCCAAACCTTCAGCGTGACACCTGTGGAGATTTGCCAGCCAGCCAGCCAGGCCGAGCCAAAGTTACCAAAACCAAACCGTGAAACGCTCTCTGTGTGTGTGTCAGCCTGTATGACGTAACAAAGTGTAAGCACCGGAGGCCATTTAGGGAAGCTCCTGGTGAGAGAAAAGAGAGACAGGATCTGAGGGAAGATTGTTCATTATAGATTTCATTGGTGCACTAAAAAAAGAGAATATCAACTTCCATCTATCAGCCAACATCACCTCTGGATGAATCACCCACTGATGTGGGGTGGGGGTGAGAAGAGAAGCACTGGTGGAGAGCTGCAGCTCTCACAGAAAACAAAAACCCTGCCAGTCATGTGCTGCAGGCTTCATCACAGACACCAGTTACATCTCATTAGAAAGGTAATCAGCCTCCCAAACATACAAATGGTCTGATCATCCACCTTTAAATAACATCCCACAAACCTTGTAATAAGATGGATGGACATGCACTGGTTGATCCATGCATTGCACAGAACTGAACTCTTTTTCATTGACAGCAAGGAACCACCACACACACAATGAAAGAAAACACATTAGTTGTCATGTGATCAGCATCAGCATCAGCCTCTCAGCCTGCTCTTTGTTTAATTCCTCCTCTGCATGTGAGCAGATGGCATCATCACCTATGCTGTCCTCTCCTCAGCACCCCCCCACCATAGATGAAGATGAATCGGTAGTGGATCACCTACCGTTCCCGGAGATGTGGTTCTCCACCTCTCCGTGTCCAGCGTGCCTCGTGGAGCCACTAAGTTGCATGTAGAGTCCCATGTAATGTAAACTCCCCAGCAGCACTCTGAACGCTCCCATGTCTCTTCTGGTTGTCTCTCCTTTTCTTCAGCCTCTCTGGTCTTCTTTCACATCGAGTGGAGGGAGAGCACGTCGGGGAAAAGTCTTTGTTGTTCTTATTTTAAATCCAGGTGACTTGTTTCTGGCGTGGAAGGCAGTGAGATAGATACCTGTGAAGGTTGAAGACAGGAGGAAGCCGCTGCAGCCGCTCTCTCTGTGTCTCCAGCAGACTGACTGACTGACTGACTGTGAGGCGCTCTGCTGCCGTTCAGTCCGCTCTACATGCGGCGGAGGGACTTCTCCCAGATGGGTAGTGCCGCGGCTTGCAGTGGGGGAATATCGGTTATGAGAGCGGAGGGATATTAGAAGCACATCAGCAAGCTTAAACTTTATTACGATGTCTAATATTTTCGCTAAGAAAAATGCGCTTTTATGAAACGACGAGAGACCAATAAAAGATTTGAAGCTCTAACGTGTTATCATTATTATGTTTTATTAATTTTATCTAAATAATAAACATGTTAGCATACATTGGAGTGCTCCATCGTTAGCTTATCAAAGTGTTTGCTAACAGGGTGGACAAAAAGTCTGCTACCCATAGTGTCACTAACTTGAAGTCAAATTAAAAATTATAAAATGTCATGACTTTTTTCAATGAGCAATGGGATCTTAAATTAACACACCATGTTCTGCCAAAGTTAAAGGTTGGGTTGTTACTGTCACTGTCAAGTGTTAAACTCTTAAACCTGCAGTAGGCAGAATATTTTTGGCATCATTGGGCAAAGATTCCATAATAACCTTTCAGCATATTGTAATTTAAGTGTTCTGAGAGAAAACTAGACTTCTGCTCCTCATCATGGCTCTGTTTTCAGGCTTGAGAAAATCTAGCCCCAGACGGGAGACTTTGACCAATCATAGGTCATTTCAGAGAGAGAGAGCGTTCCTATTGGCTGTTCATACAACGGAGGCAGCTGTCAATCACTCGTGAACTCCAATGAAGGGGTCAAACTAGGCAGCGCTGATCAAATATGAATCAATATTACTGTAATGAGTATTTCTCGTGTAAAATGTTTTCAGAAACATCTTGTAGTGTACTGTTTAGCTGTAAAATGAGAACGTTTGCTCTGGCTGGTGGGCGGTGCTTGGTATTTCCTCAACTGATCCCAACATTGCGGCGGGGTCACAAACTTTCTCATTTTACAGATAAACAGTACACTACAAGATGATTCTGAAAACATTGTATGCGAGAAATAGGCATTAAAGTAACAGAATATTGATTCCTATTTGATCAGCGCTGCCTAGTTCGACCGTTTGATCGGAGTTCGCCAGTGATTGACAGCTGCTCAGAGACGGCAAGGCTCCAGCTCGGCTCTGATTGGTTGTTTTCCTTCGGTCTGTGAAATCTTGCAGATGCCATTAGGAGTACGGGAGGACACCAGAGGAACATGATTTTTTTTTCAGATTACCTGTCTTATGCACTACCGTCAGGATATAGTGACCGTTTTATAAAAATAAGTTTTTTTAAATCATATTCCCTCCAATTCCACCTACTGCTGCTTTAAAGCAGTTTTATGTCTTTCACATTTGAGATTTTTCCTTTACTTTTTACTTACCTTTCCTTTTCCTTTACTCCTGTACCTTTAGTTTATATTTCCTTTTTTTGTCTGGAGAGTGTCTTCTGTGCACACAATTTTGCTCCAGCTTTGAATCCCATGCAGCACAGCTAAACCCCTGTTGTATCCAACTGACTGCCCCAACCAGTCTGAAGCACAGAATGGTTTCTAAAGAACAAAAGAGGAAAAATACTCTGCTCTTCAAAGTTCATTCATAGCAGAGTGTTTGGACTACAGGGGTATTAAGAGAGTCCTCTTACTGTAATAAACCGACTGGTGAAGGAACACAGCATCCTGTAGCTGTGGTGTGTTGCTGTCCGTGGTGCTGAAATGCAGTCTCAGTGTTGGTCGCATATTGAACGGTAGAAGATACAATTTCCAGTGACGAGCAGCACTATGATATGGGCTATTGGACTTTATGGAGTGTTTGTATAATCTTCATTGATCTTAAGCACTTTTTCCACCACAGGGCAGCATAGCCAGGGGGTATATGTCCACATTGTTAGACAAAATGATATACTGTCTGTCCCATTTATTCCAGAGGACACAACTCAGAGAAAGCCTTCTTATTACCTTTGCTAACCAGATTTCTGCATTCAATGCTTGAAACATTTCAAACATGTGATCTTGGGACTATGAATAGACACACATATAAATTCTCCAGGATTTTCTACATATAAGACATTACATCTGAGATTGCTTTGTTTTGTCTAAACAGATGGGGATGTATACAATATGTTGGTAGTATTTTCATTTGAATTTTAAAATGGGTTGATTTATGTTATGTTAGTATGTTTTTTACAGAGCAAAATGTGTTTTATAATATGTATTTGTTTGTGTGTGGGTCACACACAATTACAATTTAATCAACATCAGAAATATGATCTGATGTTCTTTTTCTAATAATCTAAAATGTGTCTTTAACTGCAGGCTATCCAGACCCCAAGACAGCGAACCATGTGGCTCTCCTTCCACGTTTAGATCACTATGCAGTGTTTTGTTTTTCCTTCAAACACAACATTGTACCCTCTATAAAAAAAATTGGAAGTTCTGCCTAATTTGTCCACAGTATTAGGGCTGTCAATCAATTAAAATATTTAATGATCGCTTGATTGTCCACAGTTATTCGCAATTGATCACAAATTAATCACACTTTTTTATATATTCAAAATGTACCTTAAAGGGAGATTTGTCAAGTATTTAATACTCTTATCAACATGGGAGTGGGCAAATATTCTTGCTTTATGCAAATGTATGTATATATTTATTATTGGAAATCAATGAACAACACAAAACAATGACAAATATTGTCCAGAAACCCTCACAGGTACTGCATTTAGCATAACAAATATGCTCAAATCATAACACGGCAAACTGCAGCCCAACAGGCAACAACAGCTGTCAGTGTGTCAGTGTGCTGACTTGACTATGACTTGCCCCAAACTACATGTGATTATCATAAAGTGGGCATGTCTGTAAAGGGGAGAGGTCAAGGGACCCCTTTGAAAATGGCCATGCCAGTTTTTCCTCGCCACAATTTAGCGTAAGTTTGGAGCGTTATTTAGCCTCCTTCACGACAAGTTAGTATGACATGGTTCATTATGTTTTATAGTTTCATATGATAACAGAATCTTCACTCTAGCTTTAAAACCGACAACCTAAAAATCGCAAGTTTCGTTAATGCGTTAAAGACATTAGTGGAGTTAAAACAAATTTGCATTAATGCGTTATCATCACGTTAACTTTGACAGCCCTAATTGTAATGTCCTGTTAATTAACACCACTCTTGTTATTCTGCTATAGGGGTGGAAAATAACACTCTGGGCTTGTTTGTAGACTAATATGCCACTGATCTTTACCGTTTTTCTGCACCTGCCAGACCCCCTGAAGTCTTTTGATAGAGGCATGTTTCACCTCACTGGGTCTCTGCTTTGAAGAGCAAACCTGGTATGTAACCAAACTTTGTGGATTTTTAGCAGAGCCAGGGACCTATACCGTAGCTGGAACCCATATCTGAATGTCAACACACTGATTGGATTACCTGACTCCAATTGCCCTCTTTAATAAAAGCCATTATCCCAGACGTTCATGTGTTGTTGTTTTTTCAGTCCGAGACACGGCCTTCCATAAAAAGATGAAGAAGAAAATTACACAAACTATTCCTACAACGTGTAGTGGACAGCACACAGAGAAACAACACAAAAGGGACAATATACTTGATGTTTTGTTTCTATTGCGGGCTGTGATGCCTTCATGATGATCGCCAACTGGTGGTCAGTTTACCTTTGGGGTGTCATTAGGCCCCATTTACTGGGGAGTGTGACTTAGTAATATTTTTCTATGTCCCAATAAAGCCATCACGGGGAATGAATGTGTTTTTGCAGTGTCCAATAAAGTGTAGTGAGTGAGAGTGGCCGATTCGGTGGAGAAAAACTTACCCAGCAGCTGAGCTGAGGACCCGACAGTTGGACTACGGCAGCAATTAACAGCTTTGTTTTGAGCCCATGAGTTTGAGTGATGACGGCTTTATGTGGGTGAGCTTGTTTAACTGCATGGCTGCAAGGCAGGGGGGGGGGATGATGTTGAGGAATAAAGGAAAAGTTTTAATCAGTTTCAGCTCTAAACACGGCTCCTATCTACTACCTGTATGAGCATGTTCATGGCTGAATATGTCGGCTCAAAGTCTGCTGGTTGGGTTTAGCACAGACACCTGGCACAAAACCGTAATCTCACCTGGTGGTGGACATAGTTGTGTCATAGTAGGTGTGCCGTACTTTCACTGAGGGTCGAATGGCCTAGTCACACCAGCTTTCATAACAGCACAATATCAGACCTAAAACGCACATCTGGGGAGTATAAATTAAAGATGTGGTAACACTTTATAATAACCATCATTTATAAATAATAAATTGATAATTACAATGAAACGATAATTAATAATGTTCTAATTATTAGTTACTTTATAAATTACAAATTGTATCATAGCTGATAAGAGACGATAACAATCACATTCTGATTACATTAGTAAAGTATTTATTAACAGTTTATTTTGGTGCACATTATAACATTTTATATACTATATTAGGTATTTGTTAGTGATTACCAAATTTGTACAAGATTTATAAACCTTTAAGAAATCGTTTGGAAAACCATCTATAAACATTACATAGATAGCTGGACCAGAAACCAATTATTAACCATTGACAAAGTATTAACCATCTATCTAAATAATGTTTAAAGATGCTTTGCAAAGTATTTATTAACCATTTAACAACGTATTAATTAATCATGATCTGCAACTTTATAATAGCCATCCAAATAATGTTTAGTAATAGTATAATAATATATATATATATATATATACATTATTTAGATAGATGGTTAAATGAAGGAAGCTCCACAACAGGCACTCAGATAAAGATGTTATTGGACTTCAGGTCCCGGAGGCCTGTACACACCGAAGCTTTAAGTAGCAATGGCCGTGTTTTACACCCATTATCAATCCCCGCGCTCACTCTCAATGACAGAATACCTTCTCCTCTCAGCCCCTACTAAAAGAGAGGAGCCCAAAAGCACAGCGGTGCACAGTGTTTGCACTCAGTCATTCGGAAAATACAATTATTCTCCTTCCCCTCGGCTGTGAAATTGCTGTACAACCGCTGTTAAACACGCCGCAGTCATAATCACTGATAAGAGATGCATGGGGCCGGCTCTCCTCTGCCAATACAATATGCAAACGACGCCCTGCCGTTCTACCCATCTTGTTACAGAGCGATATTAGAGTTCCTAAAGACACTTAGGAAAGGCAATAGATGTGGCAGGCTGCCAGTGAACGGCACCCACGTTCCCTCCCGACACTGCTGCTTCCTGCCATGGATCATGGTCAGGGATCCAGAGAGGGCGTGGGACACTAAGTGAGTGATTGATAATACAGAAATATACTAGAGACAAGACACTAATACAAATAGATGCTGCATCTGGTTTCATGCGGGAGACAGTTAAGAAGCTCAATATAGGTGTTCACATTAGCTTTTAGATGTAAATAGTGGAAAATAAATTCACCTAAGCAACACGTACTGGATGTACCGGCTAAATTACAGTCTATGGTTGTAAAACATACACTCAAATGCCTCATCAATATGAGCAACCAAGGATCAACCAAAGTCCTTTGAAAACCACAATGATGGCTGCAAATACACGCACTCTTTCAAGAAGTTCCTTTTGATAGTCAGGACATTTTGGCACTTATTCACACGTGGCTTGAAAGTGGCAGATAGTAGTCATCCAACTCAGAGACAAGGAAGGGAAATCACCTCTGACTCCACATGGCCTATCATCACTTATCTAGAGTGTCATAGAAGCATTATTACCTCCGCTAAGGCCGGCGTTTGTTCGTTGGTTTGTCTGTTAGCAGGATTACTCCAAAAGTCCGGGATGGATTTGAATGATATTTTTTGGAGAGATGGGGTGTGGCAAAATGAACAATCCATTCGATTTTGGTGGCGATCCGGAGCGTTTTTTTTCACATTAAAATCGGTGAAATTACAGTTGAGTTGGACCAAAGCACACTTGGTGATTGTTGGAAAGAGTAACGACGACGGTTTAGGTGAGTTTTATTTTGTTTCCGTCCAGTTTGAATGAAGTGTTTTACGATGCTCCGCTACGTACAGCTGATCTCAACATAAACAAAAATACACGTGGATGATGGCGCAAGCTGAACGGAGAGGGGGGGCGGAGGTCTGCGCTCTCCGAGTGCCATTCTAGTTTCCAATTTGTTTTAAAGGTAGAGTTGGTAGAGCCGTTCGAATACATTTAAAAAAAATATTTGTTGAAATTCTTATTACATTCCGACACAACAAATCAAATGCTCTCACATAAAAAAAGATATTTTAGATTGAGGAACTTTTGGAGCTAGTGCTGCTAGCTACTTTCATTGTGAAAGAGTTGGCAACACTGGGCTGGGTGTTTAGGTTGGATCATTTTTAAAATCTAGTGTACTCTTGCTAGTTTCTCAAGATTACCGACCCTGCCTTTAATTGCCAGACATTGCCAAAAATGCTGACAGGACAGTTGGTGAGGGGCAAAAAAAGGCAGACAAATAGCTACCGAGCTAACACATGTTGCACACATGTCAACAAAGCTGGCTAAAGTACAAAGCCAAATGAATAGAGTGCTACAGGAACGAGTCCTAAAACCTGGAAATGAGTTAGCATTTTGGCACTTCCAGTTCCCTCGTCTGGAAGTCAATTTTGAACGGGCTTTTAGTTAGATGCCTGAAATAAGGTCTGTGGTTAACACGAGCTGAAGAGATGTTTTGTTCTACGAAAGAAAATACATTAATAAATACCCCATTCGTGAATTTTGAAGCCTTTATGTGTCTTAAAAAAGTGGCTAAATGAGAATACTAAACATCATCACACCGACTCATCCTCCTTTACAGCCTCGTTGTGTATACTCATGCGACTGTGGTGTACTTCGTTTATAGCTTAATGTTAGCTTTTTACTTCTGGCGATTGCATTCACAATTCAAAACTCATAAAAGTGGAGTTCATTTGTGAAGATTATCTTGCTGAGCAAAATATGTAAGTATCATAAATGTGTGTTTACCAGAGTTTATTTACTGTAATATTCTAAAACCCAATGGAAAAATCCTATTGGCTTTTTGTCAAGGGAACCCAGGGCGATGCGAACTTCCTGGTTGGCCTACAAATACACAGTATGTCATCTCTGCAGCACTCTATTGGACTATAAAGACTGTGAAATTCTTTACAAACCTAAATTTACTCAGCTTGAAGGTTCATTCTTGACCTTGGAAATAAACAGCAGTTGACAAAACAATCTCCACTCAAGGCACACAAACAGTCTGGTACGTTCAGAAAATGACATCACTTTACTGTAATGCAGCCTTTAAAAGCAGGAATTTACAATACTTATGCCATACTACAATATCCAAAATCAGAGACGATATCTCATATCGCAATATTGATATATTGCCCAGCCCAACATCTAACCAATCAGCTTAGAGGCCATTCCAGAAGTACAGAATCGTTAAAGTGGCAGTAGGCAGTATATATTTGGCATCATTGGGCAAAAAATCCATAATAACCTTTCAGCATATTGTAATTCAAGTGTTCTGAGAGAAAACTAGACTTCTGCACCTCCTCATGGCTCTGTTTTCAGACTTTAAATAATCTAGCCCGTGACGAAGACTTTGACCAATCACAGGTCATTTCAGAGAGAGCGTTCCTATTGGCTGTGCTTCGGGCATGTGACCGGAACTTGGCGTTCCTTCAACAGATTTCACAATGGCGGCGGCGCCGTCACAAACTTTCTCAATGTACAGCTGTTTAGCTGTGCACTACAAGATGATTTTGAAAACATTTGAGAGAAATAGGCATTAACGTAACATAATATTGATTCATATTTGATCAACGCTCCCTAGTTTGACCGGAGTTTGCGAGTGATTGACAGACGTCTCTCATAGATGGCAGCTGGACAGCGTACCTCAGATCAGCTCTTACTGCTTGTTTTCCTCCCTCCTGTGAAATCTTGCAGATGCCGTTAGGAGCATCGGAGGACACAGAGGCACATGATTTTTTTCGGGTTACCTGTTTCATGTACTACTGTCACGATATAGCTACCGTTTTATAAAAATAACTTTTTTTTTAAATCATATTTGCTCCAATCTCGCCTACTTCATCTTTAACTGGTCATGTTGTAAACATAACAACTAAGCCTTTAGCTTTACCAAGACAAAATGGTACAATATATTGCAATATAAACTATAGATCATATTGTCCAGTCTTAGCAAACAGTCCTTTCCCTTCTGGGTTAGTAAATCAACTATCAGAGTGGAGTGCTGCACCAGCGGTTGCCATAGCAAGGGGATGAGTATTATCTTCATCTTCTAGCTGGATGTATTCTGATGAAAACAAATAATCTGACATATATTTGACACTACTGTACGCTACATAAATAACATAAAGATCCAGGTCAGTGAGTTTAAGTGGGTCAGCTCTTCGCTACAAGTCTCTCAAAAGGCACAACTAATTGGGAATGTGTATCTGCTCCTAAACATAAAGACAGCAAAGATCCAGTGAAGCATGGCGCGCAGACAGGGAGAATAATACAGTAGGCTTGTTTTTGTGTACACAGCTCTACCATAATACACCTCCACACTGATGTGTGTGAACAGCGTCACAAAGAGAAACAGCAGTGGGCTGAGAGCTCCGGGAGGCTGCTGAGATCCAGCAGTGGGTGGGTTCAGACAAATAAAGAAGAAGAAGAAGCAGGTCTGCATTCCTCTCTCTCTCTCTCTGCAGATATAGGTTTGTTGTCTCCATCTGTGCCTCTGTGCAACAGTAACCAAGCGAAAGGCAAAATGAGATTCATGCGCAGACGGTTATCAACGAGCTGTGCCAATCTCGCCCGCTAAACCGTGACATTAATCAAACAAACCAAAACATGCAATCAGGATTTCATTACCAAATGTTTTATTAGAAAATATTTTTTACACGTGAACTCAAAACAAACAAACGAGGTAAAGTGGGAGAGCCGAGGGATGGATATTAAGTTTGCAGATCTGTGCAAAGTCTTTTTCCATAATTATTCCGCGGTGTTCAACACCACAGGACCGAAAATAAAACGGCACCGGAGCTCCGACTACATCTTCTGCTCCTCCTGTTTCTACAGCGAGCAGCGTCACATGCACAGCAATCGTTTCATTTTAACCAAAGTCTCTGGCACATAAAGGGGCTGTGTTTATGAGATTAATTAGATTTAATTTAATTAAAAATACAAATTAATTATAAATGAAGTGAGTTTCCTTTAATTTTTTTCCCCCACATTGGGCGCCAAAAGATGCAGGCAAGGTAAACCATGAAAATTAATTTTCTTTGAACTATGAAAATCAATCTAGTCTAGCTTCTAGCAGACTAGTAATCGCAGCATTGCTGTGCATGTAAACATACCCCGTGAGTTTAGTTAGTTCAGTTCTTAGACTGGCTCAAGGTCACCATCGGTCCCAGATCAGACCAGCGGGGTTTAAATGTTCTCAAGTGTAAGTAAGAATCTATTGTTGTGTTGTGTGTGCGTGTGTGTGTGTGTGTGTCAGTGTGTGTGTGAGAGCGCGAGAGAGAGAGAGAGAAAGTGAGATTAAAAGTTGTCCACAAGGTCCATGATCCTCTTCCGCTCGGCCTCTTTGAACTCGTCACTCTTCCCATCTCCGATGCTCTCGGCATACTCTGCGAAAGACAAAAGGACAAAGACGAGTCAGAGGATTAGTGGACCTGACAGCTCGGGGCGTGGCCGTTTGACTTTTTTGAGGTTACGGAGAACATCCTCGGAGCCAGAAACTCGCGAGAAAGCACTGAATGGAAGACAAATGAGAGTTTGAAAATAATAATAATAATACAGGGTTTAGGAAGAATTTTTCCGGGTATGAGCTTCAGTTAGTAGATCAACATAAATAAGGAGTAAAAGGTGAGAGCCTTTGTGTTCTTGCGCTATACCCTACTGACAGCATAGAAAGATTATGTAGAAATAAAGAAGAATTTGAACAGCCAAATATATTCAGTTTGCAATGATACACAGGAGAGCGGTGAACATTTGAGACACTGGAACCAGCAAATCTGTTTGCTTGAAAATGGACTCAGCCTGTATATCTGAAAAATGTGTTCTTATTCGGTTACACCCCTAATATTAACAAACAAATGTACAATTAAACGACAAACTAACTGCCACACAGTCAACCTGAGCGAAGAACGTGTATTGCTAAGAAGTGAAAGTTGGTTCCATTGCAAACATCAGCGCCCAGCAGCAGAACTACGCCTCTGCCATTTTGGACTGAAATCGACTACCGGACGCCAGTAAAACGTCCGCCTACAAAGTGTCACAATAAAAATATAAAAAATATGCATACTATTATAGCTATTTACTTACTTACTTATTTATTTAACTTTTCTGCCCGGCTGCTTTTACCCTGCGTGTTAGTAAATAACCTACAACTCCATTCAATTCTGTTTATGTCCTGCTAGTAGCACTACTAGCTACTGGCTGATAGCCGGTTGTTTGGGAACAGAGACGTTAATACATCCACCACGGTACAGGCTTACAGCATACAGCCCATGGGTTTATTAGAAAATAATAAAAGTGATGAATTACAGCCAATATATCCATTATTACAGCTGCGTGCAGCTAGCAGGAAGCTGGCAGAAACAGATATGTCATATGAGCGTGCAGGGCGGTGCAGTCCAGTGGGTCTGATGCACGTTCATTATGCCGAGGAAAATAACTCTGGATTAGTGGATTTTACAACTTTTAGATCATAAAGATTTAAATGAGGGCTATTTAAGTGTTCGTAGTTTTTTTACCTCAAAAAAAAAAAAAAATGATCCTCTGATTTACATACATCTCTTTATGCATCCATGGCCACGGACTCATTGGCGTTTTCAGTCCAAAATGGCGGCAGCGCCACCACATTGCCATCTAGCGGCTGTCGTCTCTTTGCTTCTATACTCTTTCTGCCCTCTCTTCCCAGTGTCTTTGTTCGTCAGTACTACATTTTGGCAAAGATCTCTCCTTTCTCCATTTAAGATACTGAATACTTCCAAAGAAGAAGTCAAGAGATGTTGTAATTTCAGGAAAGAGTGGACCCTTTTTAGTAGATCTCATTGTACTCATTTATGAATAACAGCGAATTGAAGCTATTCTTTGAATTTAAGGACAAAGCTGAGAGAGACACAATGCATTAAAGAACTACCATTATTGAATGGCCTTTCACTGTAGCCTCGATAGTCTCTAGTCTGTCCGTCACTTTGTAACAAAAAGATCTTTCCTTTTGGAAAAAAACGATTAGAGGTCCCAGGACAGCAGCTGTACTGAAATCCACCTGTGTCCTCTGGCTGTGAACAGTAACCGGTCCAGGTGTCCTGTGCTACGGTGCTCGTACTTCATTGTGTGCTTCTGAGGCGTCTGACTGTTTTCTTCATTTCGTGCGTCTGCCTCCCACACGAGGCCTTCGAGACCGTCCGACGGGTCGATTTGTGAGTCTAATGTGCAGAGAGAGAAAGCTGCAGCTGCCGCAGCCCCAGCCCCAGCGGAGTCCAAGGCGTTCGCTGTGTGTCTCTCAGCCAGCCAGCCAGCCAGCCAGCCAGCCAGCCAGCCAGCCAGCCTCTGAGGCAGGGATTACACATTAAACCCAGGGATGTCGAGACGGAAAGATGAAAAAGACTCTTTTTCTCTGGGAGACACTGTGGAGAGAAGAGAATGAAGGGGGCTTTTCCTGACAAGAGCCCCGCAGGGTTTAGGAGGACGAAACATGGCTGTCAAAGACACCAAGGAGATTTGGTTTTCTGAGAGGGGGGGGGGATGTTTTTATGTTATTAGGTAGTAGTGACAGACATAATGGGACTGAGAAGTATTGTGAAAAATCACTACTAGTCTATATGAGTGCTGGAAGTTTATTACAACTAGGGTCTTATTTGTGTAGGTTTTGTCCATCATTTGTATGACATGATGACATTGCACACACAACGTATGACCGGGCGCTCAGATGACTGATCAACCAGGTTGTAATCAAGCCACCAGTTTAGCCTGATCAACAGTTCAACCAGTTCATTTGGAGGTAAAACCAAAAGTTAATCGTCTGTACAGAGAAACGACGAATGTGCACGTACAGCAGGAATCTGAGGGGAGGGAAGAAGTTGAATCTACTTTTACAGTTTGCTCTCATTTCATCTTTACTGAATACGTTTGCCTGACGTATTATTACACTTCAGATTGCGTGCTAGAGCAAGCTTGAGACTGTTTGTTTATGCGGAAGATTTTTAAATAGTGAGGTTTTAGCGAAGATGCATGTGTTTGGGAAGTACTGAGCATACGACTGGATAAATGAGACTTGGATTATACGGCACGAGTTGTTTGAGAGTTTGCAAACGAATGGTTTGATATAGTTTTGCTGTTGTTAAATGTGGCCCCCTTTAACTTCAATTCATCGAGACTTTTCTCCTTTTTTGGATTCTCCTTTCACCGCGGAGGCATGGATGCAAGAAAAAGTCAAGAATGCAACATAACACGGGGTAAGTAATTGATTTACAAATGGTCATTTGCAGTCATTCTGCTTTCTCGTTTCGGCTCGCTGCGGTTTGTTTTGGTTGACGGATACGGAACGGATATGACGTCATGTTACTCAGACTACAACAATAAAAGCGGTAACTTCCTTCTACCTCCACATAGACTCCATTGAATCAAATATATTGATTCTGGCATTAAAAAAATCAATTTAATAATTGTAAAAATAAAATACAATTGCGATACATAATTGAATTGATTTTTTTTCCCACCCCTATAAAGTAGCATAAAATAGAAATGCTCAAGTACAAGTACCTCAAAATTGCACGCAACATTTGCTTGAGTAAATACAGTTACTTTTCCACCACTGCATGATAGAGGGGTAAAGAAATAAATCCAGCAGGTATGTATTTAAGTCGAGAGCAGCACCAGATAGAAGCAGAGTCGGAAGGCAGAGCGGAGCAGAGCAGAGCAGAGCAGAGCAGTACGTGAACAGCTTCTTGAGATCCAAGAGTGTCAGTTCAGGTAGGAGACACGCGGTGTGACAGTCGTCCACTCTCTCTGGAGTACAGAGGTCACTCCATCATTGGGTATTCTGAGGAGAACTGAGCCAAGAAAGACCATAAAGTCTGGAGTAAAGTTATAAAAAGTGTGAGGCTGGACCACTATCTGGAGGTGTGTGTGTGTGTGTGTGTGTGTGTGTGTGTGTGGGGGGGGGGATATGCAGCTTCTGCCCGCAGCCCTGAATGCGAGCGACAGGGATTTGCATTTGATCCACAGAGGTGAGGGATGTTACTGAAGTTAAAAATGGCCGAATTTTAAGGTTGACTGAGAAAAGCAGGTAAGGGGACACAGAGCGAGAGTGACTCAACAAAAGCATGAAAACCTACATCCTCTTTCATTGCCAGCCTGTCATTGTGCCCGTGTGTGTGTGTGTGTGTCTCCGTGTCTATAAATGGCGGCGCAGTCAGCCACACAGACAGAAAGGTCAGAGATTCGGTGACTCCTCAACTCTCTGCAGAACCTTTTTTCTTTGGCATGCTGGTGCTCTCTCCTTCTGTCACCACGGCAACGCGGCAGAGGACAATACAGTACTGAGCATCGCCATTACTCAGGTCAGTGACTGGGACTGATCTGCCATGAGTACAAGGAGAATCATTTCCAGGAGCAGACTCTGCAGCAGCAGCAGCAGCCAAGGAGAGGGACACACTGCAGGACTCGTAGTGTGATTACAGCTGCAGCTGGGACGCCTTCAAAACACCGTTCTACCAGTCTGAAACTGGTCTGATCCTGTGGTGTGTTAATGTAACCACCACATGAATCAGAAGTCTTCATGTCCAGGGTCATTGACATAAACTAGTTGATTGAGAAAAAACAAATCAAGGCCTTTTTCACGTTCTGTGAAGTCGTATTATTCATCTCAAGTATCAAGATTCTTTATGTGAAGATATAAGGTGAATACGAAGGTGTAAGGTCTGAAATAACGCATATTGCAAAGATATCTTAAGACCATCAAAAGGACACCTTGAGCAAAATCACCAGCTAATTTGTATGGCTACGTTTAGTCAGCCATCCGCAGAGCTGTTTTGTGAAAATAGTAGGGCTGTCAAAGTTAACGCAATAATAACGCAAATTTGTTTTAACGCAACTTGTGATTTTTAGATTGTAGCATGCTCAGTTTTAAAGCTAGAGTGAAGATACTGGTATCATATCAAACTCCAAATCCATTGATACCAATCATGTTATACTAGCTTATAGCACCTTTCTAGTCTTCCGACCACTCAAAGCGCTTTACCTTTTACACACGTCATGATTCACCCATTCACACACACATATTCATACACTGATGGCAGAGGCTGCTATACAAGGTGCCAACCTGTCCATCAGGATCTAATCTAAATTCTCATTCACACACCAATGGCTCGGCCTTCGGGAGCAATTTGGGGCTCAGTATCCTGCCCAAGGACACTTCGACATGTGACCGGAGGAGCCGGGTGATCGAATCGCCGACGTTTCCGATTGGTGTGCGACGCGCTATACCTCTGAGCCACGGCTGGGTAAAGGTGCCAATGTGCTTCATCAGAAGTGCTTGTCGGATGGTTGAAAAGCTTCAGAAACCCCCTTCCCCCTCCACCTTTCTGATGTTGGAACCGGTGGGACCGTGTCGGACAATTTCTGTAACTTTTCCAAAACCGACAATCCGACATTCAAACCCACTTCACGCGCCGCTTGGACTCGCTGTGCAGAGGTGAAAAAGCAACCAGGCTTTGAACTTCTCTCTCTCAGGCTCTCTTTTCATGTGGACAACTGAGAGCAACACTGTGGATGTCTTCCAGCAGGAGAGACCGTCTGAAAATGGGCGCTGTTATCCCTGTATTTAAATGATAGCACGTCTCCCCCCTCCCCCCCTTCCTCCTTTACGACAGCTGGCTTTTCACTTCCCCTTCCAGTGTGGCCGTTTGGAACAGCAATAAACACTTTTCTCCTTCCGACGAGGTCAGACAACACGGAGTACAAACTAGTTGTGATCGAGCATAACCTGACCCTGAGGCAAAGGAGAAAACTAGCTTGTCACTGGAGCAGAACCCCCATACCTGTTCTTGTGCTGTTGCCCAGAGCTGTGCACTGTGACAGAACAGTATATTTCATATCACCTGAATGTCCTCTAATCCTATTCTCGTCGTATAGTTTTCTCAGGGCTCCATTAGCGTTCTAAAAAAGCTAGGTATGGTGTTTCTGTCTTTCACGGCTGAAACAATTAAATAACCAACCTTGAGTTTTCTAAACCTCACAGCAGGTTTTCACAACATTAGTGAAATCAATGTTCTTCCTTCCAGTGTGCTCTAAGCCTTCCGTTCCTGCATAGCTGCTTCTCATTCAGCCAGCTAAAGCCATTAAGGTCAAGACGGCACACTCTGCATGTGCTTAACCTTTTTCTGCAGTTTCACATTGACCGGGCGGGGCACTTCAAATGGGAGAGGGCTCCACAGTGTGGCCTAATGGAAAGGGTGAGGGCACACGCTACGAGCCCCACACACACACACACACACACACACACACACACACACACACACACACATTAAGACTGATGGATGCAGCGGCATACTGGCATTACACAGGTGCACGCACACACACAGCTCGTAAAAAACACATACATAAACTAGGGCTGTCAAAGTTAACGCGATAATAACGTGTTAGTGCAAATTTGTTTTAATGCCACTAATTTCTTTAACGCATTAACGCAATCGATCTTCTGGAGGTTGTAGCGGCTTCAGTTTTAAAGCTAGAGTGAAGATGCTGGTATCATATGAAACTAGAAAACCTAATCCGTTAGTATCAACCATGTCATGCTAGCTCGTCGCGAAAGAGGTTAAATAACGCTCCAAACTTGCGCAAAATTTTGGCGAGGAAAAACTGCCATGGCCATTTTCAAAGAGGTCCCTTAACGTTTGACCTCAAGATATGTAAATGAAAATGGGTTCTATGGGTACCCACGAGTCTCCCCTTTACAGACATGCCCATTTTATGATAATCACATGCAGTTTGGGGCAAGTCACAGTCAGGTCAGCACACTGCAAACAGACAGCTGTTGTTGCCTGTTGGGCTGCAGTTTGCCATGTTATGATTGAGCATATTTTTTATGCTAAATGCAGTACCTGTGAGGGTTTCTGGACAATATTTGTCATTGTTTTGTGGTTGTTGATTCATTTACAATAATAAATATATATATATACATTTGCCCAAAGCAAGCATTTTTCTTAATTTTAGTATTAAAGGGACTGTTTGTAACTTTTTAAGCATATAAATGTACCGGGTCAGGACACATGCGCGCTCACATATGCGCGCTTGCGTGTGGCTGGAGCCTCTCCTCCTCTACCTGCTTACCTTCACTAACACAGCGCGCGTTCTCGCATACTCGCTCCACCTCTAGACGTGAACACGCGCTCACTCCACACTGCAGAAGAGTTAGTTTAGCTCTGAGAATATCTAGTGAATTGGACGTTTGTGCAGAAATAAATGCTGCAGCTCCTCCAGACCAACAGAGGTTTCTCGTGTCTTGTGAAGTGACGGAGCTCCGCAACGAGAAAAGTTATCGTCTTGTTACCGACTGGGTGCCGGTGTCTCCCTGTTCTCTCCGGCTGCGGGCGGAGACTACAACGTTACTTGCTGCTGAGCTCTGCTGCCTCAGCCTGCGCTGAAGCAGGAAAAGCCAACACTAGGATCAGCATTGATTCATGGAGAGACCTTCGTCTGGTCAGCTAACATTACTGCCAAGCAGCTGAAATATAGAGTGATATTGTGGTTTTAGCTGACGTGTGTCGCCTCACTGTTTTGAGCAATGCTCGTTCAGGTATATTTAGAGCGAGCAAGCCCGAGTCCGCCGCTGACTTTCGTTGACTTCACGGCCACAGGTGCTGCTGTTAACAAGCATTTCTGATAGTTACAAATAGTCCCTTTAAATACTTGACAAATCTCCCTTTAAGGTACATTCTGAACTGATAAAAAATGTGCGATTAATTTGCAATTAATCGCGATTAACTATTTTAATCGGTTGGCAGCCCTAACATGAACGCAAACCCAATTTATGCCAAATAAATAAATAAATAACCCACATCAAGATCATGCAAGGACAAGTACACACAACATGCCAATGAATATGTATGAAGTGTTGCGTTTAAGTATCCACACGCAAGGACACACATGAATAAAATATGCAAGCTGAACCACCAAGGAAAACTGAACATACACACCTGCACAGAGGACTTTATCTCAAAGATATGTTAAAATGTAAAACATATGCACGAGAAAAACAAGCAAGGACATGTATGCACACGTTAATATGTAGACACGGCAAACATGATGTGCACACACAAAATCATGTTAGTTAGCAAAAACATACTGTGGAAACTACCCGGACAAGCCAGGCACTCGTGTATGCAAACATACAGATGAAAACAAAAGTGACACAGACAACACATTTAACATTCACACACACACAACACATTTAACATTCACACACACACACACACACACACACACACACGCAGTGAAGACTGGAGAAATGCCACGCTTGCTGGCAGCGCCATGCGTGACGGATGGCTCTATCTCCAGTGCTACATGCCACCGAGAGCCAGAGGGTGTGTGAGCGGAGACTCGTCCTCGGGCTTTATCCGACAATGATACGGGCAGGATGGATGACGCGCCCGGAAGAAAAATAACACACCTGCTAGGTCTTTGAAAAACTAAACAGAAAACAAATACGGGAGGACAGGAAACCTTTGAGACGGGGAAATAAAGAATGAATGACAGACAGACAGGCAGGCGGTCTCTCTGCTCCGCTCACAACGACAATATGATTAGATTACTATGCATATTTGCATTTCGGCATATTGTTTAACCATCTGTACAGTGTAATGTGAGTGAAAAAAGCAATAAACACGTGGATATACACTTCTACCTGGATATTTCAGATGCTGGATTTTATTGAGTTTATTTATTGCTGCAATCATTTTTAAATTGAATCAGTTTTCCGCCTGCATTTTATGACCTTCATGAGTGTCACATTATTACCTACAGTATATCCTCCTCTGTTCCTCTGCTCCAGTAGGTTCCCTTACGCCTCGTTTAAACATAGTTCTGTGCACGCGTGTTCCCTCATTCCTATGGGAACCTTTGTGATCTCCTTTGTGTTCGCGAAACTCCTCCTTTCCGTCGTTTTTTCGGTCCGTAATTTGGTCTCGAGTACGTTGAAAAATTGAAACTTTTGCGGCAGATAACAGACAGACTGTATGCACTGTGTGACACAGGAAGTTAGCATTTAATGCAAACAAATTAGCAAATGAATAACTGGTTGATAAATGTAATACAGCTCTATTCATACATGTTTCTTCCAGTTGAAAAGTTCGACGGCATATTTAGCAGTTTTGTGAAATATTTATTTAAAAGACGTATGAACCGCTATATGCACTCCATATGTTACACAGCTAGCATGCAATGTTAGCTAAATATGGCGTTACATTTTTCACTTAAAGGGACTGTTTGTAACTTTTAAAGCGTATAAATGTACGGGGTCGGGACACATGCGCGCTCGCGTGTGGCCGGAGCCACTGCTCCTCTGCCTGCTTGCCTTCACTCAGAATGCAAGCGTTCTCGCTGTCTCGCTCCACCTCTAGACGTGAATGCGCGCTCACTCCACACTGCAGAAGAGTTCGTTTAGCTCTGAGAATATCTAGTGAATGTACAGTGGACGTTTGTGCAGAAATAACTGCTGCAGCTCCTCCAGACCAACAGAGGTTTTCCGTGTCTTGTGAAGTGACGGGGCTCCGCAGCGAGAAACGTTATCAGCGGTGCTGAAGCGGGAAGAGAAACGTTACCGTCTCTGACCGGGTGCCAGTGTCTCCCTGCGGGCGCGCTTGGAGACGATAACGTTTCTCTTCCTGCTTCAGCCAGCAGGAAAAGCCAACACTAGGATCAGCACTGATTCATGGAGAGACCTTCGTCTTGTCAGCTAACATTACTGCCAAGCAGGTGAAATACAGAGTGATATTGTGGTTTTAGCTGACGTGTGTCACCTCACTGTTTTGAGCAATGCTCGTTCATGTCTATTTAGAGCGAGCAAGCGCGAGCCCGACGCTGACTTTCGTTGACTTCACAGCCACAGGTGTCGCTGTTAACAAGCAATTCTGAAAGTTACAAATAGTCCCTTTAAAAAAATAAAAGAGTATAAATTAGGGCTGTCAAAGGTAACGCAATTATGCATCAACACCAATTTGTTTTAATGCCAGTAGTTTTTTTTTTAACGCAACCGTAGTCTAGCTTTAAGGCTAGAGTGAAGATAGTAGTATCATATGAAACTAGATAATCTAAGGAATCCATTGGTACCAACAATGTCATGCTAGCTTGTCGCGAAGAAGGCTAAATAATGCTCCAAACTTGCGTTAAATTATGGCAAGGAAAAACTGGCGTGGCCATTTTCAAAGGGTTCCCTTTGACGCCCACTTTATGATAATCACATGCAGTTTGGGGCAAGTCATAGTCAAGTCAGCACACTGACAGCTGTTGTTGCCTGTTGGGCTGCAGTTTGACAAGTAAGGGACAGTCTGATACTGTTTCCTACAGCCAAAGTAGAATTGTATACATACAAAGAGGGGTGTACTGGACAGAAACATGTACAAAACAAGTGGCTTGGATAATGTTAAAAAAAATAGCAACAGAGAGTTGCATTTTGACACCACAGTTTCAAAGTTTGCCCAGGCCATTTTCCTTTGTTTAAAAGAATAAGGAAGAATGACATTATTCATAGCATTTCATTACATTTAGACACAACCACTTTGGCAGGCGAACAGCATGGGCTTACTATCAAATAACCAGCACAGCCAACAAGCGGTGATTACACCAACATTTCCCCCCTGAAATGTTGCCTCCTTGCCAGGGCGAGAAGCACGCGGAAACCGGATTAAAAACAAACAAAAACATTTGTCAATAAAATATTTCTCTGAAAGTGATATGAATTGTTTTAGGAGCAGCTATCGTAGGTGTTATGTGTATTTTTTGCCCTGCCTTATGTTATCCTGTATCACTCAGAGGTGAGGGATCTGATATGATTCATAGTTTTACTCAGGCTTGAGTTTGTTAATGGGGTCAAACCATACCATAGTTCAATCCTTTATTCAAACAACTTAAATATAATTAGTTGTGGTAATGTGTGCTGACAGTAACTGCATACAAGGTAATTTCTTACAAATTATATCATCTTAAAATAATGTGTCTTAACTGAAGAAAGGCTTTTGTGTAGCACTTGAAGCAGTTCAGCGTATTTGATGAAGTTGATGTTCTTGCAATTTTTGGGGTTGTTTCCACACAGTTGAGTACACTTATTATAAGTCGCTTTGGATAAAAGCATCATGCCAAATGCCTTCAAATCTAATTCAACATGTTATATAAGTATATTTGTAATCATATTTTAGTAAGAAGTAATCTTTATTTGTTCGCAAGAAGTTCTGCTAGAAGAGTTGAAGTAGCAGATGAGCGCAGAGCAAAGTAGAAATGATTTAAATTCATTCATCAGTGAGTGAGAAGAGAGCGTCTCGTGCTGAAAAGAGACACTCGAAGCTAGTTTTTGTGCAGAGTATGACCCGACTATGTTGCTATACTCAATTAATACTGAAAAAATGATGTAAGGGATCCATAATAGTATAGGTAAGGGTATTTTTTAAATTATTTTACAAAACCTTTGTTTGTTATGAAAACTTGATTATAGTTGAGAAATAGCCATATTATTAAAAGAAACAAAAGTGACTTACCTCTCATGATGTGTCGCACTACTTTGACGGAGCCTCCTCTTAGGTTGAGAATCTGATGGACCCTCTGCTGCAGCTACATGCAGAGAAAAAGATCATACTGTAAAATTAAAATTCATGTAATTATTATTATTATTGTTATTGCTAAGAAATCAGTATATATATATATCTTTGGTGTTTGTTTGTGGAATTATTTGGTCAACATCGTAATTACCATGTAATTTCAGAATGAAATACAAGCATGATGGGTCCTCCCTAATGTTGACTTTTGTAAAGGGACAGTCTTTAAGTGCTAGCAGCTGATGGCGAACGTTAAAATGAAAGAGAGACTACACAGCTATGATGTGAACAATCAGTAGCACACCACAGAAGTTGACAGCGCGTCCTCTAGCAACGCTTGTTCTCAAACACCTGAACTGTTTACTATAAAGGAATTTAAAACAGGGCCACAAACTATAGTGGTTATTCCCTAAAAAGCAGTAAATGAGAAATGATATGCTGCAGACTGTTAAGCAGCAGTTTTATGTGGTTGGTTCTGTTATATTTCTTTTTCTCATTACATCCCGACAGCAATCATTAAATCAAATGCTCTGACAAAAAAAAGAAAAAAATACGGTGTCTGTGGCAGGACTGTAATAATCCCGTTCAATCGTTCCATTTGGGCCAAATGTAATGATTAATGATTGCCTGTCTACCTACCCCCTGTCTGTGTGCACTAATTGTGCGTCACCGGAGTCTTCCACTAGCTGCTAGCTTGACAGCTGTGAGTACTAACAAAAACCATGTTTGTTATTTACATTCATAATGATAATTTTGGGGGAGTGGCTTTGAAGGGAGGCCTGAAGGGACAGACTGTCAGCGTTGCCGACTCGGCGACTTTCTTTCTCTAGATTTAGGGACTTTTAAAGCTGGTGCTGCTGGCTACTTTCATTGGAAAAGAGTTCTGGGCTGGGTTTCTCAGTTGGATACTTTTTCAAATCTAGCGTACACTTTTCTCAAGATTACCAACCCTAGCTTTAACAATAATGCACCTTTGTGTGTACATGTGTGTACCTGTGATATCCCAGAGTTGCTGATCTCCACCATAATGTAGCAGATCAACTGAAGGACGAACAGTCCGGCATCCAGGCGGCGAAGGTAGAACTCATCTTCCATGCCGTCATCTAGGATCTCCCCCCGACGAACCATCTCCTGCACACACACAAACACACAAAAAGGTAAACCACACACATAAAAAAAGAACATGTTTTTTATGCATGACGAGGTGAATGAATCACAATTTACTTTCTATTCTTCTCTGCGCCCTCGAAACAGATTCAACAAACACAGAAAAACCAGACACTAAGTTTAATTTAGGTGTTGTTTTTCAGCCTTTTTCTACAAATCCATTTTCTCCATCGAGCAGACACACAGATCAATTGATTTCACGGCTGAGCTGCAGAAAGCGGGGGCTCCGCTGCTGGAGCCTCGCACGCTCACACATGCATACGCGCTCTTGCATAGTTATCCATCTTAACAACCCTGTCAGTATGCCAATAACGCGGCGCTGCCAATAAGCACACAGCCCACATTAATCATCATTAGAGATTAAGAAGCAGACCTGAGGGGGGAAGAGGGGAGTCTGGAGCGTAAACCGTTGGAGTGCTACAGAAACACAGACAGTGTGGTAAATGTTTTGCTGTCAGACAGTTTCACCTCTATGCGTGGACCGCAGGAAGAAAGTTGAGGCCAGAAATAACTATTGCAGTGAGGAAAACAAAGCGAGTAAACTACGGCTGTCAACTTCTTTAACACATTCACGCAACTTGTGATTTTCAGGTTGTAGCGGGCTTGTAAAGCTAGAATGAAGATACTGGCATCATATGAAACTAGAACACCTAAGGAATCCATTGATACCAACCATGTCATACTAGCCTGTCACGAAGGAGGCTAAATGACAAGAATAAATAACAAAGGGGTCCCTTGACAGGCAGGTTGGCCATCTGTAAAATGATTGGATGGGCTTATTACAGTCCAGACTCTGGATTTTTCTTTTTCTCACAGCAATTTATATATTGATTGCTGTCGGGATGTAAAGAGAATTTCAACAAATATAACAAAAAATGCTTCTCAGATAAATTGCCTACCCTAGCTTTAAGGGATAACTTCAGTATTTTGGAACATATTTTCCCATGTTTTTGTGTCTAAGTGACTAATAGAGACAGCACTTTTTGAAACTGGTCTAGTATTGAGGTAGAACGCTGCAGCCGCTAAATGAGCTGTAATGTAATCCTTTGGGGCAACCTGGCACCGTCGGTTTACGTCCACTAAAAGTGCTTGGTTTTTGCCACTGACAGGCTCAGATTGTCATTATAAGTGTCTGGCAACATTATGGAAAGGACCCTACAGAGAAATTAACCCCTTTTCTCACCTTTCGCTTCCTGTTTGTCATTGTGTCATGTGACTTGTTTGACGGAAGAGTGAGAGTTGAGAGAGGAGTGCCACGGGAACATCGCTGTTGTCAGAGTTTGTTGTGTTGGACTACAGAAAGCGTAGCTTAGTGCTATCTAAAAGATGTTCAATGTCATGGCTGAATATTTAGCTGATTTCAACAATGTGGAGGCAACATGACATTTCACAACGAGGCTTCTCTGAGAGACACACACAATAACAAACGGGAAGCGAAAGGTAAGAAAAAGGGTTAATTTCTCTGTAGGGTCCTTTCCATAATGTTGTCAGACACTTCTAATAACAATATGAGCCTGTCAGTGGCAAAAACAAACACTTTTAGTCGACGTAAACTGACGGTGCCAGGTTGCCCCAAAAGATTACATTACAGCTTGTTTAGCAGCTGGCGGCTGCAGCGTTCTCCCTCAATACTGGACCGGTTTCAAAAAGTGTTGTCTCCATTAGTCACTTAGACACAAATACATGGGAGAATAGGGTCCGGGTTGAAAAACACCAAAGTGATTCTTTAAGCTGTAACTTTTCATGGACAGTCCATGTCTTGGCTCTCTCTTAAAAATAATTTCATACAATTGTTAAATGGATTTTATGGAACAATTTATACATAAACTAAATGATTAACATTTCCCAATAGAATTCAACTAGTCAGTTTAGTTCAAAGAAAGAAACTGAGTACTTAGCTGACACATTTAACCTAGGTACTGAAAGTCTATCTTGTAAAATTTCATTATCAACAATATTTTATTCAGGCACTGAGGAATCTGTATCTATTGTAGTCTAGGAGAGGACGGCCCAACACGAAAAAAAAGCAAAACGCGCTACAGTATGTGACACAGTAAATCAAGAAAAAGGGCAACTCTTCAAAGCGTTCCTAATGAAAACAAATAGCTTTCAGCGTCGAGCTAAAGGGTACCACACATGACATTTACATCCCAATGATTTAATCTCAGAGAAAATTAAAGCTTTCAAAAGGCCTTGTCCTTAAAGATCAATTACACTGTAAAACCCAATTATAGCTGTGAAGTTCAGCTCATTAACACGCCTCAATCAAAGGGCAACTCCTGAGGACTACAGTACAAGACTATTCTGGGAAAACCATTTGAGCTGCAGGTTTGCAGAGACGGGATGCAAAACAACATATCCATTTTTTTGTGACATTGCATTCTGAAAGCGGGACGTTATCCCGCTTTAATGGTTTCATCCTGAGAGAAGAAAAAAGACGATACAACTTCAGAACAAAGCCCTACTGTGCAATGTCAACCGCTTATTAAAGATGCAAAACAATGCAGATAATTAAAAGGAGAACCGTTAATAAAGCCACTGCATGTAGGGCATTCTCCTCTGTGTCTCTCTGGGTAAAACACTGGCCCATAATTCTGTTTTATTACCAAGCGGAGAGTTATCACATTGTCAAATAGTCCCAACGCTTGGCCTTGTTGCTGTCAACTAGTGCCCATTAGAGATGCAAAAAAAAAACTTGAAACAAAGCTATTTGAATGTAAACTGTGTTTCCTCTTTCCTTTAAGGAAAAAAAAAGATTCTCAGTTTCCAGGACAACTCTGCTCATTATTCGGAGCCAATACACTAGCTTGCGGCAAGGATGCAATACACAGGATGTAGGCCTAAATGACTCATCGATAGGACACAATACATACATGTGACCCCCGAGGACGAGTGAAAAAGAGCACTGCATATGTATACACATGCTCTACTGTATGTGCAACACACACACCCTGTGTTTGTGTTTTCTCTCATTGGTTTCACACAGGAAGCAAGTCTATATTTCCTGTCGTCCTCATTATCGCTCATGGCCACCACTGCAAAAGCAGAGCTGGAGGCATTTTACCGAGAAGGCCTTGTGGGTAACTCAATTACTGTATATCCACATGTTTCCATTACAGCCGGCAGCATATCAGCTGCAGAGAGATGAGACTTTATCCTGACCATAAGAAACAATGTGGCTGCTGCTGCTTGGTCTATGTGTGGACTGGAGAGATTAGTGGAAATATAGTGTAATGAACTTCAGTAATCAGAAATAAATCCCTCAGCACAATCCCTGGTCTAGGAAATGGAGGTCTCAGGGAGTCCTTAATATGTGGAATGATGGAATGAGCTTAACTTATTGTAACTAACCCAATTGGTGTGATGCTGATCTTTAGTAAATTTACCTCCCACTAACCTGAGTCAACTGTATCACCATGCTTTGCCATCGAGAGTGAGGATAAATGGTTGAAATAGTTAGGAGAGGATAAACATTTTGTATAATGAGGCAAAGTTAATGGATAAAAAAGTTAAATAGTTAGCTAACCATAATGCATAAATGGCTGAAATAGTTATCTTAACCTAATGGATAAAAGATTGAAGTAGTTAGCTAAAATGAATGGATAAAAAAGTGAAATAGTGAGCTAATAGTAATGAATAAAAAGGTGAAATACTTAGCTAATCGTAATGCATAAATGGTTGAAATATTTTGCTTAACTTAAAGGGTAAATATTGAAATAGTTAATATTCAATATTAACTATATTGAAAAGAAATGGATGAAAAGGTGAAATACTTAGCTAATCGTAATGCATACATGGCTGAAATATTTAGCTTAACCTAAAGGGTACAAGATTGAAATAGTTAGCTAAAAGTAATGCAATAAATGGCTGAAATAGCTAGCTTAATCTAATGGATAAAAGATTGAAATAGTTAGCCAAAAGTAATGCATAAATTACTGAAATAGTTAGCTAAAATGAATGGATATAAAAAGGTGAAAACGTTAGCTAATAGCAATGGAAAAATGAATGGATAAATGGCTGAAATAGTTAGCTTAACCTAATGGATAAAAAGGTGAAATAGTTAGCTAATCGTAATGCATAAATGGCTGAAATAGTAACCTAATGGATACAAGATTGAAATTGTTAGCTAAAAGTAATGGATAAATGGTTGAAAGAGACAGTTTCTGCTACTCAACGTGGTAGTAGTCTGGATGCAAACTTGGCAAAACCAAACAAATCATCGATGATTCAATTACATGTAAAGAAAACGTAATACAACATATTTGGATAATGATAAGTGGTGTTGATGAAGGGGTTCATATCCGACAGAGATGCAGGTTACGTCAGACAAAAAAAGCCTGGGAACCACTGATCTAGAGACTACAAGAAATCCTTGTTTAATCAGTCTACCACACTTCAGCTACACATACTGTACGCTGCATGACTGAGGATTTAATTAGAAACCACAAGACGCTAACAGCTTCCACCTGGATTCACCTGGTTAACCTTCAGTAATACAGAAAAAAAAATCATGTTCCTCACGTCATGTTCCTCGCTATAATAATAAATCTTACTGCTGCTACCTTACACTACTGACTTCTAATAATATGCTGAATGCAAAATGTGTCAAGATTTGGATGTAAGGACCAAATTGGCATGATGTTTTTTTTTTTTTCATGTGACCCTGCAGTTCAGAAGCTCTGTTCAGTCTATTTAGTGCACAAAGAATCTGCCTTGGAAAATCGTGTTGTGGTCAAAATAACAGGAGGAGGAAGAGGAAAAAGTTGGGGATGGGGACACTCCTCCTCCTCCTTACTATCAACTTGGCAGGGACTAATATAGTCGTAAGTGCTTCGTCAGCTCTACCTCTAAAGGAGAGAGAATCTACCCCAAAACAGACCAAGAACATATTCGGTGTACAATTTTCAATGTCTATGGGGTGCAAGTGTGGCTTGTCAAGGCAAGAAAAGTCATGACATCTGCAACGGAAGATCAAAAGAAAGAAAGAAAATGACAGTTAAGCTTAAAGGTGTGACAGAAAATGTCATGCTAAGGCATGAGTGAACAGATATAGTTTTTCTTGCTGCTACTATCTGAATGAGATAGAAGGGCTGAAAGGCAGCAGAGCTAAAAGCTTAAGATGTAGAGCGCTCATCAGAAATTAACTGACAGGTGCAGGGGGTGTTAAGAGCTGGTCGTGAAATGCATTTCCTGTCTGAACTAAATAAATGTAGGCACCGATCAGAACTATAGCAAATCAGTGGTCAAGTCTTAGTTGATGTCTCCTCTTTTTCAGTGCTTTTGCACATACAGTACATTTGGATATCTGGAGTACCTACCATCCAAGTTAGTTTTTTTTGTGGGCTGCCTGGATCAGAAAACATGCGATTCAACGAGCCATTCACATTTGGCTCCCCTTCCTGTGTCACATGCGGGCTTCATCATGCTGTGTTCAGACCAAGAGCGAAGTGAATTTTCGCCTCGCTTTACTCGCGGGAGTTGGACTGCCGGTATCGTTTGTGTTCATTTGCGCTAGACGCGCCAGAGAGGAGAAGGAGCTCGTCTCCATGGATACCAACAACTTTTTTTTCCTGCCATCAACCATGGAAGAAATAACCGTTGTTGCTGCTTTGTACATGCTGTGGAAGTCCCAGATATGTCAGAAAAAGCAAACGCTGGCGTGTCTGGGTTCATAACATCACCCGGTGGCGAGCTGTATTCACATAAAGTGACATTGCACTGACTGTATCTAGAAAGCCACACATCGTTACTGCGGTACGGACCCAAAATAAAGACATTGTGCTGTGATTTAATTGCAATAAACAGATCAAAAGAATGCGGCATAATAATGACGATTTATAAAAAGTATGAATTCATGCTTTGTCAAGTCTGTCCGCAAGACGACAGGCAAACAACTTTTAAAATGCTTGTTTTCTGAATGGAGTTCCGATCGATCAGTGCCAGTGCCAGGCACAACCGTATGTGTGTAACTTCAGTAAGTTGCCGACAGACCGTGTGTGTGTTGTCGGTGGCGTTATAGCTGTGAACGTAGCTGTAGCAGACAGGGTGTGTACAGTTTATTTGTCGGTGAATAAATGCTACGAGGCTACTACAACTCCTCCACTCAAGCAAGCTATAGACGGGAGCCAACTTCCTGTATCCGTAACGCTGGCTCAGACTGTCTTACCGTGGGCTCTTAAGGTGGACCAGCTTTTCTCCTTCAATTGACGAGTTTTTCTCAGCTTTTTAATTAATTATTAACATTTATTTTAACCGTTTTAACTGATAGCGTTAATCGGTTAAAATGCTTAATGTCGGTTAACGGTTAATTATTAACATCCCTACTATGCGGGACATTTACTTTTGTAACCTTTGACACCTGCAATAACCCCTCCCTCTTAGCTACTCTCTAGCAATAAGTGGACTTGTCAACGTGAAAAAAGAAAGAAAAACATTTTCAAATAAGGTCTTAGTCAAGTCAATTGCTGCACCCTCCGGGGAGCTTCACCATAATAATGGAACTGAGAAAAGATGTTCAACGCACATGATGAATCAAGCCGGACCTTTGAATGTGTACGGGGGGAGGGAAGGTATTGAACAATGACAGGTGCATTAAATATTCATTATTGCGTGCGGTGGAGCCGGACATTTGGGTTATTAAAACCCGAGCCGACGCGGGCGGTGTGGCGGTATTCATTACGGCGGCGGAGTTTTGTCCACTCGCGAGTTTTGACATTGTGGCCAATATCTTTTGTGTGGCAGCTCGGTCCCTGTGGCAAACACCGGACAGAAGAAGCGGGAGAAAGAATAACGTGTTGAAAGGAGGGATTGGACAAGTCAATTACTGCAGCCCCGGGGGAGCCCGGCAGCCTGGCTACAGTACAGACAAAGTAATAAGCAGTGATTTTCAGTCTCAGTCCCTTTACTGTAACTCAGCCGCACGGTGAGCGTGTGTTTTTGTTTGTGCGACGGGATGTGTATGATTTATGGAAGAATGTGTGTTCGGTGCGAGCGTTGTTGCACATAGTTAGAAGCCATGTGCCTGTGTTTGTGCCTGCGTATGACATGCATGTAAGAACGCGTGTCTTTGAACAAGAACCTTTAGCTGGATGTGTGTTCATATGAGTTTGCTTTCCTGTGTGTGTGTGTGTGTGTGTGTGTGTGTGTGTGTGTGTGTGTGTGTGTGCGTGCGGCTGGTTGTTATTCCTGTGCTTTCTTTTCCGCTGGGATGCAGAATTAAAGTGATTTCTTTGTCAGCACTTTGCAAAAACCCACTGTGACTGTATTTGTGTGTGTGTGTGTGTGTGTGTGTGTGTGTGTGTGTAGGACGTAATGCTCTCTATGAGGCTTAAGCAAATACGAGGTTAGATATCCTCATTAAAAACAGAGATACAGAGGTTGATAATGAGGTAAACTTTTGGGGGGAAAAAAAGTGGAATTTTGTGAGAGCGCAAGGCAACATACTGATTTTAAAGTTATGATAATCTCGAAGAAAAAAAAGAGCAGCCCTGTGCTTTGGGGCGCACATCAATTAAGAGTTTGTTCACAAAGTGGGGCAGAGCAAGACAGCAGCGTTACCAAGAGGGAGGAGGTACTTGCTACCAAGAACACCGTTCAGTGTGTGCTGAACTCGGCTGGACGGTGGGAAACAGTTCGTCTGTGTTGAGACTCAAACAGCTTCCTGTTCCTGATCTTTGACAACAACAACAACAGACTAATAGGGCTGTCAAAGTTAACGCCAAATAACATGTTAACGCAAATTTGTTTTAATGCCACGAATTTCTTTAAACGCATTAACGCAAGTTGTGATTTTTAGGTTGTAGCGGGTTTTAGAGCTAGAGTGAAGATACTGGTATCATATGAAATTCACTCTAAGTTGTCACGAAGGAGACTAAATAACGCTCCAAACTCCCGCTAAATTTTGGCGAGGAAAAACTGGCATGACCATTTTCAAAGGCGTCCCCTTGACCTCTGACCTCAAGATAAGTGAATGAAAATGGGTTCTCTGGGTACCCACGAGTTTCCCCTTTACAGACATGCCCACTTTTTGATAATCACATGCAGTTTGGGGCAAGTCATAGTCAAGTCAGCACACTGACACACTGACAGCTGTTGTTGCCTGTTGGGCTGCAGTTTGCCATGTTATGATTTGAGCATATTTTTTATGCTAAATGCAGTACCTGAGGATTTCTGACAATATTTGTCATTGTTTTGTGTTGTTAAATGATTTCCAATAATACATATATACATACATTTGCATAAAGCAAGCATATTTGTCCACTCCCATGTTGATAAGAGTATTAAATAATTGACAAATCTCCCTTTAAGGTACATTTTGAAAATAAAAATGTGTGATTAATTTGCAATTAATCGCGATTAACTTGGACAATGATGCGATTGCATTCTTTCTAATAACCAGCAGGGGGCGACTCCTCTGGTTGCAAAAATAAGTCCCTATGTAGTATGAGGAAATGAGCCTACTTCTCACTTGATTTATTACCTCAGTAAACATTGTAAACATGAGTTTATGGTCTCAATCGCTAGTTTCAAGTCTTCTTCAATACAGCATGATGTTCATTTAGTAAATGATGGTCCTATTTAGAGTCATATAGACCATAAAGCAGGGGATGCTTGAGGGCGGGGCTACCTTGTGATTGGCAAGTCACTACTATGGCGACCTGTCAATCAGGATAAGGGTGTAGCAGCAATGCGTAACCCTCCCCAGCTCCACCCTCTCGTCCAAATACAGTCACTTCTAGCTCCAAAACAACAAGATGGCGACGGCAAAAAAATGCCAAAGAGAAAGAGAGTGTTTGCATTTATTCTTGGAAGACATTTAAGGAAACTAAATATATCACATCCAGGTGCAAAAACCAATTCCAAACTTAACACAGACTTGTGTTAAATGTCTACTGTCAGCTAAAGCCCATCTTTGCTACAGCCCAGTAGAGGAAACACACATTCTAACACACACACACACACACACTCACAGAACACGGCGAGCAAACTGGGTTCTTAGGTGCTAGGAAAGTGCACTCAGGCATTTTACAGTATTGAGGTCGGCCTCGGCCATGTTTTGCTGAGCTTCATCAATCTCCAAGAGCTGTTACCAACGAGCTGAGAGCAGGACGAAGGTTTGGGAAGGAAAAAAGGTGGAGAAAGAGAGGTGAAAGCAGTTGCATTAGAGGGGGAGGAATGATAGAAGAAATAGGAGAAAGAATAGGGAGTAGAAGGACAGAGACGGTGTGAAGGAGTGATGGAGGGAAGGAGGAGGGAGAAAGACAAAAGCGAGAGAGAAATGGAGGACGAGGGGAGACTGAATAGACGCAGAAAGAAGGTGTAAAAGAAGAAAAGGTGTAATTTAGCGGATCATAAGCAAGTAAAGGAAGCTGCGACACAAAGAAAGAGGATATGAAAATTAAGGATACCACATAGGGAGAGAGAAACACGACACTTAAGAGGAGGGAGGAGAAGTAATGAGAAGAAAAGAGGGATGCAAGAAAGAAGAGGAGAAGGGAGTCAAAATGAAGAAGGATGGAAAAGCAGCTTTAAGGGAGAGAAGGAGAGAATCAGAAGGATAGAAAGAGAGGAGAGATACCAAGGTGGGAGGAAAATAAGCAGCTTATTAAAAGGGACTGGGCTGGAGACAGGGAGGAAAAAGCAGCAGCAGCTCTTTTCTTTTGCTCTCCTCCTGAGAAATCTGTGGATAATATGTTGCAGAGGAAAAACATTTTGCTTACCGCCCCTTAAAAACAGGCTTAACTAGGGGGAAAGCAAAAGGCACGGCAGAGAGAGATAAAACACCGCTGCTGACGGCAGCCGAATGAGCCGAGGCCCCGGACAGAACCGGGCCGGCGTCTTTATCACCTTATTTAACATAACATGTGACATTCTGTGATCCGCTGACTTCCTGTATCATCTGGGTTGTTTTCTTTTAGTATTAGAGTTGTAACAGTAGGAATGAAAACTGCAGCCTTTTGCTCAATCCGTTGGGGGAAAGAAAGCCAATCTTTAGTGTGTTAACAGCAGCATCATTTTAGACCCAACACAACACTTTAAAAAAAAAAAGGAATCACTACACTGCAAAAAATATCCAGCAAAGAGTCTCGACTTGAAAACATTTCCTGAAACTACCTTAAAAATCAGGTCAATGTGAAACATTATCCGACCTAAAAAAAGATTTGATATAAGCAGTGAGACAGATAAGAGGGGCTTCATGAGATGACATAATCTGCCCTTAATTTCAGTTTAAGTTAATACAACATGGAGTCTTTAGGGATGAATTCTGCTTCTTTGCACCTGAAGGTCAGTAGGTTCACATGAGGATCCATCATTATTCTGCGTACTTAGATACTGTATAGTTTTTGCACTTCAGACTTAAGTAATTCAACAAAAGAAAAAAAATAATTCACCTATTTTCAAGGTTGGGTTAATTCGTCTTCTCCTGGAAGATGTTTGAAATATGAGTGTAATGGCCATACAGGCTTGCTAGCCGCTGTCTAAAAGGCCTTTACACACCGGGGGCGAGACGAAGAAACGACACAAAATGCGAAATACTTGCCTGCAAATATTATATGTGTAGGGCTTTTATTGTGGCGGGTAAGAACGGAAAAGGTGGATCTGGTCTGCGCTGCCTTTGTCAAGGTTGAAAGGAGTAATAATGTTTGCTGTCCTGGTTCGGACTATGGAGCCCCCGTGTTGTTGCAGCCGCAACTCAACCCATTCTGCACAACCTGATTGGTTGAAGCCTTACGACGCTTTTTTACCACGTAATATTCAGGTTCTTGTGTGAAAGTACTCATGACAAAAACAACAGTTCAAAAAAGGCTTCAGGCTGTAAAATGATGATGTTTAGCACAAAAGAGTATATATAGAGAGACTCGATAATAATGTGTTAAAGCAAATCATTTTTAATGCCACCATTTATTCTGTCGGGGCGCCGGTCTTGTGAGAATATACTGGCACCATATGAAACTACAAAACCTAAGGAATCCATTTGTACCAACCATTTTGGTATATAAAAAATGTTAGGGCTGTCAATCGATGAAAATATTTAATCACAATTAATCACACATTTTTTTATCTGTTCAAAATGTACCTCAAAGGGAGATTTGTCAAGTATTTAATACTCTTATATGGAACAGCAACAACATGGAGTGGGCAAATAAGCTGCTTTATACAAATGTATGTATATATTTATTATTGGAAATCAGTTACCAACTCAAAACAATGACAAATATTGTCCAGAAACCCTCACAGGTACTGCATGTAGCATGAAAAATATGCTCAAATCATAACATGGCAAACTGCAGCCCAACAGGCAACAACAGCTGTCAGCATGTCAGTGTGCTGACTTGACTATGACTTGCCCCAAACTGCATGTGATTATCATAAAGTGGGCATGTCTGTAAAGGTCAGAGGTCAAGGGACCCCTTTGGAAATGGCCATGCGAGTTTTTCCTCGCCACAATTTGGCGCAAGTTTGGAGTGTTATTTAGCCTCCTTAGCGATAAGCTAGTATGACATGGTTGGTACCAATGGATTCCTTAGATTCTATTTTCATACGATGCCAATATCTTAACTGCGGCTTGAAAATTAAGCCGACTACAACCTCCAAAAGATGAATTGCGTTAATGCTTTAAAGAAATTAGTGGGGCGCCATGATAGCTCAGTTGGTAGAGCGGGCGCCCATATAACAAGGCTGAGTTCTACTGGAACCGCGGCACCGGGTTCGAATCCGACCTGCATGTCGCCCCCTCTCTCTCTCTCCTTTTCTAAAAACTGTTCACTGTCCTATCAATAAAGGCTTCGAAATGCCCAAAAAAAATAATCTTAAAAAGAAATTAGTGGCTTTAAAACAAATTTGCATGAACGCATTATTATCGCGCTAACTTTGACAGCCCTAATATATATATATACATATATTAATGTCACAGTGCTAGCGGTTTGAGAGAGTTTGACATGTGGTGGATACAAATTTTAAATAGCCCTTTTTTAGTGTACAGGTATTTTATCACTTTCTACCTGGCTCACAGTACGGCTCTGAACTGCGGAAGGCCAACAGTGTGGCTTCAACGATAGCGGCACACGCAGACAAGGTTTCTTATCACCGGGGTATCACAAAGTCACGCTTTCGCCATCCCGGAGGAAGAGACGGGGGCGCGACAGAAGAAGAGACAGGGAGCGAGAAAAGGAGGGGGAAAAAAAGAGAGGAAGGGAGAGAAAATGTCAAACTGTCTGGCCTTTTCTTGGCAATCCCACCACAATGTCTGTCTGAGAAATTAATCTTCTGTCATCTTTAGATAGGAATCTCTCACACATATCTGTCTCCACCAACACCCTCCTCCCCCTCGTCATTCCCACTCAAATTCATTCTCTCTCCCCTTTTTCTATTCGTCCTTTTCCCCCTTATAAACCATCCACTTCTCTTCTTTTAACTGCACTGGTATTTATTGCATCTCCATCTGCATCATTTCTGGTTTTCCTCCCTTTCCGAGGACAGGATGCTCTTTCTCTCTTTCTCTCTTTCTCTCTTTCTCTCTTTCTCTCTCTCTCTCTCTCTCTCTTTGTTGAAGCCATTATCCCCTGCCTGGCTACTTATCTTCTATCTGTATCCCTCCATCGGTCCGTCTGGCCCACAGCTCAACACACTGACATGCACGTGCACACACACACACACACACACACACACACACACACACGCGTGCGGACAGCTCTAAAGGGCCCTCACATCACAGCTATCAAGCTTTCCATTCCTCTGTAAACTGTCATATTGTTATCAGCAGGACTTTAAGGGGATTTTTTTTTTTGGTCTCTTCCCTCATGGCTCTGGATGTGACACCGTGTGGAACTGCACATCTTATCTTCCATAAAGAGACGACCTTTTGATCACACATCCCAACCCTTTAGAACAGGGATTGTGTTTGATATCTCAACATCTCTAATGCAATTTGAATTTGTTTCAAATCTAGTTGGCGATAAAGAAAAAACAGGAATTTGGGATGGGATTGTCTGGAGTCTGTGTTTTCTGTCAGCAGACTATTCTAAATGGAAGGTTATCGTTTCAGCTATATTTGTTCCTCGGCAGGTTGATTTGAGGCTTTCAAAGAAACGGTTTGTGGAAAGATTAGACCCACGACGAGCTCTTAAAAGGAAAAAAATGACTTGTTTCCAGTACCATTTTCTGTTTAGAGTTTCATAATACTAGTGATCATTACATGTTTGCAGTCGAGTGAGAGTGTTATCACCTCGTTGTTACGCTGTTGTTTTAATGAAAAACTGCTTGCAAGACTGTATGACTCAATACTAGGCTAAATGACTTTAGTGGACATTTTCACACAGCGATGCAGAGAGGACCAGGACCACTCGCTAAAATGAATAAACATTATGATGATGATAACACTGACCAGTGTCTAGCGGAGTAGAATATCACCATATTTAAACCATTAAAGGTCTTTACACACTGGGGGGCGTTTTTTTTCATGTGATAAATTCGCAACTGCGAAAAAAGCGACGTCATTTTTTTTGGAGCGAGGCCGATTTTCTGACCTTTCGCACTTATTTCAAGCGTGTAACTAAAAACCCATTTAAAGACCCATTGACGTCCTGACGAGGGAACCGGAAGTGCTAAAATGCTAACTCATTTACAGGTTTTAGGACTCATTCCTGTAGCATTCTACAGAGTGTTGATTGCTGCATAAGTAAGGGATAATGTGCAGCGAGCGGGTTCATTGTTGTGAAAGAATCCCCGACAGGGCAGCTGCTGGACTCTCTGGTCTCTCATCGCCCTAAAGGGGATTCTTTCACAACAATGACCCGCTAGCTGTACATTATCCCGCTTATTACACGGCTACTTACTTAATAAATCAATATTTAGACACAAAAACGGTTCGCCATAGTCCGACATCAGAGCTGCGCCCATAGCAACGGTCTGTTATAAAGAAATTACAGACCGCAGAATGCCGTGATTGACCAATCAAAATCGAGTATTCAACACAGCCATGTAATAATACTGAATTAAAACATACGGTCAATGTGCTTGAGCCCCGCTACAATGTGCCTTCACATGTGCATTTTAGCCAGTCTGTTGTGCCTTCCCTGTTTGAACGAACACAAGCTGCAGTTCAGGAATTATAGGACTGCATTCTGCAATTACGTTTTAACCATTACTCCTCGGTGGACTTCCTCCTTGGTGGAGGTGTGAGAGCATCTTCTAGATGAGTATCTCGTAATCATTATGGTTTATTATGTTCACACTGATATAGGCTAATAAAAATAACATTCATTTTGTAAGTAAGTGAAAATATTAAACAATGATAGGCTAATTAGGCCTAAATAATTTGAAAGTCTGGACCCCAACAGTGTCTGCTTGGAAAGATTCTGGCCAAATGGTAGTTGCGAGACCCCTGCTGTAGAGCGTCACCACTCCAGACACAACTCCTTGATGGCATTTCATCAGAAGTCAACAAAGCAAAGCTGAAAACTTCAATGTTTCATGTGAATACATCCATCCAACAAGCTGCCTGATACAAAGCCAGAGCACACGAGACAACACAGACAGGAGGCCGAGAGGGTGGGAGGAAAGGAGGGAGAAGGAGAGATGCTTACGTGTTTCTCTCCTTCAATCCTCTTGTCAGCCTGTTGAACAGCCTCCAGGTACTTAAAATGCATCTCCATCAGTCGATCAACCTGAAGAGAGAATCAAACAGAGGCAGACAGAGAGAGAGAGGGAGAGGGAGAGAGAGAGAGAGAGAGAGTGAGAGGAAGCAACAACAAAATAAGAAAATATGAAAGAAGAGAGCACAAAGAAGAGACAGAACGGGAAGAGACTCGGAGGGCAAATATGGAAAAATACTATTTGGGATACATGTAAAAAATAATAATAATTGCATAAATGTGATGTAATAACTTAATAATATACATAAATGCATTGTCCACTCCAGATATGTTAGTATATTTGAGGTGCAATATTTCAGCCTTGTTCAAATGATGTCTTCATTTTCTTCACATTAACTGTTTGCTGCCAACCTCTTAGATTGTTACTGGGAGGGTTTATCAAGCGGGAAACAAAGAAAGGCAAACATATCATTCTTAACATTCTAATTTGTTGTATTAACACATAGTCAAAGACATGAAACATCCCCGTATAAAGAAAAACAAATAACCCGAGTGTGTGGATGATGGAAGTGAGACTCTGGGATGGCAGAGCGGTGAAGAAGAAGACGTCCACATTTACATTTGCATCAAAAAGTCACGCGTCCTATTAAAAAGGCCCTGAGCAACACACTGAATAATAGGAGACATTTTTTGCATGTGTGAGGGGAATTGTGGGAGTAACAGAAAAAGAAATTGCAGCTGAGATGTCAGGCTTCATATTTCAATCAATTTCTGGAGTTCTGTAACGTGTAGCAGAACGTATATACAGATATAATCACTTGATGAATTTATCTGGTGATTTGTTCCAGCCAAATGTCTCCTGATGTGTCATATGTCTTTAGAAACCTGCTTATATGAAGTAAGTTTCCTTGATAAACAGGCGCATGAAGAGAGTGAGGTTAACAAGTGCTAATTAACACTGAATGTAATAGTTTCAAAATTCTTGTTTTCTTTACCATCCATTTGATCATTACAGTCAAAGCATCCACTTTTGTGTCTTGCAAACATATAGGAAAATAAAAAAAGACAATGTCATGCTGATGATAAGGCCCTTAACAAAAACAATTAGTAGTATTTAAAGCAATTAATCAATGCTATCCACCTTATTCTCGGGGGTGTTGCTATAGAAATGATTGTGGGCGTAACTTCCGGTGAGGTAGCGGAAGCAGCAGTAAGCTAGTTAGTCCCATAGACTAACCATAGTGGTTAACCGCCAACGGCGCTTGTTAAATTTGCATTTCCTAAAATGTCATTGCGGAGCTGTGGTACGGTGTTCCGTACACTTTTCGCCCTTTAGCACCACGCCAGAGAGCCCTGTTGTTGAGAGCCAGACAAGCATGTTTGTGTGTTCATTCTCTGGGGGGAATATCCATTAGACAGTCTGCACTTTGACTGATGTCTTTTGGACCAAGAGTTTCTGAGAAAACTGGTGAAAAGTAAACGCCTCCACCTGTGTACAGAAGATCATTAAGCTTAATGGTGTTCCGTACAGAGCGCATAACATGATTTCAACGGCGATTAATGAAAATTTCAAATGTCAAAATGTTCAATTGATGTAATAGACGTTAACTTTATTCATCTTTTATTAAATAACGCCGCTGCAACATCAATATTGGGCGCAGGATTACGTGCAAACAGCGTCTGTGTTGACAGAGTTGCTGCTGCAGCGCCGAGCAGTCGGTGTGCACCATTGATGTTATAAATGCACATTTTGAAAGCATTTATTCAACAAAGGGTAATATATTTAACAACGTGTGATAGCATAATACTCATTTCATACAGACTACAGTACTGTGAGAAGCATAAATTAAGTTGAAATGTACATTTTTCGCTGCTCTATTCATCTCCCCTCTCAAGCTGCCGTGGGCGCACCTCGCAAACCGACTGAAATCTCACAGGAACAAATGGAATGAAAGAGGGGGAACTGAAGATGACACGCATATACATTTTATGCACGATCTGGAAGTATTTAGTCAGCAATCGGCAGAAAATGTCATCTGTATGAAACATCGTTAGTATACAGAATATGGTTAGTGTACAGAATATAGTTAGGGTACGTTAGTTGGGCTATAAAGAGCAGCGGAGAAGAGACGTCGGGTCCTTAAAAGGACTGACAGCAGTGCCAAAAGAACATCAGCTATGATTTCATGTGTAGGGAGGACACAGCATTGTAGCGTTGGTTTAATGACAGCCAGTTACTTTCACTATTTTCTGTACAGTTTATAATGTAAGGCAGTTTATGGCACGGAGTGCAGGGCAGCATTAGACTAAAAATAGTTTAAGTACGGTTATCTGTGTAGAAAAAAACTAAACTTTGTTACTGTGGAATTACTGATACACCTCAGAGCTTTTCAGATTGTTCATCACTTCACCGTCTGTAGCGACAGTCAATAACGAAGCTAAATATGCTAGTGTAGGTTATCTGAGGCCACTTCTTCAGGTCGTCCTCCCATCCCTCCATAGTAGAAGGCAGGACGTTACTCCCATTATTCACGTAAGGCGTCATGGGGGCTAGGAATAGGTTGGATACGGTCTTCCAGTCTACATGTTTTTAAGCTACCTGGGTTTAAATATTAACATCCAAAACAGACGTTATTTCCAAATTAACACTAGATAATGAAGATTCTAAAGAAAATTGTTATTTATTAAATCATTACGTGAAAGAAACCAAACTGTGTATGCATGAAAAACATGTAGGGCTGCAACTAACTGTTATTTGTATTATCGATTAATCTGCCGATTTATTTTCCCAATTAATCAATTCATTGTTTAGTCTATGAAACATCAAAAAGTAGTGCTCATCAGGGATCATTCCAGAGCCCAAAGTGATGCTTTGATATATTTTTTTCCTCACATTTGAGGTGCTGGAACCAGAAAATGTTTGACATTTTTTCTTGAAAAATGACTGGAACGATTAATCGGTTATCAAAATAGTTGACGATTTGTTTTCTTTCAGTTGACTAATCGTTGCAGCCCTAAGAAAATATAATGAATAAATCAAAAATACAGTGAAATAACCCTGTTTGTGCAGTATGAAGAAACGTGTATAAAGACTTTGATCTTCATTTTGTCTCAAAAGCCCCTGAAAACTTTAAAATCTTAACTTTTATTCAATAACATTATTATTTTCATGATTAAATAAGCAACAATCAAAGTAATATATATATTAAAAGTTTAACACTGAAAAATTCAGCTAGTCTGCTTCATCAGGACTGTGTGCTTGCAAAGGGTCGGGAAGTTAAGCTCGGGAATTTGGGAATTTCTGGCATTCAGCAGCGCACTCTTCCATCACATGCACACATTATTTGCCAGCATCCCAAATGACAACCCTCCGCATGAACAGTGATTACATTACTGGAGTGAATCTATTTTATAATTCTTATGATATTTCAGTTAACCAGCAGATAGTAGCCTAAAGCAAAGTACACAGTTTATAACTTGTTAACACCTTCTGGGTAGTTCTTTAGCTAGCTAGATTGAGCATGCTGTTTGAGGAATTTTAATGAATCTATTTCAATTCATCATTTATTGTAAAACATCTCTTTTATAAAATAGTTGTTCGCTTTAAACCCTAAGTTTGCACACAGCCCTAATTAGGTAACTTGCTAGCTAGCTAACTCACCACATGGCCCATTTCACACTGATTTGATATTTGCCAAATGAATGGATTCATTTGGCAATAGAGTATGTCTGCTTATGATATGGTAAAAGGTTTGCTTCTATCTGCATACGACAGTAGTCTGTTCATGTCAGACCTCGTCTCCCACAGTAAGAACCTGATAGTCAAAATGTGTTTTCAGGGCCTTTAAATGTAGAAAATGTAGGAAATGTTCTGATTCAAGTAACAGCAGAGACACTGTAACCAAAGTATATGGATGTATGACACAAACACCTCAGCTTCAGTAATCTGCTGTCAATCAAAAACAGCAGATACAAAAAAAAAAAAAAGTGAAGAAAGGAGGAGGATAAAAGAGCAAAACATTGCAGAAGATGATGAAAACCAACCTTCTCGCAGTCGTTCTCTGTGAACTTGTTGAGGAGTCGGCTTCTCTGTTGGGACTTGAGATTTCTCAGCATGGAGGCGATGATCGAGCTGACGTGTTCTAAGGAAAGAAAAGTGAGAAGTATAGATGAAGCTTCCGCGTTTATATCGCAGAGACAATACATTTTCCAATAGTTTACTTTTATGGAACGTTTATTCGAATGAGATCTTTCCACACGTGTATTTCCTTCTTTATGGAATCACTGGGTGGCTCTCTCCACTAACACATACAGTATGTAAGCCTCCTACATGATAACACTATACAAAATCGCTCATTGTATTCTTTATAGGGCTGTCAATCGATTAAAATATTTAATCGCATGATTGTCCATAGTTAATCGTGATTAATCGCAAATTAATCGCACATTTTTTATCTGTTCAAAATGTACCTTAAAGGAAGATTTAGAGGAAGTATTTAATACTCTTATCAACATGGGAGTGGGCAAATATACTTGCTTTATGAAATATTATGTATATATCTATTATTGGAAATTAATCAACAACCACAAAACAATGACAAGTATTGTCCAGAAACCCTCACAGGTACTGCATTTAGCATAAAAAATATGCTCCAATCATAACATGGCAAACTGCAGCCCAACAGGCAACAACAGCTGTCAGTGTGTCAGTGTGCTGACTTGACTATGACTTGCCCCAAACTGCATGTGATTATCATAAAGTGGGCATGTCTGTAAAGGGGAGACTCGTGGGTACCCACAGAACCCATTTACATTCACATATCTGGAGGTCAGAGGTCAAGGGAAAATGGCCATGACAGTTTTTCCTCACCAAAATTTTGGGTAAGTTTGAAGCGTTATTTAGCCTCCTTTGCGACAGGCTAGTATGACATGGTTGATACCAATGGATTGCTTAGGTTTTTCTAGTTTCATATGATGGCAGGATCTCCACTCTCACTCAAAAGTGAGCCCGATACAACCTAAAAAAAAAAATTGCAAGCTGCGTAAATGCATTAAAGAAATTAGTGGCCTTAAAACTAATTTGTGTTAACGCGTTATTATCGCGTTAACTTTGACAACCTTACTTTCCTTCTTTATGGAATCACTAAGTGACTCTCTCACACATACAGTATGTAAGCCCATGTGATAACACATCAAGAAAGAACTCATTGTTGCATATGCTTTATTTAAGTAACACATGGGCTACTGTTATGCTCCTCAGTGAAAACAGTGAACTCCAAAAAACTGATCACTGCAAAGCTCATTCACACCCAAACCCAGAGCCCCCCCCCCGAGAAAGAACAAATCGATTAACACGTGATGATTTGCAATTACAGCACGCAGCCGGCTAAGCTCGGCTACAGAGAGCGCACAGAACGAGAGGCGGTGGCTGAATTACATTTCTCACGGTGATAGAGATTTGTCTGTGGCAGCTCTGGGGCCGTTTAGCGAGAGGGAGGTCTTAAAATATGCTAATTGACTAAATTAGCTACAAAAACTAGTTAGTCCCATTAAGCGCCCTTGTTAATACAAATTCAAGCTACGTAAGATGTGTTATCTCATTCAAAAGACCTTCTTACTCACAGGCTGCACCAGTAGGTGACAATCCTCTGTATAATATTTCTCTATTATATTGAATGAACAATACACCGGACACACATGGGGGGGGGACAGATTATGAAATTGTAAAATCTCTGGATACACAGAGTAGAGAAAAAATGTAATTGGACTTTATCAACAAGAGGTCAATATCCTCTCTCATCGAGGCTTTGCAGTTGCTAAGCAACAAGAGTACAGGAATCAATCCCATTTCTGCTTTTTAAAAGGGGTCGTGTTTGCTGTCGGCTCCCTTTGTGCAATCCCCTACGACCCCGCAGCGCCCTTTCTCACAAGACGTGAAGGCTGAGAAATCTAAAGGCTGTAACACCTGCCAACGTCAAATCTTTCGGAACGTACACCTATCCATCTATATTATAAATATGACCAGCAGCACAAAAAGGCAGGAGAATGCACGGAAACACGATACAAAACAAACCGGAGCCGTGCTCCTATAGAATGAAGTTCCATTATAGAAAGTATATCCTACCAGAAGCTGAGGTAAATCTAATTTCTGTTAATTACTGCTGAATCTGTGAGCCAGAATCCTTCAACTGAGAGAACGAACTGTTAATTTGAACTCTTAAAAACTCTTCTGTTCTCCTTCTTACCATTAAACTGAACCCCTCAATATATCCCTCAAATATCGCAACATATTTTGTATGGATTGCCATGAAATGTCATGATCCCCAGAGGATGAGGCCCGCTGACTTTGGTGATTCTCTGACTTTTCTTCTAGCGCTACCAGTATGTTGATTTTATTTTTGGTAGAGATATTCATGTTCTGCTCCGGATGAATTGTAAACACTTTGGTGATCTCGCAGCTAGGCTTGGGGCATTATTACGGTATACCACGCAATTACTACTACGCAATGATTTATAAGAGTGTCAGTGTAAGAAGTTACAGACAGTAGCTTTAAATAGGCATAATGATATTGTCTTGTGTCGACCGCAGGCCCCGGAATTGAATGAAATCGACATAACATTGTGTCAGACTTTGTGATATCAACAAATGTTGTCATATATATATATATATATATATATATATATATATCTGTTCAATGGCTTGTTAACACAAATAGCTAAATCAGCCAATCAAATGGCAGCAACTCAATGCTTTTAGACATCTAGACGTGGTGAAGACGACTTGCTGAAGTTCAAACCGAGCATCAGAATGGGGAAGAAAGGGGATTTAAGTGACTTTGAACGTGGCATGGTTGTTGGTGCCAGACGGGCTGGTCTGAGTATTTAAAAAACTGCTGATCTACTGGGATTTTCACGCACAACCATCTCTAGGGTTTACAGAGAATGGTCCGAAAAAGAGAACATATCCAGTGAGTGGCAGTTGTGTGGACGGAAATGCCTTGTTGTGATGTCAGAGGTCAGAGGGGAATGGGCAGAGTGGTTCGAGATGATAGAAAGGCAACAGTATCTCAGATAACCACTCGTTACAACCAAGGTATGCAGAATACCATCTCTGAACGCACAACACGTCCAACCTTGAAGCAGATGGGCTACAGCAGCAGAAGACCACCTGGTACTAGCAATGTGTACCTAATAAAGTGGCCGGTGAGTGTATATTGTCATCCAAAAAACTCAATACAATATCATATCGTGATGAAACTTGTGATTTACACCCCTAGTCGATAATGAGTTTACTGCCTTCCAAACACATTTTCTATCGTCTTCGGGACGACGGGACACCACTGGTCTCGAGTCCTGACGGTACCTGCGGTGTCAAATGTGTACCGTCACGTTTTCAGATTTTGGCATCGTCTTGGTAATGAAGTGTCGGTTCTCGCGACAACCCTAGACATTAGCATTTAGCTCAAAGCACCTGCTAGCATGGCTGCAGATGTAGTCTTGTAGTCTCTCATAACCCCTTAAAGAGTACAAATAATACTAATACTTGAAAGTAAAGTATTTTTAAGGGGTTTAGTTTTCACCTTTTCCAATTAATGGTCATTAAGGGATCTAAGGCTGCCTGTAATACAAACTATTTGAATTTGAAGGTGGTGAATCAATGGTTAATTAAGGGGGTTTTGTTTAATAGTATCCTCCTCTCTACATGTCTGTAAAAATCATGAACATTACAACACCTGTAAACTGTAAATGCCCTTCACAGTTTTACTGGCTGACTAAGTGGTTGACTGGACTGGGATTACAGACAGTTAAAACTGTGTGCTCTGGATGTACACCAGGTAGTTTCAGTCCAAGGTCCCCTTATTTTAATGCAGACAACCTTATTTCCTGTACACAATGACAAGGAGGCTAACTGCCATTTCCGAAAGGACGCTACTTTATCAACTTGATCCGAGTGGTAATTGATGTCGCCACCTCCACACCCTGCCGGGGGAGGCTATTGATCACTGGCTGTGGAATGTTCTCTCCAAAGAGTTTAAAACTTAACAGCGGCCGCTCCGCCGAGATCCGTGAAGGGGGCGGAGGCAGGATTACATCTTGAGTACAAGATGGAGGGCAAGGCCGAGTAAAAAGAGCCTTTAGAAAGGTGTCCAATCAATACCTCATTTACATGCTTTGCTGCACACTTAAATCTTGAGTATAAAAAAACAAAAACAAAAACAAGGAACAAACAAGGAACAAACAAGAAGCCAAGAATCATTTCCATCATCTCTCTTTGAGAGTAGCAACGTCTGACGAGCGGGTATCAGCTTCGTGCAAAGCAGCGGAACAAAAACACTGACACATCTCCGACAGTATGATAATAATGCACTTAGCGTGTCTAGTCTGATAGTCTGTAGATATGTAGCCTATAAACAAGATATGTTTTTATAAAATACAGTTGTACAGACAACTGGAAGTTGGAACTAGTTCACAGTCAACTTTTGCTTGAGGGATATTTTGCATTCAGATAGCACTATGCGTGTCCAAACGCTAGCGTTCGCTCATCCTCCATTAATCATTCACCGTTTGCCTCATCTTTGCCCCAAAGGGATCCACAGCCCTAAGTTAACATGCAAATAACCCTGAGTGGCCTGGATTCATTTATTGATTGACAGCTGAAGGAAGTGCTGTGTAGTTGTGAATGACAGAGGAGAACCGATAGGAGGTACTTCACCGAGAGACTGGACAAACTGTGCCCTGGGGAGAGCGATCAGCCTCCCAGCACCACAGGCTAACCTTCCAGGAGGTTATAGACACTTCATTCACTGTCTGAAGGAGAAGGAAGGAATTCTGGTTCTGAACTCTCAGAGGAAGAAGTGGGAAGTCAGGACACATAATTAACAGAACGCTGGTGTACATACTATTGTAATTGTCTGTTTAAACATTCATCATAATGTATAATTTAGCAAAGTCAACACAAGTGACAACATCTTGATGTAAAGTCCAGAACACACCGGCAGTGCACAACGGGCATCAAAACAGCCAGCTTTAATTTAATAGGAGTAATTTATAGTTTCCTGACTGTGGTGTTGAAATCAATGTTGCAAAAGAGACCTGCAGAAATGGAAAGCTAGAATGAACATGCCAGAAAGGTGATGTTAGAGTGCTTTGTTTTCTGATTATTTTTCTGCTTTTGTATGTACACACATCTCACTATAAAGCGAGGAATCTCTGTCTTTCTGTGAGTCCTTCGCATACCTGGAGAACCGCTCATCCGATCTACTCCACACTGTGGTGTGTTGCTGAGGATACCACGGAATTTGGTGCAATTTGGACCGGCGACATGTTCTATATTAATAAAGGATTGAAGAGACAAGCAAATGGCTCTCTGCGCCGGACATAACGTTAAAAGCGAACTCTTCTTCACCTGGAGTCAACGAGCGCCGAGCGCTTCTCGACACTGTTGCAAGTGGCACTTCCTCGGGGCCGAGCAATCAGCTCGCTCCGAACGGCCACACGCTCTCAACGGGCAATGCACTAGTTTAGACAATTAGCCTAGTCTCTCTTTCTGTATCTTGCTCTTTTTTTAGAACAGTCATGAAAAGAAAATTCCAATGCTCAGTCTCCATATTAATACTACTGTAGGGGCCACCACTGCTTATTTACTACTCTGAATGCTGTACAGACGTTGTAGCAGTCTCACGGCTTGTGTTTCATCAATCTGCTTCATTAAGCACATGCAGCAAACTTCACCCTAATAATTCCTGGGCCACAGAAAGTACAACCTATAGGCCCATTTGCACTTCAGGAACTTTACCTGGGGACCAAGGACCTCGTGAGGAACTAAGGAACTAAACCTGCGTTTTGACCGGGGGGGAACCAGGGACACATTCAGTTCCTGTAGGATAGTTCCAGGTGGCAAAAAGTGCTTCGGTAAGTTCAGGAACAGTAGGGGTGGAAGATGCAGTGTTGAATGTTGTTGATCAGTCAAACCAGAACGGTATTCTCTCGAATTAATGCAAAACTAGGGGGGGGGGCGCCATCATGGAACCAAAAAATATAAACTATAAAGTAGGGCTGTCAAATTTAGTAATAACGGTAATTCATGTTAACGCCACTAATTTCTTTAACACAATTAATCTTTCGAAAGTTGTAGCGGGCTCAGTTTTAGAGCTAGAGTGTAGATATACTGGTATCATATGAAACTAGAAAACCTAAGGAATCAATTGGTGTCATACCAGCTTGTCGTGAAGGAGGCTAAATAATGCTCCAAAACGTGTGCTAAATTTTGGCGAGGAAAAACTGGCATGGCCATTTTCAAAGGGGTCCCTTGACCTCTGACCTCAAGATATGTAAATGTAAATGGGTTCTACGGGTACCCACGAGTCTCCCCTTTACAGACATGCCCACTTTATGATAATCACATGCAGTTTGGGGGCAAGTCATAGTCAAGTCAGCACACTGACACACTGACAGATGTGGCTGCAGTTTGCCATGTTGTGATTTGAGCATATGTTTTATGCTAAATGCAGTACCTGTGAGGGTATAAAGGATTTGTATAAAGCAAGCATATTTGCCCACTCCCATTTTGATAAAACAAATCTCCCTTTAAAAGGTACATTTTGAAGACAACTATGGACAAACATGCAACTAATTGTGAATAAATATCAATTGACAGCCCTACTATTAATCAGAAATCTCCCTCTTGGTTTCTGATATATTTCTTCTAAATGGTGATCATATCCTTACCTCGTAGAATATTAAGTGTTTTCAGGTAAAACCTTCATATACATCTAAATATACCGCATCATATTTCATATAGAAACAGAAGATGACGAATCCCCACCAGAGGAAAGACCAAACGTGAAGATGTTAATTAGATGCGTCTTTACACAGGGATCTAACAGCAAATCTCTCCCCCTGAAACACACTAATAATAGGATTACACAGCATGACTCTGACAACACAGATTACAATCGAACTTGAATCATGTAAAACGTTACTGATCTCAATCTGAGCCGACGGCGCTCGGCGCTTGGGAGGGGGAGACGATCAAATGAGAGCTCCATTTGATTCTCTGCTTTGGACTGAAGACGTGTGACGCAAGTTTTCATCATTAAATCCGAGATAACCAAGTTTCTCTATTACAGCCACTTATCTAGTCTCATATATACCGCTATGTAGTCATGCTCTCTAAATCTCCATTTGTTAATATCAGAGGATAGATACTGGTGATAAAGTAATGGACTGATTAAATTCTGTCTTTTTATCTTTGTAATGAAACTGCCGTCATTTGATGGGGGAAATGTTTTAATAAAAGCATCTTATTTCCATCTTTTTTTTCTCCCCCCTTGCTTCATACTTCCAACACAGCTACAGAGCCACAATTTTTCCTAATACAGGTCTCTTTCTGCTAGCATTGCCTCCGTCATTACCTATTTTAGTGCATTCATTAGAAAATAAGGGTCACGACAAGGGCGTTCGCTACACTCCAAGGTGTTTGCATGGTATTCAAAACATATCATCTACAAAGCCCCCCCCCCCCAGAGAGCCTCTCCCTTATGCGTTCACTCTCTCCGCCAAACAAACAACCACATGCACACAAGTGCACAAAGCAAGATTCTTCAGAGTTGGAGCCGGAGCTATGACTATTGTGCCTCCGCCATGTAAATTAGTTGTTTACTTCTGCTCCCTCTCGCAATCGCTCGCATCATTAGCCGCCTAAATATAACAACCGGCTGCCACCAATTTCCATCATGCAACCTCATTCCGCTGGTAATGACAGAGCAACATACACCAATAAACCGAGACCCACAAAAAAACAAGGTGAACAGCAAACGGTGTCGTGACATAGAATATTCATGAGCGGAGAAATGTAATTTGTTGTTTGGATTTTTTTCTTCTTCTCTTCTATCCACTTACGATGTCTCTATTAATTATGCCGTTCTGTATGCTAATATGGGCCCCGGCAATCCCTGGTCATTTGGGCTGTGTCAATTTCAGAAAGGATTTCACGGGGATCAATCTATGCACTGAGGTTTATGATGGAGAGGGGCCGCGGAATGAATGTGAGAGAGGAAGAGGGCTAAGTACGGAAGGACAGAGAGGTCCCTACCTTCCTAATTACTTTTGTTTGAAGCAGCTGATAGTTAATTAATCTACGGTGTTATTGTGTTATTCTGGAGAACCACTTGATTCGCAACATTTTCAATTAGCAGTCTGAGAAAGAGGGTTCACTCAATACACCTTATATTATATATGACAGGCATGTCATTACAGCCTATAGCTGTCAGGCAAATCAATGGAGGCATGATGGGAAATCCTATACAGGCTGCGTTCACTGCGGAAAACTCATTCCAGAATTGCATTTGCATGTTTAATTGCTGAAACTGTTCGTTTGTATGGTTGAATACGGGCTAATCTGCTAGATGATGTATGTGTTGCACTCTCTAGCGACACCACGATTACTTTGTCGGCGCGGTCAAGCTGAATGCACGACAGCACAAATGGTTGAACTGATAAATTAGCAACCCCTCTTTTTTTATTTTCCCCTTTTTAATGTTAGATAATACGGGCTACTCGTGTGTATGGAGGACCGCAAGAATCACAGAAAAAGTAATAAAGCATTTAATTAATTAATTAATGACTAATTGTACAATAAAAATAGGAATGAATACTTTTTTTTCAAATTCATTATTAATCTATAAATAAATGGACTGAATTACAAAGTATTTCATTATTTGTCATTTTAATGGCCAACGAAAAGAAGAATTATAAAAATAATTTACAGATGAAATATGAATCATTAATAAATATTTCAAATTAAAAAGGGATTTACAAAAACACCATAAAACCGTCAATAAGGATTCAAAACACCTCAACTATCCCTTTAAGCCATAACTGGGGTTTATGATTATAAGTCAACAAACTTCTTCTCCTTGCACTGTTGATCAGATGAAATACACATGAATTTGTGTGTGGAATTAGATGTCTAAATCACGTATGACCAAAAGCATTTGACTACATTTTAACTTGTAGTACAGCAGGTTTTACAAGATGTCTTGGACATATTTGCTAGTAAAGAATTAGTCTATATGTACAGTATATATGGTAATTACTGTGAAGTTTACATAGTTGGCTTTGAAGTATCCTAAACTACCTTTACCATTTAACTTCCAAGCAGGAGGTGTCAACAAACAGAGCAGCTGAGGCCAGCATCATACCAATTTTCACCTCTCCAAAACAAATACTCCATACATCATCATCATAGTGTGGCTCTCAAGATACAGTTTTGGTTGAGAAACACACACAAATCTAGACCACACCTGCCAAAACCTCACAGGGTGAAAGAGCCTCTAGGGTGGATTTCCACGTCTCTTTTCTCTCATTCTCTCATCGTCTCTTTTAAGTGCGTGTCGGACTTGCCAGGGGCTTCAACACACAGGGGGGAGAAGGTTTGACTGTTAGGACAGGTTATCTTCCACACTCTTCCTCCTGCTGCTCGAGGAGGTCAAAGGTTAATTCATCCAGTCCCTGGGTGAGACGGGACACAATGGAAGACAATTTGTTCTCTCCTCTGCGGGGCTGGGAAGCCCCACCGGATGAACCAAACTTAATTAATACAGACAGAGAGAGAGAGAGAGAGAGAGGACGGGTTCCACATTTTTGGACGTAGGTGATCAAACAGAGAGCAGAGAGATGGACAGAGTTTCTACCTCTTTTTCTTTCCGTCTCTATTCTGTTTTATTCTCTCGCCCTGAATCGCGCGGACGTCCTACCCCTTTTCTCTCGCTGGCTCTTGTTTGCGCTTCCTATCTCTCACTCAGAGACAAGAGAGGTTTGAGAGCACAGGCAGGAAAATCAATCAAGATTGGATTGATAGTGTAAACTGACAGGCCCGAAGAGGCAGCAACCCGTGATACATGAGCAGATTAGGATCGAGTGTGTCTGCAGGAAACGGGCGTGACTACACATTGCAGAAAACTAAAGCGGGGGGGGATTAACCCGTCGTGATTAGTGCAATTACTTAAATTAGTGCAGTCGGCAAACTAAAGATTTAATTACTTGACAAATAACAAAAATTATGAGATTTGAAGGACGTTAGAAAAGTAGCCCAAACACTGTCAATCATCATCTTCACCATCATTACCTCACGCATTATCATATTCACCACAGACTGAATAGAAGAAGTGGACGTAGTCACCGTGACGTCATCCATTGGTTTGTGGACTGCTGTTTTAAAGCCTCGAGTTCGCCATGTTGGTTATTTGCAACCACAAGTGACACGAGATGGTGGAGCCAAAGAACGTATATGGCCAAGAAGTGATTCAGTCAACTGTTTGTTCCATTGCAACATCAGCGCCCAGCAGCAAAGGTACGCTTCTGCCATTTAGGAGAGCGACTACCAAAAAGTGAAACCAAATTATTTCTCTTCTATTGTAATATTCTACTGAAATGGCCTGTGTTGAACAATAAGATATTATAAATATAATAAGCTTTTTCAGTCCAAAATGGCGGCAGCGGCTGTTGTGGAGTTTCGTCTCTTTGCTTCTATACTCTTTGGTGGAGCTAAGTACAACCGAACGCTGAATAAGACATTTTTAGGCGACCAAAAAGGTTGTAATTAACTTTCATGAACAGAAAAGACACTGTGAAAGGGTTAAAGTTGGAAGACGAAAATGCGGACTCCCAGACCGGACAACACCGTGGTAAGCTTTTTACCTGCATTTACACTTCAAAAATCATAAAAGTGCTGGTCATTTGCTAAGATTATCTTGCTGAAGAAAACGTGTAAGTATCATAAACGTTTGTTTGACACAGAGCTTATTTTCTGCAATAATCCAAAACCCAATGGAAAAATCCCATTGGCTTTGTGTTGAAGGAACCAGGGCGATGCTAACTTCCTGGCCAGCCTACAAATATACAGTATGTCTTCACTTTTCAGACCCCGGAGCTGCTCACTGATGTTCACATTATAACGTTTCAATAGATGTTACATGGAACCTTTAAAAGAATGCCATTTGGTGCTGATCAGGTAAGAGTTAAATCTGTACATATTTGGAATAGTTTAAACAAATTGCATGACTAAGAACAGATTTTTCTCTGGAAATATATTTCACTGTCACCTGTCACTTTTACATCCTGCTTAGCTTTCATGTGCAAGCAAAGCTCAAAACTCTGCAGGGCATGTACTGTATGCGTTTTACAACTAAATCAAATGCTGCCAATTTAAAATGCTCCCAGCCCTTATCTACCATTCGGACCACCGTTGGTCCTGAACACAGCCTGTTGCAAGACTCAGTTCTCAGCAAATGAAAAAAAACATGGAAATTATTTTCCAATAACTTCTCTCATTTTTCAGGCATTTGCAGCGCTTGAACTAGTCCCCAATACCGACTTCCCAGGGCACTAGGGAAATAAAACCTGATTTCCAAATCATATTTACATTGTATGTGTGGAAGCCATTGATCTCAAGCAACTGGTGTGCTTTTACCCCGGTGGATTGGTTTCCATTGGTTTGTTTCCTTTATCCGTTTGTGACATTTAATCTGCTGCTGATGGCATTTAATTGAAAAATAGTGCAATGATGTCACGCCTCTGCTTTCACTGCTTGGCCCGACAGGTCACACCACTATAACAGGTCAAAGCAGCGTTTTTGCAGCTGCCTTCATGAAGTCGTTTGCTGTCACCTTGATCTAATTAGTGACTGACCTTCATGCTCCTTCTCTGAAGCACCGGTTTTCTTCATCTTCTTCGGGGTTTTCATGAAGAGTGGAAAGATGGTTCGCAAGCCCAGGATGTCCACGAACTTATGACAGTTATCTGCTCCCTCTGGTCCGATCATCCCGTGGTCCAGGACCTTCATGGCGCTGGTTCGAGACATTTTCTTTTCTCTGCAGCAGAGAGAGAGGAAACAATGCTGATGTCAGAGTTGCTTATTGTTTCAATAGGTATAAAGAACATGCATATTTGCAATGAAGCACCCTGAAAAGGTGTCAGTAAAGATAGCTGCCATAAAAACTTTTGGGTGATCTGGCAATAAAACACTATTTTTACGTATTTATTTTTAAAAAATCATTTCAGCCTTGAATTTTATGCTCTTATTTCTAGCAGTATTACTCCTAAATAATATGAATATTTGTTTATGGGAATGACTGAATCAGCTAATGCAATACAAGTGGACCCTAAAGTTTTACATTTTACCTTAGTACTTAAAATAATGGGTGGAACAAACATGGCATTTTACAGTGATGCTGCTACAAAACAAAATTGCAGAATTTTAACAGGAAAAAAACACTGGATTTAATTGGAGTTTAAATATATTATAGGGCTGTCAATCGATTAAAATATTTAATCCCGATTAATAGCATGATTATTCATAGTTCAACAAGTTTGTGAAGTTAAAGGAACAACATGTGACATTTCTGGGGATCTGTTAGCAGAAATGCTTCATGTTTTCATTGGTGTGTAAACATCTGAAAATAAGAATCATGTTTTCATTAGCTTACGATGAGCCTTTCATATCTACATAGGGAGTGGATCCTCTTCACGGAGTCCGCCATGTTGCTCCGCCATGTTTCTACAGTAGCTCAGAACGGACAAACCAAACACTGGCTCTAGAGAGAGCCTTTAGCATTGTTACGTTACCTTCTCGACACGCTTGTGAAACTGCGGTAACGCGATATGTAGAGTGCAACACCGTGGTACCGCCAGCCGCTGTCCGACTTCTGAGGCTCCCAAAGTGGTGTTATTATGGTATGGACGGCCTCTGAGCGAGGCTAACGGCGTTACCACGGTTTTGCACTCGGCGGCTCACGTTACCACAGTCCTGGATAAAAGGAGGAGTGAGCGGAGGGGTATTCAGTTGGTTGCAATCTGCAACCACACCACTAGATGTCACCAAATCCTACACACTGTACCTTTAAGAGAGTTTGGTGACTACAAACTTGGAACACAAACAAACCTCACAGTAAAAAATCTGACAAGTTCAAGATAAAAATTTTCTTGCATGAGGCACATTGAGATTTGATCACTAAAAATTAAATGAAATTCTGCCGACTACACACATCTCCACTCTCAAAATATATTTAATTTATATTAGTTTGAGTTGTCAGCCCATCAGAGTCCAGCAAACTGCATATGAGATCATATGAGAAACACCCAAAAGCAAAGAAATGTCCACAAATATTTCTCTCATCCACTAATCGACTCACAGTTGAGCTATGACAAAATCAGAGTGTACCTTGAACTAAACTAATTATTACTAGTGCTGTCAATCAAATAAGATATTTAATCGCGATGAATCACATGATTGTCTATAATTAACTACAATTAATCGCACATTTTTTTATCTGGTCAAAATGTCCCTTAAAAAGGGAGATTTGTTAAGATTTTAATACTAAAATAAAAAAAACATGCTTGCTTTGGGCAAATGTATGGTTATATTTATTATTAGAAATCTATTAACAACACAAAACAATGAAAAATATTGTCCAGAAACCCTCACAGGTACTGCATTTAGCATAAAAAATATGCTCAAATCATAACATGGTAAACTGCAGCCCAACAGACAACAACAGCTGTCAGTGTGTCAGTGTGCTGACTTGACTATGACTTGCCCCAAACTGCATGTGATTATCATAAAGTGGGCATGTCTGTAAAGGGGAGACTCGTGGGTACCCATAGAACCCATTTTCATTCACATATCTTGAGGTCAGAGGTCAAGGGACCCCTTTGAAAATGGCCATGGCAGTTATTCCTCGCTAAAATTTAGTTCGGAGTGTTATTTAACCTCCTTCACGACAAGCCCATTACAACCTAAAAATGGCACATTGCATTGATGAAATTTGTGCCGTTAAAACAAATTTGCGTTAACTTTGACAGCCCAACTTATTACTAATTTTTCTCATCATGAGCCACACAATATTTTTTTTTAAAATAGATAATTATTAAAAAAAAAAAAATGCAACTTTAAACAAGATAAAATAAGCAGTTGTTTCCATGTTAATTCTGAAAACTTATTTCAAGGTAGCAAACAAATTATTAAGACTACCACAATAGAAGATGACAAATGTGTGTTCTGTCAAACAAATAAATTATAGTTATATTCATCTGTTTTCCATCATCAAAGCACTGGCACGATAACCGGGACAAACTGTTTCATGCTCCGTCTACACCCCCCCACCCTCCACGCTCCACGCCTCCTCTCGGGAAATGTAGCTGTCTGTCACGGTGTCAATTCCTCCGTTCCCACCAATGACAGATGACAGTGTTTATCTCAGAGGAGGGACACATATTTCAGGCAGTTGAGTCTGGTTCTCCAGACAGACACATTATGTATGATGGACGGCTGGAGAGGCCACGGGGGGAGCGACACACAGTGTACTTTCCGGAGGGAAACTAGGCAATTCAGTTGGGAGACAGGTGACTTAACTCAACACCCCGGTGTTGTGAACTATGCCGTCGACGATATCTGGTGGGTGCTAGCGTGACAGCAGCAGTAGGTTTTTGATTAGACTCAAATTCTAGATGGAGAATCGCTCAGAGATGGCTGGCCCTGGCTGAAGAGTTTATTCACCTTTGCTGACTGACCTGATCAGCCTAAAATAGCGATACACATGAGAATCGCAATATTATGTTTTGCGATACTGTATCGATTCTCCAAAACACTGTATTGATTTATAATTAACCTCTTAAACCCGGCCACTATTCTGTCTTTCGAAAGGGTGCAGCGGACTGAGTTTTAAAGCTAGAGTGAAGCTACTGGCAACATGGAACTAGAAAACCTAACGAATCCATTGGTCATGTCATACTTCCATGTCGCAAAGGAGGCTAAATATCGCTTCAAAGATATGCTAAATTTTGGCGAGGAAAAACTGGCATGGCCATTTTCAAAGGGGGTCCATGACCTCTGACCTCAATATATGTGAATGAAAATGGGTTCTATGGGTACTCACGAGTCTCCCCTTTACAGACATGCCCACTTTTTGATAATTCCATGCAGTGTTGTGCAAAAACCATGCAGTTTCATACATGCAGTATAAATGTGTTATTTTCTCCTATTCTAAAATGGTGTATTTGAATATTTCTGCATACTGGGGTCCATAAACAGTCTTGGAATTACATAAATTGGGTATGACTGGAAAGCTGAGACTCTTGTGGATCCACTGAACCCAATTGTATTCATGTGTGATGATGTTAACCCCCATAATAGCCATTTCACATAGTGACGTTTTGTACTCAAATGGTGGTGTCTTTATACTATGACAGTTTTCTTAAAATTAGATTTAAAAAAAACAAAACGTAATATATCGCAACAATATATTATATAATAATAATATTGAATCGTTACCCCATGTATCATGATACATATCGTATCGCCAGATTCTTGCCAATACACAGCCCTACAGCCTATACGCCCCAAAGTCTGCCCCAAAACATTCTCAGACATGATCAGAAACTTTTTTTTAAAACTACTGGTGCTATACTCCCCACAAACTGAGTATATACTGTAGTGCTTAGACATCTGTAAAAATGGCAGCCGTACATCAGAGTTTTAAGAGGAGGTGTCTAGTCTGACAAACATTTAGCTGTGCCGGGAACTCATCAAGACACCAGGTGTGAAATCTGTATGTAGCACAAGGCTGAAGAGGCCTGGTAGGAATTGAAATGGAGTTTTTGATGGAAAACCAATAAATGTGTCTCAGTGAGTGGAGATGAATTTTTTTTTTTGGATTATGTAGCTCTCATTTTTTTATTTTGCAGCTGCATTGTGTCTTGGTTAGAAAGCAAAAGCTGAAAACTACAATGAAACTGAACAAGTTAAAACTGATAAAGTTAAAGGGACAGTCAAAAAGCAATTTAGTGCTGCACATCCATAAAGAGAAAGATTAAAAAAAGAATCGTTCTTTTTACCATCTTTCTCTGACTGATAAAAGTTCACATCTTTCAAACACCACACCTCAAGTTTGTAAAACAAGCCATCTGTTAAAATGTTCAAAAATCTAAAGCCCAATCTGAGATAACCCTGACGACATCACTATGCCATCAGAATACAGCCACAGAAGTCATTATCATACAACTGTTTTCACAGGCTGAGTCGTACTCCTCGGGAAGAGTAAACTGACCATTTATTAAAAATGACGTGGAGTTTATAACGTAAACAGGTTTGGGTCGTATGTGCTGCTGTATGCCTTTTGGAGAGGTTTTCAACTTGTTTTATTTCATTTCCGTTTTTTGATTTACAATGATCCCTTTTTTTCCAATTTCTTTTATTGTGTTTTTTTATTTTAGTTATACATTTTGCCTTTGATGTCTTACACCGGCTGTGATTCTATAGTTTCTTCTAATATTTTGACTGTATTTTGAATTCAGATGTGTTTAACTACATCCTCGATTTAAAAAAGAATGTTGAAAGAAATAAAATAAAAGTCAGCACAATGAAAGACTGTGAATGTATTATGATTAATGCATTAATGATAATGGCATGATAATGTAGGATACATCTATCTAGTGTTGTGGTGGAGGTGGTGGTGGTATCAATAGGTGAAATACAACACTGAACTATTAATCAATTCCTACATGTGAGGGACCTGCTGTAGGATCGCTGTTTAAAGGGACTGTTTGTCACTTCTTACACGTATAAATCACCCGGGTCGGTGTCCCATGCCCGCTCACTGCTCGCGTGTGGCTACGCTGTTCAGACAAGACTCCAACACAAACTACACGGAAGCACCAAAACCGCAAAGTTCTATCTGGTGAAGCCCGTCTGTTAAAAATAGTTGGCTGCGGTCGGAGGATGCGGGGGGGGGAGGGGGGGGGGGGGGGGGGGAGACCGTAGCTTTGGTCTCCAGGGCCGGAGTCTCTGCTGTACTCTGCTCCTCTGCCTGCTTGCCTTCACTCAGCTCGCTCCACCTCACGTGCATGCGCGCACACTACACACTGCAGAAGACTTCGTAGCTCTGAGAATATCTAGTGAATGTACAGTTGACGTTTGTGCAGAAATAACTGCTGCCGCTCCTCCAGACCAACAGAGGTTTTCAGTGTCTTGTGAAGTGACGGAGCTCCGCAGCGAGAAACGTTATTGTCTCCGACCGGGTGCCGGTGTCTCCCTCCGGCTGCGTTCGGGAGGATGAAGCAGGAAAAAGCCAACACTAGGATCAGCAGTGATTCATGGAGAGACCTTTGTCTGGTCAGCTAACATTACTGCCAAGCAGGTGAAATATAGAGTGATATTGTGGTTTAAGCTGACGTGTGTCGTGTCTCACTGTTTTGGGCGATGCTCGTTCATGTCTATTTAGAGCGAGCAAGCACAAGTATTTGTGAATATCTAAAAATGTATGTTGATTATTTTTACTTTGGCTTTTGTTCTAGTCTCACATGTGGTGTTGCTCGCCCTCAGGTTGTTCGTCAAGTTCTCATAAATATAGATCTTGAACTGAGTCTGTTTTGCCTCTGTTTATCTGCTTGTTTTGAAGTCAGAATATTTCACTCAGTGTTTTAACGGTTTAACAGTTGACTTAACGGCCACAGGTGTCGCTGTTAACAAGCATTTCTGATTCTTACAAACAGTCCCTTTAACACGCAAGTATAAATCCACCAGAGCTTACCAATGTTCATCTTGTTTCAAACAAAGTTCATGTTCTGTGCACTGTAAGTATTTAGAAGTATGAATGAAAGGTATCAGAAATTAAATTATCTTGTATTCTTACAAATTCCAAATTACTTTCTAAAAGTCATATCTCAGCTTGCTCTTTCTCCCTCCCTCCCTCCTTCCCTCCCTCCCTCCCTTTCTGCCTTCCCCTTCCTCCGGTTCCCCGGTGGATGATTTAACAGAAAAGGGGTTTTTGCATCCAATAATGAGATATTGATCGGAGCCTTAAATCTACGTGTCCAATGATGTGATTATCAGCACAGGTGGTGCGGAGGCTGTGAAGGTTTCATAAATGCACGTAATGTGTCTTTATGACTCCTTTAAGGTCACATCTCTGCCTTGCTGCGCTCCACCAACTGTTGATTGATTGGACCGGCAGTCTCGCCAGGCAATATAGCAGACGGACGTGCTGGTCTGTGCAGCGCTGCTATGCTATGAGTGTTCGGATTTTCACAGTGCAGAAAGCACTGGGGGGAAAAGGCTTCAAGAGATGTTCTATACTGGGCTCAACACCGTATACTTTCCTTTTACAGATTAGCACTGAAGCAATTATTGCCCACTTGTTGTAAATTCCTTATTACTGCATGTTGTAGGAGGCTAGTATTACATTGGGAACATACTTCATACATAATGCATTTGTTCTTCTAGAAATTGTGTAAAGAATTTACAAGAGCAAACCTATTAAGTGACACTGATTATACTTAGTAATTAACTACAACAAATATATTCTTGTATCTCTGACTCAACTTTGCCAAAACAATAGCTTTTCAAATATTGACAGTCTGCAATTGTCTCTACATTTTTTGACGATTAAAGTGGTAGTAGGGAGTATATTTTTGGCATCTTTGGGCATAAATTCCATATTAACCTTTCAGCATATTGTAATTCAAGTGTTCTGAGAGAAAACTAGACTTCTGCACCTCCTCTTGGCTCTGTTTTCAGGCTTTAAAAAATCTGTGTTGATCAACGCGGTTGATGGTGTGAGCAAAAGAGCACCACCTATACATATTCAACCTTAAAAGGTACCCTGAAACCACTAGCAGTGCTGTGGAGCAATGTCCTCGTATTGTTTGTATTATGCACGAGGACACACATGCAAGCGCCCGAGCACATGGGTCACGCAATAGAAAAATTCCTGCGGCCAGTTTTAGCCTATTCCACTGATCCAACAGGTGGTAGTAACAGGCAACAAAAATGTAGTAATACACCAAAAAAGTGTAGAAAGAAGAAGACTGCAAGCTTGCAAACCAAGATTTAAACAATGTCCAATTCAATATAAATATATATTTTTTAAAAATCAGCTTTGTCTTATGTGGAAGGAAATGCACTCCAAAGTAGAGTAACCTAGGAGTGAGTGCCAGAGTGGCATTTCTTATAGTGTGCTGCAGCCTCACCTAAGCATGAGATTCATTAGCTGAAGCCCTTCCCCTCTGAGGAAACGGTCCCGATTGGCTGCCAGCATGAGGCAGGAGCACAGAGCGTCGAAGAGGTTCTCCATCATCTCCTGCTCCTCGGCCGTGGACGGGTTGTGACGTTTGAACACCTGAGAGGGAAGGAGACAGGAGAGAGCCCACGAGCGAAGGGAGTGTTTAGAAAGGAAACCCAGGCAGCCATGTTGTTTTTGCATGAAAATGAGATTCTTTGAAACACAGCAAAAGCTTGTGAAATGGTTTTATTAGAGTAGTATGGGAAATGTGGGTGATATGAGCTCCTTTAATGATGAGAAGGAAAAAGCCCAACATGACAAAAACATTAGACAGGTTCATACTATAATTAAGAGAACAAAAGGAGACAGGCTGGGATAATGGAAACACCCACTACCAACATGCTTGTCAGTGGGTAACTATAATTTGTATTTCTGCTAGGGCTGTCAATCGATCAAAATATTTAATTGCGATTAATCGCATGATTGTCCATAGATAATCGTGATTAATCACACATTTTTTTATCTATTCAAAATGTACCTTAAAAGGGAGATTTGTCAAGTATTTAATACTCTTATCAACATGGGAGTGGCCAAATACTGTATGCTTGCATTATGCAAATGTATTTACGTATATATTTATTGTTCAATCAAAATCAATTAACAACACATCCTCACAGGTACTGCATTTAGCATAAAACATATGCTCAAATCATAACATGGCAAACTCAAGCCAAACGGGCAACAACAGCTGTCAGTGTGTCAGTGTGCTGACTTGACTAGGACTTGCCCCAAAACTGCATGTGATTATCATAAAGTGCAAGTTTGGAGCATTATTTAGCCTCCTTTGCGTCAAGCTAGTATGATACAAATGGATTCTTTAGGTTTTTTAGTTTCATATGATAGCAGTGTCTACACTCTAGCTTTAAAACTGAGCCCGCTACAAAAGCCTCCGAAAAGATCGGCGGCCCGTCATATTTTTAAGAGGTTGATTAAAATACATTAAAATTCGCAAGTTATAGTGCATTAAAGAAATTAGTGGCGTTAAAAAGAATTCGCGTTAACGCGTTGTTATTATTGCATTAACTTTGTCAGCCCTAATTTGAAGGCATGCCAAACTAGCCGCTAGGCAAAGCATGTTACTTGATGACATCACCATGTTACGGAAGAAAAGGCGGGACTTCAAGCGAGGTGTTTCAGGCAGTTCAGGAGCAGTGTTTCTGTTGGGGAGAGGAACTCCCTTTGGCGTGGACTTTGCGCTTTGTAACTTTGTAGATCTTTTACATAAGAAAAAAAACTATATAACACACTAAAGGAAAAGGAAAAAGCACAAAAGCATAATATGTCCCCTTTAAGAGCTAATAGGGGGGTATCTATAATTTGTATTTGTGCTCAGAGTAGGTATGAGTGAGGTTAATCGTAAAAATAGGCTTGGGGTTAGACTGGGCTTGGTGTGGACCCACATGTTAGAGTACCACCACTCAGTATACGGCTCATGGTTAGAGCTGCAACGATCAATCCATTAGTTGTCAACTATTAACTTAATCGGCAACTATTTCACTAATCTATTAAACGGTTTGAGTCATTATTTGAAGAAAGAAAAAGTCTAAATTCTCTGTTTCCAGCTTCTTAAATGTCTACGACAGTAAACTGAAAATCTTTGAGTTGTGGAAAAAACGAGACATTTGAGGACGTCTTCTTGGGGTTTGGGAAACACGGCATGTTTCACCCATTTTATAGACCAATCGATTAATCGAGAACATAATTAACAGATTATTCGACAATGAAATAATCGTGAGCTGCAGCCCTACTCAAATCTTTAGTCTGGAGATGCTCATATTTGAGAAATGACTGGGCTTCACCCCCGCGAGGCTCAAATGGATGACAGGTAAATAAGAAAAGGTAGTGGTAAAGCAAACTAAAAATAGAGAGTAAAAACTGAATCTTACAGATAGTTGCTGCAGTAACACATCAATGCCATCCATCTCTCCCAATAACTCTCTGGTATCTGTGGAAAAGAGAAGAAATATAGAGGGAGAAGATAAAAATGGAGTAACAGGACAACAGGGAGATTAAATTGAGATGGTTGCAAAAAAAAAAAAAGAAGAGACATTTAGGGAGCGGAAGGAGGACAGAAAACAGTCTGAGAAAAAAAAGGTTTAAGTGGATAAATGGAAGCAAAAGAGAAAAAGACAAAGAGAGGGAGGGAAAGACAGAAGTGCTACAACGGCATTCAAAGAGCATAAACACTGACTAACACATTGGCTACGAGGGACCTCCAGAGAGAGAAAATGAGGGCAATGAAAAATATATATGCATTATTCCATCTAGGCCTGAGTATTAAAAATGTTTGTTATGGTTACACAACACAATTCTACTTCTTAGTGCTCCCAAATGGCAGAGAGGGCAAAAATGTCTTACATTTAAGGATGTCAACACCCAGAAATCCTGTAAATTGACAGCAGAGGCCTGTGCTACGAAACGAGTTCAACATACCCAGGGTATCTTCTTGTTAACAGGTTTAACTAACCCTAACAACCGCGATCACGCTAAGCGGTCCTACGAAGGTCAACCCAGGGTTTCCCAATCTGGTTATGAGCGCATTCACGTGAAAGGGGCCGGAGTTTGCAGCATGTGACCAATCACAAACATGTCAAATCTACTGTCAGCTGAGCGGCATATTTAAACAAACAAAGAGCAAACTTTAAATATGAGACAAATATGAAGAAGTTAAACACACAATCCAGAATAAAGTAACACGGTTGAAGCTGCCAAATGCAGGAAGGACAGCTGACGAAAGAAAAAAAATGCCGACTGTGTGAATGCGTAAATTAACAGACTTATAATATCACTGCCCCGTCTAGAGCACAATAGATCTGAATAAAATTACTTTGTGTATTCTGTTAAATTGTTGCTCATAGAATATAGAATGGCAAACTGTGAGATTACTTTATTACTCCCTTTAGGAAAATTGAGGCGTGTGACGCTTCTATGCTTCTTTCAGCTGCGTCCCCCGACTCCGGCGGTGTGAAACAGACTTGGCAAATAAAAAATAAATAGAAGAACATAATTCAAAGCGGTAAGAAGACTTACTTTCGTATCTTATAATCACCCACAGCATACATAAAAGTACCGGTAGCAAAGTAACACAAGGCAATGCATACAATCTGTGGAACTGTTAACGCATGACTCCAAAGTCTGTTTCACACCATCAGTGACCAGCTTTCCTTTCTGCATTTGTTAGTTTAAACTGTGCTGCTTTTAGCCTGGATATCGACTTTAACTTCTTCGTATTTGTGTAATATTACCTGAGGATCCTCACACCGAGCTTTGATTGGTCAGTAGGCGGTGCTTTTATACAAGTTGATCACTTATTTCGAACATAACCCGCTCCAGAGCAGGTTAGGTCACACCTAGGAGCAGTTGTGCATCAGTTACCATGGCGATCTAACCCGGTAAGAAGTGAACCACCGTCGAAGGACTGAAAACCCTGAAGGGTTAACCCTGAAGTTACCTCGCTAAACCCAAATCCTGCTTCGTAGTGCGGGCCTCAGTAAGTGGCACGACGTACGCCCACGTTTACCAACAATATTTTGTGCTTTGGATTTGTTATTTTCTCTAGGCAGTAAAGTGTTCATAACTAACAAAAATACAGTGAATCTCCAGGGATAATGAGTTAGTAGAACTGAGATGCTGTTCTCCTTCACAGCAGTAAGCTTTCTTTTTTTTTCTTTTTTACATATAAACCCTTAAGTAAAATTTGACAGTAGGAAGGGATAATTACATTCAAATTAGCACATCAAGGATTTTCCTAAATTGTCATTTTCCTATTAGTAGTTGTGTGATTTGCTTTTCTTCTTACTTCAAGACACTGACAGTATTTTAATAGCGAACATTATTAATGGGAGCATGTTTCCTTTGTGAAAAAAACATTTTTTTTTGTTGAATTTTATTTTGCATTTGAAGGGCAGGAAGGGAGAGGATGAATAAAGGCAGCGCCTGTGAAGAGGAGGAGAACGAGTGTAAAATGAGACACGACTCTCACTGAATATCAATATGGCTTGGACCATTAATGAGAACCTATCCAAGGACCTGATAGTCCTGTGGCTATCTGAGGCTTTATAGGGTTTTAGTGAGGAGGGGGGAAGGGTGGAGAAGAACGCAAATAAACGTGGAGAGAGGAAGAGAAGCAGTGAGACAGGAAGACTGAAAAGCAATTGGGAGAAAGAGGAATGGAAAGATGGAAAGGAGACAAATGGAAACATGGAATCAAAGAGTGATGGAGGAAAATGACAAAAAAGGACAAGAAGAAAATAGGGAGGAAAGGACAAAGGAAGAGACAGGAAGCGCAAACTAAATGAGAGACAGTAGCAGGAGTGGTAATAGAAACAGAGACAGGTGGAGAGGACACATAAAGGAAAGAGGGAAGAGGTAAGAAACAGAAAGAGGAAAGGCTGAAACAGAAGAAGAATAAATGGGTAGAAAAAAAGAAAGGATGAAACAACAAAGGAAAGAATAGAGGAAGTGAAGAACTAAAGAAAAAGAGAGGAAAAGGAAACGTTTGAGAAAGCGGAGTGGCGACAAAAGCGGAAGATAAACCAACATCATTTGGAAGCCGTTTTACTGAGACACACTTACTGTCATTGTTTTGCAGTAAGATAGCCAGGATCTCACTGCAGTACAACTTGTTAGCATCAAACGGCATCTTTGCCTGAGAGGGAGAGGGAGAGAGACCAAAATCCAATTACCACTCATCTTAAGAAACTCTGTTCTCCAGAGTTCAGAGTAGCAGAAACTGGATTTTCTTTTTTTTTTTACGGTAAACAGAGATCCTGCCTCATAAATCGTATCTGGTATAGTGGTATACAGCAACTTGAAATCCTTTAACTTCTGGATCAAATGGTTTACATGATACACATCATAAATCATGAATTTCATTGCATGCATACATGCATATGTTTCTAAAACTACTTCAACTGCAACCTAAATTATTTCAGCTAAAAAACGTTTAATCTGTTATTACAGTAAATGTAGCTATACTACAATAATCTCCACCATAAAATACAATTTCACTAATTTGTTCCAAAAACATTCATAGAACTGACTGACACTAGTCGCTTTCGCACAGATTCCGCAATACTGCCTTAAATAAGATCCACCGCTACACTGCCCCAAACAATGGCGGCATAATGCCACCCTAGTGCATGATTTTAGATAGCATGCCGGCATCACGGGAGCAAAAGAGGCGTGACGTTTAACTAGGGATGTCAATAATTAACCGTTAACCGACATTAAGCATTTTTAACCGATTAACGCTATCGGTTAAAAGAAATGTTAATAATTAATTCAAAAGCTGAGCGGCTCAGAGGAGCGACTCGTCTCTTTAAGGAGAAAAGCTGGTCCACCTTAACAGCCCACCTTAAGAGGCGGAGCCGGAGTTGCAGGATCCAGGAAGTTGGCTCCGGTCTCTCCATGGATGTATTAAAAGAACAGCTCCAGCTCGCTTGAGCGGAGCGGAGGAGTTGTAGTTTCGTAGCATTTATTCACCGACAAATAAACCGTACACACACTGCTACACCTACGTTCACAGCTAGAACGCCACCAACAACCCCAAACTCACTAAAGTTACTACGTGTGCGGCGGCGAGCACGAAGCCTCTGGCAATGCTAGAGCTGCTAACGTAGCACAAATACACACACTGTTTGTTGGCCACTCGCTAAAGTTATGCAAGGCAGACAGAGTATCGTTACACCGGGCAGACACACAGCTGACAACCTGCTAAACTAAACTAAATGTGAGGTGGAGACTTTTACTGGGAAAGTGGCTGCATGTCCGCGACACTACACGCAGCATCGTGGCTGCTAAGTTAACGCTCCCGGACGGTGAACTTGGGACTCCCGTCAACAGATATCTGTTGTGCTCCTGCAGCTGGTACACCGCTGCATGCGAGGCACAAATCTTGTCGGTTAAGGGTTAATAATCGGTTAACAAGGATCGGTTATCGGTTAAGAACATTTTTCAAAATGAGCATCCCTACGTTTAACACAACAGCGTCGGCGTCTAGTGTGTGCGTGCGTGTGTAGTCCCGTTGTGGCGGCTGGTATTACACAGACATCACTCGGCTCTGTGACTATCTCTGATGTCGACTCAGAGGCGGAACAACTTTGTCCCTCCGTTCCGCCTTCGTACCGTTTATACAGAATTATCTTGCGGAGTGATGATCCCCACGAGATAATGTAAAGCGTGTCATGGTGAACTGGGCTAGTGAAATTACCTCAGCATGAAAGTTTCTTTACTTGTTTTAGAAGAACGTGACTTAATACTACATGCAATTAGTTGTGGAACAGACGGTTTTGCAGCAAAGGTTAAGAAAATAACTAGGGCGGGCAGCAACCAACGATGATTTTCTTAACCGATTAATTAATCAGTTAATTGACTAATCGGTGCAGCTCTGAACATAACGTCAGCCAGTGCTCTGCTACATTCTTACCTTGATTCTCTTGAGCAGCCACTGCATGAGTCCCTGCTGAGCTGCCTCGGTGCACAGGCCTGGTCTGAACTCCGCCATATTTTCTATGATAGCTGAGGAAGACACAAGTTCAAAAATCAAAATTCTACCTTCCAAGTTTGGTGTCCGCCATGCTAACGTACCCTTGAGCAACTCACTATAAACTACCAGCTCCAGGGCCAACGATGTTTCCGACACAATAAATTTCCCGACAGAGATCGAATAAGATCGATATCCGTACTGATACTGATCTCGTTGACTAATCCCCGCCGTTGTGTAACATTTAGGGGGATCTATTGGCATAAAATGGAATATAATATTAATAACTATGTTTTCTTTAGTGTATAATCACCTGATAATAAGGAGCGGTGTGTTTTCATTACATCAGAATGAGCTGTTTATATCTACATAGGGAGCTGTTCCTCTTCACGGAGTACGCCATGTTTCTACACGTGCTACTTTATTGAGTTTCTTTTTAGTGAAATGCTCAGTGAATTTCATTCTGGTAAACAGTTACGCAGTGTATATGTCTAGGGCTTTTATTGTGAAAGGTAAGAACGGAAGGAGTGGATCTGGTCTGGGCTGCCTTTGTCAAGATTGAGAGGAATAATAAAGTTTAACGTCTTGGTTCTGACTACAGAGCCTCCGTGTTGTAGTTTTATATTCCTCATAAAGTACTATAGTGTACATTTTGAATATGTCCGCGACGCCTTTATTCGCAGAGCATAAGTTCAGAAAAATCGACCTTGTGATGGAAAAAAAATTAACTTTTTGCCGCGTAATATTCACGTTCTTCTGTGTGAAAGCACTCATGAAAAACAACCGTTTGAAAAAAATATATTGCGTGAATTAATCGCACAGAAAAAGAATGGCCCCTGTCACATTAAACAAAGCTCAAGTGGTTGGATGATAGGTGTTGTGGAATTTTCTTCTTTTTTTTATAATAATTTATTGTGAGTAACATCAGGTGTACAGAAACATACAAATACAGCACAAATGTAAATGATTGTCCCTCCATATTTTGTATTTTTTCCCTTAGAGTCCCCTCCCACCCAACCCTCACACATTGCCAATGCAAAAAGGATAAACAACAAAGTTAAATTAAATTTAAAAAAAAAGAGAAATCAGAATAAAATAAATACTAAAAAAATAAAACACACTGACAGTAATAATAGTTATAGGCAGCTGGACAATTTAACTGATAGTGGTAGGGGTGTAAGAAAATATTGCAATACTTATTTATATTTTGTTTTATGATACCGTATCGATTCTCAAAAACACTGTATACATTTTTTATTTAATAGTTTACATGCAAAGATGAACTCAATACTTTCATTTGCAATGATATGCACCATCTGAATGTATGTCTTCTCAAAGTAGTGCTGTGACGTTGGATGTTACAGGGACTGTGATTAATGCAAATGCAGATCCCACTGTTCTGATTACATACAAAAAGTAAACTTTTTTACTCAGATTTTATGCATGTTCTTCATACTATGATAGTTTTCCTAAAATTAGATAAAAAAAAATGTTGCCTTCCTGACAGTATCGCAATATATTGAATCGTGATACATATCGTATCGCCAGATTATTACCAATACACAGCCCTAGTTAGTGGTAATTTGTGTTTACATAAATCAAACTTTATGATGTCATACAATTTAGCTGATGGAGAGAAATACATCTCATATGCCATAAGTCCATTAGTCTGGGTATTGTGTAATTTTTCAGCACGAGTGACACACTGATTGATCCAGAAGGGAAGTCAAATGACAGGTTGAAGTGTCATTTGTAAATGATCCAAAAGCAGACTAATCAGACGAAAAACACATTCTTCGGCTCGTGTTTTCTCTATGTTAGTGTGTCTGCCTCAGTACATACTACCACACGTATTATAGTCTTTAATGGACGCCCTCTATCAGTCACAAGTTAACATATACAGATGCTGCGCAAACACACTTTAAAAAAGAAGAACTGTCAAACTTTTTATGGAGGTCTCGTCTGGGTTCTGTCGCAGCTACATCTAATATTATCTATCTATATTAGAAAGCTGTCTCTGCCACATGATATCTCTATCAGTGCAGACTGCAGCAGACGGGGACGGAGAGGGAGAGAGAGAAAGAGATTGTGGGGTGGTGATGAAAGGAGGGAGGAGAGGAGTACTAAGGGGAGGCAAACAGAGGGAGAGGAAAAGCAGAAGGGAGGCAAAGGGGTGGGGAGACGAATCGAAGATGAGGGATGGAAAGCTGAGGAAATGAGGGATAGAACAACAAACATGAACAAAAAAAAAAGGAAATAAGACCAAAAAAAATACAAAAGAGCAACATCTGGAGAGAGGGGGAAGCAGATGATAGAGAAATGTTGAGAGGAAGGAGAGAGGGAGGGTGCTGAGGGAGAGAGAGGAAGGGGCCTTTATCAGTGATTCAAACAGAGCAGACAGACAGCGTCCTGGTGGACAGCAGGCTCAGAGCAGAGAGCAGCCAAGGCAGACAAAAGGCTTATTCAAGCTTGGAGAGCTCCCTTGATAACACACACACACGCGCGCACACACACACTAACTTGAATAGAAGATGCACAAGCACTGCTCCCTCTATATAGCCCACACTCGCACACAGAGCCAAATACACACACCTAAACAGCCCTCCTGACACTCGGCCTCAATCTGGCAACAAAGGGGAAAAAATCATCTCGGTAGACTCATTCAACACCAAAAGAGCTGAGAGGCAGAAAAGTCTGATTCATGGGAGGCTAAATACAGAGACCACGACTTCTCAAACTATCTGCTGGCCCGTGCCCTTACCTAGCCCCCCCAGACTTTAACTCTCGATAACTTAGGGTGCTTTCACATCAGGGACCCGGGCCCGGATCCGAGTACACTTGTCCCCAAAGTTCAGTTCGTTTGATTAATGTGAGCGCTCCGTATCATACTACAGTTACATACAACTCGTCGATCCGTGCCAAATGCCAAGGTTTGCATCAAGTGTGAAAACCAACCGGAAGTGGACTGCTATGTACAAAAGCAACAAAAGGTTAAATATACCAATGACAGAAGCACCAACTTGAAGTGGTACTCAACAAGTTAGAGTTTGTTGTCGCAGCCTTTGAATCAATCTCTCCAAGATATCCCCCTGCTGGTTTGAGTCGGACATACATTTAAGGCCAGATTCTTCTGATATTCCCATGTTGAAAGCTTAGGCTTCCAGTTCCCAGCCCAGACCCAGCTTGTGGACTCCTGCGTTGATGTTCTTGCCATCGACTGGGCCAGACAGAGTCTGGGTGTAGCCAACACCAACAAGGCTACGTTAGCATTTAGCGAGTAGTTGTGAAAGGGCGGGCTTTTTTTCAACGCTGCCGGTCTCCTCCGAAATCTGTATATGTGCGCAGTATTCGCCGATGTCATCCTCTGAACTACACGGCCGTAGGTGATAAGCAGGAGAGCAGGCGGGAGGTTCCTTGAAATATAAACAATAGTAGGCATTGGGGTCGGGCGGTGTTTTTTATTTTATTTAGCTAATTTAATGGTATGCCGCCGAAGAACGAGAGCCACTCAGCTGCTCAGCGGGCAGAGAAAGAGAGAGAGAGAGAGAGAGAGAGAGAGAGAGAGAGAGAGAGAGAGAGAGAGAGAGAGAGAGAGAGAGAGAGAGAGAGAGAGAGAGAGAGAGAGAGAGAGAGAGACAGAGACAGAGACAGAGACAGAGAGAGAGAGAGAGAGAGAGACAGAGAGAGACAGAGACAGAGACAGAGACAGAGAGAGAGAGAGAGAGAGAGAGAGAGAGAGAGAGAGAGACAGCAGGGGGAAACAACGTGTAGAGTCGGCATATTTTCCCATCAAACTCTGTGATATAAGGTTTTATTTTCGACCAAACCAGAGTCGGCGATTGTTGGAAAGACTAAAGTGAGTTTTATTTTGTTTCTGTCAAGTTTGAATGAAGTGTTTTTACGATGCTCCCAACTAGAACAGCTGATCTCAACAGAAACAAATACACATGGATGATGACGCAAGAGTACTCAGTACGGACCAACTTTACTAATGTGAAAGCTGAGCGCCGGGGGAGCGGGGAGGGGAGGCTGTCGTACTCGGGCACGGTACGGATCAATTGTACATCATATGAAAACGCCAAAAGAGTTCACCAATCGGCTTTATAAAAAAAACAAAAAAACAACTGTTTTAAAAGTGCTTCCTTTTTGCCAAAACATCTAAATGAGACACTGACAGCTTCTTCTCGCTGTCACTGAAAAAGTCTAGGACACTTGGCAGCAAGGGGACACACTGTTAAAACTTAAAGACTACAAATAAAGTTAGTCTACGCCCTCTGTGTAATGTCAAACCCAAGTCCAGGAGGACTCCCTGTCACCGTACTGCCCAAAGCTCTCCAACACTGGCTCACAAACACCTTAAAGGCACACCTCCCTCTGGAAGGGTTGTCATGTTTTTCAGCACTAAACACGACAAGGGTGATTAATTATTCTTATTCTGAATATTTGTATGCTATTGAGCTTCTATCTTTATCCAAAGTTATTGTGTGCAGTATAGAACCATGGAGAAGAGTCGCTGTAGCACCTACAGTGTGCAGGGAAATTTGTCCCAGATATTTGTCCCACATGTTTTGAATATAAATGACGTGCAAAGCTGCGCACTGAAAGCATCTTCCAGTCTAGTTCTTCTAGTGGTTATACTGGTCATAGGAACATGGCCAGCTTATTTCGCTGCTATTTTGACAGCCCTAGTCATGAAGTAATCTACCCATACAGGCATCTGCCTGTATGGGTAGATTACTTCATGACTAGGGCTGTCAAAGTTAACCCGATAATAACGTGTTAACGCAAATTCGTTTCAATGCACTAATTTCTTTAACACATTAACGCAAGTTGCGTTTTTTTAGGTTGTAGCGGGCTCAGTTTTAAAGCTAGTGAGAAGATACTGGTCGAATGACTAGGGTGTGAAACTACAACACCTAAGGAATCCATTGGTACCAACCATGTCATACTAACTTGTCGTGAAGGAGGCTAAATAACGCTCCAAACTTACGCCAAGTTTTGCGACCCCATTTTCAAAGGGGTCCCTTGACCTCTGACCTCAAGATATGTGAATGAAAATGGGTTCTATGGGTATCTACGAGTCTCCCCTTTGAAGAAATGCCCACTTTATGATAATCACATGCAGTTTGGGGCAAGTCATAGTCAAGTCAGCACACTGACACACTGACAGCTGTTGTTGCCTGTTGGGCTGCAGTTTGCCATGTTATGATTTGAGCATATATTTTTTATGCTAAATGCAGTACCTGTGAGGGTTTCTGGACAATATCTGTCATTGTTTTGTGTTGTTAATTGATTCCCAACAATAAATATATACATACATTTGCATAAAGCAACCATATTTACCCACTCCCATGTTGATAAGAGTATTAAATATTTGACAAATCTCCCTTTAAGGTACATTTTGAACAGATAAAAAAATGTGCGATCAATCATGATTAACTATGGACAATCATCGGTTCATTGTGATTAAATATTTCAATCAATTGACAGCCCAGGTCATAACTAAATAAGTTTTTTGTTTATGTTGATAGCAGTTTGCTTCAGGACATACAGCAACAGACGTATCATTGGTAAGGCCTCGGCGTAAATCTCCTTACCCAGTGTGTTATAGATGCCGTCAGCCTCCTCCTTCACCTGTTCATCCAGCCGCTCCATATTCTGCACCAGCAAGGCCACCACCTGACCCTCCAACTATAGACACAGAAAGATCAGGTTCAAGTCAGGGTTCTGACACATTTTTGCAACGACAAAGCTCTTCTTGTATTAAAATTAAACCACTCAAACCAAAAACAACTTCCCCCCTCTCATCATGACTACTGTGTAATATGAAATATGACTGTTGGAGTTGAGCATATGGTTGAGAATGCAATTCTGAACAAAATTCAACCTTTGACATCATTATCACTTCGAAGAGAACAGACCAGTTTTCAAATCTTACAACTTTTTCCACTGTGTTGGAAGTCTGTCAACTGAGTCCTTATCTTTATATTGTGCAACATGATGTGATGTTTAAGAAGAAAACTGACCAACTTAATACACAAACTGAAACTACAATTACCGCCTTGCGTTTGTATGCCTCCGCCAACCAGTCAAGTTGCAGTTTACATCCATGTCTGTCCAAAATGTCATCACTTCATCATTTTATCCTGTTAGACGTTTGTGTGAAATTGTCATAATTAGCATATGAATTCTTTGAGTTACGGCCAAAAACGTGTTTTGTGAGGTCACGGTGACCTTGACCTTTGACCACCAAAATCGGAATCAGTTCATCCCTGAGTCCAAGTGGATGTTAATGCCAAATTTGAAGAAATTCGCTCTAGGCGTTCCTGAGATATTGCGTTCACAAGAAAATGACTACTACTAAAGAAATGTAGTAGTCAATACCAAAACCAGTGAAATGTCACGATTCTCTATACCAATTCGATAACACGGTAAAAAAACAAAAGTAAAACAATAAATCCCATCTACTTCAACATCCACTCCTTTATCATCATTTGCATACTGATTTTGGTTAGGAAGTTAAACATGTCATAATTCCCTCTCTATTATCTATTTTATATTGCTGTTAAAACATCTCCTTCAAAACAACAGGATTTATTCAAGTTTTTCACCAAAAACTACATTATACAAGAAGAAGACATTTGAACACATCATAATAACATTCGAATTTCCCTTCGCCCAATACCCATTTTTATTGAACACAGCCTGAACGCATCACAGTGTAAATCACTGGCACCTCCCATGTTGTTGAAGTCAGCAGGACGAGAATTAGTTAACATTAACGCTGTTAGCAGCCGGCAAGCAGCACAGTTGTGCTCAGAGCTAACAGCCAACGTTAACTGGCTCTCATCCTGCCGATTTCAACACAGATTTGTTGTTTGCAATGTAGCATTATCAGGGGAAAAAAATAGGGTGTGCGTCCCCTGGACGCGTCGATAGTGAGTGCGTCCCAAACACATCTTGTGTCGTCCCCAGGACAACGTGAGATTAGTCTCAAGCCACAACGGTATTTACGGTATCTGCCGTACTGTAGAAAAACAAGTGCTGTCACGTTTTTAGAATTTTGGCATCGACTTGGTATAGTAGTATCGGCTCTTGTGACATTCCTAGTCACAGGGACCTTGACCTTTGACTTCCAAAATCTAATCAGTTCATCCTTGAGTCTAACTGGACGTTTTTGCCAACTTTGAAGAAATTCCCTCCAGGCGTTCCTGAGATATCACCGTCACGAAAATGGGTCTGAAGGACGGACAGACGGACGGACAGACAACCCGAAAATGCATCGGCAGGGATGACAAAGTGAATGTTCACTTCTAAGCCTCAAATCAGACAGTTTAAGGCACGCAGGTTCACCAGAAACTCCTTTAACTATGACTCCAGCAGCGACCAGCCCGCCACGAATACACCCAGATCTAGCTTCGCTGCCGCATTAGACCTGCAGTCGGAGTTCTGGCGGGAGGTGGAGAGCTCCGCGCCCAGCAGCAGCAGCTGCTCCTCCGGCCAGGAGCAGAGCTTCGCCTCGCTGCTCCACTGGTCCCTGCTGGGAGCAGAGCTTCGCCTCGCTGCTCCACTGGTCCCTGCTGGGAGCAAAACACCGACAACGCTGCTGGAGGCCCAGGTTATATAGAGTGCTACAGCAATGAGTCCTAAAACCCGGAAATGAGTTAGCATTTCAGCACTTCCGGTTCCCTCGTCTGGAAGTCAATGGGTTTTTTGAATGTTTTTTTAGTTAGATGCCTGAAATAAGGTCTGTGGTTAACACAAGCTGAAGAGAATTTAACGTTTTGTTCTACGACATTAAATACATCAATAAATATCCCACTCGTGAATTTTGAAGCCTTTATGTGTCTCTAAAAAGGCGGTTGCTAAATGAGACTACTAAACGTCATCACGCCTCCACTAGAGCCTCGTTGTGTATACTCGTGTTCACGCGACCGTGGTGTAGTTTGTTTATAGCCTAACGTTAACTTTTCACTTCTGCCGATTGCATTCACACTTCAAAAGTGGTGTTCAATTGTGAAGATTATCTTGCTGAACAAAACGTGTACGTATCATAAACGTTTGTTTGCCACGGAGCTTATTTTCTGCAATAATCCAAAACCCAATGGAAAATAAAACCATTAGCTTTTTGTCGAGGGAACCCAGGGCGATGCTAACTTCCTGGTTGGCCTACAAAAATACATCATCCCTGGAGCACTCTATTGCTGGGCTCGCTGGAGGGAAGGGAGACACCGGAAAACCAGAACCAGGACTGAGTGGGGCAGACTGTCAGACCCTGCTGCAGTTAAATGAGCGGTTTTCTAAAGGGACTCTGGTACTCGGAAACACTACCGCTTTTGTCCACAGGGACCGCCACAATCTACACGAAATGAAAGCTCCTCGTGGTAGCTTTAAATAATCCAACCATAGATCTGTGTGTGGGTGTGTTTGTGGAACTGTAGACAAATAGAAGATTGCTGTTGTTTTGGAGCCATACAGCTGCCTACACAGCAATACATTACGCCTCCTCTTTTCTGTGCTGGTCAGTCCAGGTCATGTGTTCTCAGCTCTGAAAATGCTCTGTTCTGTCTTAAAAGAAGCCAACCACTGGTTATTGGTTGTGGTTAAATAATGTGCCCAATAACACACAAATCATAATATTTCTATTTCATATATATCATTGTTTGCCTCATTGTAATGTCTCTTACACTAATAATCACTCACTGTAGCGAGAAACAACTAGCCTGATGAATGCCACTGGGATGCAGCCTGGCACAGAAACTCAGCCCGTACAAGCCAACAGATTCTATGATGAAGTGTCACAGTGGCGGCCGTGAAGGAGCAGGGGCACACAGTCCTTTTCCTCCATTATAAGAATATCAGCGCATTATTGTAGCTTGACCTTTGTCTGTTTCGCTCTAAATGTCAGCACACATAATGGGGTATCAAAAATCTTCCCTGGTTCATAGACAGGCTCGGCGACATAAAAGAAGGAAAGAGGGCTAAATGTACAGAGAGATGGAGAGAAGGAGGGAGAAGATGTTAAACATAGAGCTGATGCCAACAGACACAGCTGGAAGGTGACAGAGAAAAAGCTTTAGGTGACCGAAAAAAGTGTGAGAGGAGATGCTATAATTATATGGTTGACATTACACTTTGAAATATTTTTTTCACCTTGACCACATTCTGGTCACATGCTCACATACATTTCATTGCCACAACAAACTAGTTTAATTAATAGAGGGCTATCAATCAACTCAAATATTTAATTGGGATTAATCGCATGATTGTCCATATTAATCGCACATTTTTATCTGTTCAAAATGTACCCTAAAGGGAGATTTATCAAGTATTTAATACTCTGATCAATAAAGGAGTGGGCAAAAATGCTTTCTTTATGCAAATGTATGTATATATTTATTTTTGGAAATCAATTAACGACACAAAACAATGACAAATATTGTCCAGAAACCCTCACAGGTACTGCATTTAGCATTAAAAATATGCTCAAATCAGAACATGGCAAACTGCAGCCCAACAGGCAACAACAGCTGTCAGTGTGTCAGTGTGCTGACTTGACTATGACTTGCCCCAAACTGCATGTGATTATCATAAAGTGGGCATGTCTGTAAAGGGGAGACTCGTGGGTACCCATAGAACCCATTTACATTCACTGATCTTGAGGTCAGAGGTCAAGGGACACCTTTGAAAATGGCCATGACAGGTTTTCCTCGCCAAAATTTAACATAAGTTTCAAGCGTTATTATAGTGTTATATAGTATGACGTGGTTGGTACCAATGGAATCCTTCGATTTTCTAGTTTCATATGATACCAGTATCTTCACTCGAGCCCGCAACAACAACAGACAGATTTGTTTTATAAAAACTAATTTGTATGACAATAGTTTTTTTTAAATATCCATAATTCTACATTTGATAATCTGTTAGTGATCTTTTCTGCAGATGGAAAAAAAATTATTATATTGTATCAATCAATATATCAAGTGTAGACACACTGGTCTGATGCAGCACCATGGCAACAGCTTGTAGTCCAAACAGACAATAACTCAAGATGTGTTGAGTTAATCAATCCCCCTCTGCTTGGTTTGGATGTCAGAGCCCAGAAACATAAGTATTGAACTCACCAGAGCATCTATGAGGACCTCGGCCCCCTCCTCGCTCTCCTGGAGTGTGTCAATATCCGTCAGCTCCTGCAGCAGGTCCACCACTGCTATGGCAACATGTGGTTCAGGCTAAGGACAATAGACTTGTGATAAAACAGTACTCCACCGATTCAGCATTACACTCCTGGAACACTGTCAGACTCATGATGGACAGTAAAAAAAAGGATCAAAATCTATCGAAAAGCATCCTTCTTCTTTGTCAAAATCTGGTGCCTACATTACCCACAATGCAACTCAACCACTGACAGTTCAGTTGGAGATTTGATGACCGAGACGACAGAGAAATCAATAGGCCTTTTTCACAGCAGACAAGTCAATAAGGACTTGTCATAGGAAAAGCACAGGTGTTACTAATAAGCAGTGTTGGGAAAGTTACTTTCAGAATGTAATGTATTACATATTACTAGTTGCTTTCATTTGAGAGTAATACGTTCCTTTACAATATTGCGGTCTGTGTATTACTAGGCATTTTTAAAAAAATGGAAGAGGGTGACGTTGTTTCATAGCAGGAAATCAAAGCACAGATGCTCAGTTTATCGCAGTTCATTACAAATCTAGTGGTGGATGATATTGTATAGCCTGAGGGTGTGTGTCCATATAGTGTTTTTCTCTGGCAGAAAAAGTGCTAGCAGGGCGCTGGGGAGCGCTTCATCCCAGCGCAGCGCGTGGGTTTTGTTTCTATGACTACAATATCTTGGCAACATATCACCACTCTAACCGTCGTTGTGTGATAGACTAGCTTTGCTGCTTTGCTTTTTATTATCTATTTGGGCTACTATCTATTTGTTTGACTTTGTTTTTTTCACCATGAGCACCAACCGGAGGATGCTCGCCCTAACTAACACTTTGTATGTATGGCTCGTCAACGCTCAATCTGACAGCCGTAGAGCAAAGAGGAGGATCTGGGTGCATGAAACGATCCATCGGTGAACAACAATACGGCGAATTTCATCCCCCTGTCCGAGAGCTACTGTTAAATGGAAACCGGTTCCAGGACCATCCATGCATTCGCATGCAGTGGTTACCCCTTTGTATTAAAATCGCCCGCTTATAGTGTTTTTTTTATTTTGGATGGTGCACTGGCGGAAGTGGTGTGTTTGGATGAAAAAATGAAAACAGTTAACTTCAGGTGGCAATATGTTACTTGACATAGTAAATGTAATAATATTACCAAAATCCTATTAGTTATGCATTATATTACTTTATTACTGCTAAAAGTAATATATTACTGTGGTGTGTTGATTTTTGTATGTTAATTTTATACATTTAATTTTAAACAATTTTCTTTTGAATGTTTCCTCTGTTGCTTCTTTTCAGCTACCGTTAATGGTGCTAAATTCGATATCAAGAGCATTAATGTAGCAGGAAACAACTATTTGCTATGTAAAGATATAGAGGGGTAATGTATACCTGAGCAGAGAATGAAGTCACACTCTCTCTCTGTGTGTGTTGTAATCTGAGCTTCTCTGTGCTTTGTTGACACACTCGGGCCGGCCGCGGGTGCTTTTAGTGCATGTGAGCGTGCTCCACTGGCTAACTCACAGCGGCCACTCTGCGCTGCTCCCGTGGTTACAGCTGATAACGCCACCCCGACCCGCAGTGTCGTCGCGGAAGAGTAGCGCCCACCCTCCGGTTCCCCCACAAGTAAATACTGTTTAGTGTGTCAGCACCATCGTTTGCACTGTTAGCATCCTTAGCACGCCACGTTGAGAGCTGATCGTTCCTACTGAAGATAAAAATCTTTGAAAAGAGATAAAAATATATATATATATATATATATATATATATATACATACATTGCTCCTTTTTCAAAAAAGAGTTTTGATGCAAATGTTACTGAAACAAGAGTAAAAAATGCATTTGTTGTGGACTATTTTCAGCTGCAGATTTGGTGCGCCTGTATGTGGGACTGACTCAAAATAAACTGATGTGGCCATGTTTGTGGTCTATGGCACAGAGGAGTATGCCAGGTCAGGCTTTGGCTGCACAGGCTACAGGCTACTTTGTATTCATTGTTGGTTTTTTCATGGGATTTGTCAACAAGAAAAAATACAGAATATCACCAGGCTTATCTTTTAAACACCAATGTTAAATACCAAATTCTATATACGGGATGAATGGATCAGACACTCTGAATCAATCTGAAGTGAAAGGATATCAGTGTTTTCGTGACTGAGGAGGCCCAGCAGTGAGTGGACGGCATTAAGCTCCACCAGCAGGTGGTAGAGGTCTGGCATTGTGGCGATCACGTGCATTTCCTGGATGATGTCGTTCAGATCCAGCTCCGACTCCATGAACCTGGTTTAAGGAGCAAGACATTTGTCAAGTTATTGAAATAAGTTTTACGGAAATCCTCGTATATGAACAAGACAGCGAAACATTGTGAACCGTCAGTAATGGGCTTACTTCTCTGGGTTGTCCGGAAACTTAATCCTCAGTTCCTGATTTTTGTACGACCTTTTCTCAAAAGTCAGGATCATTTTCTTCACTGAACTCTCATCCACTGGCTCTGCCTGTTTGATAAGTACATAAGGTGGAAGAGAAGGAAGGAAGAGATTTAAAATGGAACAAAGAGAGAATTTAATTGAGGCAACTTCTGCAATAACAACAAAAACGCATCGGGGTCACTCTAATTATGTGGGTGGAGCGGAAAAAGGCAGAAGTTTTCTACAAATCAAGGGGAGTGTGAGAGCATTTCACTGGAAAGAGAATGTGTCTTTGACCTCCTGACGGCTTAAAAGCCTGTAAAGTGTTGGACAGATAATGACAGGTTAGGAAATTACAATCGTCTGACATTATGGAACGGAGCAGCACTTTGCTCCGAGTAGCTCTTGACACCTGAAAAGGCTGCAGTGTCGGATAATAAGAACAGGATAATAGATGTGCAGTTTTCTAATGCACTAAATAGCCGCTTTCCGACCGGAGGAACTTTTTCATAGTGTGAATGATCGTAGCTCTTAGGATGCCGTTTTGAGGGACTTTTTTTAGCTCCTAATACAGAGAGTAGTACTCCTCCAGGACAAGAGGAACCGTGAGTGATGTGAGTGACGTAAATGTACGGTAATTGGGTCGAACACATGAGCCAATTCAGCACCGGCAACTGACATTTTTAAAAAACGTGTAAATGACAGTCAACACAAAACAAAGACAACACCTCATAACAAAATAAATGGAAGAAAACACAGACAGATGGGCCGACAGTGATGTGCAGGAGTTAACGCGTTCATGAGCACATACCCACTGAGCCTAAAGGTACCGACACACACCGTCGTCCGTCTGCCAGTTTGGGGCCGTCACTGAGCGTCTGTCGGTCTAGTTTTTGCGGCGTGTCCCGCACAGTTGGCTCTAGCCTGCCTGTGTCAAAGTTTTTCCGGCCGATTCAAAATGTTGAATCAGCGGCGGAGCTTGTCCGGGAGAGAAATCACTGATTGGCTGTTCAGCTTAAACGAATCAGTGCACGAGAAATGAGAAAAGCAAGCCACACAGAAGGCTCTTCTCATTTTTCATCTTCATCTCATCTGATCGTTCCAATACACAGATATTTTCACCACATCTGGCCATCTGGAATGAAGCTAAGCGGCGAGTCAGAGTGGCGTGAAAATGGTCGGCAAATGGCGCTTTGTTTCATGTACATATCATGCCAACAGCTTGTATATCCACAGTCCTCTGTCTTCCGGTATCCCTTTTTGAATGATGAATACAGGCTGACGCGACCTGTTGTTGTGGAGTTATTTCATATCACGCAGGCACAGAACGTACGTGGTAGTTGGCCGTTGGCTGTGGTCTTTGCAGTGTGTTCGAGTGCTACTTTTTAGCAAAGACACAGGCGAACGTGAGGTGATGCAACAAGCGGTCTTCGTCGACGCTAGTTTGGTTTGGTGTGTCTGGGCCTAAAGAACGAGTGAGAGCCGCTGCTCAGCGAGCAAACGTAGCAGCAGAAAGGCTAATCCAGTAGCTCAAAGGCTAACCCAGTAGCACAAAGCACACCCACTGAGCTGAAGAACGATAACCGATTCGAACTGAAATCGCAAACGGTACTTTTGTGACGGCTTGTGTTTATGATTGTGGCATGAAACAGAGTTGTTTATTCTTATTTAACTTAAAGCTAAAAGAGCTACCAGCCCCCTTCATTAAATCCATCTACAAACAGACGCTCAACTAGGCAAAAAAAACTGTACATACATTTAGATATACAGTATGCATGCATACACCTACAGTAGCAACGGAGGTTCACACACACACTGAAAAGACTAAGACTACACTAGACAGTACTTGAAAGGAGGACAATCTGTGAGGAAAGGTCAGACATTATGCCATTTATAGCAAGGTTTGCATATCCCAATTTGAGCCAGGCTGGGTTAAAAGCTTCCGTTTTCAACCACCTATGCAGATGGTAATGGTGTACAGAGTACAGTGGGGAACAAAGTCATAACAAGAGTAATAGAAACATGACTGAAATGTTGTAACACATTCTGTATTTTCAATGCTTTTCAAAAGCTATGGATACTTAAGAGTTTTGACGAAACTCAAACCTCCAGAAACAATTGAGATAAGTGACACCTTCGCCATGCCACGTCTACCCTGCAAATAAAATTATCCTATTCTGACTTCTGCAACTTTAGGCGCCCCATACTGAGCTCACATTTGCTCTTAGAAGAGGAATGGTAGATGTGGATGTTGGGTGATGAGTCTCTACGTGTTGACTATTCAACATGAATGCTAACATATTTGAATTTTTCCAATTTTCTGCATTGTTGTAGCATATAGAAAAAAACAACACGTAGCATACGTCTAACGCTGTAGCCTAATTACTAGGGCTGGGACGATACACCTATCTTCCGATTCAATATTATCACGATACTTGGGTGCCGATTCGATATGTATTGTGATTTTCAAAGTATTTTGATTCTCTAAGTATTTCGTTTTGATATTACGATTTATTGCAATTTTTGTTAACTTTTTTAACACTAAAATTAAATCATACACTTCTAGGGACTTTTACTTTGGAAAATATCTAAATTAATACATTATCATTTTTGATTTTCAGCATATATGTAGTCAGAGATGCCCTGAAGACAAATATATCATTGTCAGGCATTGTTTATTAATACATTTCCCTCAGAAATTAGTGGTATTTTCTTTTTAATTATAAGGGGACAGGGGATGTTTTATACTTCTGGTGAATGTAATCCATCAATCTCATTTCTATATATGTATTTTGTATATACAGTTCTTTTTGTTAACACCTTATTTTGAAAACCAGACGTAGTCACACGTGTACTTCCGCTAACTTCGCCAAGTCCGCCGCTAGCTCTCCCGTCAGCTCCGTTCTCTTTATACATCCATGGTCAGCTCCATCGGGGCCGTTTGAATGCATTTAGCATTCATGTCAGTATATGGGTGCGCTACAGTTGTGGCTTGACTGCACATTACTGCATTACGATAACATTTCCTGTCCATGACAGAGTTAGCATGCAGCTTTAGCCACAACAATAAAAGCCTTGGTTTTAAACCAAACGAAAAAGGAGAGCCAGAGAACATGAACGAAGCGATTTGTAAACTGTGCAATAAACAAGTCGGGACTAAAGATGGAAACACCACAAATCTCCGTTCCCATCTTAAAACTCATCATTTCAATATCGCCCAACCATAGCTTTAGATATTGTTTAAAAAGAAAAACAAATGTATCAATCCTGTAATGATTATATAAATTATTTTACCTTAGTATCATTATTATTATTAATATAATTTAAAAAAAGATATACTAGTATAATTGTTGTTGTTATCAGAATTATTATGACAATTTTTTGGTTTGGTTATGCTTGTTTTTTTGGTTTGGTTTGTTGTGTATCCTGTCAGGCTCCGTAAGTCACCTTGTTTTTTTAGTCTGTACTTGGATATTTCTCCCCTGTTCTTATCATTGTTGTACCTACCACGTACCTACCACCATGTAAAGTCACTGTTGTTTGTTTTTTTCCTCAAATATTTAATAAATAATAATCATTTTACACACCTCAGGTTCGTCTTCATCCTGATCCATGAGTTTCTCCAGGATCTTCTTCTTGTCCCCAGTCAGGTTTTCAGTGTCCCTCATTTCACCCCCTCCTTCAATCCCTAATCCTGCTGCTGCTGCTGCTTCTCTGTATCTGGCCAACTCCCTGGCACTCAGCCCTTTCTGCTGCTTCCCTCCTCTGGAGTCCTCATCTCCTCCCGCTGCTCCTCCATCCTCGTCCCTGGGACGCTTTGCTCCACGATCAGGCTGTGAGATGAAAGGAGATGGTGAAATGTTATGATTGTGCACAAGAATTTGGTCTGTGTGGAGAAATGTAGAGGGAGGTTGTGAGGTCCTGAAATGGATTTGGTGTAGCTCACGTAAAAAATTGGGTGGAACTTAAAAGTATTTCTCAGGAATGCTGCCTTAACATTTCATGCATAAGAATTTATTTGAGTTGAGTATAATACCCCTTTCACACTGAGGACTCAACCAGGGTTGATTGTGTGTATGAAAGGGTTAACCAGCGTTGATCGACACGCCTTCGATTTCGATGTGAATGGCACGGACCAGGGTTGCTAACAAACGGGGCGGGACAAACCTATTTTGTTGCAAATGAGACTTTAGTAGGTCTACTATATGAAGCAAATCTTTGCTGGGATGGTGGAGTGAGGGAAATATATGCTACATTTCAGTCTTCAGATGTTTCTGTAATCCTTTTGTAAATATTGTCTATATTATCATATTAGATAGCACAATGTAGTCTAATATATGATCAATGGGTAGCCTACTGTAGATAGACAGAGGAAAAAAGATTTGTGAGTGTTGATTGAAAGATACTGTAAATCTGTATGTTGTCTGTATGTTTTTGCATATACATTACAGCTCCTTACATACAACATAGTTAATATTTTATAAAGCTAAAAATGCTGTGTGTACTATATTTACGTTTGCACACACATTTGATGATGCCCTTTCTCTATAATCCTCCAGACCTGACCTCAGTAAGGAAACTCTGCATCAGGACCTTTCATGAATTTTTTGTTTTTGTTTATTTGTTTTGCACAATTAAAGACTACACAACATAACAAAAAAATAATAAATGAATAATATACAGTGCAGGAAGAGGCAAAAAACCCACTGGGCTTATCTGAAGCCTCCACCTAGAGACAAGATTAATATAAAGACATAATGTGACTACATCATAGTGATAACAAAACAATTAGGACAAGATATATAATAACAATACAGTTAATATATCAACAAATATAAGTGTGTGTGTGTGTGTTTGTGTGTGTTGCGTGGAAGTGTATGGTTAGTGTTTGTGAGGAGGATATTGATTTAAATATCTATAAAGACTTCTGGGCAATCGTAACCAAACAACATTGTGAGTGGGAAAAAATAAAAAAAACATAAAAACAGATCCATGGACAACATGGGGGGGAAAGCAATTACAAAACAGCGATTAAATGACCCTTTAAATGACTTTTGAAACATTTGACAGATGAACAGTTTATTGATAGATGTGAAAAGCTACTCCATAATTTAGTTCCCCTAATCCTCTCAATCATCAATCAAGTTGATCTGCTTCTTTGCTTCACATTGCGATGTCTTCCACACAGATAAAATGCAATGGTAAAAAGCATCTCTTCATATGATGTGAAGTGTGTACGTCTGGTATGACTTCATAAACAAAACTGCATCAATTACGACCATTGTTTTGGCCATTGGCATAATGTTACAACGAGACACAACAATGCCCCCCGAGTCAGTGTACAAACATCTGTTGTAAATGTATGTAAAACTAGTTAATTATAGCAGGTATAAGTGAGTTAGCCTCCCGTCACTCACTGCAGCCACACAGCTAGCAACCTGTGCAGCTAGCATGCTAACCGCTATCGTTATTGATCAATAATCAATAACTAGAGTTAGGTCTGTCTCCTGTCATGCAGCGCTACACAAAGATAACTTAATGCTCGTCATTAGCGGCTATCTAACTAACGTGAAAAGACACAACGAAGTAAATAACGAGACTGAACTACAGCCCGCTAGCTGCTAGCTGCTAGCGATGCTACTGCAACAACACAAGCAGGTTAACGTTAGTTAGCTAGGTTCCCTCATTAGTGAGCAGACTGACGTTACCTGATAGTTCAGGAGCTCTCCGACATCCATGTCTCCGGGTTACAGAAATGAGATAACTATGAGCGTAAACTTCAGCAGTCGATTCCACGGCTAAAAACAAGCTTTCCACAAATACACGCTTGCCGTAAAACGTTTGTATTTACTGTCGTGGCAAGACACTGCCGTAAAGTGCCGTAAATAATGTGATTTTCTTTCTGTAAAGATAGAAAAACAATAAGTGAATCCACTTAATCACGTTTTGTTCTTTTCATCCTCGAAATACAATGTGATCAAATATATCTATTTTTTTATTTTAACCTTTATTTAACCAGGCAGTACTCATTGAGATTAAGAATCTCTTTTGCAAGAGAGACCTGGCCAAGACAGCAGCATTTAAACATTCATTAAAGTTTCAGACGCCACAACATAAAACAAATGCAAAATAAATACATAGCATAATAGCTTAATAGTTTAACGCTTATATGCACAGAGGAGCTTCAAGTTTTCATAATCTGCTTTACTGAAATATTTATGAACAAAATAACAATGTAGTTAATTTCAAAGCCTTTTTTTTGTGAGGCAGGCTGGATTCAGATTTTTTCCAGACCAGATTTCCTCAGAGGATAACAGCTGTTACAATTCAGGTCTTGGTCTGTTACAGGAGGAGAGTATATGGACAACATCAAAAGCACATATTTATTTACAGCAGTAATTCAATGTTACACAAACCAGGAGTCAGTGGGTCAAGTCTCCATAACAGGTTGAACAGATGTGCCCAGATGTATCTCACATCTCCAATGATCCCTGACAAACACAAAGAGCAGGACACCAGCAGGCAGGGCAGAGGGTCCTCATACTGTTGAAGGGATTCATATATGTTTATGTATTCTAGATAGATAGATAGATAGATAGATAGATAGATAGATAGATAGATAGATAGATAGATAGATAGATAGATAGATAGATATAAACATAAAATAACCTACTATATACATTAGCAAAGTGCAAGATACAATGTTTTGTTTTTAAATAAAAGTAATTGAGGTAGTAAAATTCAACATGTGCAAGATTGTTGCAGGAGCAAAAAAGTGTATTGTCTGAAGGGATGTTTAGAGACATCTAGGCCTAAGGATTAATAAAAGGAAAATTAATAAATGTGCAATATAATAAAATACAAATGTGTGTTTATTTATTTATCATTTTTTGTGAGTTTATAGGTCAGGTCATCAAATTGTCGTGTTTGATATGTGTATTTTGCCTGCATATTATTATTATTATTATTATTATTATTAATAAATACAGCTATGTTATTTTTGTTTGTTGGGATATTGTGTGGAACTCCATTATACAGTACTACAGGTGTTTAATGTTATTGTGTCCAATCCCTGCATTGGTTAACACATACAGCTCTACACCACGTTTCCACGCTGTCATACTGGATACACAAATATATTATGCAGCCATATTTCTGTCTATATTCATAGTTTTGTATGTGTCTGCATATTAAATTAATTATCATGTCACATTCTCAAAGTAATACAACCTGACAAAAAAAATATGTTTTTCCCACAACAAAATCCTTTCAGCTCATTCGCCAATCCTGAAATAAACCCCCTTAATGATACACGTATAATTAGACACGTTCCCTCATCAGACCTCGCACATGAAATCCTGGTCTTAAGGGCTCAATTTTGCTGTATTCTTTCCAGGAGAGCTTTATATGCCAAGCTGTCTTATTGTTCCAGACAGGCAGAAAATCACCTTTTCAATGAGCATCATTGGGAAATGTATGAGTGGTGCATGGTGTATAGAGGCCTCCATTGCCACTCCAGTCTCTGGCCAGTGATCTGTGACAGTAGAGCAGCAGAAACAACATTTAAAAGGAAGGCTACTGCCAAGCAGTCGAGCTTGACGTCTCACAAAACACGAGGGAAAAAGCACTTGATCAAAGGAAAGAGAGAGAATTAGAGTGAAAGGGAGCAAGAGGGGTGGAAAAAGAGACATTTATATGGAAATCCCAAGGCTATAGAGACCAGGAGGAAGCTTCAGATGAATACAAAAGCCTTGATTGGGCAATATGGAGAGAACTCTTTTTTTTATGAGGTTGACAACTGAATTTGGATTAAAAATAATAACTGTTCATATGATCTGTGCATATTTAAAAAGGCAAATTAGATCAGACCAGACCGATATTTCCAAAAATGATATGTTGATGCTAAAAATGAGTCTTGATGGTGAGCTATCAAAAGATGATGTGAATTCATCACACATGTTGTGTGCCACCAGGCTTATGATTTAACGTTTGGTGTTGCTGACATGCCAGCTACTGCATGAAAAACAATGATGATGAGCCACATGTTCATCTGATGTGGACAAGCCTTGGTAGCAAAAGACAACGACTGTAGTGAAACATCAAGTAATAATCCATGCATAAAATGTACAACACATCTTTTTATCTGTCAGTTTTGCTCTGAACTTAGATTTCATGACATTCAAGACAACCAGCTGTGCCGTACCGCTCAACGAGTCAACCGACTCATCGCGCTGGATGGAAAACCATTTGCACCTGTCCATGTCCCGTTCTAGTTGCTCCACAGCATCCGCAGACAGCGCAGACACTCTCCTTGCCAAAGTATTAGCACCAAGTTGTACATCGGCGATAGCAGACATAATTTCTGTCTTACTTGTTTGATCCTTGAATAGCGTTTCAGCCACCGCAGTCATTGCCTCTTTTACAACGCCGCCATCGGTGAAGTTTTTTTTTGTGCTTCGTTAGGATGTGCGCCACTTTAGTTGAAGCCTCTGTTGAAAAGAAAAGCCTGAAAACAGAGCCATGAGGAGGTGCAGAAATTTCGTTTTCTCTCAGAACACTTGAATTACAATATGCTGAAAGGATATTATGGAATTTCTGCCCAATGATTCCAAAAATATTCAGTTTACTGCCGCTTTAAACCTATTCCTTTAATGGTCCCAAATTGTGCCAGAATATGATCGACTAGACATAATTTAAAGGACAGACAGACAAATAGACAGACAGGCACAAATAATCTATAACCAGACAGACAAACAAAATGTTGTTGTAGCTATATTTTCATATAAACATGTCAAACTGTCAACCAGCAACCTTGGAATCAACTGTGAATTTCCTCCCCCGCTGCAGCTGCCTTGAAGCCTCCATTATTACAAATCCTTTTTGTTCTACACAATGATTAACACATTCCACAATCCCTGAAGGAGCCGAAAGCTTTTCATACACAACTGTCTGCTAAATGACATCGCCTCATCATTTCCCTGCAGAATTATTCTGGGGCGACGCCGTATGATCATTTCCACAGAATCAAACCCCATTTCCTTTTGAAACAGAACAATACAATTTCATACAAGCTGTGAGGGCTGATTGCATTAAATCACATGAGGTCAGTGTGATTGTATCGTGCTGCGCAGGGCAACATAAGTGTGCTCAAAATTCAGCGTGGCAATGCTATTATTAAAAGAGAAAGAGAGAGAGAGAGAGAGAGAGAGAGAGAGAGAGAGAGAGAGAGAGAGAGATGATGATTGCCCTTATCCCTTCCCCTCTCTAAGTCAAGTGGTGCAATCAAACGGTTTCCTCTCGTCTTAGATGTGAATTGAGTTATGAGTCACATCAGCAGCAACCTGTGCTACCAACACACAGACAAGTAGATTTCCACAACAGTGAAAAGTTAACAAGCTGTTTGGGTAAGAGCAACCGTTTGATTTGGAAAAAGTCTAAAGTAACAAAAAATAAAATACACAATTTATTCTGACAGAGAACAGTCAGAACCATCAAATGGCGCTTGACACCTTTTTTATGCCTGGATTTAAATGGAACCTCTTGAGTGACTTCCTTGGCTGTCCATGAAGGTTCATAACAATTCCATATTGCAACGAAATCTATACACGGAGGAAGTAGTATAAGGAAGGCAGATTGATACCAGGGGTAAACCACAGCACATGAGTAGAGATCAGGTCCAGCAGTCATTCAGCCAATTAGACTGTTATCAGGCCAATTGGTAATTGGCGTTATCAGTCGCTGTAAGCCCCATAGATGTGGGTCAATAGGGGCCTACTACACCCAATAGGTTTTATCATCTATTCACATGGTAGATCACCAAAAGAAGGTATAAAAGAACACGATAGCGATCGTAGCAATTATGACAGGAGCAGAAGACGAAGTCAGGCGCTGTAGTATAGAGTGGTGCAGGAATGAGTCCTAAAACCAAGGAGGGTGAAAAGGGGAGATGTCACACGTCATATCATTGGGGTACAACACATGCACAGCAAAATCCAAGGCTTATTGAAAGAGGCTGGGACACCGTCTTGACCTATGGGGTATGACACATGCGCAGTGTAGCTAGAGCAGCGGTAGCGTGTTGCGATTGGCTCAATTTTTCGGCGAGTGCAGACCAGATTTACTGCACGTGTTGTACCCCAATGATATGGCGCGATGATGACGCGTGACATCTCTTCTTTTCAACCTTCCTGCCTAAAACCTAGAAATGAGTTAGCATTTTAGCACTTCTGGTTCCCACGTGTGGAAGTCAATGGGTTTTTAGTTAGATGCCTGAAATAAGATCTGCATGTGACACAAGCTGAAGAGATTTTAAAGTTTTGTTCTATGATAAAAAATACATAAATACATTTTGAAGCCTTTATGTGTCTTAAAAAAGGCGATTGCTAACAAGTGGCTCAATGAGAGTAAACGTCATCACACCGACTCGTCCACCTTTACGACCTCGTTGTGTATACTCACGTTCATGCGACCGTGGTGTGGTTCATATATTGTCACGTCTCTGGCCTTGACTCCAGTAGTTTTTCAGTGTTCTGCTTCCTCTGGGTCTCCCTCTCCCCTGCCTGTGGGTGTGGCAGGGGCGCGGCTTCCTCATCAGGCACCTGGTCTCACTCTCCACTCTGCACTCTGCACCTGTCAACAATCACCTAATCAACCCACAGTACAAGAACACCAGCTTTCCTGCCAGTCCTCGCCAGATTGTTCTGCCTACCAGTTGTGCCAGCTTCCCATCGAGCCATCCTCACGCCGCCGCAGCTCATTCCTCCAGCTACTCCACCCTGCTCAACAGCCTGCCTGTCCCCTGCCTTCTCCAGCGCCCTCACCACCTTTATTATAATAAATCCACCTGACTTTCAACCACCATCCAGCTGTGTCTGTGTCTGCTTCTGGGTCCTAAACCAAAGCCCTCACATATATAGCCTAACGTTCTTACTTCTGGCGATTGCATTTACACTTCAAAAATCCTAAGAGTGGTGTTCATGTGTGGAGATTATTTTACTTGACAAAGTGTGTAAGTATCATAAACGTTTGTTTGCCACAGAGCGTATTTTCTGCAATAATCCAAAACCCAATGGAAAAATCCCTTTGGCTTTTTGTCGAGGGAACCTGTGCGATTCTAACTTCTGGGTTGGTCTACAAAATTACGTCATCCCTGCAGCACTCTATAGACAGCATGAAACTCTATATTGGGTGGAGGTCAGGGGCAGTGGATGGGGCACGAAACACAGGCTTTCACCCAGAAGGCTGGGGATTGCATTCTGTGTGAAACCAACAATGTGCAGTTGCCAAAACATGATGGTTTTCCCTAAACTAATTAATAATAATAATTAGTAATCATAATATTGCACCTCCTGCAATTATTATGATACAATTATTGACCGAAGGATTCATTTACACACATTTGATGCATTACTCACAAGACAATTATAGTTTACTATATAATTATGTTATGCAATCATAATATACTCACCAGAAAAAAATTATATAAATGGATTAGCCTGCATGGAAATTGATTATTTTCTTTTTTTCATTGTTGACAGTCATTATTCCCAAGCCTTTACTGGTGCAAAAACCTGTATATCAAAAATCATCTATGATATATCTGCCTGTTTTATACTCTTTGACCAACAAGTGGTTTTGTGTGTACATAAAGCCTCATGAAGCCATACAAAGTTTGGTTTTCTCAGGCCCTAAAGGACTATTTTGCAATCCAACCCAGACTCCTAATATATTTTCTCATCTTATTCTGCTCTTTCTGCAACTTAAATGTTAACAACGTCTCATTAGCGAGCACTCATTTGCATACAGTAGGTTGCATAAGAAAAATTCACTTTTTTTGCTTTGTGTGAACACAATGCAATCAACTAATGAATAGATTGAATGCGTGGTAGCATGGTGCTTTCCTGATAAGGAAGAACACGGACAAGCTCAAGCCTATTTTCTGTAAATGCTTCCAAGGAAGCCAGCAAGGGTCTAATAGCTTTCCCCTCCATTGTCTGGTACACAAACCTGACACAGATAGAGGCTGGAGGCTGCTGCCTGGCCTGATAGAACATGGTAGAGAGACTAAGGGGGGGGAAAAGGGGAGAGAGAGGGAAGGTGGCAAGAGGCAGGACATGCACTAAACTTAAGAGATAATTGCATGTAGGAACAGTGTAGAAGGGGGCAAAGGAGAGAGGGAGAACAAGAAGATAGAGGAAGTGGAGAGTGGCAGGCAGAGATAGAGGAGAGGAAAGCAAATTAATTTTTATCTCTTTTATGAATATGATGGCTGTGGTGTGCTGTGGTGTGCTGTGGTGGTGGCCCACGCCTTTGGGTGATAGCGGAGGGGTAGCTAATAGGAGCAGCCTGCACGCACACACACACACACACACACACACACACACACACACACACACACACACACACACACACACACACAGCCGTGTACTTCTATCTTTGTGAGGACAAAGCATTCCCTAGGCCCTTACCCTAACCATCACAACTCAATGCCTGACCTCAACCCTTACCCTAACCCTTACCTAAACCTAATTCTAACCTGGACCTTAAAACCAAGTTTGAACCCTCAAACAGGCCTTTGAAGGTCTGTCCAGAAGTGAGGACCGGCCAAAATGTCCTCACTTTCCAAAAATGCCCTCACTCTGAAGGTCTAAAACTGATATTGGTCCTCATAAAGAAAGCTGTACAAGAACACACACACACACTCATACTGTCCTTTGTGGGGTGGAAAATCCTCTGAAACACAATTTAGAACAAGATGTGATACAAAACCTCTCCAATGAAACTGATACTGATGAAAGTGTTTTAGGTGGATTAGCAGCTCCTTATAGGCATGAAAATTAATTAAATTAATTAATCTGCTCACCCCCGTGTATTGTAAATGGAAACCCGATTTAAAGTCACACAGCCACCAAACGCAGGGAACACAGGAGTTTTTCCTTCTGATCTGAAAAGGGTCTGAGGATAGAGGGGATTGTACTTATTCTTTGTCACACACACACACACACACACACACACACACACACACACACACACACACACACACACACACACATCCTTTCTAAATCCCTGCATTCACTTGTAACTACGCTCAGGTGCCCTGTGGAGTGTTATATTCAGTGTTACCCACCAAAACACATTGTGTGCATCCGTGAGGTCTAACAAATGTCTAGTTCATTTCCAAAGCTGATTTTTTAAAGTATTTTAAATGCACCCCCTTCAAATGTTATCAGTCGATTGAATGAGTGTGGATTAGATGAGCCTGTTACACCTACTAGTAGGTTCAGAAGGCCGTTATCATCTATTCACGTGGTTGATATGCGATACGAATACAAGAAGACCTCTAGTGGCCGTAGTAATTTCGACGGGAGCAAAGGAGAAAGTCAGTTGACGTAGTATAAAGAGACGGCGGCAGTCGGGGGGATGGACGGGTCTAACAAATGCAGGATTTTCATCCAAGCCCCCAGGAAGAGCGCTGGGCTTTGAAGCAAATTTGACATAGTGGCCAAACTGTGGAATTACAACTTCTGTGTCCGTCACGTGATGCCACTGGGACCAAAAAGATTTACTTACATTGGGAAAGAGACGTCTGTAAATCAGCGGTTAATTTCTTTTAAAGGTAAATCAACTTCCCAGTACGAACACTTGAATAGCACTTATTTAAATCATTAGGTCTTAAAAGTTGTAAAATGCACTAATTGCGGAATCCAGAGTTATTTTTCCGTGAATAAATAAATAAATGACTTGATAAATAAATAAATATACCATTAAAAGTGACAAAAACAATGTTAAAAATAAATGTAGTCATGAACGAATTGATAAAATATGACATAAATTGATATTTCAGTTTTAATTGGTTTCTTTATATATTTACCTTTGTATTTATTTCTTTATATATTTACTCTTCTGTTTAATTTCCACCTTTATTTGTGTATTTATTTATGTATGTATTTTTATTGATTTTTAAATTTATATGTTGATTTTTGCATTTTTTTATTTATTCATTTTTGTCGTTAGTTTTTATTTATTTTATATTTATTTATGCATACTATCATTGATTTTCCCTTTGCATTTCACCCCCTATTTATTTCCCCAGATTCGTTAATTGTGTGTTGTGTATCCTTTCTTTATACATTTCTTTTTACATAATTTCTTTATGCATTCCTGTCTCATTATATCTTCTGTCTTCCATACACTAACGCCAAGTTACGTAGTTTACGTAAAGAGTCTACTTATTTTAACCCAAACCACGATCTACTCCTAAACCTAACCAAGAAGTTTTGTTGTCTAAACCTAAAGTTTTTACAACGTGCTTGATGCAATTTGGCCCGTATGAAGCATTAGAAGCATTACAATGGTAGTGATAACGGCTGATAGCATTTAAATCCAGCATTATTTACATCCATGTTTACTAGCTTGCAGTCTTCTTCCTCCCTGCCTTTACTGGCTGCTTTAAGAGGTAAACTTGAGTCACAAGTGATGCTTGAAAATCAAATGTATCATTATCTCACATTTTAATGAATTATTCACAACACTGAAGAAATCCTTTTGGATTAGTCCCTCCATCGCTCCTTCACACAGGATCAGGTCCCTGAAGCTTTGCTTGTCTTGAATAACATTTACAAACACCCACACACACACTGACACACACACACACACACACACACACACACACACATGGAAATTCACATGCATAAACAATTGTATGGGTGCACACATAAAGTTGTACACACCACTTGCTCCCATTCAGATTCTCTTTATCTTTCCCTCACTCAAATGTTTCCAGACACATAATCAAATTCGCACAATACAGAGATCTGATAGCGGGATTAACTGTTCAGAAAACTTTGCAATACACTTTAGTGCCCTACGACATAAGTTTCGGGTTCAAATATTAATTTCTGCCAATTAGACAAAGAGGAAATTTGTTTGACAGTCTGTGAAGAGGAAGGCTTATCTGTCCAGCTTAGTTCAGGGACAATCTACCCAAGTTCTTCTGTAAATGTGCTCGAACTAATTGGGAAATCCCCATTGCCAATGCAGGTTGTATAAAAGGTAAAGGATGAGAGAATTTCAAAAGTATCAGAGCTCCGTCAATTACTACAGTAACCATTGTAGAGTGAGAAACAATACATAAAATGATTGGCTTTGAACTAATATAAAGCCAAATGTCTATCCAGGTAGTCATATTTAGCTGAATTCTGATGTGCAGCATGTTTCAACTTCAAAAGAAGTGATTAAAAAGAGATCAAAAGAGGACTGACAGTTGATGCCCACAAGACTACAAACTGTTGCATGAAATGTTTTTATCAATTAGGAGGACATTGCATAAGTCCTTGGAGGCTTGCCCTAACCTTAAAGGAACAGTTGGACAATTTGGGAAATATGCTTCTTACCTTTCTGTCTTTCTTGACCTAACTTAACCAGGGGTGAAAGTAGGCCGTTACGGTCCGGTACTCTGTACCACTAAAAGATTCAGTACAGGGAAGAGGGGACAGCAACTGCCTGCCAAAACCCACATAAAACCCGTCACTCACGATCGCATTTCCAACAAGAAAACACGACTGCTAACATCAGGTCAACATACAGTTAGTCACCTCCGCCAAGGAGGTTCATGTTCTCAGTTCGGTTTGTCTGTTTGTTTGTACACGCATTAAGGTCTTGTCAAATGGGGAGCGACACTCGCTCGGCCTGACTGCGCTCTTCATGCAGACAAGCGATCCACGAGTACACGCCAGGCGCTATGCGTGGCAACCATGGAAACGGCATCTGTACACTACTGTAGGCTATATATCCCCTGCCGGTACAAATGTGTGTGGTGTATCAAATATCCCTAATCACAGTTCGATTTGTTGACACATGTGGCAATGCTGTTTCCCCTTCATTAACATTGCAAGAAGGGCATTTGTGCTGCATTCATGTGGTGTCGGAATAATAGGAAATACGAGTTCCCAGAACAACTCAAAAACAACTCAAAAAAGGTTTTGTCAACATTTACAAATTATTCTGCAGCATTTTCAACATTTAAAGGGGACATATTATGCTCATTTTCATGTTCATGTTTGTATTTTAGGTTTCTACTAGAACATGTTTACATGCTTTAATGTTAAAAAAAACCATAATTTTTCTCATACTGTCTGTCTGAATATACCTGTATTCACGCTCTGTCTGAAACACTCCGTTTTAGCGCATTTTAACGGAATGGCAACAGAATTGCGTTGCTAGAAAACAGCTTAGGTCCATGTTTACATCCTGTCAGCTGATGAAATTTACATACACTGCAACAGGAAATAAACTGGGACATATTTAGTATGTTTAGGGTTAAAACTGTGAAATGGTCTAAATATTGTAGATTTGTGACATCACAAATGGACAGAAATCCTAACGGCTTGTTTCAAACGCACAATTTCTCCATGGATTGAGTGTTTTGATACTTTCACAGTATTTATATATCACTTAAACCTGCTTTATAATATAAAAGACATGCAAATCTCACTTTTTACAATACGGGACCTTTAAATACATTATTTGCTATACATGATGTCAAGTGTTTCCAATTTCTTACTACACCATACAGGCATTTAATCGTGTGCAGAGATGAATGAAGCTGGGGGGAAGGAGGAGAACAATGTCAAGCAATGAAGGTTGGGGTAGCCTAGTGGTACCGGCAAGAACTTCAATCTACTTTCCCCCCTAAATCTAACCCTAACAACAAGTCCACCAGCTTTTTGCCTGGAAAACAACAAACTTCTGTGCTTTCTCCCCCTTTACTCTCAATGTATTATGAGTTAATAGAAGTGTGGGTTGGGCTAATGGAAACAGATGCGAGGTGTCAGCATGAGCACTGCGCTAACAGCTGGGAACTCGCACTAGGGTAGGAAAAACAAAGTGTTTGGGTATTTCTAATCCGCCTCAAAGGTGTGACCACAACAGGGATAAGAACCTGCACCAGACACACTGAAGCGCCTTGCTCGAGGACACTCGAGTGGCAGATGCATAGGAAGCAGAGTGCTCACCATTCAGTCCCCCTCACCCTCCACTCGAGCTTTGAGCCATCAGTAAACATGTAACATGTAAACATGTTGAGATAAGCCCTGCTACTGACCAGCTTTATTGCTATCAGGATACTACTGCACCAGCATGTTTAAATGTATTTCTCTGAGCAAGGCTGTGTGCATGTGCGGGATGTCATCTCCCCTTCCCAGACGCCCCGAGGGGGCCTGAATAGTTAATGTAAAGCAACTCCAATCCACATAAAGCCGACTCAACACAGAAATAAAACAAATCAAAATGCCAACAGGCGGCTCTGATTGTAAAATACTTGTAAAAAAAAAAATGGGACACTTGTGTGTGAACAACAAGCAGGATGAGATGTTTACTGTCAGTTTTGAAGGACGTAAAGGACACAATCTGCATTTGGGCGAGGGAAAGAGAAATCCAATTTCACTGTGTATACCGCAGTCGCATTTTAATGTCAGGCGTAAATGTACTCCAGCTGAATCATATCCAGAAGCAAACTGGATGTGAGATGAATCTTAAAGGGGCTGTAAGTACACCTGTTCCTGCCTAGTAGCACAAAATGAACATACTATATCTGCCGGCCTCTGCTGTAATTAACGAGCTCTTTTGTGACACTCTAACGTTATTGTTTTGTGACAGTTCAGCCGACTAGACTGTTGTCAGACTATTAAATAGGCATTATCAGTCGCCATAAGCCCCATAGATGTGGGTCAGTAGGGGCCTACTACACCCACTAGTAGCTTTTATCATCTATTCACATGGTAGATCACCGAAAGAAGGTGTAAAAGAACACAACAGCAACCTCTAGCGACTGTAGTAATTATGACAGGAGCAGAAGCGGAAGTCAGGTGCTGTAGTATAGACCAGTGGTTCCCAAAGCTATCCTTTAGGGCCCCCCTTTCGGCCAGTACAAAACCATGCATCATTAATATTTAGCCTCACGCTCCCCTTTTATAACTCTGGGCCACCCTTAGGGGTCCCACCCCCCAGTTTGGGAACCACTGGAATAGACAGTGGGAAACTCTAAGGCATGGAGATCGAAGACAATGGACAGGAAACAAAACACTTGACTTTCACCCAGGAAACTGGAGTTCGCAACCTGTGTGAAACCAAAAATCTGTTGTTGTGTTTGTTTGTAGTTATTTTAACCCAAAACACAATGTTTTTCCCTAAACTTAACCAAGTGTTTTTTGTTGCCTAAACCTAAAGAAGTTGTAGTTTTATTGCCTAAACCTAACTGTTTTTTTTTTGTTGCCGAAACTAAAAACTAAATGTTTTTTTTCCCTAAACCTAAAGAAGTTGTAGTTTTGTTGCCTAAACCTAAAGAAGTTATAGTTTTGTTGCCTAAACCTGTTTTTTTGGTTTAAACCTAAAAAGTTGTAGTTTTGTTGTTTAAAACTGTTTTTTTTGCCTGAACCTAAAGAAGTTGTAGTTTTCCTGCCTAAAACTGTTTCTTTTGTCTAAACCTAAAGAAGTTGTAGTTTTCTGGCCTAAACCTAAGGAAGTTGTAGTTTTGTTGCCTTAAACTAAAAAAGCCTTTTTGATTGTGTTCAAAAGTGAGGTTTCATTCAGTTTTACAACATGTTAGAATTTAAGTGTCACTTTCACGTTTACAATATAGTAGGTGTAGTAATGACCCACATCTATGGTGCTTATAGCGACTGATAACGCCTATTTAACGGCCTGATAACAGTCAAATCGGGTGGACAGGTACAAGCCACCGTAGCTCAAGGCGACAGGAGATGGGGTCCGAAACTGGCGCTCCAGTTCAACTGATCATTTCTTGCAGTTACGTTTGTATCTGACAATACAGATCGTTTAAGGTCAAAGATTGCGTAACTCCAGGTGTACGGAGAGTCGGCGTCTGTCTGTCTGCGCGTCATTCTGTCAGTCCGTCTCTCCGTCCGTGTCATCCCTACCTCCAGTCCTCTGCAGTGGCGAGCCACAGGCGGTTGGCCTCTCTCTGTATGAGTCTGATCCCCACCGCCTGTGAAGTCAAATGTTGACAGAGAATCACGAACCACATCAGAATACTAAAGAGGCCAGAGAGTGCCTTTATGTGAAAGACTGAGAGAGATAAAGAGAGCAGGAGTGTGTGTGTGTGTTTGTGAGTCTCATATTCCTGCACTGTAAAAATTACAAGCTTGGCAAGGGCTTGTATTTTGGAGCAAGAATTATCACCCTCATCCAGGGTATTTCTGGGAAACTATACTGCTGTTCATTCTCTTGAATATTTCACTTCAAATGACCTCTTTCAGGGAGTAATCATAAAGTATCCAAACAAAAAACTCTGAGACAGTTTCTCTTTTTCGAAGCAAATGTCCTGAAACAATTCCCATTATGCTGCTGGGAGTCTGCAGTTGACTGAAACTATCTTTAAAATGAGGCTGATAAGCTTTGATAGCAAATAAAATCTCTTGCCAACCTTGCCATTTTTTGCAGTGCGCGCCCATTATTCTTTTGTGCCTGGCAGTGCGAGTGTGAAGAAAGAGAATAGGAGAGTAAAGGAGATCGAGATAGAGATGAAAGGCCAGCACTGACTGTAGCGGCTGGCCTGCACGGCTCTGTGGTTTCTGAAGGGTGTCTTGGCCTCTCATGCAAATGAGCTCGCATCTTATCAGCTCCTCACGACACCCAAGTCCAAATAATGAATACTGGCCATAGTGGTCGGGTGCTCTTGCTTTGGTCTGTCAAGCACATTGAGACCTCTAGAATAAAAAGCACTAAGCCGGAGTCGCAATGAGAGCCGGGCTTAATGAAGTGTGTGTACCCTTGACTGAAGAGATGTAATCTTTGTGCATACAGATTCAGCATATGTCAACAGGATTTTTCAGTAGTGTCACAGTTTCATTTTCTAGTCTGGTGTAAATTTAATGAACCATTAAGTGAAAGCTGCAACATGATCATGTGAATAACTAACAGCACAGCATTGGACCAACTGTATATACTGTGTATATATATATATATATATATATATATATATATATATATATATATATATGTGTCTAAGATGTTCCGTCTGTAAATCGGGTAATGATGAAGAGCTAATTATGCACACATGCACATCTGCTCTGCTGTAATTGCTGCGTTCATGGCTCACATTTGCTCTTGTCTTTTTTGGATATTAAAAATGGAGATAATAAGATTTTAAAAATACAGTTGTCAGCACAACACTTCTCGGTTCAATTATGTTTTATTTTTTTGTTAATTTCAGGGTCAGCTGAATGCATAGGCCATATAGGTGGTTGCGTTTTCCTATGAATGTCCAGCAAAACCGCTCCAGCCTTTTCAAAATAAAACTACTTAGTTAGGTTTAGGAACAGATCGACTTGGTTAGGCTTAGGCAACAAAACTACTTTGTTAGATTTAGGAAAAGATTGACTTGGTTAGGTTTAGGCAACAAAACTACTTAGTTAGGGTCAGGAACAGATTGACTCGGTTAGGTTTAGGCATCAAAACTACTTTGTTAAATTTAGGAAAAGATCGACTTAGTTAGGTTTAGGCATCAAAACTACTTAGTTAGGTTTAGGAAAAGATCGACTTATTTAAGTTAAGGCAACAAAACTACTTAGTTAGGTTTAGGAAAATATTGACTTGGTTAGGTTAGGCAACAAAACTACTTAGTTAGGTTTAGGAATAGATTGACTTGGTTAGGTTTAGGCATCAAAAATACTTTGTTAGATTTAGGAAAAGATCGACTTGGTTAGGTTTAGGCAACAAAACTGCTTAGTTAGGTTTAGGAAAAGATCGTGGTTTGGGTTAAAATAACCGGACGTGCTGTAACTTAAGTACGGAAGTTACGTGACAAATAAATCAACCCTGACTTTCAACTTTTGATGTTTCACACGGGACACCAACGCGGGTCCCCTTGGCAAAAGTCCTATGCTTTCTGACCTATATCCCAGCCACCCCGGCCTCCTCCCTACGTGGCGTTTGCTGCTCTTTATACTTCCCAGTTCACAATTATGTGGATTACGTACAAATTGATTTCGTGCTGACCGTCATGAAAAAAAATTGTGTCTATGTAAACGAATCAATACATTCAATTTTGGGACTATTTCACAAACTGCCATGCAACTGCGCTGGATGAAGACACTTTGTTTTAAATCCTGCCGTTTAATCTTCAGCACCATCTTTTGCATCATCCCACACTACGTCCTCTTTGTTGTGCTTTCTATATTCTACTGTCTTCCTGCTGCAGTCATCCCTTATCCTCACAGCAATCATTTAACCTTAACCTTATCTTGAGATCACATTGATTTTCTTGCCGGTGTTATTGCTATTAAAACACCTGTACGTGAGGACACTAAGTCAATGTCAGTGTCATTTTGGGTGTGAGAGGATGTGGTGTGTCTCCCCTCCCGGGTGCCTCTTTTCCTGTGACATTATCCAAATTCAGGAGTTTGTTTACCTACAGAAAAAAGCGTGGGTTTTGAAAACGACTGAGTCATTGCTCTGCCCTGCTGATGAAGTGAGCAGATTGGAAATGGGAAGGTTAATGAGATTTTTACAAAGTGTCCGTCTAGCGGTTTGAACTCAGATTAAATTGACACACTCTGATTAAAATTAATTGACCTGTGAAATGAGTGTGTCCCTCAACAGTTAAGGATTGATGGGTATCACGGAGGGGTCGAGAGGGAAGAAGACGGTGATGGAAAAAAAAAAAGGAAAATTAACTTAGTTTGGATGTAAGTAAAGTAGAGATATGGTAAGAGACAGCTCATACGCCTTACTAATGATTAAACAGGAGAGCACTCTGGCTTACAGAACTGTGCATGCTTTGAGCTAAACGTTGACATCAGCATGCTAAATTGCTCACAATGAAATGCTAACAGGCTTATGCTAAGCAGGCTTAGTGTTTTCCATGTTCACCATCTTAGTTTACTGTCTTAGCATGCTAATAATAAAACCTGATGAAGGTGCTAGAGGAAAAGTCACGGCATCACTAAAGTCTAGAATTCCTCAGGATAAGTGACTTGCTGGTGGCACCAAATTTCATGGCTATCCATCCAATTGCTGTTAAGACATTTCACTAAAAGCCAACAATGTCGAGCTCATGGTGGCGCTACAAGAAAAGCTTAGTAGGTAGTATTTATATAGCGCCTTTCAAAACTACCGTTACAAAGTGCTTCACAAACAAGGACAAATAAAAGAAAGCAGGAGCAATCATATACAAGATCACAGTCAACAAAAAATAAATAAGTACTGGGGCTGTCAATCCAATAAATCTTTAATGGCATGATTGTCCAAATTGATTTGCACATTTTTTATCTGTTCAAAATGTATTTTAAAGGAAGATTTGTCAAGTATTTAATACTTTTATCAACATGGGAGTGGACAAATATGCTTGCTTTATTCAAATGTATGTATATATTTAAATCAATTAACAACACAAAACAATGACAAATATTGTCCAGAAACCCTCACAGGTACTGCATTTAGCATAAAGATATGCTCAAATCATAACATGACAAACTGCAGCCAACAGGCAACAACAGCTGTCAGTGTGTCAGTGTGCTGACTTGACTATGACTTGCCCCAAACTGTGATGTGATTATCATAAAGTGGGCATGTCTGTAAAGGGGAGACTCGTGGGTACCCATAGAACCCATTTTCATTCACATATCTCGAGGTCAGAGGTCAAGGGACCCCTTTGAGAATGGCCATGACAGTTTTTCCTTGCCAAAATTGGTTGGAGCGTTATTTAGCCTCTTTTGCAACAAGCCAGTATAACATGATTGGTACCAATGGATTCCTTAGGTTTTATAGTTTCATATGATGCAGTATCGTAGTATAGTATGTGTATCTTCACTCTAACTATAAAACTGCTTCAACCTAAAAATCGTAAGTTGTGTTAATGCATCAAAGAAATTAGTGGCGTCAAAACAAATTTGCGTTAACGCGTTAACTTTGACAGCCCTAGATACAACATAGGGAGGCGAAGTCCCACCCCTTCCGGTGGACCACCGTGGGACCTTATTTCGGAAAAAATATGTACTGTAGTCAACAACGAGAGACATATCATTTTTTGATCCCATTTGAATTGTGCTATGCATCACGATGTTTGTCAATTTAAAAGATAATTTTGCAAGTCAAGAAAGTCTCTTGAGTGAAACCGCACAGTGAACTACATCTCTCGTCTCACTAGCTAGCTAGCTTACTTAGCTATTTTCCGCCCAAAAATGAAACGTTATCTTACCTGATGTGTTTTATCCAGCGTTTTTTTGATCCTGTTTGAATTGCGCCATGAATCACACATATGATGTTTGTCAATTTAAAACGTACTTTTGCAAGTCAAGAAAGTCACAGTTTGTTGTAAAACTGTTGAAGTATCAGACTGTGAAAATACGTAATTAGCAAAACGACACACCCAAAAGTCGCATAGTGACGTCTCACTCGCTGAAGCTACGATGCCTGTGTGTTTCATACTGGGATGTACTCACACCAGCAACGGGTATTGCTCGTTCTTTCTCTTCCCGGCTGATAAAAAGACCAGTAGTCGCTGGATAAAACACATCGGGTAAGATAATGTTGTGGGTGGAAAATAGCCAAGTTAGCTAGCTAGCTAGTGAGACGAGAGATGTAGTTCACTGTGCAGTTTCACTCAAGAGAGTTTCTTTACTTACAAAATGATCTTTTAAATTGACAAACATGATGATTCATAGCACTATTCAAAAGGGATCAAAAAATTATTTGTCTCTCGTCGTTGACTACTGAACATATTTTTTCTGAAATAAGGTCCCATGAGGTCCACCGGAAGGGGCGTGACTTTGCCTCTCTATATGTAAATCCTTGGCTGGTAAAGAATTTTGGAGTCCACTTATACATTATTCCCTCAACATTCAGTATATGTGAGGATGAAACTGTCTCATCTCTCATTATTGTAACAGCCTTATGATTTCATCCCTGAGGTAAAACCCATTTTCACGTCCCAAATGGCCCCTTTGTACAAAGAGTTGACTGCAGTTCACAGACTGCAGCGTTGGACTAATTCACTTTCAATTCAAAGTGATGGCAACTCTAATTGAACAGCCATCAAGACAGTAATGAGAAAGACACTTCATGAATTAACTGAACAGAAACAAAGAGTTGGGTATTTATTCTATGGAGGGGGAAACTGTTTATCATACTGATGATCAAATGTTTTATATTAACTGCTTAATTACAATATTCACTCAAACATATTGTCCCCCGTAAAGCCGCAAGGCCTGATAGGAAGACTAAAGATGCTACAGACCTTGCTGGGAGCAGGGATATAAAACTCAATGTTCCTAGCATTTGGCAAGTCTATGCCTCACAAACATAACAAGGATGCTGATGGTAATAGCGACAGTCCAATGAGTGTGGAATTATAGCTGCAAGGCCATAAGGGGGGTGTGGTGAATGGACGGCATTACAGAGAGAATGTGATGCTTGGAGAGACTTTATTGAGTGTTTCATAAAAGGATGTACTGCTTGACTGATAAAGGGTCAGGCAGGTTGATACAGCAGAGATGTGACTGAAATCCAAGACAAACACCAGCGTTCTTTTTGACCATCTTTTCTACAAAGTCTGCTTTTATTTCATATTATATTTTGCAAAGTGGATGGGCACCACTTTCATGGTACTAATCATTAAACGTCTGAATCATAGGCTACAGTCCAAAAAGTCAAAAAAATTACTTCCTAACGTCTTTTCCTAATCACTTTTCCTTGACTTCGATGGAAAACGTCATGAGGTCAAGGAAAGATGAGAAGGAGGATTCAGGATTTAGGAAAAGACAACCACGGTGTTCAGAGAATCCGACTGCTCTTTCACTAGGCTCCGTAATTATGATGCGACGGCAGCGGATGTTAGTGACTCAGGTCTGCCGTGGTGAAACTACAATGTTCCGAAGATGGACTACAAAAGGCGCTGCTTCCCCCCGTGTGTTGTTAAATAGGTCTTTCAATGACAGGCTGCTACAGCCGCGGTGTGTGAAAGAGAAATACTGCAGGTCCTTCTGCTGCTGGAACTTTACATCAACATATAATAAAGGATTATCTGACCTTAAACGTGGACAACCGGTGAAAAATATCACTTCATTACCACGGTTGTAATTGAAATAAATAAAGGAATATATGATGTCAGAGGTCAAGGGACCCCTTTGAAAATGGCCATGCCATTTTTTCCTTGCCAAAATTTGGCACAAATTTGGAGCATCTTGTATCCTCCTTGGCGACGAGCTAGTGTGACATGGTTGGTACCGATGGATTCCTTTGTTTTCTAGTTTCATATTGTACATGTATTGTATATTCACTCTATATTTAACACTGAGCCTGGTACAACCTCTGGAAGATCGATTGCGTTAATGCGATAAAGAAATTAGTGGCGTTAACGTATTATTATCGCGTCAACTTTGACAGCCCTGGTAAAAAAACATCATGGTTTGGCTTAAAATTACTACGAAACTGAAAGAAAACAAAAACACAACAATACTACTTGGTTAAGTTTAGTAAAAAATAAATGATTGTTACGTTAAACTACAGACACAAATTAAAATGAGTGAACGTTGACCTTTAATTTCACACAGGACACGAACAGCGGTCACCCGGGTGGAAGTCAGTAAATATAAAGCATCAGCAGCTGAAAGAATCCAAATTTTCAAGGTAGCAGTAACATGCGTCTTTAACCACATCTCCCACCTCCCGCTCAACTGAAGCACCTTTAATTGTCCTTCAAACGCAGCCACACCACGGGGACAATAATCCAGGAACAGTTAGATTATATAGCCTACTTATTCTATTATCCAACATAGTGGCAACATTACCCACCATGTAACTTGTTAATATGCAGATCACCTTCCTCCTCTCGCTCGGTGGTGACACTGCATAAAGGGAAACGTAGCATGAAAATACAATTACCATGCAAATAAGTCATGTAAATGAACCTGCAGTCTCTATCACTGCTGTCTCTGCCATGCATTCAGGGGCGTGAAATAAATTAAACTGTTTTAAACTCTGTTCGAACCTACATTTGCCCCACACTTATATGTGTTTTTTAAAGCATAAATGTTTGTTTTAATGAAATATAGAGTTAAACTGATCTACCTGGTGGGTAGAATGACAGCATTAAATCTTTTTTTCCTCCCTCCCTTTCTTTCCTTGTCTCTTCTTCCTCCACCTCTCTAGTACTCCATTTCTCTCCATCACTCCTTCACTGATCAATTCATCCTCATCTCTATCTCCTTTCCTTCCTCTTATAGCCCTCTTTCATGCCATCTCTATTCAACCTTCCCTCCCTTTATCCTTCTTTCATCCCATCTCTCTCTCCCCCTTCTTTCTTCCCTCTTCCTCCCTCCCCTTCCCTCACTTGTTTCCCTCTCTCTCCATTCCTCCCTCCGTCTCTCCCAGGCCTGACTGATGGTGTGTTGAGGTGAGGCAGACGGACGGCGGGTGAGGGATTGCCCCTGCCAGCCTCTGACATTGGGCCCCATTCAGGCTGGGGAAATGATCGATGTTAAATCTAATTTTAAACACCCCCAGTTTAACTCCGGCAGACAGACGGGGAGTGGAGGCCAGCGTCTGGCAACACAGCTGGGGCAGCCTGATAAGACCTACGGTTCAAGTCTACCTGCAGGTGTGTTTGTGGGCATACGTGTGTTTGCGTGTGTGGCTTTCTTACTTCAAACAGCTTACTTGACACAGGAGCCATCTGTCCTGTACGTAAAGGGGAGTTGGAGGGCAATACTTTATAGACAGAGATGAGGATTTCCAACACATTCTCACTCCCAACTCGTCACATACCGCCGCTTCTTGGTCAGTGCGCCTCGGCATCGGAGAACGATGCACGGGGTACCCCTCTACCGTTACTTTTGGACAGACCAGGGCCGGCTTGTCAATATAGGCTTGTTACATATTGTCCTTTCAAAATAAACTGACGTTTTCACAGGGAGTTAGGTTTAGGCAACTCAACCACTATGGTAGGGTTAGGAAGAAATAAAGAAGTAAATAAATACACTTTTCACTTTTTTCCCCTGTAACTCTCTTACTCACACTTTTTCATCTGCCCGGCCGCACTTATTTGTTAAAAGTGTAAATTGTAGTGAAACTGACTAAACACTTTTAAACCAACAATATCAGGGACCAGTTGTTTATGTCAATCGATCAAAAATATTTAATCGTGATTAATCGCATGATTGTACATAGTTAATTGCGTTTAATCGCAAATTAAACACAACATTTGTATCTGTTCAAAATGTATTGTCAAGTATTTAATGCTCTTAATATATCAACATGTGAGTGGGCATATATGCTTGCTTTATGCAAATGTATGTATATATTTATTATTGGAAATCTATTAACAACACAAAACAATGACAAATATTGTCCAGAAACTCTCACAGGTACTGCATTTAGCATAAAACAATATGCTCAAATCATAACATGGCAAACTGCAGCCCAACAGGCAACAACAGCTGTCAGTGTGTCAGTGTGCTGAATTGACTATGACTTGCCCCAAACTGCATGTGATTATCATAAAGTGGGCATGTAAAGGGGAGACTTGTGAGTACCCATAGACCTCATTTATATTCACATATCTTGAGGTCAGAGGTCAAGGAACCCCTTTGAAAATGGCCATGAAAGGTTTTTTTTTTGCTAAGTTTTTGGCGTTATTTAGCTGTCTTTCTGACAAGCTATAGTTGTAGTTTCATATGATGCCAGTATCTTCACTCTAGCTTTAAAACTGAGCCCGCTACAACCTAAAAATCACAAATTGCGTTAATACGTTAAAGAAAGTAGTGGCGTTAAAACTATTTTTCATTAATGTGTTATCATCATGTTAATTTTGACAGCCCTACCTGTGAAGCATCAATACCTGGCGTATCAACAGTTAATAATTACTTTCACACATGGACAAATCATTACAGTGTGTTATAAAGCATTTATTAGCCATGAATTCTTCATAGGAGAAATTATAATTGCTAACAAAAATATTGATAAACACAAAACAATGACTATATTTACTTACAACTACATTAGAGAGTGTTATAATACATTGTAACCCATGTATTAAGTGGTATGCACTGCTTATAAATGCTGAAGAAAAATATGGGGGTTTTGATTCATGACAATTAGTATTTTTTAAATCCTGTCTATGGATGAAGCACCAAGACCATCATGGGATACTAAATCTCACCACTAAAATACAGGATAATGCTGATTATGACAATAAATAAAATACTTAAAGCCTGGCAGTGAATTTAGCAACTGGGACATCTTATTTTGTGGCACATGGAATTTGTTAGATGTAACAGGGCGTACACCAGAGTCAGGCACAGGCTAACAGTGCCCACAGTTGCATTAAAGGAATGTATCTCATCTCTTTGCCCAGCGAGTTACCTGCCAAAATGGCCATTAGGTTGGGTTTTTAATTACAGATCACAGCTAAAATCTAATTTGCCCATGTTGTTCCCATCATCGCGTTAGTGAGTATTTCATAAACTGACAGTAAATGAACAAAGCCTGTAATTTCTGACACTAGATGCCAGGAGCTGATGCTCAGACAGCAGGAAACTGATGGTGTGGAGTGTGGAACTATAGCGAGGGGAAACTCCCAACACATTTAGGGAGCTCATGATGATAAGTATGCTATAGTATATTATAGTTATGGTTTTGTTTAAAGGTCCCATATTGTAAAAAGTGAGATTTTCAGGTATTTTAAATTATAAAGCAGGTTTAAGTGCTATATAAATACTGTTAAACTATCAAAATGCTCAATATATGGAGAAATACACACAGTACGTATTCAGAAATTGCGCGTTTGAAACAACCCGTTAGGATTTCTGTCCATTTGTGATGTCACAAATATACAATATTTAGACCATTACACGGTTTTAAACTTAAACATTCTAAATGTGTCCCAGTTTATTTCTTGTTGCAGTGTATGTGAATGACATCAGCTGACAGGAAGTAAACATGGACCCAAGCTGTTGCCTAGCAACGCAATTCCGTTGCAATTCCATTGAAATGCAATAAAATGGAGTTGTTGTGTTTCAGACAGAGTGTAAATAGAGGTATATTCAGGCAGACAGTACGAGGAAAATAATGTTTTTTTGAACATTACAGCATGTAAACATGTTCTATTAGAAACACAAAATACAAGTATAAACCTGAAAATGAGCACGATATGGGACCTTTAAACTTCAGGCTATAATGATTCTACAGTTATTTTTTTAAATATTTTTATTGCAAACTAATCATAAATTACACATCCACAAAATGTCCAATAAATATTTGGCATATGTAATGGCGTTCCTTGGGCCCTTTTTGAGGACAGGCTCTGCGCCCTACCTCGCGGTAAGCGAGGCACAAATCTGTGCTTGTGTGACACTGGTACAAAGAGACAGTAGACTAAATGCAGGACTCGAAACACAGGTTGAATGAAAACAAACACAGGGCTTTCATACAAGGCACCCCTGTTTGTGTAATTTGTGTTGTTTGTCTTTGTGTTGACAACATTGACTTTCACATTTACTTTATAAACGTAGTAATTTTAAGCCAAACCTTGTTGTTTTTTTCCTTAAACTTAAGGGACCGCTATGTAACAATTAGGGGGATCTATTGGCAGAAATGGAACATAATAGTAATAAGTATATTTTCTTTAGTGTACAATCACCTGAAAATAAGAATCGTGATTTTGTTAGCTTAGAATAAGTCGCTTATATCTACATAGGGAGTGGGTCCCCTCGCCACGGAGCCCAGAACGGACAAACCAAACACTGTTAACTTTTCCTACTTAGTCGATAAAGTTAATCGCTCCCATCGCCGCTGCTCTCTCTCTCTCTTGCTTCACCACTCACTTCCCACGTACACACACACACACACACACACACACACAAACACTTTACACACTGGCTCTGCTCCAAATGGCTCTAAAGAGGGCCATTCACGTCGGCCACCGTAGCTCTCTAACACACTTGGCACACGGGAGAGGCTTCAGTTGGTTGCAGTCTCCTCTCCTCACCTCTAGATACCGCTAGATCCTACACACTTGACCTTTAAAGTGGCAGTAGGCAGTATATTTTTGGCATCATTGGGCTAAAATTCCACAACAACCTTTCAGCATATTGTAATTCAAGTGTTCTGAGGGACTTCTGCACCTCCTCATGGCTCTGTTTTCAGGCTTTAAAGATCTACCTCGTGACGGGAGACTTTGACCAATCACAGGTCATTTCAGAGAGAGAGAGCGTTCATATTGGCTATTTCCCGGTCATGTGGGCGTTGCTTGGTATTCCCTGAAGAGATCTCAACATGGCTGCTGGGTCACAAACTTTTTCATTTTACAGCTAAACCGTGCACTACAAGATGATTCTGAAAACATTTGAGGTGAGAAATAGGCATTAACGTAATATAATATTGATCCATATTTGATCAACGCTGCCTAGTTTGACCAGATCCCAGGTCAGCTCTGACTGTTTTTTTTCCTCCGGTCTGTGAAATCTTGCAGATGCCATTAGGAGCACCTGAGGACACAGAGGCACATGATTTTTTTCAGGTTACCTGTTTCATGTACTACTTGCAGGATATAGCGGCCCTTTCATAAAGATAACTTTTTTTAATCATATATGCTCCAATCTAGCCTACTTCAGCTTTAACTATAATGGTTTGCTGCCTAATCCTAAGGAAGTTGTTTGAATTCAAAATATTGACCACGTGTTTACTGCGACCGTAGCGGAGCATCATAGTTTGATGCGCTGGGCGACCCACTGCGTTAGACAGTGACGCCAAGGGCCCTGACCTAAACGCCAGTATGTGACGAGTTGGGATGAGAAACACACAGAGGCAGGAATGAAGCTATCTGAAATGAGACACAAGTTGAGTACTTCAAAATGACACAGGAAACACTAAAGAAGAAAGAATGAAACATGAAACATATCCCAAGAACATGTCTGATCATGACAGCGTTAGCTGTCTCCCTTTCATGGGTCCAGTCAGTGATTGCAAATGTCCAGACTGTCAAAACTCACAGCAACAAGTAGAATCCTGTAACCTCAACACAATGCACAGTACCCACCCCGTGGTTTTAATCACAACACGGAGTAATATATGGAGTCACGGAGTAACGCAAGGTGTGCTAAAATCACAGATGGGAACAGCTAACACCGTCGCAACACCCAGCTGGTTAACTGCCTGTGTGGCCTTTGGAAGTGAAGTGATATCACAAACTATTTTCAGCGCCCACCCACACACGTATCGCACCAATCAAACTACCAGCACCCACACTGTCAGTTGGAGCCAAAAATGTGCGCCCCCTGGAGAACACTAATGAAGATACAGTATATACTATGGAAGCCCTGAAAGGCAAGCGAGAACTTTTTTCTAAGTCTGATCTAAACCATTTTTTTCTCCCATGTTTTGGCTTAAGAACAGGTGGAATTTTGTTTTGTCAGTATAAGTTCCTTTTTTTGTCAGTGAAACAGGTAAAAAAAAAATTTTTTTAGGCTGATTTTTCTAAGTTCCTTATTTTTTCTTTGCCTCTTAGGGAAAACAGGTGGAAAGAAAACATTTTCACAGACAAAACAAAAGTCATGAACACGGGAGAGAAAATAATTTAGATCAAACTTAGAAAGTGGATCACCAGAAAAAAGAAAAAAAAAATCTTGCTTGCCTTTCAGGGCTTCCGTAATAAACTGATTCCTCAGAAAAAAAACATTTAATTTAATTTTAGGTTGACTTTAAGGATGATTGTAAGTCTCAATATTGGACTAAAAACTTGGATGCAGTCACATCTTGAGGACTACCACTCACTCGCCACACACTGGACCATGTAATTGTTCTGTCCTGAAAAGAAAAAGATTTCAACTTAAACACAGAAGTCAACGAGCTTTTCCTTCAGCGACAATGACGTGAGTTCTGCTGTTTGTCAGCGTTTCTCCTTTAAGCTTTTGTAACTCAGCCTGATGATGATTTATGGCCGGCTGGGCGAGCTGATTAAATCACTGAACAGAATGCCAGGTAACATTACCACGGCCATCACCGCTCTATATGGCCGTCGTCGCATGGCAACCGCTACGTTCCTATCTGTCGTTTGAACTGCCCGACTGTCTCTCCAACCCACCTCCTCTCTTGTTTTTTTCTTTTTCTTCTTTCTCCCTCTCACTCAGTCTTTTTTTCTTTCTTTCTCTACACACATAGAGAAAGAACAAGAGAGCCCCAATGAATCTAATTAATCGCCATGGATACAGCACTACAGAGCTGGGTTTTTAAATTGTATAACCTACTGCAATTTTCACACCTCAACGAATGGAAGCAGTGACGTGTGAGGGCTCTGTAATGGGGTTTGCATGTCTGAATTAGTCTTAAATGCAGGTCTGGTGCAGATATATCATGCAGGTTGCAACTCCACCACTGCGATCACACTGAAATGTGTTGAATGTGATTCTCTCCAGTGGAATGTGTCAGAGCTTCGTTCATTGTGTCGCTGCGTAGGTGTTGCTTGTCTTACATTCTTATTCGAAATGACAGTGTCATTTTGCCTTGATCTTGATCTTTCAAATACAATTCAAAGTTGCAAAAAGAATTCTGACCTGCAACCAAAAACCTTTGCTGATGCTACACCTCAAAGGATTTGAATTACAAGATACAGGCTGAAGGTCTTTGCACACCCAGTCCATGTTTTTTGTATAATGTAATATAAAATATATAATGTAATGACGCGTTAACGCAAATTAGTTTTAACGCCACTAACTTCTTTAATGCATTAACACAACTTGCGATTTTTAGGTTGTAGCAGGCTCAGTTTTAAAGCTAGGGTGAAGATACTGGCATCATATTAAACCAGAAAACCAGAGGAACCAACTGGTAACCCAACCATGTCATACTGGCTTGTCATGAAGGAGGCTAAATAACGCTCCAAAGTTGCGCTAAATTTTGGAGAGGAAAAACTGGCATGGACATTTTCAAAGGGGTCCCTTGACCTCTGACCTCAAGATATGTGAATGAAAATGGGTTCTATGGATACCAACGAGTCTTCTTGGGGGAGGACCCCCAAACCCCCACCACAAAATGTATACCGGTTCTTTGCCAGTGATGTTTGCGGGTCTTTAAGTTGAAAAGACTGATCTCCTCATGTTGCCGCAGTGCACACAGGCCTACTTGGCTCAATAACCTATAGCTTTGTCTTTACATATAGTTGACATATTGTCTTATAATGATGACTTTCATATTTTGTTTACTGATCAGGAGGGCACTCCATGTAATATTTGTCGCTGTCCATTAACAGGTGGTTCTGAATTAAAGTTGCCATGGCATAGTGTGAAGGGAGTCACATTAAGGCGCCCCTGGAGATGTGGGATGTTTATGTTGATGTTTGCACGGACGGTGGTCAAACAACCCTCTTTTGCCTTTTGACGGATGCAAAAAAAACCACAGAAAATCGAACCTGTTCCAAAAAATTTAATGACGGACGAAAGTTTCTGAATCGGTGTGTCAACGTGATTGACACAACGTGAGGTTGTATTTATTTTTAAACGTGCGACAATTTCAGACGAAAAATACCGACTTGGTGTGCAAAGGCCTTTAGAGCGTGAACAGTTTGCTGCAGCACATTTGTGTTACAGACTAAATCCTCATCGATTAAATCTACTTGGGTCCCAAAAGGCAGCATGTCAGCAAACAGGAGAGGGACTGCAGGTTAAATAAAAATGGTGTGGATAATGCGCAATTGTGCAAACATAACATCAACGCGGTTTTCCTGATATGCTGCACTCTTTGGTGTTTAAAGCAGAGACTATACCTGCTGTAAATGCTCTGTCATGTCAGACACCTAATATACCGGTTAAACAGCCTCCCAGCAGCCCAGGCAGTTGATGGCCTGTAAATTGTTGATCAGTGGCTTGGCACAGGCAGGGTAAATTGATTCCAGGAGAATCCTCCTCCAGGAGCGAGGCTGTCTTCTACAAAGGCCAAATATACAGCCATGCATCAGAATGAGATGGGGGAGAGGAGGGTAGAGAGAGGCTTGGCTAAAGGTAGAGGGAAAGAGAGAGAGAAAGAAGGGTGAAAATGTCAAGGATTCTCTGTGTGTGTGTGTGTGTGTGTGTGTGTGTGTGTGTGTGTGTCAGAGAGGAGATATGCACGAGAGACACAGCGGAGGGTGCGCAAGAAACACAAAGAATAACAGTGAAGAATGAAAGCAATTGTGTGTGTGTGTGTGAGAGAGAGAGAGAGAGAGAGAGAGAGAGAGAGTCAGACGTTGAGCATACCTGAGAGACAGAGGCAGAAATTAATAAATAAAGAAACAAAGCAAAGGCAAACATGTTGTACGCCATAAATGAAGAAATCCCCTTTTGGGCCAATCAGTAAGCAATTATATTTTTATTCTTTCTGAGAGTGAGATGAGAAGATTGATATCTATGTCTTGTCTGTGTACTAAGTACAGAGCTGATGTCAGGATGGGATTAGCCTAGTTTAGCATAAATATTGGAAACAGGGAAACCCTTGGCCGGGCTCTTTCCAAAGTTCAAATAGATTCCTTCCAACAACTCCTTGAAACCGACTACTTAACATGTGTATTTGTTTAACCTGTACAGAAGGCAAGATGTAAAAACAAGAATTTATGGTTTGGGCTCAGTTTTAAAGCTCGAGTGAAGATACTGGCATCATATGAAACAAGAAAACCAGAATCCAGGTCATACTAGCTTGTCGCGAAGGAGGCTAAATAATGCTCTGAAGTTACGCAGAAAATTAGCAAGGCCATTTCCAAAGGGGTCCCTTGACCTCTGACCTCAAGATATGTGAATGAAAATGGGTTCTATGGGTACCCACGAGTCTCCCCTTTACAGACATGCCCACTTTATGATAATCACATGCAGTTTGAGGGCAAGTCATAGTCAAGTCAGCACACTGACACACTGACAGCTGTTGTTGCCTGTTGGGCTGCAGTTTGCCATGTTATGATCTGAGCATATTTTTTTATGCTAAATACCTGTGAGGGTTTCTGGAAAATATTTGTTTTGTGTTGTTAATTGATTTCCAATAATAAGTATATACATACATTTGCATAAAGCAAGCATATTTGCCCACTCCCATGTTGATAAGAGTATTAAATACTTGACAAATCTCCCTTTAAGGTACATTTTGTACAGATAAAAAATTTGCGACTAATTTGGGATTAATCACGATTAACTATGGACAATCATGCAATATGTAAGGGATAATGTACAGCAAGCCGGTCATTGTTGTGAAAGAAACCCCGACAGAGCGATGCTGCTCGGACGAGAAGCGGCGGGGTCTTTCATCGCCCTGAAGGGGATTCTTTCACAACAATGACCCGCTAGCTGTACATTATCCCGCTCTTTACACGGCTACTTACTTAAGAAATCAATATTTTGACACAAAAATGGTCCGCCAGAGTCCGACATCAGAGCTGCGCCCATAGCAACGGTCTGCAATACATAGCAACAGTCTGCTATACAGAAATTACAGACTGCAGAACGCTGTGATTGACCAATCAGAATCATATTCAACACAGCCGTGTAATAAATCACAATTCAATATTTTAATCGATTGATAGCCCTAATTGGGATATCGTCAGTATCGTTGGTCCTGTGAGTCACATGAGTCACTAGTCAATGAAGTTAATGTCTACCACGACCGTTTTCAAACCCTACCTAATAGGGTTGTGTTGCCTAAACCTAACTTCCTGTTTTGAAATGATACTATGCATGTAACGAGCATATATTGACGTGCCGTCCCTGACATATCCAACAGTAACACAAGAAGGGTACCACGTGTGTCTGTCTCCGATGCCAAGGGGCACTGACCAAGCGGTGGTATTTGACAAGTTGGGAGTGAGAATGTGTTGGTTTTTGACTTGAACCCTGCTGTTTACCCCTGGTCTTCATGCTAATCTAGACTAAACATGCCCCGAATCAGCTCTGTATCTAACGCACTGATGCGAGATAACTATCCATCTTCTTATCTCACTTTTGGAAAGAAAGTGAGCACATTTCTCAAAATGTTGGAACTATATTTCTAACCCAGTTTTGGAAATACTAGAGAGCATTGGTGATATGCATCATTTCCCCATCAAAATCTGATCAGCAGTGTTTGGGATTGTGTGTGCCAGTGCCAGATGGATGGATGAATGAAAACACGAATGGGAACCAATCTATTGTCCCAGAGAAGAAGAGAGACAGACAGAGAGATATTATATAGCACTGCATGGAATGCTTTTAATTATCTATAGTTCAATTTTAGAAATTTCAAATCCATTGCTGGTAATGAATGTACACTTGTGTTAATGAAGTTTTTAGGACTCAGAGAGAGAAATCCACTGCTGCTGCTGCTGCTGCTGCTGCATAACAACAAGGCATAAAGGCTCCTCACTTTGCCAGGCCTTTGCAGCCAAAGTCTCTGGTGTTTCACAATGTTTTTTGGTCCCTTACTCCCGTCATGAACATGTTAGCTGGCGTGTTGCCGGGACATTGTGGAGCCCGAGGAGCCAAAACTGGCATTAGTTTTCAAAGCCATTTGAGGAAGTTGTGGTAGTGACGGTCTCTCCGTTGACCTTTACTGGCTGGCTTCAGGAGAATCTGAACGTGTGTGGAATTAGCATGATGTGTGTTTTGGAAATGGTTTATATTTGTATGAGGCAGTGTATGTCTTGCTTTTTTTTTATATTTTATTTGCAATTGTAGATGATGAAGTCATCAAGAAGTCATTGAATGAATGTTGGCAGACGAAAGTAAGCAAAAAAAACCAAAAAAACATCAGCATTGTGTCACTGTAACTGGCGGGTGGTGGATGGTCCAAACAAACACAGGACTTTCACCCAGGAGACCACTGCTCTGCTTCCGTCTGAAACCAAAATTAAACGTTGACTTTATGCTTGTTAAAAAACGTTGTAACACTTGTTACGTAACAAAGTCTATTAAGGCTAGTTACGTTGTGTTGTTACGTTGTGTCGTTACGTGGTGTCGTTACGTCGTGTCATTACGTCGTGTCATTACGTCGTGTCGTTACGTCGTGTCATTATGTCGTTACGTTAGGTCGTTTCGTTACGTTATTTCGCTACGTCATTTTGTTACGTCGTTTTGTTACGTTGTTTCGTTACGTCATTTCATTATGTTGTTTCAACTTCGTTGTTTCAACAACATTGTTTTGATGCATTGTTTTGTTTTGTTACATCTTTTAGTTACGTTACGTTGTGTCGTTACGTTGTCGTTACGTTGTGTCGTTACGTTGTGTCGTTACGTAGTTTCGTTACGTAGTTTCAACTACGTTGTTTCGTTGCGTTGTTTCGCTGCGTTGTTTCGTTTTGTTACATTGTTTCGTTACAATGTTTTGTTACGTTGTTTTGTTACGTTGTTTTGTACTATGATATTTTATCTAGTAGTATTTTTTTTGCCTAAACCTAACCATTAGTTTCACAACGTTAACCATGTGGCGTTGTGCGTTTCTGCAAGCGGGATATGAGGCTGATATGAAACGTATTTATGAAATTAATTTTTGGTTAAGAAATGTCAACCTTTAACGTTTGCATAAACGTACAATGCCAAAAAAAAAATCTGGCAACGGAGTTAGCAGTTTGTGTCCTGCACAATGGATGAAACATGATTCCAACACTAAATAATATGGAACAGGGAGATGGAGCAGAAATTCTCTTCCCAACTGTGGATGCACCGCACAATGACTTGGCTGACAAAATCAAATGCCAATTTCAAATATTTATTGTGAAGTGTCGCATCATGTCCAAACGCTGAAACTAGGCATTTTACAGTAATATTCATTGTGACATCCAGCACACACCCAACTCAGACCGAAGACATGCATTTTCTGAGGGAAGTCATCAAACACAACTTGATTACGGTCCCACAAGGGCATAAATATTAATTTGGCATTCTTGGATTTGATTTTCTACCTCCTAAAATATGACACAGAAATACACAATTCAACAACAACAACAACAACAGGTAATTCGGTATGTCACTGTCACCCTCCCTCATATTTAAACTCTCTGCCTATTATACAAAGTATTTTGTTCTCTTCTGGTGATTGTTCGCAGATGGAAATATGTTACTTCTCCCTCAGTTGTCATTTGATAGATGGATAGATGGATGGATGGATAGATGGATAGATGGATAGATGGATGAATAGATGGTTAGATGGATGGTTAGATGGACAGATGGATGGATAGATGGTTAGATGGATGGTTAGATGGACAGATGGATGGATAGATGGTTAGATGGACAGATGGACGGATGGATGGTTAGATGGACAGATGGACGGATGGATGGATAGATGGTTAGAAGGACAGATGGATGGATGGATGGATGGATAGATGGTTAGATGGACAGATGGACGGATGGATGGATAGATTGACAGATGGACGGATGGATGGATAGATTGACAGATGGACAGATGGACGGATGGATGGATAGATGGTTAGATGGACGGATGGATGGATGGATAGATGGTTAGATGCACGGATAGATGGTTAGATGGACAGATGGACAGATGGACGGATGGATGAATGGATGGTTAGATGGACAGATGGACGGATGGATGGATAGATGGTTAGATGGACAGATGGACCTTTGGATGGATAGATGGTTAGATTGACAGATGGACAGATGGACGGATGGATGGATAGATGGTTAGATGGACGGATGGATGGATGGATAGATGGTTAGATGGTTAGATGGATGGACGGATGGATGGATAGATGGTTAGATGCACGGATAGATGGTTAGATGGACAGATGGATGGATGCATAATGGTTAGATGGACAGATGGATAGGTGATAGATGGATGGATGGATAGGTGATAGACCGATGGATAAATAGGTAGTAGATGGATGGATGAATAAATAGATACAGTAGATGGATGAATAGATAGATACAGTAGATAGATAGATAGATAGATAGATAGATAGATAGATAGATAGATAGATAGATAGATAGATAGATAGATAGATAGATAGATAGATAGATAGATAGATAGATAGATAGATAGATAGATAGATAGATAGATAGATAGATAGATGAGAAATAAATCAGTGTCACCAACACTCTCCTCCCCTCAGAAAGAAACAATCACGACGAAAACACACCAATTAAAACCTGGGGAGTTGTGGGACTCCGCTCATTAACTCGCAAAGTTTTGGAACAAAACAGAGACCAAATTCATCAAACAAAAGTTTAGAATGTTATTTCTGCCCCGCCAGTGTAATTTATCACGTTTAGGGAAGCTGTCACGAGTTAAGTGGATTGCCAGTAATTGTGGCTGGCCCACCTCTAAGCAGAACCGACTAAACCAGCTCATCAGGGACAGACTTGTGAAATGGAGGGTAGCGATCTCTTTATCCCTGGGCAGAGAATTGAAGGTGGTAATCTCTCTTTCTCTTAACTTGCCTGTCTTTTCTGTACGTGTTTTTCTATATTCTTGGGCTCCCTGCCTTAATGCCTCACAGCTCTCTGCTCCTGGATGTAAAACAGATGTTTTGCTATGAATTAGTTTGTTTGGAAAATGCTTAACAGAGTCATTAAAAGCAGATGAATCTCTCTAAATGTATCATTCCCGCATGAATTCTGATAACAACCGCAATAAGATCTGCTGCTCATATTGCTGCAGTATATTTCATCATTGCCTCTTCATGCTTCTATGGATACATACTCTATATATATATTTTACATCACAGGAAAGTCATTTTACAACAAATTTCAATGCAGTAAGTAAATGAGCAAATTCTCCAAATGGCTTTGTTTCAATTAGAGTTTCTTTGTACGTGGTGTTCTGTGGATATGAGCAACAGAAATGTGATTTTTCGCCATTTCTCTGAAGTCTCACAGCTCTTTGTTGTCGGTGCGTTCGTACAGACTCGGGATGTTTGCATAACTTTGAGGAAAATTAAGAATCCAAAGCACGTTGATCTCTTCACACAGCAGGGCCTCAGACAGGCAACTGCAGTGCTGGATTTGCCCCAAACAAGCCCTGTGATGAAGAGCGTCTGGGGGCCTATATTTAAAACAAACAGATTGATTCAGGCCTGCTGCGGTGGCTATTAACTCAATTCATATATACAGTATGAAGCAGCAATAGTAACAGTATATGTATACAGTGCATTTTAATTTCTATATGAGGTGATTTAATTGACTTTCTTTTCAGCCACTTGAACAAGCTGTGAACACAACATTGATGTATCCTCACCTTTTAAAGTTGTTAGTATGGCTAACGTATTAGCAAACAGTTGCATGCCCATACTTCCCATCCCCCAGGAAGAGCGCCGGGCTGTGAAGCAAATTTTCATAGTGGCAACTTCCGTGTCCGTCACGTGATGCCATTGGACCCAAAAATACTTTTTCATTGGGAAAGAGACGTCTGTAACTCAGCGGATAATTGTTTCTTTTAGGTAAATCAACTTCCCACCCCAAATACTTGAATAGCCCTTATTTAAATCATTAAGTCCTAAAAGTTGTAAAATGCGCTATCTATAGTTATTTTCCTTCCTCCGTCCATGTGAATGAGCCCCAGACCGAGGTTGGAGCAAGGACTTGGAGGTGGAGTTAAAGGAAACGCCACTGCGCCTGCTCTATGGGCACAAATGGATGCGGAAGATCGCCGAAAGATCCGAGTATTTTAGCACTCGTCAGTCCAGCAGTTTTGGCTTCATGCACCACCGAGCAACTTCCATAGCAATGAACAGGCGCCCGCCTACAACACTGTATCAAATTCTCTTTATACATCCATGATATATCCAGAGCAGCATTAGAGTTCATTTTGAGCAAGTGTTTCTGTTCACCTGAAGAAAGTAAGTCAAATATTCACACGGCAAATAAACACACAGCATTAAAATTTGGCCACTCTTCCTCGGCTCAACGAGCGAGGGAGGGAGAATGAGAGCAACGATGGTCGGTGAGCTATAGAGTGAATGAAGAGAGGGAGCGGCGTTATGGGCCTTTCACGCAGAATGCGGCAACGGCACCACTGCGCTTTGAAACTCATTATTTCCGATGGCTTGCGCATCGCAACAACGGCTTTTCGCCACACCAAGCAAAGCGTACCACAACTCCGCACAACCCTGTATGAAGGTGCTGAATTGTCGATTTTAAATGAATGCACCTTCAGACTGCTCTCGGTGAAGAGAGACAGACAGAGGAGCAGTGGGAACACTGTCTGGAGCAGTCTATGGTCTGGAGCACATGCACATAAGAACACACAACCCGTTCTCATCCGTGAAATACAGCTTTGTATTTGACAGAGCTAAACGGGGACTTGTGAAGCCGAAAGGCTGTTGGCTGAAGCTCAGAAACGTCCCAAACACAGCAAAATAAGAAGAAAAGAGAAAATACAGACAGAGGGCAGGGTGTCTGCAGAAACAGACACCACCACACACTTCTAGTGGGGCAGAAGTGATGATTGAAAGGGATTATTTTTGTATCACTTTATACATTGTTTAAGATAGTTAATCACAATTAATTGCAAATTAATCGCACATTTTTTATCTGTTCAAAATGTACCTTAAAGGGAGATTTGTCAATTATTTTATACTCTTACATATACATGGGAGTGGGTAAATATGCTGCTTTATGCAAATGTATGTATAAATGTATTACTGGAAATCGATTAACAACACAAAACAATGACAAATATTGTCTAAAAACCCTCACAGGTACTGCATTTAGCATAAAAAGATATGCTTAATCATAACATGGCAAACTGCAGCCCAACAGGCAAAAACAGCTGTCAGTGTGTCAGTGTGCTGACTTGACTATGACTTGCCCCAAACTGCATGTGATTATCATAAAGTGGGCATGTCTGTAAAGGGGAGACTCGTGGGTACCCATAGAACCCATTTTCCATTCACATATCTTGAGGTCAGAGGTCAAGGGACCCCTTTGAAAATGGCCATGCCAGTTTTTCCTTGCCAAGATTTAGCGCAAGTTTGGAGCGTTATTTTGCCTCCTTCACGACAAGCTAGCTTTTAAACTGAGCCCACGACAACTAAAAAATCACAAGTTGCGTTAATGTGTTAAAGAAATTAGCGGCGTTAAAAACTAATTTGCGTTAACGCATTGTTATCACGTTAACTTTGACAGCCCTATTTTAGACAAACAAACTAAATATAATAAAGGGATTTGGTATTTCTGCCCCCCAGCATTATATCCTGGCAGTGGGGAGAAGGCATTAGAACAGCACGTAGTGAGTGAAAGTAGACAGTTAAAATAATGAATGACATTTCTGACTCACTAGCACTGTTACATGAAACAAGTGGACTGAAGCAGCGAATGACAGAGAAAGAGGAAAGCGATTAGCGGAAGTATTACGGTGCTCAGTGTCATTGAGGGTTCTCTGTCTCTGGAAACTAAAATGCAAAGCCTGTCCACATACGCGCACGCACAAACCTCACGCCCCCCCCAGACCACACCAGGTCATTTCATGCCAGGGGTCCAGGGGACGATTTCTCAGAGCCAACTGATTTTTAAGAGAGATAGATGAACCCAAGTCTTATCAGACGAACAGAGAACTATGGGTAATTACACTGGGCCCTAACTGTGTGTGTGTGTGTGTGTGTGTGGGGGGGGGGGGGGGGGGGGGGGGGGGGGGGGTGAGTGAAAGGGAGGCTGAGGGAGAGGCAAACTTTCCTCTGTTATGACAGATAAATCAATCCCAATAATTACCTCGGTACGATTTGATCGTACTAACTGAAAATTCTTCTATTTTGTAAGCTGCTCAAGCGTATGTAGTCTCTGATGAACAGCCGGGATGATAACGGAACCAAATTTAGAGAAAAAGAGAGGGAAAGCTTAGCGAAAGAGGGATGTTATGTTAATGTTTGGGGAGAAGCTGACCAGAGTTATCAATACATTATTAATGGGATTTCCATAATCCCATTAATAATTCCATTCTCTTCCAGTGATAATCATTGACTAGCATGTATCTGGTGTGTATCAGTACTGCAGCAGCTACTTCATCCTGTTCTTTTTCTGTAAAGTTAAACTGTGTACAACAACACTGTCCCTATCTCACCTTCCAACCAAGGCGAATGAACTGGCAAAAGAAATACAGTTCCTGAGGCCAGTAGGTGTCAACTGCAGGAGATGTGACTAAGTTTTTGAATTCCTTGTCAGCTCCTATTAATAAAAAGCTGACATGGTGTGAATGTTGCAGGACCGCATGGTTCACATTTTGACAGGTCATTTTGACACAGTGTCGGCAAAGCTCTGCTTCCATTTAACAAAAATATCCATCTTTTAAAGGATCATCTATGTTGTGCGAATTCCAGTCTGATCTGTATCCACATTGAAAACATGTCTGTTTGCTGTTCAGGCTGACTTTGTTTGGCAGCGTTAGTTAAGTTACAAACAGCAGATAACACATGAATGTCCCTGAGAATTGTTAGTATCTTCATATATAAAATGGTGAAAAAATGAACATTAGACATTATTTTTGCAACTAATGTAAAAACAAGTTTTCTCAAATTTAAAACATTCCTCAAAAATCTTCTGAACACAGCATTCAAAAGTTTACCAGTTTAGCTCTGCATTTCTCTAACATCGTCACACTCACAACGGACAAAAAAAAGTACCAAAATTTCATTTTTTAATTTATGCATTTCTTGTTACTGGTCGTGTCTAGAAGGTTTAGCACACAAATTGCGAAAGCTGGTTAAGGTTAGGATGAGTCGTCAGGCAGCGAGTCTTTCGAGAGTTTTTCCAAGTTTTTCGCAATTTGTGGGTTACCTTCTAGACACAACCTCAAAACCCGATGGCTACATTACCCATGATGCAGCACAACTGCCGACAGTTGGGTTGGCGACTCGGGTTAGCTATGAGGGGCGGGCTACAGAGGTCTGGTAAGCGTGGGTCTGCCGACGCTTTAAATGTTGCTGACGCAAAAGGAATTGTGGGTTGGTATTATCTCCTTTCCTTTCGTAAAAGATTGTCCAGTGTACCCTATGATAAAGGAGATAACAAAGAAAGCACTGAAGCCCCATTCCTTAGCATTTAGGGTTTTGACTTTTTATGGCTGCCACTTCTACCAAAGAGTATAGAAGCAAAGAGACAAATCTCCGGTGTTTTTTGGACAACAGCCGCTGCCGCCATTTTGGACTGAAAACGCTTATTAAACCTGCAGTAGGCAGTATATTTTTGGCATCATTGGGCAAAAATTCCATAATAACCTTCAGCATATTGTAATTCAAGTGTTCTGAGAGAAAACTAGACTTCTGCTCCTCCTCATGGCTCAGTTTTCAGGCTTTAGAAAATCTAGCCTGTGAAGGGAGACTTTGACCAATCACAGGTAATTTCATTGAGAGAGCGTTCCTATTGGCTGTGCTCCGGTCATGTGACCGGAACTTGGTGTTCCTTCACCAGATTTCACAATGGCGGCGGCATCACAAACTTTCTCATTTTACAGCTAAACAGTACACTACAAGATGATTCTGAAAACATTTGAGGAGAGAAATAGGCATAAACGTAACATAATATTGATTCATATTTGATCAGCGCTGCCTAGTTTGACGGTTTGGTCAGAGTTCGCGAGTGATTGACAGCCGGCTCTCATAGACGGCAGCTGGACAGCAGATCAGCTCTTACTGCTTGTTTTCCTCTGGTCTGTGAAATCTTGCAGATGCCGGTAGGAGAACCGGAGGACACAGAGGCACATTTTTTATTTTTCAGGTTACCTGTTTCACTGTCACGATAGATTTATTGTTCAACACAGGCCATTTCCGTAGAATATGACAATAGAATAGAAATAATTTTGTTTTACTTTTGTACGGCACTTTTTAGGTAGACGTTTCACTGCCATTTGGTAGTCGCCTTCAGTCCAAGATGGCGGAAGCGTAGCTTTGCTGCTTGGCGCTGATGGTGCTGCAATGGAACAATTGACTCTCACTTCTTGGCAATATATGTTCTTTGCATCCACTTCCGGGTCATTTCACTCAGTTAGGAACTTTCCTAAGCAAAAGACACTTTAATATCAATAAAGTTCCCCGAAAAATGCTGGATCCTCTATTTCCCATAATGAGACTCAACTCTTTGCCTGGTAAAACTCCACGCTCCATTTTGTAATGCAGGCTTTCTGTTATAAATGTGTGTCCAGTTTTCATTGTTTGGAAATTAGCATCTTTTGGTTGGAAAGGTTTGCAAAGCTTGTGTAATGTGAGTTTGTTCTGTATCATATCATCAACATATGTTGCCACTTCCTCCAAGACACTGCTTGAACAAGATAGTAGGTGAACACTGTTTGCTTCTTTCTTTAGGAGTCTACTTAAGGCTATTTTCTATAAGAGGTAAAGAAAGATGTATGTAGGCTATGTCATCTGTATTTTAAAATGCTGAGCCAATCATCAGGCCACAACTGAGCCAGGAAGACAAATTGCTGGCTAGTGTTAGGACTTAAAACAGATGTCTGCACATCAATCCTCTGCCAGGTGGAAAGGGGGAGAGAAAAAATAAAGAATGTTTTGACTCTGTGCCGTCAATTTGAATACCAGTTTGTTGGTGTGTTTTTTGGAGTTAGCGTGGGATGGTAATACCTGACTGCAGCTCTCTAAAGTGATTTAATTCCCAGATGTCATTACGCTGGCATAGAGCATTGATTTGCTTTGTAGTGCTTTGTTCTTCTCTGCAGCCAGTTTTAACAGAAATCTCTGTTTTCTTTGACTTTGTGTATAAGTGTGCGTGTGTGTGTGTGTGTGTGTGTGTGTGTTTCTTGTTGGAGGTTTATGTGAGTTGTTGCTAACGAAGTTGTACCAGTTCCAGGTCTGAGCAAAGTTTGAAGAGAGAAAAGAAAATCAGTATGGCTGGCTGCAGACTTGATTTCTTTCTTCATATCCAGCAGCAGCCATTAAGACGTCATACTGCAGTGGTGTTTTATAAAACGGGTAGCTCAAATAAAGCAATCTGATTGGTTCCTAGCTGTGATATAATAACCACATAACATGGCTATGACATCTTATTCCTTTGCACTTTCAGTATCACTAAGTATTGAAGCAAAGAAACGAAACTCTGGTGCTTTTTTTGACAACAGTGATGCAGCCATTTTGGACTGAAAACGCCAATGACTTTGTGGCCACGGATGTATCTGTAAATCAGGGGATAGTTTTTTTTTTTAGGTAAATCAACTTCCAAGTACGAACACTTAAATATCCGCCAACACGGAACAGGTTACAGACAGAAAGTATTTAACTTAGGAACTTAAAATTTGGTATGATGGTTGACAGTGTGGTCTAGTTTTGCCTTTTGGGGGTTAGAAGTCCAGGGTGCCCAAAATGTTAAAAATGTTGGCCAAAAACTGAGATTTTTTTCGACTTCAATTTCGTTTCCGTAGCAGAACTTGGAAACTACTTAACTTAGGAACTTCAAATTTGGTTTGATGGTTGACAGTGTGGTCTAGTTGTGCCTTTTGGGGGTTAGAAGTCCAGGTCCAGTCCAAGTCCCTGGACTTGAGGAAGGTGAGCTAATAACAAGCTACATTGTGCTCAATAGACTAATTCCATTAGCTCCTAAAGAGCAACACCTTTGGCCCTACTTTAGTAGGGGTCAAGCAGTGAGCGGGGGGTGAGCCATGCTCGCTTTTGACTTGTTTCACAGTTTGTGGGTTGGTAGGCACTCCAAATACCCAAATAGATGTGTGTGCACAAGCACTGAAAAAGTGGGTTTTTCATTATATGTCCCCTTTAAGCATATACAGTATGTAGCAAAATTCAGTTTGACTCTCAGCCACATTCACACTATATTCTAAAGCGATTCTGTTATTGTGCCATAAAAAAATCAATAGAAAGAGAGGTAAAATGATTAGACTTTAGACTTCACATAAAAATCCCATCGCGTTTAAACTATATAATAAAAATTACTCTCCACTTTAAAAGAGCTAGATATGCAATCACATATATGGCCCTTTCTAGATCGTGCTGATAAAGAGACAAGGGTTGGCTTTCAGTGGACCCAATATAGTTTGATTTACCTGCGGCCGTTTTAAAAGGAGGGCACGATATTCCCCCTAATGTGAATTGAAAAGCACTGGAGGAGAAAATCATTTCATCACTCTATCTGTGATGGTGTCAGCAGAGGGAGCGAGAATTGACTAATACCTGTGTGTATGTGTGTGTGTGTGTGTGTGTGTGTGTGTCGTCTCAGTGGATCCACAGAGGATAAATGATTACCTCTGTTAAGATGGAGCTTTGAGCTGAAGAGACTGTGTGATGGTGTGATATTGAAGGCCCGGTGTGAATCCTATCGACCACAGTGCATCCCCACCCACACAGCCTACATTCATATATAGACCTGCCAGCTATACACCGAGTGCACATTGCCACAGCAATACCTTCTTAATATCGAGTTGTACCGCCTTATGCACAATTCATGTTTTTTCAGTGCTTTGAAATCTTTGCATTTGTCTTCGTTTGCATCTCTCCCCTGTCAGAGTGATGGAAAAATCCATCCTTTTTCAACCTGGGTAATGTTTTGTGTAGTTTTAGGATCATGTATACAGCTAAATTGCGAGAAGGGAGTCCAACAAACAGGGCAAAGAGCAGGAACATTAAGGCCCACACTAAAAGATTTTTTAAATATTAACAGATTTTGAAAATGTGAGAGATCCCACACATAACCACATGTTATGTTAAATTCAACAGTTTTGCTCCTTTAGTGTGTGGTGAGCAACGATTTGGCCAAAACAACACACCACACACTAACAGATTCATTCGTGAACAACAAGAGTCAAAAACTCAAAAAAATTTCGCTAAATGTCTCGCGATTGTGACTTTAGTGTAAACAAACATGGAGGACGACGGGCAGGAAGAATTAGCGATGTTAGTTTCGGCACTACTAAAATTCACGAAGTATGGATGAAGTCATGGAGACACGTTAAATAAACACTTGCATTGTTGCCATAAATCAACAAGTTGGTCCTCCATTTCTGAGCTCCATCTTACTGCTACTTTATGCTTCGGGTTTTGCATTAGCTCATCCTTTAGCCGAGGCCGTCATGACAGCGGTGGTTGTCTTTCCTTCTTCAGTCAGCTTGGTTCTCAATTGGCTATCGTTCTTTCCCACGGGACTGCGTCATCGGCTGTCTTCAGGGTTCCTCATACGCAACAGGATATCCGATCGTAAATATTGAACATGTTTAATTTTTTCTACGATTTGAGATCGGTGCGGCCAGGATGAACTTCCGAGCCGATCGGGGGGTGTAAAAAACATGAACATAAATACCTCACACCACAGGAATATATGGAAAGATAATCTTAAGAACCATCAAAACAAATCTGGGCTTTGCTGACGAATGTCTGGAGGGGGAAAACCGACTTGATTCTTGTGTGGCGTGTACCTGGCATTAGACAGATTGTGAACAAACCCCCAGTTTGACCTCTTTACTTGACGAGAAGACAATGGAAACAAATATGCTCATTTTAAACTTTGCAGACTACCTTCCTGGTTCAACTTTGACTTACTAAGCATACTTGTACATGCACTCATTTTTTTTTTACTAAGCAATGAAATGAAAATGGTATTTCTTATTTTTAGTTTAACCTCCAAGAAAGCGTCTGATCATCTGACCAGTAGTGCCACAAACCTTGATGAAATACAGGGACAGTAACTTTTCACGCTCACATTCATTTGGAACGCTACATCCTCTTACTTTAGCTTTATATAGCTGGGTTAGGGTTGGACTTTTTAAAAGTTGGCTACAATTGGTGTGTCGGCCATAACTGCTACAATAACACTTGCAAGAAAATTTGGATTTTTTTTTTACCTTAAATGTTGCTGCTCAGTAGAGCTTCAGTCCAAACTTTATATGCAAAAAATGCTGAACTTTTGTGGTGATCGCAAATAATTAAGACGATGCAAAGGTTTTTACTAAGAAACATTTCTCAATGCATTTTGTTTTTCGTAAATAAATAGAAAATATATTTATCTGTAAAAGGGGTGAGAGGAATGGACACGTGTGAGTCATTCAGACACAGAAAATATCTGTAAATCCTTGCAGTGGATGCAGGAGAGGATGTAGCCTTGTAGTCCATATCTCTAGTCTGCACTCTCATCTCCTCAGGAAGGTGCCTCAGGGGACAACCATTTCAAAAGGCCAGTGACCAAACAAGATGCTCTAGGTATCTCTCTACTGATGTTACTATAGCAACCCAGTCTTCTGCAGAGGATGTGTATGTGCATCTTTATGTCCCTACAGTGTGAGGAGTGTACATTATGCAATGTGCCTTTCTGCCTACATGGGTTCATACAGTGTGTGCATCATAGAAATAGAATAGGAGTAGAACAGATATTTCCCATTTAAATCAGCGTAGCAGGATGGTCAGTGTGGCGGCCATTTTTATATGCCGTGCCATTGCGACCGTTGTGGCGAGCTAACTTCCGTGTCAACTAAACTGACTTACGGGAAGTCATTGACTCAGCGGACAGCTGGCTAGTTAGCTGGCTTGCTAATTCTGCCATGCTTTAATGCAACACATTAAAGGGACTGTTTGTAAGAATCAGAAATGCTTGTTAACAGCGACACCTGTGGCCGTTAAGTCAGTGAATGTCAGCGTCGGGCTTGCGCTTGCTCGCTCTAAATAGACATGAACGAGCATCGTTCAAAACAGTGAGGCGACACACGTCAGCTAAAACCACAATATCAATCTATATTTCACCTGCTTGGCAGTAATGTTAGCTGACCAGACGAAGGTCTCTCCATGAATCACTGCTGATCCTAGTGTTGGCTTTTCCTGCTTCAGCCTCCCGACCGTGGCCGTAGGGAACAGGGGAGACACCGGTACCCGGTCGGAGACGATAACGTTTCTCGCTGCGGAGCCCCGTCACTTCACAAGACACGGGAAACCTCTGTTGGTCTGGAGGAGCTGCAGCATTTATTTCTGCACAAACACCCACTGTACATTTACTAGATATTCTCAGAGCTAAACGAAGGCAAGCAGGCAGAGGAGCAGAGACTCCGGCCCTGGAGACCAAAGCTCCAGTCTCCCCCGCGTACTACAACCGCGGCCAACACTGTTTTGCAAGACGGGCTTCACTAGATAGAACTTTGCAGTTTTGGTGCTTCCGTGTAGTTTGTGTTGGAGTCTTGTCTGAACAGCATAGCCACACACGTGCGCGCATATGCGCGCACGCATGGGACACCGACACGGGTGATTTATACATGTAAGAAGTTACAAACAGTCCCTTTAACTCATCCCAACTCGTCACAAAAACTGCTGCTTTGTCACGCCCCTTGGCGCCACTTTATTTTCGGCATCAAAACCACTATAGTTACCTTTGGCTTCACTTTAGGATTAGGCAACAAAAACCACTATAGTTAGGTCTAGGGATAGAAATACATAGTTGGGTTTAAAACTACTACATTTGTACAGTGAAAGTGAAAGTAAACATTGTGAACGTTGTGAATGTTGTGAACGTTGTGAACGCGGGACACGAACAAGCAGCTGATTGTAACGTGACGCATGGGACAGGAACAGCAGTCTCCTGGATGAAAGCCTTGTGTTTCAGCACACTTTCTCGGAGCGTTTACTGTTGCCGCAAATGGGTGTGTGTGCCTGTGTGTGTGTGGGGGGGGGGGGGTGTGTGTGTAAGCATGATATTTAGGGTGTGTAAAGGCATGAACATCCTACTGTTGCTGTACTGGTACAGCTGAATCCTGCACCGCGAGGAAGAAAAAGAGAGGATAGGGGGAATATGGGTCCAATGCTGAGATGAGCTTGCATCCTTCAACAGTATTCCTGTTTAAAGAACCATAGTTCCCAATCATTTCTTCATAGACATTTTAAAAAATACCAAAATTCCTCTGTAGATGTATATGTATGAATATGGCATAACTGATGTAAACATGTATTTAAAGGTCCAGGACACCCCCACAGCTGTTTATAATTTCTTTGGTTAGACCTTTGCTTGTTGGGTGAGAAAACGTAGTTGTGTTTCCATTTAATTGTCAAGCGAATTTTAAGCGAAATTTTGCAAAAAAGAAAGGCAAATTAGGCGCCTTTCCATCGACTGGTTGGAAGCGCATAAGCTAGGCTACGCAAAGCGTACAAGTTGGCGGTATACTGCATGCATATAGGGTGAAGATATTTTCAAACCCCCAAACTAGGACCCTTAAGTGTACCGCACGTTCATGCACGCGCACGTTCGTGCGCATTACAGGCTGTGACAATCATGACTTATCACATTCACTTCTTTCTCCCCCTTTAATCACAGGACTATCCCCCTCATGACGCACTGACAGTTTGGGAATCCTGTAGAGTTTTCCTGGTCTGGGACTACGGAAATTATTTTTCAACTTTAGTTTTGAACCCGAACCATCTCTATCACATCATGTTGCTCGCCACAGTCTCAGACTACTATAATTAAAAATGTGGAGCTCAGATGATATTTTGGCCAGGATGTAGACACCGTCCAGGTGAAAGACTGACAGGATCGGACGGTCCTGAGGGAGTTATAAGAGGAGCAAAATGCCTGTTGATGCGTAGAAGGAACTGTGTAGAATAATTTATCAAAACGACACGTTTGATGTGCACATAAGCACGGAGGGTTCTGTGGTTCATGATAAAAGTCTATGTAAGTGTTAATATTGTTATTATTTTGGTTGTGGTGGACAATTTGTTAGTAACTGTTGAAAACCGGGACATTTGAGTGTTTTACAGATATTTGTTGGGACTCGCGGCACGTCAGCTTAAAACCGGGACAAACTGGGACATCTGGTCACCATATGTTTGCTACACTTTACGCATGGCTATAATCTGCTTATAAACAGAGTAGAAGTAGAGGCTGCAAACTGGAAACAAAACAAGTCACCTTGAATGATTGTATATGTAACCCACCTGATGAATAAGTATACACTGGACTAGTATAACCTAGATTCGTAGAGAGGAATAATGAACAGGAATCGGACACCACAATGAGTAAGCAGAACACAGAATTAAGTTTAAAGGAAAATTATTGTATTGACACAGAATAAATTCACAATTACTGCCGGCATTCAGTTTTGTTCAGTTTGACATGTATATTGAACTGGGTGCACCCTAAAAATAAAAGTAATCCCCAAAATAAAATGTTGAAATCCAATTGTCTTTTGAGGTCCTTCCCCACAGTCCTACCACACTGACAGCAAGGTAGATGAAAGTTGAAAGCGCTCCTCAATCCAGGTGCTCAGCACGGGTAGCTCGCCATCCCCCTCGTCAGGGAGAGATTCCAATCCAAATCCGGAGTTCAAGGGTATCCAGAAAACCTAGCCTGTGTAAAATAACACGGCTTATATAGCAATATATGCAAATCTATCCAAGCTCTTAACTGTACAGTTTAATTTGATCAATATCAACATATAATACAACTTTTCAATGCTTAACCCATGAATGTAGGATAACTGTTGTATCACAATATTAACTTGCATCATAATATTAACATATGAAATATGTCAACCTCACTCTTATTATAAACCACTCAATAGTAAAATGTAAACAACACTATTAAATGACTTTAATAATTGTGAACCCATTTGAGTTGTAGATTATTATGCAAACAACCTACAGTTTAAACATTAAATACTCACTATATGTGAATATTGTGAGTAAGGCAATGTGAATACTTTCCCTGTCACAACACTGACACCTTGCGTTGATGCACACAAGCAGCACAGGGATGAACAGAATCAAGCTAATCTCATAACCCATGAAATTCAGCTAAATAATCCCTATCTCTGTCCACACAATGTAAATAAAACACACATATTACACATACATATTTCTTTCTGCCTCTATCACCAAAGAAATACAAAATATAATTTTAGAATACAACTCAGTGGCAAAACATTTCGCTATGCTAGCTCACAGAGCATTTGGCTAGTGTTGCCATGTGCGGCGGCTGCTTTAATGTTTGGAACTCACCGAGAAAATAAAAGAATAAACGATGCTCTCAGATGTTCTCAGGTCGCTTCAATAGGTGACGGTGCTCTTACTGGTTCATATATAGTTTTACTTCTCTCTGTTCAGTAGTATATCAAGTATAAGTAGCAATAATATCACTCTGTAAATCTAGCTTCTCCGCTGCTCTCTCATCAATCTCCGTTTTTTCCACACTCCACTGCGTCTCTAACCTGAGTGAGGAGGCGGGACTTGGAATGTTTTACACCAATAGCAACAGTTATTTGACTTTGAACCAATAGGCTTATTTGTTGTCAAGTTTTTTGACCGGTAGAACACATCCTGATGCAAAGTTAGAACTCTGAGCAAAAACGGAAATAAAATAAACAGTGATAAATGAATTTCAGAATAAAATAAGGAATGTGGTTATTTATTAAATAAAAGGAATTCTCAGTGAGGGAAATATCTCTAAATGTTTTAGAAACAACTGGTTTTCCCAGAGGGTTACATATACAATTGTTTTTAACCTTTTAACACAGTAAAGGCTTTACTTGCTTTTTGCCAATTAGCATTCAGAAGAAAGAAACAGTACCATCAGACCTTCAGACTAGTGGGAACAAGGTGCTTAATTATCATCATCAACCGATGGTGTCTTCCAACCTATTGTGCAATCAGAATGAAAAGAGCTACTGCAAACTAAAGAACCAGACTCTTCAAAATCAAACTGAAGAATGGAGGTCTAACATTAACAGACATGCTTAGAGTGACCACTTTATTTGATTGAAAAACATCATCTTCTGTCTCCACTTGGTCTACTCAGGGTAATTTTCCTGGAAAATTTAAAACACAGTGAATATATGATATGACCATGATGGTTAAAAATGTTCAAAATGATGAGGGCTTGCAGTTATTAACTGATTAGTTTGTTGATTGTAAGTGCTTTAAAAAAAAAAATCCAATGATTTAGTTTCCCTGTCATAAAAAGAAGTATTTAATTTCAAGCCTGCTGACTGATCGTGTCAAGATACGTGCGTGCATACAGTGCAGCTCCGCTAGTTCAAATATTGGAAAAAGTGACTGGTAGCGAGGGAAACGGCGACAGACAGAGGATGTTGGATGAAGAGAAGCGAGGTGACATTTGTGTATATATGAGAATTATCTCTGCTGTAATTGCTTTCTCGCTTGTGCATGTAGAACATGTTTCTTCATGCTGGACTCGGTTTATAAAGTCATCCATCACTGTCCTCGTGTCGTCACACAGTTCGTAGCACATATTCAATTTTAAAATGAGCATGTGCTGAAAATAGATGCACATTATGTTCTGATGGCTACAATTTCCTCCTTTAGGTGTCAGGATGGATACGCAAGCATCTATGTGAATGCATGCGTGTGTGTGTGTGTGTGTGTGTGTGCTCAGTCTATTTACTACTTCTATTTACTTTGATTCCAACTGGCATCACGACAAAGTGTGTGATAGACCCCCCCTGTCCACCAGAGGATGGCACGTCAGTGTAGAATTTGCCTCGCCGAGGCGAGAATATTACCCCTGTGTATGAAGGTGCAGTACCAGCAGGGGGTAACAAAACCACTAACTTAGGTTCAGGCAACAAAACCTCCTAGTTGGGTTTAGGAAAAACGTCATGGTTGGACTTAAATTAAGTACTTAACTAAGTAAAATATGTATGGAAACAACGTAACATCAGTGTGAAAAATACGTTACAAACGTCACTACAAAGCATGTGATAAACATCACTAACGCAACCTGTAAAACAAAAACACCGGTCGGGAACACTGGTCCTGTGTTTGCTGGACCCATCCACCTCCCTTCCCGCCCGCCATAAGCGGTCTTTCTCCCCTTTTATTTTGTGTCATTACATGGCAGTAAGTACTACATAGGGTGAAAATGGAGCCCAGTCACAAAGCAGTTCGTGAAATAGTCACGCAATTTAATGTATTGATTTGTGTACGTTGACACAAATATCAAATTTTTTCCATGATGGTCAGCACGAAATCAAATTCCCGGTTCACGTAATTGTGAATCGGGAAGCATAGAGAGCGACGAATGCCGCGTAGGGGAGGAGGTCAGGGTGGATGGGTGTTTCAAGAAACACAGGATTTTCGCCTAGGAGACCGCGTGAAACCACATGTCAAAGTTGATTTATTTGTCACGTAACTTCCGTACTTAAGTTACGCCACTGCCGGTGTTATTTTAACCCAACCCACGATCTTTTTCTACACCTAACTAAGTACAGTAGTTTGTTGCCAAGTCGTTCTATTCCTAAACGTAACTGAGTAGTTTTATTTTGAAAAGATTGGAGCGGAAATTGACACGCGCATCACGTGTTGCTGGACATTCGTAGGAAAAAGCATGAAAAAGACATTTAAAGTCGTGCTGAGCAACACAACAAAAAAAAGGAAATTTGTGTATATGTGCATGAATCAAATAGATTCAATTTTGCAACAATGACACGCCTAAAGCAAGAACGGCGTTCTCATTACAAGATTTTGTCTTGCACATTATCGTGCCATTCACACGCCTTTCCGTGTGATGAAAGTAGTGGACCTGTCAACATTGCCATACCCACAGCCACACCGCTAGCTTGGCTAATGAAAATATAAAAGCATTTTTGAACATCTTCACATGCTTCCTTAGAGGCTCAACTCCATACAGGAAACCAATAGACTGCAGCTCAATGTTGCCTTGCTCGTAGTGTTGTTGCTGTGTGTGTGTGTCTGTGTTAGGGTCGTGCCCTCTGCAGCTTATGTCTGCCTCGTACATGCATCGCTCCCGCACAGAGCAGCAGAGCGGTGACTTTACTGAGCCATTACTGTGGGACAAGGTTCCTGTACAGTCATCATCTTTAGATCATTTAAAAGCTTATTGGCTCCGTCTAGACTCGGATAAAAAACAGACGGGATGAAGGGCTGATTTGAGGATTAGATGAATATTTTGTCACTTAAGAGCTTTCAAAAACCTATGCTTTTTGTGTTTTTATGTTTTATGTTTCTGTCCCTAATTAGACTGCCTTTCTCATCAGTACAATAAGATAAAGACAGCACCGTTGTGTGATAACCTGTGTTACATTGTCATGCATGATGTGTGATGAGGTCCCTGTAGCAGTTTCTCAGCTCCATAAATAGAAGCAGCTCTTGGCAGGTACAGCGGAGTAGGCAGGAGGCTGCTGGATGCAGACTGAGGCACAGAGAATTCTGACAGAGCACCAAGGACTTTGGATTTTAGGGAAGTTGTGAGAGAACTAATAGTTGGACGGACGCTCAGTCGTCGAGGATATATTTAGTCGTTTTCATTTGGAGAAATAATTACCAAATGATTGTTTTCCAGAGTGCCTCTTATGTGGATTCCATGCCGAGATTAGTGACTATTTTTGAAGAACCAGTGCAAATGGATTTAATCAGCTGTTAATGTTCAGTTGGTGGTGATCGCAACTTACTGATGGTCTCTACTTTTGTGACACTGACACGGATAATAACCATTGTATTCTATTTTCATATGCACTCACACACACACACGCACACTCATGCATACAGTTTAAGCCATCTTCTCCCTCATCCATCCTAATACTTGTCATACCTCTATGTTTGTGTCAACAGTGGGTGAGCTGAGGTGGTAAAAGACGACATTATGCATCAATAGCTCAGCCCACATGATAAACGAGCTGATGCTGGGACACAAAGCTGCTGTCAGAAGAGAAACTTGTACATTCAAAAACAGTCAACTTTCACCACTAAAATAAAAAAAAGATAGCTGCCTCGAACACAATGCACTTTATAAATGAAAATGTATTTCCTACCAACCAAGAAATCTAAAACTAATGTCGGGCACACACTTCATGAGAATCAAGCCGATTTTGGGCCCACTCCGGATGATCGTCAGCAAAGCCCCGATTTCTTGATGGTTCTAAAGATTATCTTTCCATATATTCCTGTGGTGTGAGGTATGTTAAAGCTTCAGTAGGCATAACGTTTTTGGCATCATTGGGCAAAAATTTCATAATAACATTTTAGCATATCGTAATTCAAGTGTTCTGAGAGGAAACTAGACTCTTGCACCTCCTCATCAGGCTTTAAAAAATCTAGCCCGTGATGGGAGACTTTGGCCAATCACAGGTCATTTCAGAGAGAGAGCGTTCCTATCGAGCGTTCTTATTGGCTGTGCTCCGTCTGGTGGGCGGAGCTTGGTCTTTCTCAACTGATCTCAACATGGCTTCCGGGTCACAAACTATCTCATTTTACAGCTAAACAGTACACTACAAGATGTTTCTGAAAACATTTCATGTGCGAAATAGGCATTACGGTGACAGAATATTGATTCATATTTAATCAGCGCTGCCAAGTTTGATCGGAGTTTGCGAGTGATTGACAGCTGCTCAGAGACGGCAAGGCTCCAGCTCGGCTCTGATTGGTTGTTTTCCTCCTTTCTGTGAAATCTTTCATGCCATTAGGAGCACCAGAGGACACATGATTTCTTTCAGATTACATGTCTCATGTACTACTGTCAGGATATAGTGACCGTTTTATAAAAATAACTTTTTTTAATCATATTTGCTCCAATCCACCTACTACAGCTTCAATAAAAATGTACTTACAGTACATGATATTATCAAAGGGTTCTGTTTCATCAATCTCAACTGTTGGGAAGCTGTGTACTGTGTGTCAGTAGTGGCAACACCCCAACTGGGGTCCTTTCTTTCTTTTAGTCTTGCATTAGATTCCTCCAAGAAGCCATTCAAACATCAGCCTCACAATAAAGCACCATGGGTTGTTTTGATCTGTGCGAATTTGTTCCAATGTTCAATATAAAGAAAAACTTGCAGGTAAACATTTCATTTTCAACCACAAATATATTCTCAATCGTCCCCTCATTTCACGGCTTACTCTTTTTAAAGTTCCATCGCACATGGAGCCGTCACAACAACAACAACAACAGCATCAAGACATCCATTTCCTCGTGTTCATAGCCGTTCTTTGACCCCGCTCCCAGAAATAAAATGAAGGACTTTTAAAAGCATCACTTACAGAAAGCTGAAGACATCAAACACTGAACGAATTCAATTATTTCCAAAACAAAATTCCAATCGCCTCGGCTGCATTTACATAACCTCGACATAAACCATCCCCTCATCTTATTTTCCCCTCTCTTCCTCCTTTGTTTGTAAGTGTATCAACTTTAATTCTCTTTGGTATGGTGACTTTTGGCAGAAAATTAAACTCCATATTTTCTCTCTCTTCCTCTTTGTCTCTCTATCCGTCCCTCTCTTTTTCCGCCCTCTTGCTGGTATCGAAATGCGCGCAGCGTGAAATTAAAGCCAATGCATTTCTGACTCCGAAATAAATTTGCCCCTCTGATGAGGTTGGAGTTGGTCCAAGGCTCTGCAATGAAAAACACTTTTTACACTTATTTTGCTTCGTGGTGGAATTATCAACTGCTTATTATTGTTGGGCATACATGACTCTTTCCTCTGGGAGTGTGGCTGCCGTGCTGAAGAGAGCTCGCTATTTTCTCTGACTCTGATTAACTTTTTTCTGTTCTTGCGTGCATTCAGTGTCTTGGAGGATCCTTGTTTTTACCATATAGTTTCAAGGCCTTACTGTGGCATTAACATGGGCAGTCAGGTGACAAAGAAGCTTACCGCACCGCGAGGGCGAGACTGAAAGCTGGCATATACAGTACCCCTTTCACACCGAGGCCTTAACCAGGGTTGAACCAGTGTTCATTGTAGGGCTGCACGATCATGGCCAAAATGATAATCACGATTATTTTGATCAATATTGATAACATGATTATTCATTGGTTTTAGCAAGAACATATTTTTATTGCACTTTCACATTAAAATATTACAGAGCACTGTTTTCACCTCCATGCAGTGCTACATTCCTGCTAATATACAAATTAGGGCTGCACGATGTTGGAAAAAAATGACATTGCAATATTTTTTTCTGCTATATATATATATATATATATATATATTGCAATATGAAAAAAATACAGGAATATTCACCCTACCCCTTTGTTAGCTACATTTTAAAGATAAATGCTTCAATCTGGTGCATTTGAGAGCAAAATTAGCAACAATAAGAGCTAGATAAACAATTTGATGCTCTTAATTTAATCATAAACACGCTGATTGTATAGATAATATATATAGATAGCATTCATAGACTCTTCATTTGAAAAAAGCTGTCAGGATTTTTGTCCATTTGTAATATACAATATTTAGACCATTACACAGTTTTAAATGCAAACAATCTAAATGTGTCCCAGTTTACTCCTGGTTTCAGTGTATGTGAATAACATCTTCTGACAGGAAGTAGACGTGGACCAAAGCTGTTGCCTAGCAACATAATTATGTTGCAATTCCATCGCAATTCCGTCGAAATGTGCTAAAACGGAGCTTTTCAGACAGAGGGTAAATACAGGTATGTTCAGGCAGACAGTATGAGGAAAATAAAGTGTTTTTTGAACATTACAGCATGTAAACATGTTCTAGTAGAAACACAAATACAAGTATGAACCTGAAAATGAGTATAATATGGGACCTTCAATATTCGATTAATTGTGGTGCTCTGGTTCATTGTGTGTCTGAAAGGGGTTAACCCGCATTGATCGACTCGGCATCACGACCCAGGTCGAGAGGAGGGTCAGAGCAGGGTCGATTTAAATGTGAACAGCACGCACCAGGGTCGCTAATAACCGGGGCGGGACGAATCTATTTGGTCGCACATGAGGGCGCACAGTCGTGACGCAACTGTCACAGGTCGTCGTAGCTCAAACAAATGGAGCGACGGCAGCAGGAATGTTTTCAGGTACATTGGAGGTGAACGACGGACGATTTGAACATCATGGATATGTGGCAAGACTTTGAGGTGCGGGAGCTCCTGGCCGTCCGCGGTGAGGTGTCAGGTGACGGGACAACGTAATGCATGCAAACATAACAAGGCTGTTGAATGAGAGAGACATCCTTCATAACAGAAACACACCGTGCGAGCCGACCACCTCACGGTACCGCCAGCTGTGAGCGCATCTGTTTTTTAAAGCGTGTTTGCACATGTTCTAATTGTAACGTTACCTTTTTTTAACTTTTATCATTTTCCAAATAAACCTGCAAAAAGATCCATCTGTTGCCTGTTCTGTCTGTTATTTAGCACCAAACCCAGTCCCAGTTCATTACATTATCGAAGAATTAATGTACTCATTTTATTTGGAAACATTTGGACAAGCTTTACATTGTCCAACAGTTGCCACATATCCAGCTGGTTCTACCCTGGTCATTGGTGTGAAAGAGGCAATAGATAAGGCAAAACAGAGGCATTGGGAGAGAATGGAGTGACCTCAACACCAAGGAAATGTGGCAGGCGATCCAGACCATCACAGGCTACAAAATCATGTGCAAGACCTCTTTGTTAGATGAGCTTTAACACCTTCTATGCTCACTTTGATCAACTCAACAAAGCTGCCAAGTCTGCCCGCCTCCAGAGGACCGTCCACTGTCAGGATCCACAGCGGATGTGAGAGGAACCCTGCTGAGAGTGAATGGGAGTCAAGCTGCTAGGCCCCGATAACCCCCCTGCCCGTGTTCTCAGAACATGGCTTACATTTTTAACATATCGCTATCAAGGGAGAGTGTTCCCACCTGCTTCAACACAGCCGCCATTGTCCCTGCAGTGTATAGTCTAAATGACTACCGCCCTGTGGCACTCACCATCACTCTGATGAAGTGCTGTGAGAAACTGGTTCTCCAACTTCCCAATGGAGCCCGGACCCTCACCAGCAGATCCACAGAGGATGCCATCTCCACTGCGCTCCATCCCAGGGCGTCAAATACCTACGCTTCTTGATACCGACGCACAAGGCACCCTTTAGCGTCTGTATGAGATGCACCGGGCTTTCAACTAACTTCAAAGTAAACCCATCTGCATCATTATTAGACTCTCATAGTAACGGACTTAGTATTATGAGTGAGAAAGTCGTCTAAGCGCACTTTCACAAGCCAACATTTAGTCTGTTTTAATCAAACGCTGGTGTGGTTTGTTTGGCAGTTGTGAACGCAGTAATCGTACTCTGGTGTGGACCAAAACAACCGGTCCAAGACTGCTTGTGAGAGGTGGTCTCGGACCGTTTCCAAGCGGACCAAAATATGCAAGCTGCCTGTGCGGGCATTTGTTGAGATGGACACAGCAGGTAAATGACAAGTTAACAGAGTGGGGAGAGGACTGGACGTACCTGCAGAAGTCCGATTTTTGCTTGACATCTGGGCCGAAGAGAACACACAGAATATGCTAAATAAAGTCCAGAAAAATAGTGAGTTTATAAAGTAATTCGAGATAAACTGAAGAAGACATTCATGCTTACAGTAGATCAGTGCCGAGTCAAACGCCCCTCAGCAAATTATTTAATATTTGGTCCGCTTTAATTTGTGCACTGTGAAACCGAACCAGACTAAATAGAAAACAAACCAAATGTATAAATTTTACTCTGATTCAGACTAGCCAAACGGACTACGGCTTGTGAAAGCGTCCTAAGGGCGGGTGAAGGGGTAACCTGACCCACCAGATGGTTAGTTACACAGAACCATCTGAGAAGCCGTCATTGGAAACCGTTTGGATAAGGGCAGGCACAAAATACACAAAAATACTTGGCAGGTAATTAAATGAACCATCTGTCAATCAAATTCTTGCCAAAGCCAGTCGAGAGAAGAGCGAAACTGTGATAGGAATGAAGGGGGCCCCGCCTCCGATACTGTATCCAGTTCTCTTTATACATCCATGATCTTTAGCCTCTTTACTGTGACGTATTCCCCAGTGAGACGGAATATTTGATCGGTGTACAGTTACAAGAGGGACTTAAATCAAATCCATCGCATTTGATTGGACCATTAACACGTGGGCGGGCTTAGAATGTAGCTCCATACAGAGCTACAGAGGAGTGTGGCTCCAAACAACCACACCTCCCTTTTCACTAAAAGCTGCAGATCTAGTGATGGATGGATGTCCTGATGTTATCGGTTGAAATTGATTGGTACTAGCTCACGTAATCACATGTCATATTTTGTTTTTACAGGAGGAAAAAATGGGATTTTTATATAAAAATATGTATTTTTTGTGAATTTGTTTGCATATATAGTTAAAGAGGTGCACAACATGACATGGGATGTGATCTAAAAGGGTTAAAAAGGTATTTTTTCATTTCATCTCGGCTTTAAATGACCAGCTCAATAGGGGAGCAATGCATGCAATTCCAGCACTATGCAATAAATTATTGTTTGAAAGGTATGAAAGTTGGGACTAACGTTCCGGTATTACATTTTAGATATTGAGTTTTCAGCACTGTTGCCTCGGTAGCAGCTTTAGTAATTGATCAGCTTTGATAGTCTAAAGCTCAATGATGATATACGGTATTCTGGTTCAAAGATGACCAAAAAAGGGAGCTGAAAGGAAATGAGAATTACTCTAAAATATTGATTATCAATACATATAATTCAGTTGTCTTGCATCCGAGGGCTACTCGGCCTTATGAAAGTGAAGTAGCAGAGAGTAAAGATTTATAGCCAGTACTTTTATTCATTACTATATTCCTTATAGGCCCAAGAGGTATTCTTATTGTTCAATAAGCAAATAACCGTCTTTGAACTTTTATCCTGCTCCAGTCATTCAGAAAAATTGCCCATGGATGATCATACTCAGGAGCTGAGAGCCAGGACCATATTTAAAATCTGAGTTTATTTCCCCTTTAATCTTTGATGATTATAACTCACGCAGCAGCGCTCCATCACTGGTTATTCATATTCACCGGCCCATTTCTCTCTTGGCTGAGGTTGCTCCCAGTCCAGTCATATTAATCAACCGCCGCTCTAATTGACTGATTAAGTCATGTCTCCAGAAGCCAAAATGGCTGACTGACTCATTAAACCATGACTCTTATTCTGGTTGCAAAATGGCTGACTGCAAATCCAATTTCCCCGACTTTTATGGGCACTATCTTTTATGGGTACTGTTTTTTTCTTCAAAGGCTTTTGAGCACACGAGACAGCTAGACATCTACTGTAGGACCTCACATTCACACATTCCTGTTTGAAAATAATGCTACATTTTAAAGAAATAATAGTCGACGTTTTGCTACTCTCACAGATTGATATTCTGAAAAAAGAACCTTACAGTCTTTTCATAAAAGCTTTGCTTTGGTTAGATGGGTGTCTGTGGGGAAAAAAATGAAGATGAAGATGAAGTTTTTGACATTGCCAAAGGGTGTTTTCAAATCTATAGTTTGTTTGCTGTTGTCTGAATCGTTTTTCCCTCCGTTCGGTTTCTTTTCACAAAGAAAGAAATTAAAGTGGACCAAAATGCATCACTTAAAGCCACGTGAAAGCTTTCACCCGGCTCATTGGGGCGTGAGCCATAAAGTTAATACAGGAAGAAGGTCCATGAAGAAGAAGATTTTGTTGCCCAAATATCAGCCTAGTCGCACAGCAGTTGTATTGATTAGACTCAAAATTTCACTTTTTTTTCGTGATGGTCAGCACGAAATTCAGTCGTATGTCTGTAATCCACGTAAGTGTCAACCGGGAAGAATAAAGAGCAGCAAACGCCACGTAGGGAGGAGGTTGGGGTGGATGGGTTGGTCAAAAACCACAGGACTGTGGCCCACGAGACCGGTGTTTGTGTCCCGTGTGAAACCACAAGTCAAAGTTGATTTATTTGTCACATAACTTCCGTACTTAAGTAACAGCACTTCTGGAGTTATTTAACCCTAACCAAGATCTAAGTAGTTTGTTGTCTAAGCCTAACCAAGTCCATCTTTTTCCTAAACCTAACTGAGTAGTTTTATTTTGAAAAAACTAGAGCAGAAACTGACACGTGCGTCACGTGTTGTTGGACATTCGTAGAGAAATGCACGAAAATTACGTAGTTGAAAGTCGTGCTGAGCGTCAAGAAAAAAAAGGGAAATTCATGTCAATCAAATAGATTAAATTCCGTGACTATTTCATGAACTGACATGAGACTGTTGCAAATAGCAAGAAGGCAACATGCTTTGCTGGTAGACTGCAGGTCAGACCTTGATTCACTCTCAGGCTAACTGCTAGCAACTGTGAATTTTGCCCATCCACATCCCAGTAGGCTATGCAAAGCCTATGGAAACCATTTAGCTTAAACTTTAAGAGTACGCCTTGTAGTTTGGTCAGATCGAGGTCGGATCACGTTCCCAGCACAAATGAGCAGCTCAATTTCTGACAGACACCCTTTCCTCTAAAGGGTCTCGGTGCAGTTGTTTTGGTCCGCACTCAACTGTGATTGCTGTGTTCAGATGATCTGCCCAAAGGAATCATACTGAGAGGGAAAACAAACTGGAGTCTGATTAAACCGGACTAAACAGCATGGGTCTGAAAACGCCCTAAACAAGAAACAGAAAAACTCAACCTTTAACAGCAAATTAAGGGGGAAAAAAGGAGAGGGGAGCCTTGATGGAGCTGTGACAAGGTAAGCCAGAAGCAACCACCAAGACTTGCTGTAGACATCTGTCAACTGAGGCAACAGTGCCTCAAATCAGACGAAACATCTTCCTAAAATCATCTTAACCCTTAAATGCACATCAAAGAACTGTATTAAACCATGTCTAACTCTTTTTTTAATTTTTTAATTTTATGCTTTCAACCCTGTCTTATGTCCCAAAAAAGGAAAAGTGGTCATTCTGCTGTCCATCACAATGACACAGAGGAGGCTGATAAGATATCTGGAAAGTCTATAATAATCATAGAAATATCAAGACAAAGTATGCTGTGGACCACGTAGACCGTCATAATAAAAATGTAATCAGATTTGCTCTGATTAATGTATTAGTGAATAAACAAATTGTGAATTACTGACACATGAATAGTGGTGTAATGTCAAAACAGTATTTTTCCTGCAGGCATCCAGCAACAGTAAATCTATGAGATATAGATCATTTCAAGGCCAGAACTATAACTATAATACCTGACAGAATTATGTAGAACATATATTGTCAACATTTTATTACATCGCACATCATTTGTTTGAACTCCCCGTTTTCTCTTCACTGTGCATAAAATATGGGGAAACTCAAAATGACCTATGCTTCCATGGCAAAATTAGCGGCATGTTTTCGTGAGCCTTGGTCCCAGAATGAGGATGAATTTGTCATATGGGTCCCAGGCTGAAAAATAAGGCCTGCATTAGAGAGAAAATGTGTTATCGGTGGGCTGCCAAGTGCCTGTGCAAGTACCTGCTGGGGCCAATTCATTTATATTAGGATGCCCTATAGGCAGCAATAGCAAGAGTTTGTCTACGGGAAAAGGCAGTGACCGGGGACATCCATCTGCACTGAGCTAATGAGGCAGTGCTGGGTTAGTGAGTATTGGTCATATTAGAGCACACTCACACACATCCTTGCACTCATGAGCATACACACTTACACACAGGATACAGAAACAGGACAAAATTACGGTGGCCCTGAAGTGCAAAACATTAAATCATTTCAGAGATTAAATATTTCTGTAATATTGTTTTGTTTCCTGAAATGCTTTGTGTCTTCTGAAACTTTGTATTTTGTGAAAGTTTTCTTTGTGTATATAAATTAGGGCTGTCAAAGTTTTAACGCCACTAATTTCTTTAACTCATTAACGCAACTCGCGATTTTTAGGTTGTAGCGGGCTCAGTTTTAAAGCTAGTGTGAAGATACTGGTAATGTATGAAACTAGAAAACCTAAGGAACCCATTGGTACCAAGCATGTGGAACCATGCGCGAAGGAGGCCAAATAGCGCTTGAAACTTGCGCTAAAAGAAATACCACCATGGCCATTTTCAAAGGGGTCCCTTGATCTCTGACCTCAAGATATGTAAATGAAAATGGGTTCTATGGGTATCATTCTTCGAACCAACTTGCCAACAGTTTGCAGAGATGCATGCCCAAAAGAAAAGCCCACATTTCTGGTCGGAAGGAGAAACACACCTACTTTTAAACATTAAGAATGACTTGGCTATCAAGAGGTTTTTGGATATGCAATATCGCAACGTCGACCTTTTCAAGAAGGTGGTTGAAGGAACAAAAGAGGGGGAGGCTGCATTTGCTCTGTCAAACAAGTCAGTCACCATTACATTAACCGGAGTATGCACGGCACATTAGTGGAATATTCATTTTCATAGAGTGCTCCAGGGATGACTTATTTTTGTAGGCCAACCAGGAAGTTAGCATCGCTCTGGGTTCCCTCGACAAAAAGCCAATGGGATTTTTCCATTGGGTTTTAGATAATTGCAGAAAATAAGCTCTGTGTCAAACAGACGTTTATGATACTTGCACTTTTTTTTCGGCAAGATAATCTTCACAAATGAACACCACTTTTATGATTTTTGAAGTGTGAATGCAATCACCAGAAGTAAAAAGCTAATGTTAGGCTATAAACGAACTACACCATGGTCTCAGGAGAGTGAGTATACACAACGAGGCTATTGAGGCTGAAGAGACGGCGTGATGATGTTTAGTAGTTCTATTTAGCCACTTGTTGGCAACCACCTTTTTTAAGACCCGTAAAGGCTTTAAAATTCATGTCTAGGGTATTTATTGATGTATTTTACGTCATAGGACAAAACTTTAAAATCTCTTCAGCTTGTGTTGGCCACAGATCTTGTTTCAGGCATCTAACTAAAAAACCCATTAAAAAAACCCATTGACTTCCAGCAGGGGAACCGGAAGTGCTAAAATGCTAACTCATTTCCAGATTTTAGGACTCATTCCTGTAGTGCTCTATTAGCCATGTAAACAGCTTAGTAGGAATATATTGTCTTTTTCTGAAAAGGGCAAAAAGCAGAATAAATGTGCATGTAAACTTGCATGACCAAGTTGTGTTTCCAGGAATGTCGTATTTTCTAAAACATTGCGTCTCCTGAAATGTTGTCAAGTTTTCGGAAACATCTTCTCCAACATTGTGTGTTCTATAATGTGTGTTGTTCTTTTATGAAATGTAGAGTTGTAGAATGTTTGACTTTCCAAAACATCATGTTTTATGTAATGTTGTACACACACATATTCTTGCTTGCATAAACATGAACATACACATTTACACACAGGATATTGAAACAGGCCACGTAAAATCTGAATACATATCCAGACGTTCGTGCACACGTACAATAAATGGAACCATACACAGGAACTCATACATACTCGCACGCAAAACTCACGCCGCCACATTGCCCCTCAGTGGTAATAAAACCCACACTGATCAATGGTGAAAGACAGGCCAGTCAAGCAGCCATTCAGCCACTACAGCAAACAAATAGCCCTGGCTGACCAATGCACCTCCGGCAATTGTGGGCTACATCACAGAGCAGCATTAGCCAGCATTGCTAATGAGCTATTACAGCGCTGACCTTCGGGACAAACTCATTACCAGGTGACAATAGACGGCAGACAGAAGCTAGATTCATTATCATAATTATCAGCGCCGCCTTTATTGCAGCTCGCTGGGGTTGCTGGTCGAGGTGCACGCATGTGTGTGTGTGTGTGTGTGTGTGTGTGTGTGTGTGTGTGAGAGAATGAAAGCACAAGATAGAGAGCGTTACAAGCAGTTATAGACCATTACAATACTGTGAAAAATTATCTCCTTGCCTATGAGATAGCTTCGAACATTTTCACTAGAATTCACTCATATTTTATCGGCTGTAATGAGGAGGCCTGTACTTTCAAATAACATTTGGACTCCATCCATTTTGCCCCGCAGAATATTGAATGAATCTTTCGGGGGGTTTATTTTAACCATTACGGGCTGAAGCTCTAGCTCTAAATCTGGTGAATAGGCTCATTACAAATCCTGTCTCAGTTTGCTCACACGAGTCTGAGGATGGACGGCCACTTCAGGGCTTTGCAGCTGTTCCATCTGTTCGGTGGAATCCATCAAACGCCTATCTATCAATCTACGCCCTCACCGCTCCCTCTCTTGTCGACTTGCTGCGGGAAGTTTACAAACTTCTGCTTCTCAGGCTTCTGCTTCTCAGCAAGACAGAGGGAGGAGTGGATTAGCAGCACTGAGCGCAATGTAATGCAATGTAATGCCACGGCAATGATGTGACTTGACGAATTATTCCCCTGGAAGCAATGATTACTACTCTGCTCATTGGTAGCGATTGGTTTGTTAAACCAATACCAGCATCAGGATCAGTTTCAGCTACTGGGGTGGATCAAACACCCGATTTGACTGTTATCAGTCGCTATGAGCACCATAGATGTGGGTCATTAGGGGTCTACTATGCCTACTATGTTGTAAAAGTAAAAGTGAAACTTAAAAGCAACATGTTCTAACATGTTATAAAACTGATTGAAACGTCACGTTTTGAACACAAAAAAGAGGCTTCTTTAGGCTTAGGCAATAAAACTACAATTTCTTTAGGTTTAGGCAACAAACTATAGCTTCTTTAGGTTTAGGAAATAAAACCAAAACTTCTTTAGGTTTAGCCAATAAAACTACAGCTTCTTTAGGTTTAGGGAATAAAACTACAATTTCTTTAGGTTTAGGCAACAAACTATAGCTTCTTTAGGTTTAGGAAATAAAACCAAAACTTCTTTAGGTTTAGCCAATAAAACCAAAACTTCTTTAGGTTTAGGGAATAAAACTACAATTTCTTTAGGTTTAGGCAACAAACTATAGCTTCTTTAGGTTTAGGAAATAAAACCAAAACTTCTTTAGGTTTAGCCAATAAAACTACAGCTTCTTTAGGTTTCGGAAAAAAAAAAAAAAAAAGTTTAGACAATAAAACTACAACTTCTTTAGGTTTATGCTCAAAACTACAACTTCTTTAGGCTTACGCAAAAAAAAAAACAGGTTTAGGCAATAAAACTACAACTTCTTTAGTTTACACAATAAAGGCAAAAAAACAAAAGTTTAGGGAAAAACATTGTGTTTAGAGGTCACTATCATGTTCTTCTATACTTTGTTTCAGTGATCTACCATGTGAATAGATGATAAAAGCTACTAGTGGGTGTAGTAGGCCCCTATTGACCCACATCTATTGGGCTTATAGCAACTGATAACGCCTATTTAACAGCCTGACAACAGTGTAATCGGCTGGATCAAGAAACTAAAAAGTGTCAACTTTCGAGCCATTTCTCATGTTACCGACTAATTTTAGGAGAAAAAATTAAGTGATGGATTTGTTTTTGGACAGCAACATCTTCAGTCTGACATTCAGAGGGGGGTGACACCAAATTGTGACTCATCATCTTGTTGGCATTTAAAATGTTAAGGAAAATTAATGGTGGTGACAAAACTGATGTAAATAATTAGCACCCTCCAAATGGTGTTGCCTGGCTAAAATCTTGGAATCCCCCTCTCCGTTACATCCAATGCCAACTATAGGAGAGGGCAGTAACATAAAGAATATGAGGAGTCAGTTTGTCCGGTTTCTCAATCTTTTATTGCCTGATAGAGGCCCAGGCTGAAATAACAAACCACCCAGCCCTGACTACAAATATATCACAATACTAAATAAACTACCCCCAAAAAGGGAAAGTTGCAAACACAGGCGCAGTTTGTGTTGGTTCAGGGGTCTCACTGAACCCCCTAGTGGCTGTTGGCAAAAATGCATGTCGGGATATTTATATTTTTTATAATAACACCAAACTAATCATTTATTATAATGATGAATAATATCAACCTTGTTGTGTCTTCTTATTGACAGAATAAGAAACCAGCAAGATAAGAAAATTGATTTGGGGTCTTTTTATTTACTTATAATAACAGTGAATGCCCTCTGTCCTCACATATGCGCCATCTGTTACATCATCTAAACAAACCACGTACCTATCAGCTGAGCGCTCGAGATCAGACTGGAGACGTAACCACTTACAAGATGGGTGATACTTGCTATTGTACTACATTTGTACTTTTAAACTGAAAACAGTTAGGACACGGTGTAATATGTAGGCTACACACAGCATCCCAATACCCTAGATGTCTCTGTGTTTTACACATTACATTCCCTTTAGATTTTTTTTGGTGAACCCCCAATCTTATAGTTCAAACTGCGCATATGGTTACAAGACTCAAACTAACTCTAACACAAAAGAAACAGAAGAAAAGAAAGACAGAGAAAATGACAGCTCCACCCTGCAGAGTTTAAGATAGGTGTTAAATTAACAAAACAATAACGTAAATTAGTTAAATGATTAACTGAAAGCATACAGTAGAATCAGTACCTTTCCGATATCTGAGGCCTGTACCACAGTGGGCTGCCTCCAGGTCTGAAAAGTGAAGCCAATGGGGGAGTACCTTCAACTTGCATTCTTTCTAACAGCCAGCAGGGGGCGACTCCTCTGGTTGCAAAAAGAAGTCTGATTGTATAGAAGTCTATGAGAAAATGAGCCTACTTCTCCCTTGATTTATTACCTCAGTAAACATTGTAAACATGAGTTTATGGTCTCAATCGCTAGTTTCAAGTCTTCTTCAATACAGCATGATGTTCATTTAGTGAATTATGGTACCATTTAGAGTCAAATAGACCATAAAGCAGGGTATGCTTTAGGGCGTGGCTACCTTGTGATTGACAGGTTGCTATCACGGTGTTGTCCGGTCAGGGAGTTGTCCGTATTTTCGTCTTTGAACTTTAGCCGTTTCACAATGTGTTTTCAGCACATGAAAGTGACCTTTTTGGTTGCCTAAAATTGTCTTATTCAGCGTTTTGTGGTACTTCACTCCACCCTCTTGCGTCACCTCTGGTTGCAAAAGACCAGCTTGGCAACAGCCAAATACCAAGACGATGACGGCCAAAATGCCAAACATAAGGCTTCAATACCGTAGTCCACAAACCAATGAGTGACGTCACAGAGACTACGTCCACTTGTTATATACAGTCTATGCTGTACCACAAAGCGAGATCAGTGGGTAAGCCAGCTATCCTCTAAGTATGAATGTAAGAAAAGATCATGGCCACACTAAATACTTACAATTACCACCTTGGGCTTGTATGTCTCCGCTAACCAGTGAAGTCGCAGTTTACATCGTCTGTCCAAAATGTGAAATTGTCATAATTAGCATATGAATTCTTGAGCCTTGCCAAAAATGTGTTTTGTGAGGTCACAGTGACCTTGTGAAAATCCCTCACAGCGTTCCTGAGACATCGCGTTCACAAGAATGGGACGGACCAGCAGCCCGTTCTCATTCCCAGGGCGTAAAATACAACGCTTTGTTAAGCCCCTTGGCATATGATTCCAACGCACAAGGCAACCTTTAACGCCTGTATGAGATCGTTCGTGTCCCGTGTTCACAACGTTCAGTTTCGTCTTTACTTTACAACATTTTAAGCCCAACCATGTTGCTTTTTCCTAAACCTAGCTAAGTGGTTTTGTTGCCTAAAGTGTATTTGTGTAATTCACAACATTAAGCACGTGTCTACTGTGACCTTAAAGTGACGCCAAGGGGTCTGACAAAGCCTCAGTATGTGACGAGTTGGGATGAGAATGTGTTGGACAGACGTGAGGTCACAGTGACCTTTGACCACCAAAATCTAATCAGTTCATCCTTGAGTCCAAAGTGGACGTTTGTACCAAATTTGAAGAAACTCGTTCTAGGCGTTCCTGAGATGTCGCGTTCACGAGAATGGGACGTACGTACGTACGGACATACAACGGACAACCTGAAAACGTAATACCTCCAGTCATGGCTGTCACCGTCGCGGACGCATAAAAAGGCATTGCTGGTGAATTGCAGGTCTGTGACAGGAGGCAAGTTTCTGTCTCCTGCATCAAAGTCAAACGTGCTACACGCCAGTCCACCACCCAGAGCTCCACACTATTACTTTCCACCTTGCAACATAAAGGGCACTCTACTTCCTGCGATGGCACTGAACATTGATATTGGACGGAAATTGTGAATCATAATTCCTAGGATGCTGCTCGGTTGGAGAATCTTTGCTATAATGGCCAAAGTTTGGCTATTAGTATCTAAAATAAGACTCCAGTAGCTCCAGCACAACCAATGAAATGTTTGCTAGCGAACTGAGCTATTGACAGGAATGGTTCCACATAAGAAATGACAAATGGCGGAGAGAAGAAAATAAGGTAGTCGTGACGAATAAAAGCAGAAGGGAAAGCAATGAGCAAACAGGAGGCAAGAAGGGGTTAAAGAGAAGGAGGATAGGGATGAAGAAAGGGAGGACGGCAAAATGATGAAAAGGAAGGAGGGATATGCAGAAGAGGAAAAAGTGATCAAGATTAAGGAGGGTTGAGGTAATGAAGAGCAGCTGGATGGGAGGGATGGAAATCAGTGAAGTCAAAAGGAAGGCGGAAAGGAGGGAGGGGAGACAGATATGGAGTGAAGACAAAGGAGGGGAGGAAGGAGGGATGAAAAGAGGAGGTGATTGGCACAGAGGAGGAAGGAAAGGGAGAGGTGACAGAGGAAGAAGAACAAAGCAAGGAAGGAAGAAGTGCTATCAGCGTAGAGGAGGGAGGGATAGATGAAGAGGAGGATGGTTGAAAAGAGCGAGGGATGAAGGGGAGGGAGGCCGTGACGGAGAGCCATTAATAATTTATGATAGCCTCAGCTTTTCAAAGCAGCCCAGCGGTCCCGCTCCCTGCTTTCCCCTGACGTTTAATTTGTCTGAAAATCAGCAAGCGTAGAGTCTGATTATCGTCTCCGTCTGCCAACGCCTCTGCTTCAATCTCCCTGACACCGAGGTGAGATCACAAGCTGTTCGGTACACACATGTCAGCTCGGAACCCTTTAGGTCAAAACAATCCTCGTCTAGAAGCTGCATCCATATACAGACAAAGTATCTCTGTGTCGAGAATCTCTGAACCTCTCAGAGCTATCTGAAATTAAATTCCCAACTACAGACCTGAGATCTTCTATATCATTCCATTTATAAGCCCATTATATTGACAGGGAAAAGTGCAGGGCGAGCAGTAAAGTGCCCTTGTCCGAGCTCACTCAGTATAGTTTTACAGGCTATCTGACGGGCCTGTTTCAGAACAGGGGAAAGGAATGACTTGGTCTCCTACAGTAAAGTAGCTTCTCTTTCAGTGCGTCTCATGTCCCAAAATGGCTTTTCAGCCGCTGTTGATGGTTGGTACACCATGCAGGAGACTCAGGATTAGAGTTTGGATGATGTTATAATAAAAATTAAGCTTCCGTCATATTAGAAATGAATGTCTCTGCACTATAAAAACATATAAGCTGGTTCAACTTTAATGGATGGGTCATTAAAATGTTGGAGACCTGATTTGTTTCCCACAGTCAGCATTGGTTTATTTTAGGGCTAGGCAAAGTTAACGCGATAACGCATTTTCATTTTAATGCCACTAATTTCTTTAACGCAATCGATCTATCGGAGGTTGTAGCAGGCTCAGTATAAAAGCTAGAGTGAAAATACTGGTATCGTGATGAATGAAACTAAAAAACCTAATGAATCCATTGGTACCAACCATTTCAAACTAGCGTGTTGCCAAGGCGGCTAAATAACGCTCCAAAAACACTAATTGCTTTGGCGAGGAAAAACGGTCATAGCCATTTTTTAAGCTAAATGCAGTACCTGTGAGGGTTTCTGGACAATATTGGTCATTGTTTTGTGTTGTTAATTGATATCCAACAATAAATATATACATACATTTGCATAAAGCAAGCATATTTGTCCACTCCCGTGTTGATAAGAATATTAAATACATGACAAATTTCCCTTTACGGTACATTTTGAACAGATGAAAAAAAATTGTGATTTTTATGCGATTAATCGATTGACAGCCCTACTTTCTTGAAAAAATGCAGACAACAAAAAAAGGAATAAACAACCATGACATATCTTCCATCAAATGCATATGTTTGCTTACAAAACAAGAGGAGTCTTCGGAGAGTTTTAACTCTCAAACAATGCATGCTGGGACTCCTCCTAATAGGCTGATCTTGTTTCTTCTCAAATTGATGAGTTTACTGATTCAACCAACTCATCATTTCAAGTCACAAGACTTAAAAGGGACTCTATGTAGGAATCAGAAATTGCTTGTTAATAGCGACACCTGTGGCCGTTAAGTCAATGAAAGTCAGCCTCCTGTTGCTCGCTCTCGCGCTTGTGCTCGCTCTACATAGACATGAACGAGCATCGCTCAACACAGTGAGGTGACACACGTCAGCTAAAACCACAATATCACTCTATATTTCAGCTGCTTGGCAGTAATGTTAGCTGACCAGACGAAGGTCTCTCCATGAATCAATGCTGATCCTAGTGTTGGCTTTTCCTGCTTCAGCCTCACGACTGCGGCTGGAGGGAACAGGGAAGACACCGGAGTTTTGGTCGGAGACGATAACATTGCTCGCTCCGGAGCCCCGTCTATTCACTCAGCAGCATGAAACAAGACACGGGAAACCTCTGTTGGTCTGGAGGAGCTGCAGCATTTATTTCTGCACAAACGTCCACTAGATATTCTCAGAGCTAAACTAACTATTCTGCAGTGTGTAGTGTGCAGAAATGCGCGTGAGAGGTGGAGCTGAGAGAGCTAATGAGAACGAGCGCGCTGTGTGAGTGAAGGCAGGCAGGCAGAGGAGCAGAGTACAGCAGAGACTCCGGCCCTGGAGACCAAAGCTACGTTCTCCCCTGTGTGTGGGGGGGGGGGATATAACTTTGCGGTTTTGGTGCTTCCGTGTAGTTGTGTTGGAGTCTTGAGTCTGAACAGCGTAGCCACACGCGAGGGTGCGTGGGACTTACAAACAGTCCCTTTAAAGTCAGAAGAAAGTTTTTATGGGTTCAGAAATAGGTCTGAAAAAAAAAAAAATAATAACTTAATAAAATGTGTTTTTAAGTTCATGACAAAAGATGAGTTGATTCCACTAAATTACTGTATGATTTTAAAGTGTGGAAATTGATGTTGGGTTGTTGGAGTTTTTCATATTTTTTTCAATAACAAGTATGACATTGTGCTCATTTGGCAAATTACAGAAGAATCGGTGTCTTGACATCATCAATGTATAAAGTGACTGGTGTGCACGGAAACAATTTGAGGTTGCACTGTGTCCCCTTAGTAGCCTGGTTTCTCTTACAGCAGAGTTAAAATAAAAGGGGGCAAAAGCAATACATGTACTCTTATTGTAGTTCACCACTGCATGAGAGGAAAAGAAGCTTAACTTTCTTTTTAAATTCAGCCTGAGATAAATGTCTAATATACAGATTATGATCACGGGACCAAGACAGTGCTAAATGAAAAGTTAAGAAAAGAACCACAGAATAAACATTAAAGTATAAAAACAGAATTCTTCTCTTGGTGTGAATAGTTTTAACAGTCACAGAGTGATTCTCAGAGCGACGCAGACACATTAGTGGATACTCCACTGCTGCCACCTAGTGGTGTGATTGAGTTACAGCAATGCAGCACAGTCCAGCCTGAGCTGTAAACACAAATTGTACATGTCAAAGTTAATTGTGGAGCCTGTGAAACAATGCCCTGTACGATACCTTCAGAAAAAAAAGACTCAATTGACTTTACTGACTTAGGGGTTACACATTTTGAACAGAAAGAATCATTTACTAGGTAGGAAGGGCCCGACAAAAGATGTTATGGTGTTACAATATGGGAAGATTACTAAGTTTTTTTTAAGCAACTCATATCAGGAAGTAAGGTCAGGATATACTGTATGTCCCCCAAACGTAATCACAGTGCAATAAACCACCGGAGCGCCCGTCTAATATGCAGCACACTACAGAGAGCTACTCTGGCTCGACTCTTGTAACTTTGACATGTAGGGCAAGATCACAGGTGTCAACTCACACTGACCACATTGGCAGGAAGTCAAAGGCAACAAGGGCACGTCGGAGGGTGTTGACAGGACAGGCAGCTGCTTCGAACTCACTAATTAAATGACCAGTGCGTAACATTTAGGGGGATCGATTGGCAGAAATGGAATATAATATTAATAAGTATGTTTTCTTTAGTGTATAATCACCTGATAATAGGAATCGTTGTGTTTTCGTTACCTTAGGAGGAGCCGTTTACCGGCTTGGCGGAGGTCTGCGCTCTCCGAGTGCCATTCTAGTTTCTGAATGTTTTCAGTTGTAAAATAGACTGTGTATTCTTTATATACATATTCTTTGTTTTTTGGAGCTTAATCCTTACTAGGGAATAAAAATTGGGTTATCTTGGCATCTGTGTGCAGGCTTCTTTGGCTTGACTCTTGTAACTTTCACTTGTAAGGAATGACGACTCACTAACCACCCAGGCAGGAAGTCAAAGACAGCTAAACGTCCTGTGATATGGGTCACTAGAGGGTGAGAATCCTCACCGACAGGTCTGGCAAGATAACGCTCTCCGATCAGTGCGATAACATTTCTTTTTAAAAATGACAGTGGATGCCCTTCCTCATTTTTTGCATTGAGGTAACAAATGAACAAATAAATAAATAAAGGAATACACATTTCACCCCTGTAACTCTCTTTGTCACACTTTCTCACTTGTGTTAATAAAAGTGTAAAGAGAAACTGACTAAACACTTTTAAGCCAAAGATACGGGGGGGGGGGATGGAGGGGTGGGTGGGTTTCAAATCCAACTTTTGCCTAGGGCCCCAAAAGGGCTAGAGCCGACCCTGGACTCCATCAGCGGATGAAGTTTACCAAGTTGTCATGGAGATGTATGATCATATCTCCAATAAAAAAATAAATTGTAAAAAAATAAACATACAATATTATCCGCAAAAAGTTTTCCGATTCATTTATTTAAATCATGATATATACAGTATATGTTGGGTTTGTTAGTTCAACAAGGCTTCATAGTTCAACAAATATATATATTTTTTAATTCTACAATATAATAGTTAATAAATTACATTTTAATTTATCAAATCTATAACTCTTACAATCTGCAAATATGTTTAATAATTTTCTGATATATTAGATTAACTATGGATAATCATGCAATTAACTGTTAAATTAAATGTTTTAATCAATTGGCAGCCCTAGTATATATACACTTTTGTACTTTTAAAGAAAAACTCCTGGTAACACTTCATTTTACAGGTCTGATAATTAGCAAGTAACCTATTTGAAATTTCTTTGGAATTATTGCCAAATTACCCCAATATTTACCTCGAAATCTATCGAAAATGACTTTTAATAATGATAATTATATGCCGCTATTTAGGTGGTAATTTATTTAATACATTTCCAGGAAAAGAATACAAAGTTTATTGATATGCTTTATCTTCCATGTCTGCTGATAAATAGATAATAATTAGCAAATAACTTATTTGAAATTTCTTTAAAAACTCCCTGAATCATTACATTAGCAACCAGGTTACATTTGTGTAGACAATAAGTCACACAATGGTGAGATTTGTGCCTGATCAGAAGTGTCTTCTATAAGTTTTGGTTTTCCACCTCCGATGAAGAGCAGCCGCTTCTCAACCCTAAGGGCTTTATTTTAACAAGTATATGCTATTTTAGCATATAGTTATTAAATTATGTTTTTAATGAAGTCATTTTTGATCAATTTTTTAGCTAAATATTGGGGTGATTTGACAGTAATTCCAAATAAATTTCAAATAGGTTACTTGCTAATTATCACGTATTACCATGAAATTTTCCGGACCTGTAAAATGAAGTGTTACCAAACTGCTTTGTATTCAATGTATTAATTATGATGGTTATTGTTATTACTTAAGATGTGCTCTCTCCATTTGTATTTTTTTTCCTTTGTATCCAATCCAATTTTATTCATAAAGCACATTTAAAAACAACAAAAGCTGACCAAAGTGCTGTACAATTATACATAAAAAACTTAAAAACAACACAATAAAACACTAAGACCAACTTAAAACCAACAGGATATTAAAATAATAAAAGCGTTAAGACCAATAGGAAAGGAAAAAGGATTAAAATAGTCAACTCTCATGCCGAGCCAAAAGCCAAGGAATAAAAGTGTGTTTTGAGGTTTGATTTTAAAAACAGGCAGTGGGGAAAACAGCCCAACATGCGGAGGAAGAGCGTTCCAGAGCTTTGGAGCTGCAACTGCAAAGGCTTGGTCACTCCTGAGCTTCAACCTCTAGACCTCTGGACAGTCAGAAGCAACTGGTCAGTGGATCTGAGTGTCCGGAGCTTGATCAGAGAGGTCGGAGCTTGCCCATTTAATGATTTAAATGTTAATTATAAAATCTTAAAATCAATCCTAAAACGCACAGGGAGGTAGGTATCGCTGCTATGCTCTCAAAAATAACAAACACGTATTTAAAAAATAAATAAAAATATATATATATATATATATATATGTATATATATATATATATATACACAATATTGAAAGAATAAAAAAAAGCGTACATCTTGCATGTCTCAGTGCAAAGAAATTAATTTCTTGTTGTTGAAGCTTTTGGGAGGATGGAGTCTTCAGTGTCATGCAGTCACGACTGAGACTTTGTGGAAGCTCCTGGAAAGGACGCCGGGGCTTTTGCTGTGTGAGAAAGTGGCCATCAGCACTTTAGTGCCAGGTGAAGTGGCCACGATGGACACCGTCTTCTCTATCTTCTCGCCTGGCTGCAGGAGAACCAGTCTGGGAGAAAGACAAGACAAACTTAATCTTTCCACATTTCAGCTCTCACAAAGACCCACACAGAATATTTCCAGTGCAGCCCTGAAACAGTTTGGAGGTCCTTTGTCTTGCACAAGAGTCGGTAATAATATTGGACAATGAATAAAAGGGGCAATTGGCAAAATGTTTGACAGCACAAACAATCAGAATATATCTGTGTGTGTGTGTGTGTGTGTGTGTGTGTGTGTGTGGGAGATGAGTGTTGATTAATACTATCAATTATTCTATGAATCCTTTGCCAGGTACAGGGAATTTTCTGGCTCCCAGAACAAACGTTCTGCCCTTTCTCAAGCCAAAAAAAAGCAAATGCCAAAGAAGTTTTATATCTCCGGTATTTTGCCTGGTGATTTATTACCTCTTACAGTACAGTAAGTCGATGTTTCTGCTGAATCTTTTCTCTAATTAGTGAGTTTATTCCTCTCTGGGGTGAAACTCTTGCTTCATTGCGCCAATAAAAAGCCACCAACGGCTCTAGGGGACTGAAATAAGATCAAACCAGGAAGATTTAAAACTTTCATTGACAAAGTTTGTCCAGTTAAAGCCATAAAAGAGGTAGAGGAAGGAAACGGGAGTTTAAGTTTTAATGCCACAAAGGAGGAAATAAACAGCAAAATGCAAACATGGAATAAAGAAAGTTGGATATAATGAAAAATGTGTTGATGCTACATTGCAAAACACGTTAATGATATCAGAGTGTTTTCGAGTCTTTGACCATGAGGTGATTCTTGTCTGGCACAAAATGCATGTCTCTCAACCCTCGCTAGGTTTAATAAGAAGTTATTTTTGTGTTTGATTTATTACAGAGTTCTTCTGCTAAATTTGGCTCCATGTTTCACTTAGTAGAACTCCCATTTAATAAATCAGCAGTTACAGAAATGTGTAAACAAGCTTTATCTGGGAAACATCACATTTAGTGACTTTACATGGAGCTAAAAATGTTAAAACATGTTTTTAGAGCACATTTTACTTTTTTGGTTTAGATTTTTTTGTTTTTGTTTGAGTCATTAGAAATCCTAAACTATCTTTCAGAAGGAGTAGATGTGTATCAGTAAGCATGGCCCCGTTAAATTTAACAATATGTCAACGAAACTAGGAAGCAGTTGAAGACTTTATTCACCTCGTCAGTCATTTCAAATGTAAATTTACTTATCAAACAGATTTTTCGCTGTTTACTCAGTTCATCTGATAAATTCATCATGTTTCACAAAGTAGAACTCTGACTTAATGAAATTGCGTGGACGTGCCGACTGGCGGTGTTTCGGGATGTCAAACAGTAACGTTACACATCTTTCTTTAGTTTATCTAACTTAGTTCACAGAAGAAGCTGTTAAAGTTAAATATCAGCCAGAATGTAGTCTTTCTTTAGGTGTCATACAATGTCATACATTATGATTTAGGAGTATCATCTATATATATTTATATATATATGGCTGGCTGTCAGTCGATTAAAACATTTAATCACGATTAATCGCAAATTATTCGCACATTTTCATATGTTCAAAATGTACCTTAAAGGGAGATTTGTCAAGTATTTAATACTCTTATCAACATGGGAGTGGGCAAATATGCTGCTTTATGCAAATGTATGTATATATTTATTATTGGAAATCAATTAACAACACAAAACAATGACAAATATTATCCAGAAACCCTCACAGGTACTGCATTTAGCATACAAAATATGCTCAAATCATAACATGGCAAACTGCAGCCCAACAGGCAACAACAGCTGTCAGTGTGTCAGTGTGCTGACTTGACTATGACTTGCCCAAAACTACATGTGATTATCATAAAGTGGGCATGTCTGTAAAGGGGAGACTCGTGTGTACCCATAGAACCCATTTTCATTCACATAACTTCAGGTCAGAGGTCAAGGGATCCCATTAAAAATGGCCACTGCAGTCCACTACAACCTAAAAATCGCAAGTTGCGTGAATGCGTTAACGGAAGCAGTAGAGTTGAAACAAATTTGCATTAACTTGTTATTATCGCTTCAACTAATATATAGCCTACAGAGACGTAAACAGTTTGTAAAACAGTAGGTAAAGTATATAGAGGTAAAGTGACAGTATAATGGTAAAGTGTCATAGTGATGAGCTCAGGTTTAACAGAAAAAAACTGAAGAAATGGACGTGAACTGTTCTTTTTTTAATCTACGTGAACTGAACTTTGTTAAGTGTGAACTTGCACAACAATGAATTTAACCCTTGAGGGTGATGGTGCCTTACTAGACCCACAGAGCTGCACGGCTGCATTCAGATGGAACAACATTATGTTCCTGGCTTCTGCTGCTACTGCCAGAACATACCTGACAGCATTCCCAGACAGCATTCCTCAGACACTAACACCACAAACCATCTTTTCCTCCAGACTCAAACATAAAGGAAAGGAAAGACGTGTGCAACACCGCTGTAATGTGACCCTTCCACAATGTATATTTTTTTGTCTTATGGAGCCATGCAGGAAACAACCACAAGTATCGCATAAGAATGATGACTTATTTCTTGAGGTCCAACTGTAAACAGACTCACTTGGCTTCGTGTTTGCACTGTAACAAGCCCGATCCCTCTACAGTCAGCAGAGCTCCATTCAGGGTTTTGGTAAATGTGTTGGTGAAGGACACCTGGACTGTGTGCTCCTTCTTCATCTGGATGCTGTCCCCTCCTTCAATCTGGGGAAAAAGCCACAGTTACATGACAACAAAATCATCTATTCACTTGATAATGAGCTCTGGTGGTCAACACTAACACTTTAGTCCACACTGTGCTTAGTGGTCATCGGTAGAATAAACATTTAAATGTATGTACAGTAAGTATGGTACGTGATGGTTTTAAATCAGCACGGACTAGATTTTCTGAGGTCATCTGGCGTTCTTGTTTTTGCATTGTTTCCAGCAGATAGAAAACCTATTGTTTTGGATGACTAGTTGGGGCTGCGCTCTACGCTCAGACTGCACTGAACAGAGCAATCAGATAAGTGTTGAATTCTTCATTCCATGTAAATGTGTGTAAGATTCATAAACAATTATCATGGCTAAATGTCGGGGCTAAATTAAAATGTTGTCTTCTGATATTCATGCAAAATGTCATTTGTCAATTTGCAAAAAAATAGTATATTGTATAATAATGTATTACGGTATAATACATAGGGGATCTGGTTGTGCCATGTCCACAAACTAATGAAATCTATGGAGCTTCTTCTGCCTGGAATTTGCTCCCCACCATCATCAGACCGATCAAAAGTAGATTTTCTTTCAAAAAGCCACTGAAACAAAAACTGTTAAATGTTGGCACCCGATTCGACTGTTATCAGGCCATTAAATAGGCATTATCGGGCGCTATAAGCACCACCGATGTGGGTCATTAGTTCTATAAGCACAGGCCGAGCCCTCTACCAAGGGGGCCATGCCACTCCTGCGCCGCTCGCTGAAGAGCACTGGAGACCGCCTTGTATACTGTGGGACGTACATTTTCGGTAGGCACGTATGCAAATCTCGTTGGGCGAACGCGTGACTGTGGTTGGAGGAGAGTAGTACCCATAGAGTCCAGTCAAGGGCTCCGCCGGTGCTTATAGAACTAGGATTACGATATCGTAACCTTCGTTACAAGCGCGAGTACATAGCATTTTTACAGTACAATGGTTATTGTGACCTCTTAGACTGGAAGAACGAGTGTGACAGGAGAAGTAATCTGATTAAATACTGTTGTATGTGGCAAATTCTGTGCATCTTATATGATGTCATATAAACATCATATAAAGTTCTGAGATTTGGGTCACCAAACTCTAGAGAGGGGTGATTGATGCTGAATACTCTTCTGATCTGAATGTCTGTCTTTGCTCTTCATTTAAATAACTTCATCTTGTCATGTACAGCTGACAGGAGACAGAAGATCAGAGCGAACAACGACAAAGAAGGAAAAGAAAGGAACACAACATCATTTATTTGTGAGCTAAAGAGTTGTGAGGCAGGATTCTGCTGTACCTCTATGGTTATCTGTGGTGAGCTTATGTTGATCTCCTGCGTGTCCAGGAATCTTTCTTTGGTCATCACGTCCTTTATCACCACTGCCACGTTCACAATGGCATCACTGGCCAGGACCGACTCATACTCCGAGTGAAGGATGGTGTGGTGGAGCGTCAGATCTGCAGGGAACGTAAAGGACGTGAACATGAGAGAAACAAAGCAAAATAATCCCTCGCTTCTTTTGTGAGACTGCACACAACTCTTCACCTTCGCCCGGCTCTATGCGCACTTCTTTGTGTGTTTTCCAGAAGCTCTCCTCCGGGTTGCTGCTGTACCCCTTCAGCTGAGCGTTGAGGTGTTCCATCAGGACCCTGGGGCTGCTTGACTGGTTTGTGACCGTCACACTCATGACGATGCTCTCACCCAGTATTGGCACCCTATCTATGATTAAGGACACCTCCAAACCGGGTGAACTCTCTCCTGGAGATGAAGGGGAGAGATGTGTACATTGTTTCAAATAGCCACCGGATAAACTAAACATAAACCAAACATAAACTAAACATATTACTACTTATTAGCATACCGGTATTCATTTTTTTTAAATTGAACCTCTGATTATGACAGGGGCGTTTTCTTTATCACAGCATTCCCAACATTGGACGCTTGATGGGCTGCAACAAGACACCTGATTGGACGAACGCTTTCACTCGTGGGCTGCTGCTCCCATGCTTTCAAACCGGAACCAACATGCCAGCTTGTTTGGAAACTTGTAAATAATTCACCGAAATGTGTTTCTGAGAACATTTTATGTGAGCAATAAGCCATGCCGTTGCTGAATCTGTCTTTATTTCAGATGGAAAACGGTTAGTTTAAAAGTTTCTAGGGAGTTTCCAGAGGCGGCGAGTCACACTGGACGCCCCAGATTTGCATAAAGTATAGCCTATACCTCAACTTTATGCAAATGAGGAGCGGCCAACGTGATGCCTCGTCTCTCGAATCGCGCCGCCACGCTACCAGAATGCATTGCACGGCTGCTTACATAGACAATGAATGGGAAGCGTGGAAAGGACGGAGGTTGTGGACATGTACCATTAGTGGATTTCAATTTCAAATACACACTCTGAAAATTAAGGCAAAATAGTTTGTTTAGTGACAGTATGGGGCACGTCGCCAGCAAAAATGCATTGCCATTGTTACCTCCGCCAAGGCCTAAGGCCTATGAAGGAGGTTATGTTTTCACCGGCGTTGGTTTTTTGGTTTGTAGGTTTGTCCGTTTGGAGGATCCAAAAGTCTGCGATGGATTTGAGGGATGGGGCGTGGCACAATGAACAATCCATTAGATTTTGGTGGCGACCCGGATCATGATCCAGCTTCGTGAATTTTTTTTAATAACTCCGCTCAGCCTGTGCATTAACGCCACAGGCTTTAAGACATGCGCAGTGTAACTGATGACGCGTTCATGACCCGTCACCCTGCCTCTTTCCTTCTGCCTGCAGAGAGAGGGACAGAGAGAGAGCAGGGGGTGGAGGGAGGGGGGACGACGACTGTAGATTTTGCGTTTTTTCACATAAAACTCGGTGAAATTACAGTTAAGTTTCGACCAAAGCACACTTGGTGATTGTTGGAAAGAGTAACGACGACGGTTTAGGTGAGTTTCACTTTGTTCCTGTCCAGTTTGAATGAGGTGTTTCACGCTGCTGCACTGCGTACAGCTGATCTCAACATTAACAAAAATACACGTGGATGATGGCGCAAGCTGAACGGAGAGGGGGCCGGGGCGGCAATCGTACCATTCTAGTTTTCCTATGGTACGGCGTGCCAGCCGTGAGCTCCTCTCTGGCGCAGCGTGTCGCGTTTTTCTAGCGTTTTTTTAGACGCACATGAAAGTTAAAATATTCTCAACTTTTCAGCGCCAGGCGCAGAGTCACGCCGTTCGTCAGTGTCACACTTGGCCCAGACAGCCAATCAAATCAAGCAAGAAGCGCGCTGTACTACTTTACCACTTCCTTCCTGTTTTGATGCCGGTAGATGTGGTGGGGCTAGCTTAGCTTCACTGTTTGACAGTGAGAGAGCTACATGTGTGAGAGGGAAGAGGGAATTCATATCTCATGTCGTGATAGTTTCACGTAGGCTACTGTCTACATAAAGAGAAAGAGAGAGAGAGAGACACCACATTTTTCCCATTAATCACATTTGATCGCAGCGTTTGCGCACACATCGGTTCTACAGGCGCACCACGCTGTTTTGCACGACGCTCTTTGCCAAGGCATTTTTGAAGCTGTAGCAACGCATCTCGGTGTGATCAGCCCTTATGAGTAGTATGGAAGCTTACCTTCCTCTCCTACCAATGAAGCGCCCAACGCTGTGGTAAATTGAGAGAGATTTTGTCATTAAAAAGCAATGGTATCAGATTTATGCCCTCAACAAGAAGCAAAGAACATAGTGTGAATCCATTGGCATTGTGTATTGTGTACTTGTGCGCATCCACTCGTCAAACACAACGGGAACCGCTTGTATAAAAATTGCTCCATAAGGCTACTAGAGGTCAAAAACTCAACCTTTAAGTTACAAAATAACTTCCATTTTAAAGGAGCAGTGTGTAACAATTAGGGGGATCTATTGGCAGAAATGGAATATATTATTAAGTATGTTTTCTTTAGTGTATAATTACCTGAAACAAAGAATTGTTGTGTTTTCGTTACCTAGAATGAGCCGTTTATAGCTACATGTATATTTATTATTTATTTATGTATGTTTATAGGGGGCACGTCCTCTCTTCACGGAGCCGGCTGCCATATTTCTACAGTAGCCGAGAATGGACAAACTTGGACCGTAGTTGATAACTCAGCCGCCGGTAAACAAGACACAGAAAACCTCTGTTGGTCTTGTGGAGCTGCAGCATTTATTTATGCACAAACTGCAACTTCCACCCTACATTCACTTGATATTCTCAAAGCTAACTTCACTCACATCACACACGTTCACCACCACTCTCTCCCAAGTGCACTCACTTCCCACATACACACACACTCTACACACTGGATCTGCTATGCTCCAAATGATCTATGCTACTCTTACAACAGCTCTAGCGCTTGGCACCCGCGATCTGCAACCTCACTGCTAGATGCCGCCAGATGTTACACACTGGTCCTTTAAGGAATTTAAGTAAACATGTGTATGTTTGCATGTGGAAAGGAGGGAGAGGATGTTTTGTTACACAGCCACTGACCAGATGACATGCACATTGGCGTGGCGGCTGATCGTTGTGTCCCTGAAAATGGACAGAAAATGGGGAGGAAAAATGTATTACACGAGGAGAACAAAAATGGGTGTTCTCCACAGGGTGGAGGGTGAAGATGCCTTATCACAACCACTGACCTGCGCAATTGGAATTGCGGTATACTGCTGGTTGCCCATCTGAAAAGGAAAAGAAAATGGGGAGAAAAACTTCATCACACATACGGAAAACAAAGATAGAAAACAACCTACTTCTACTGTCTGTATTTATCTTATTAGCATACCGGTATTAATTTTTTTTAAATTGAACCTCTGATTATGACAGGGGCGTTTTCTTTATCGCAGCATTCCCAACATTGGACACTTGATGGGCTGCAACTAGACACCTGATTGGACGAACACTTTAACTCGTGGGCTGCTGCTCCCATACTTTCAAACCGGAACCAACATGGCAGCTCGTTTGGAAACTTGTAAATAATTCACCGAAATGTGTTTCTGAGAACATTTTATGTGAGCAATAAGCCATGCCGTTGCTGAATCTGTCTTTATTTCAGATGGAAAACGGTTAGTTTAAAAGTTTCTAGGGAGTTTCCAGAGGCGGCGAGTCACACTGGACGCCCCAGATTTGCATAAAGTATAGCCTATACCTCAACTTTATGCAAATGAGGAGCGGCCAACGTGACGCCTCGTCTCTCGAATCGCGCCGCCACGCTACCAGAATGCATTGCACGGCTGCTTACATAGACAATGAATGGGAAGCGTGGAAAGGACGGAGGTTGTGGACATGTACCATTAGTGGATTTCAGTTTCAAATACACACTCTGAAAATTAAGGCAAAATAGTTTGTTTAGTGACAGTATGGGGCACGTCGCCAGCAAAAATGCATTGCCATTGTTACCTCCGCCAAGGCCTAAGGCCTATGAAGGAGGTTATGTTTTCACCGGCGTTGGTTTCTTGGTTTGTAGGTTTGTCCGTTTGGAGGATTACTCCAAAAGTCTGCGATGGATTTGAGGGATGGGGCGTGGCACAATGAACAATCCATTAGATTTTGGTGGCGACCCGGATCATGATCCAGCTTCGTGAATTTTTTTTAATAACTCCGCTCAGCCTGTGCATTAACGCCACAGGCTTTAAGACATGCGCAGTGTAACTGATGACGCGTTCATGACCCGTCACCCTGCCTCTTTCCTTCTGCCTGCAGAGAGAGGGACAGAGAGAGAGCAGGGGGTGGAGGGAGGGGGGACGACGACTGTAGATTTAACGTTTTTTCACATAAAACTCGGTGAAATTACAGTTAAGTTTCGACCAAAGCACACTTGGTGATTGTTGGAAAGAGTAACGACGACGGTTTAGGTGAGTTTCACTTTGTTCCTGTCCAGTTTGAATGAGGTGTTTCACGCTGCTGCACTGCGTACAGCTGATCTCAACATTAACAAAAATACACGTGGATGATGGCGCAAGCTGAACGGAGAGGGGGCCGGGGCGGCAATCGTACCATTCTAGTTTTCCTATGGTACGGCGTGCCAGCCGTGAGCTCCTCTCTGGCGCAGCGTGTCGCGTTTTTCTAGTGTTTTTTTAGACGCACATGAAAGTTAAAATATTCTCAACTTTTCAGCGCCAGGCGCAGAGTCACGTCGTTCGTCAGTGTCACACTTGGCCCAGACAGCCAATCAAATCAAGCAAGAAGCGCGCTGTACTACTTTACCACTTCCTTCCTGTTTTGATGCCGGTAGATGTGGTGGGGCTAGCTTAGCTTCACTGTTTGACAGTGAGAGAGCTACATGTGTGAGAGGGAAGAGGGAATTCATATCTCATGTCGTGATAGTTTCACGTAGGCTACTGTCTACATAGAGAGAAAGAGAGAGAGAGAGAGACACCACATTTTTCCCATAAATCACATTTGATCGCAGCGTTTGCGCACACAACGGTTCTACAGGCGCACCACGCTGTTTTGCACGACGCTCTTTGCCAAGGCATTTTTGAAGCTGTAGCAACGCATCTCGGTGTGATCAGCCCTTATGAGTAGTATGGAAGCTTACCTTCCTCTCCTACCAATGAAGCGCCCAACGCTGTGGTAAATTGAGAGAGATTTTGTCATTAAAAAGCAATGGTATCAGATTTATGCCCTCAACAAGAAGCAAAGAATATAGTGTGAATCCATTGGCATTGTGTATTGTGTACTTGTGCGCATCCACTCGTCAAACACAACGGGAACCGCTTGTATAAAAATGGCTCCATAAGGCTACTAGAGGTCAAAAACTCAACCTTTAAGTTACAAAATAACTTCCATTTTAAAGGAGCAGTGTGTAACAATTAGGGGGATCTATTGGCAGAAATGGAATATATTATTAAGTATGTTTTCTTTAGTGTATAATTACCTGAAACAAAGAATTGTTGTGTTTTCGTTACCTAGAATGAGCCGTTTATAGCTACATGTATATTTATTATTTATTTATGTATGTTTATAGGGGGCACGTCCTCTCTTCACGGAGCCGGCTGCCATATTTCTACAGTAGCCGAGAATGGACAAACTTGGACCGTAGTTGATAACTCAGCCGCCGGTAAACAAGACACAGAAAACCTCTGTTGGTCTTGTGGAGCTGCAGCATTTATTTATGCACAAACTGCAACTTCCACCCTACATTCACTTGATATTCTCAAAGCTAACTTCACTCACATCACACACGTTCACCACCACTCTCTCCCAAGTGCACTCACTTCCCACATACACACACACTCTACACACTGGATCTGCTATGCTCCAAATGATCTATGCTACTCTTACAACAGCTCTAGCGCTTGGCACCCGCGATCTGCAACCTCACTGCTAGATGCCGCCAGATGTTACACACTGGTCCTTTAAGGAATTTAAGTAAACATGTGTATGTTTGCATGTGGAAAGGAGGGAGAGGATGTTTTGTTACACAGCCACTGACCAGATAACATGCACATTGGCGTGGCGGCTGATCGTTGTGTCCCTGAAAATGGACAGAAAATGGGGAGGAAAAATGTATTACACAAGGAGAACAAAAATGGGTGTTCTCCACAGGGTGGAGGGTGAAGATGCCTTATCACAACCACTGACCTGCGCAATTGGAACTGCCGTATCCGTATACTGCTGGTTTCTCCTCTGAAAAGGAAAAGAAAATGGGGAGAAAAACTTCATCACACATACGGAAAACAAAGATAGAAAACAACCTACTTCTACTGTCTGTATTTATCTTATTAGCATACCGGTATTAATTTTTTTTAAATTGAACCTCTGATTATGACAGGGGCGTTTTCTTTATCGCAGCATTCCCAACATTGGACACTTGATGGGCTGCAACTAGACACCTGATTGGACGAACACTTTCACTCGTGGGCTGCTGCTCCCATGCTTTCAAACCGGAACCAACATGGCAGCTCGTTTGGAAACTTGTAAATAATTCACCGAAATGTGTTTCTGAGAACATTTTATGTGAGCAATAAGCCATGCAGTTGCTGAATCTGTCTTTATTTCAGATGGAAAACGGTTAGTTTAAAAGTTTCTAGGGAGTTTCCAGAGGCGGCGAGTCACACTGGACGCCCCAGATTTGCATAAAGTATAGCCTATACCTCAACTTTATGCAAATGAGGAGCGGCCAACGTGACGCCTCGTCTCTCGAATCGCGCCGCCACGCTACCAGAATGCATTGCACGGCTGCTTACATAGACAATGAATGGGAAGCGTGGAAAGGACGGAGGTTGTGGACATGTACCATTAGTGGATTTCAGTTTCAAATACACACTCTGAAAATTAAGGCAAAATAGTTTGTTTAGTGACAGTATGGGGCACGTCGCCAGCAAAAATGCATTGCCATTGTTACCTCCGCCAAGGCCGAAGGCCTATGAAGGAGGTTATGTTTTCACCGGCGTTGGTTTTTTGGTTTGTAGGTTTGTCCGTTTGGAGGATTACTCCAAAAGTCTGCGATGGATTTGAGGGATGGGGCGTGGCACAATGAACAATCCATTAGATTTTGGTGGCGACCCGGATCATGATCCAGCTTCGTGAATTTTTTTTAATAACTCCGCTCAGCCTGTGCATTAACGCCACAGGCTTTAAGACATGCGCAGTGTAACTGATGACGCCTTCATGACCCGTCACCCTGCCTCTTTCCTTCTGCCTGCAGAGAGAGGGACAGAGAGAGAGCAGGGGGTGGAGGGAGGGGGGACGACGACTGTAGATTTAACGTTTTTTCACATAAAACTCGGTGAAATTACAGTTAAGTTTCGACCAAAGCACACTTGGTGATTGTTGGAAAGAGTAACGACGACGGTTTAGGTGAGTTTCACTTTGTTCCTGTCCAGTTTGAATGAGGTGTTTCACGCTGCTGCACTGCGTACAGCTGATCTCAACATTAACAAAAATACACGTGGATGATGGCGCAAGCTGAACGGAGAGGGGGCCGGGGCGGCAATCGTACCATTCTAGTTTTCCTATGGTACGGCGTGCCAGCCGTGAGCTCCTCTCTGGCGCAGCGTGTCGCGTTTTTCTAGCGTTTTTTTAGACGCACATGAAAGTTAAAATATTCTCAACTTTTCAGCGCCAGGCGCAGAGTCACGCCGTTCGTCAGTGTCACACTTGGCCCAGACAGCCAATCAAATCAAGCAAGAAGCGCGCTGTACTACTTTACCACTTCCTTCCTGTTTTGATGCCGGTAGATGTGGTGGGGCTAGCTTAGCTTCACTGTTTGACAGTGAGAGAGCTACATGTGTGAGAGGGAAGAGGGAATTCATATCTCATGTCGTGATAGTTTCACGTAGGCTACTGTCTACATAAAGAGAAAGAGAGAGAGAGAGACACCACATTTTTCCCATTAATCACATTTGATCGCAGCGTTTGCGCACACATCGGTTCTACAGGCGCACCACGCTGTTTTGCACGACGCTCTTTGCCAAGGCATTTTTGAAGCTGTAGCAACGCATCTCGGTGTGATCAGCCCTTATGAGTAGTATGGAAGCTTACCTTCCTCTCCTACCATTGAAGCGCTCCGCATCCTTGACACTGTGGTAAATTGAGAGAGATTTTGTCATTAAAAAGCAATGGTATCAGATTTATGCCCTCAACAAGAAGCAACGAAAATGGTGTGAATCCATTGGCATTGTTTATTGTGTACTTGTGCGCATCCACTCGTCAAACACAACGGGAACCGCTTGTATAAAAATGGCTCCATAAGGCTACTAGAGGTCAAAAACTCAACCTTTAAGTTACAAAATAACTTCCATTTTAAAGGAGCAGTGTGTAACAATTAGGGGGATCTATTGGCAGAAATAGAATATATTATTAAGTATGTTTTCTTTAGTGTATAATTACCTGAAACAAAGAATTGTTGTGTTTTCGTTACCTAGAATGAGCCGTTTATAGCTACATGTATATTTATTATTTATTTATGTATGTTTATAGGGGGCACGTCCTCTCTTCACGGAGCCGGCTGCCATATTTCTACAGTAGCCGAGAATGGACAAACTTGGACCGTAGTTGATAACTCAGCCGCCGGTAAACAAGACACAGAAAACCTCTGTTGGTCTTGTGGAGCTGCAGCATTTATTTATGCACAAACTGCAACTTCCACCCTACATTCACTTGATATTCTCAAAGCTAACTTCACTCACATCACACACGTTCACCACCACTCTCTCCCAAGTGCACTCACTTCCCACATACACACACACTCTACACACTGGATCTGCTATGCTCCAAATGATCTATGCTACTCTTACAACAGCTCTAGCGCTTGGCACCCGCGATCTGCAACCTCACTGCTAGATGCCGCCAGATGTTACACACTGGTCCTTTAAGGAATTTAAGTAAACATGTGTATGTTTGCATGTGGAAAGGAGGGAGAGGATGTTTTGTTACACAGCCACTGACCAGATGACATGCACATTGGCGTGGCGGCTGATCGTTGTGTCCCTGAAAATGGACAGAAAATGGGGAGGAAAAATGTATTACACGAGGAGAACAAAAATGGGTGTTCTCCACAGGGTGGAGGGTGAAGATGCCTTATCACAACCACTGACCTGCGCAATAGGAACTGCGGTATACTGCTGGTTGCCCCTCTGAAAAGAAAAAGAAAATGGGGAGAAAAACTTCATCACACATACGGAGAACAAAGATAGAAAACAACCTACTTCCACTGTCTGTATTTGCATCGTGCTAACTCATTCCACAACTGTATCTGGTCTTACTGTTCTTGCCCTTATAAGTCTGAGTCAGATTCTCTGGCGCGTCTGAGCCGATGCTCTTGGTGTAGATCAGCTGTCCCACCGACTTAGTGTCCTCCTTCCTGTCCACCACCCGACCGTCACGCACAATCAGCCGTATGACGTCAGCGTCTACGGAGGCGTAGATGAACGACGTGTCATAAGGGGCGCGGAGGCAACGTCGCTGGATGGCAACTACTGGGCAAGGGCCACAGCAGTATATCCCTGCAGAGAAAGAGGTGTTAATTGTTACATACTAATTGGTTATCATTCACAAATAATAAATCACATTATCCATTATTTTCTGTGACATTTACTCAAGAAAGAACTGAATGTGACATTAGAGCCTCCTCCTTGAGTAAATGTCACAGAAAATAATGGATAATGGGATTTATGTCCCATTCAGTTTTGATCAGGTATGTTTAGCAAGGTAGGTGTTCAAGATTTCTGTCCAAATTTGAAAATGTTAAAGCAGCAGTAGGCAGAATGTTTTTGGCATCATTGGGCAAAAATGTCTTAATAACCTTTCAGCATATTGTAATTCAAGTGTTCTGAGAGAAAACTAGACTTCTGCACCTCCTCATGGCTCTGTTTTCAGGCTTTAAATAATCTATCCCATGACGGGAGACTTTGGCCAATCACAGGTCATTTCAGAGAGAGAGAGCGTTCCTATTGGCTGTTCATTCAACGGAGGCAGCTGTCAATCACTCCCAAACTCCAATCAAATCCAATCAAAAGGTCTAACTAGGCAGCGCTGATCAACTATTATTCAATATTCTGTTACTGTAATGCCTATTTCTCACGTAAAATGTTTACAGAAACATCTTGTAGTGTGCTGTTTAGCTGTAAAATGAAAAAGTTTGCTCCGGCTGGTGGGCGGTGCTTGGTATTTCCTCAACTGATCTCAACATGGCTGCCGGCTAACAAACTTTCTCATTTTACAGCTAAACAGTACACTGCAAGATGTTTCTGAAAACATTTTATGTGAGAAATAGGCATTACAGTAACAGAATATTGATTCATATTTGATCAGCGCTGCCTAGTTTCACCGTTTGATTGGAGTTTGCGAGTGATTGACAGCTGCTCAGAGACGGCAAGGCTCAAGCCCGGCTCTGATTGGTTGTTTTCCTCCCGTCTGTGCAGATGCCACCAGGAGCACCGGAGGACAACGGAGGACACAGAGGAACATGATTTTTTTCAGATTACCTGTCTCATGCACTACTGCCAGGATATAGTGAACGTTTTATAAAAATAACTTTTTTTTAAATCATATTTGCTCCAATCTGCCTACTGCTGCTTTAAATTGTAAAATTGATATCCAAATGACAGCTGTTGAAACCCTCTTGGAGCAGGGACCCACCTGCACTCTTCTCCTGGGGGGTCGGGTCCACTACCTGCCAGCCATCAAACCCTGCACCGAGGTCTGGTCTCCTCATCCAGCACTCCACCCACACATGGAAGTTCCTGCAAGAGGACACACAGGTATGGATGCACAAACATATACACACTCTCAACAAATTGAGTATGCATACACCAATAAACATGGACATGCATGCACGGACATGATCACATGAAAACGCACTAAGGCGACTAACGTGTTGACATTGACTGAGAGAAATGTAGGCTTATTTAAAAAAAAAAAAAATCTATATAGTTTCTCCTGAAAAATTCAGTTTTAATTGTCAAATTATCCTGTTAGCTACAGTAGACAAGTAAGAAAACAACTGTTATCTTGGTCGTGGTTTGAGAGCAAAAGACACCAACCAAATGCTGTCCTTATGTTTGAGCTTTTCCCCTGTGCTCGTGTAAAATTCGTGAATCTTCAGGTTGCCATCACCGTCATGGGCTGCGTTAAAGACTGTCACCACCCTGGAGGGAATCCCCAGCACTCTCATCACTGGAAAAAAGAAGTCAGTCTTAAACACTAGACGAACCAGGATTTTGAAATCATCTATATTGACAAATTTAGGCCTGAAATATTAAGCTTGTTTAGTAAAAATATTTAAAAAAAATCAAATTAAGTAGTGATGATATTTTAAAGGTCAGTTCAACCAAAATACAAGAGAAAAAAAATAAATTAAAAAACATATTTTCTCTCTTACCCCTAATGGTATCTGGCCATGAAGATACAGAGTTTAAGTAGGGCTTTATGTAGTGTACCAAAGAAAATTCTACCTACTCTTCAACCAATCGATTGGTAGATGGGGAAAAAAATCTGCATGTTATCTCTAGATTAACTAAATCGGCCACAGTACACTAAGTGGACTCTACCTGAGACCTGTACTACGAAGCAGGACTTGGGGTTTGCGAGGTAACTTCCTATGACGGGGGTTCATTTCTTATCGGGCTAGATCGCCATGGAAACGTATGCTGAACACCTAACCTGCTCCCGTGCTAAATGCGAGATTGGGAGCCTTTCTATTGCCTGCACACGTCTCTCAACATGGCGACAGCAGAGCTGGAGGCTCGTAGCCAACGGTGGTAACAGCGCTAACAGTGAAAACTACAGCAACTGTGCTGACAGAGCTACGCTTCCGCAATGCTGCCGTCAGTCGGGACGGCGTTATCAGCTGTAAGCGCCGTATAAGAGCAGTGAGCAGTGAGCAGTGAGCAGTGAGCAGTGAGCAGTGAGCAGTGAGCAGTGAGCAGTGCAGAGCAGCGGCCGTCAGCTAGCCAGAGGGGCACGCTCACATGCACGATCATGCACTAAAAGCATGTGCAGGAGGCCGAGATATGTCAACAAAGCAGATAGAAGCTTGGATTACAACACACACAGAGGGATAGCGACTTCATTCTCTACTCAGGTAGACATTACTCCTCTTTATCTTTACATAGCAAATAGTTGTTTGCTGCTATATTAATGTTCTGAATATTGTATAGAGAATCTTTAACCTAAATATTTGATGCTTAAATGATAACAGACACAAAGCCGACCAGTGAGCACCTGCCCATATTCATATGATTTCCGAAAATAGAACTGTAGCCGACGAAGCTTTCGCAAAGGGGACGCACCTGAAGTTATATTATAAACAAAATGATTAGGCTATTTATTAGACCAAGCATATTGAATTAATCTGATATGTTCACACTCAAAGTCCATCAAGTAAGCCAGCGATGCATGGGTCGGGAACACTATCACCTCTTTGTCGCAGATATAGGAAAGGGAGGAAAAGAAATCATTCACTGTTACTTTAAATTCCTTACTAAGATCTTGCTAAAAAAAACATTATGTATCCCATAGAAGACAGCAATCATAATCAGACATATTGCATAACAAGTAAGATTTGATTTGGATAGGATTAACATTACACAAGGAGGTGGGGAATAAAATATTCACTGTGGTCCGTGTTAATTTAGCTCATCATTCCTGCAGGGAAATTACAGGATGTGGTCTGAAATACATTTTATAGATATACATGTTTCCATCTGTCAGATTAGCAGAAACATTTTTGACTTCCCGCAGAAGAAAAACTCCACTTTACATAAATACACTCTTGTGTCCTAATTATTCTACGTACCTGTGCAGAGGACAGATGCAAAGACCCAGCACTGTCCATAGCGCACGGGGCTGCAATTGGACGAGACCCAGCGGTGCAGGATGTCAGCGCTGCCGCTCCACTCTGTAGGATTGACACCACCTTCGTAGCTGCCCTGCCACTTCCCCTCCAACACACCCAGGTCATCATTAGAGTTCACCTTGGACAGGGTAGAGACACATTACTGACCTTTCTTTCTTTCTTCACTGAGAGAGAGTTCTTCAATAAATTCCAGTCATGTTATTGATAATAAACTCGAAAAAAAAAGTTTGGAAACTTGTGTTCGGTCGATTATTTCTCTGTTGTTACAATGCTAATTGGCATTGTATTTTACATCGTTGGAAAGGCTGTTTATTTACCTTCACAATGATGTCCAACTTGTAAGTATCAGGCATTTGTGGGATGAGTAACACAGCTGATTATGTGGGTAGCGCCCAAGTAAAATTTACCAAAATTCTCTGCCAATGGTAAACAGTGTATTCTCCTGTTGGAATTGACTCTTGTTGTGAGCTGTTTGGTGGATTGGATGATTGAACTCTCTATCAGTAACAAGGAACAAACAAGACATATTTTATACTTTATTCATTTAATACACCGTCAGGAGCCTCAGTAGCGGTGGAAGATACATATGCAGCCACAACAGCCTGGCACCTCCTCCTCATGCTGGTCACCAACCTGGTCACACGTTGCTGTGGGATGGCGTTCCATTCCTCAACCAGGATGCAACTTGGTTTTGCGAAACACCAGCTTCAACTTGCCCTATCGCACGGGCGTGGTAAAAGTAAAATTTGCCAAAATTCTCTGCCAACATAAACAGTGTATTTTCCTGTTTGTATTGACGCTTGTTTTGAGTTTCAGGCTCTGCCAATCAGGTGCCTGATGTGCCAGGGGCCTGCTGGGTGCTGCGCCTACTAAGGTGATCATTTGGTGTCTGCTCCACGCATCGGCATGACAAGTTTTTCTAATCTGGATAAGGCTCGTGAGGCAAGTTGAAACTGGTGTTTCGCTAAACCAAGTTGCATCCTGGTTGAGGAATGGAATGCCATCCCACAGCAACGTGTGACCAGGTTGGTGACCAGCATGAGGAGGAGGTGCCAGGCTGTTGTGGCTGCGTATGGATCTTCTACCCGCTACTGAGGCTCCTGACGGTGTATTAAATGAATAAAGTGTAAAATATGTCTCGTTTGTTCCTTGTTACAGAGTTCAATCATCAATTCCACCAAACAACTCAAAACAAGAGTCAATACCAACAGGAGAATACACTGTTTAGCATCGGCAGAGAATTTTGGCAATTTTTCTTGGGCGCTACCCACATAATCAGCTGTGCTGCTCATCCCACAAATGCATGATCCTTACAAGTTGGACATCATTGTGAAGGTAAATAAACAGGCTTTCCCACGATGTAAAATACAATGACCATTAGCATTGTACCAACAGAGAAATATTCGACCAAACACAAATTTCCAAACTTTTTTTTCCGAGTTTATTAGTAAAGAATTTGGCAGGAGAGGGAATGCACGTGCATGTTTTTACATATTTATCGCACATAACAGTATTTGTGAGTGTTGTCTTCTCACCATAGCGCAGATCACCCTGCTGAGGTAGACCGGGTCTGCTCGTCGAACGTAGTCTGTGTCTTTGTCCCTGAGGTGCTGTGGGCTGACCTGCAGGAGTGCCAGACATGCCTCTAGGACCCCAGGCTCATACTGCACACATGGAAAAACAAACATAGCTTTGCTGAATTCTTACCTGCAAATAATGTGATTATACAAGATCCATTCATGATAGCTGAGCGTCACATACCTGACCAAAGGACCAGGGCCGCTCATTAATGTTTAGATGGGTACCCATGTACACCAACCCGTAATCACTCTTGATATATTCTTGTATTTGGGCATCCCGTGGCATGTACACTGGGTCATCTGAAAGGCAATAGCAGTGGTGTGGAATGACTTATATAACAAGGCAACAGAAAAAAAAGACCATGCAGACCATAACAGGAAGGAGTATTACTACATGCACCCACCTTTCAGCCAAGGGTTGCAGAGCAGCACAAATGTCCCCACTGTATAGCTCCTTCTGTACCGTGTGGTCTCTATGTGGACCAGAAGACGATACTGAGCCACAGAGGATTGAACAGGGGAGCAGACGTGGATGGTGACTGACTGAGAACGCCTGTCGCCTGGGTAGGTTTTGGCTGACCAGCATTGGGGGTCGGATCGCTCGTCAGAAAACTGGACTGGGATCCTCTTTGACAGACCACCTGTATGGTGAAGGAAAACACTCGCAGCTTACATTAAGCAGCAGTAGGCAGGTTGGAGCAAATGTGATTAAAAAAAGAAAGAAGTTATTTTTATAAAACAGTCACTATATCCTGAAAGTAGTGTGTGAGACAGGTATTTTGAAAAAATCATGTGCCTCTGGTGTCCTCCGATGCTCCTAATGGCATCTGCAAGATTTCACAGACCTGAGGAAAACAACCAATCAGGGCCGAGCTGGAGCCTTGCCTCTCTTTGCAGCTGTCAATCACTCGTGAACTCCGATCAAACGGTCAAAACTAGGCAGCGCTGATCAAATATGATGTTGTCAGAAACATCTTGTAGTGTACTGTTTATCTGTAAAATGAGAAAGTTTGTGAGACATGTTGAGATCAGTTGAGGAAATGCACTTTGGGAGTGACTGACGGCTGCCTCCGTTGAATGAACAGCCAATAGGAACGCTCTCTCTCTCTGAAATGACCTGTGATAAGTCTCCCGTCATGGGCTAGATTTTCTAAAGCCTGAAAACAGAGCCATGAGGAGGTGCAGGACTTGAATTACAATATGCTGAAAGGTGGTTATGGATTTTTTGCCCAATGATGCCAAAAACATTCTGCCTACTGCCGCATTAAAGTGAGACTATGTAACGTTTGAATGAAGAAATTACATAATTTCCCTAGTTAAAATGAAAAGTTGAATTTATATGCAATTAAAAGACAATTGCTCAATTCAATACACTCAGGAGTTTTGCTGCTAGAGAGCTTACTTGGTCTGGTATGCCCAGCAGCTTACGGTTTGCTGGTGTTGGCTAATGTTAGCAAACGGCGCATCACAGACATTACAGAGACTGCGGGCTTGATGAAATACTTTTCCAGGGACTAAAAGGTTCCTTCAGCCCACTGTTTTCTGCGTTTCGACTGCGGTCTAAAGACCTGCGAAGATTAGGCGAATTAGTCTGCTGACGTATGAAAAAGCAACATGATATGGGACGAGGGCTGCTGCTGGTCCCAGCGGTAAACACTCTTAGTTCAGTGTGTCCGCCTGTTTCATCTAAAACACTCTGGAAAAAGTGCTTTTCATTGCTTATGAATACAACTTTTCATTTGTAAGCATAGGACTGTGTTATTTTTTCTTCCATAAATTGCACACTCTTGCCATAAATAGAGGAAACTTAATCTTATCTTTGATACCTATCCAAATCTCCAGGATCAAGTTCTCTGTGCGAGGATTCCACGACCGGCCGCAAAACATCAGAGTCAGTCTGAAAGGTTTCCCTCGTCGCACCACCAGGTGCTTTTCGCTGAGCCCCTGTGTCTCATGGGAACGGTGGTTTTCATGAGCCTCAAAGTTGACAAACTTCAGTCGGCACTGGCTATCGTCAGTGCCTGGAAAAAGAGAAGACCTATTATAAAAACCACATTCATCTAAAGAGTGTAGGTAAAACACAGGATACAAGACAATGATCTATCACTAACACTACAGAAGTGGAGCAGGAGCTGAAATAAAAGAAGAAGGGAAGAAGGCAGTTTTGGAGATAGAGTTCAATGATGCCAGTCGTTTCATGGTCTTTTGAAAAATACTGGACTAAACAATTATTAACTCTGATGAGTTTTTTTTCTTTTCATATTGTTCACGTGTTGAAAAACTATACTGCGTCTCTTAGTGATGTGTCGATCGCGAACGAGTCGGCTCTAAAGAGCCGGCTCTTCTTGGTGAGCTGAGCCAAATGATCTGGCTCACTAAAAAGAGTCGGAATTCCCATCACTATAGCCTCTCTATCACACACCTTTGTGCCAGACCATCCTCACATCCGGTCACATACTGTAATTTGCAGCCATGCTATTTACACAACAAAGCAGTATCCTGATAAAAAGGTAATCATATTAAGTCACTCATTTGATTTATGTTGAAATAATACTTGCATATGATTCATTTGATCTGAGATAGGTTAATACGATGGTTAGAAAGTGTCTTGCCAAGCCAGAAATCAAATGACTTGAGTCTTATCTATCTCAAGAAATTACATCAAACTAAACTTCATTTAATGTGAAAGTAACTCAAAGCATGATTTGCGGAGTGAACTCACCCGAGTTGTAGTGTGTAGTCTGTTGCCTGAAGTCCATGGTCTGACAGCAAGAATGACAATTGCCTGAAGGAATGACAAGCAGGCTCCACCTTCACACTGATAAGAATCTCACTCTCTACCTCTTTTGTAGTGGCCATCCACCGGAAATGCTTTTTTTCTCTCCGCTGTGGCTCCGGTCCAAAACAAACTGAGACATGATACAGCATGCGTATGAGTCTCTGTGCATGCGTAACTGTAGAAAAGCATCTATATAGAGGAATCGATACATGAGATATCCAGGAATGGTCCACAGCTGCAAGCCAAACTCCAGTGACAATCTTTTTAACAATTACTAAACCGCTGTGAACTGGAGAGCACCAGCAAGTGAAGGGTGGACTCTAACCATATATATAAAATGCAACACTGGTGGTCTCACCAGTAAAATGGAAAACTACATTTATAGTTGGTTACAATAGCGTTTTAAACCAATTTTTTACACAAATAAATCATGAAAAGCACATAGGTAAATGTGTGTGTGATTTCTCACTTAAGAGGTAGTAATCTGAAGAAAAGAAACAAGAAAAACTGTTTAAAACTGTGGAGTGTTTTCAAATTGTATTTCAAATATTAGTTTGACATTTTGGGAAATACGAAAATTTGCTTTCTTTGCAGAGTCAGATGAGAAAATCAATACCACGGATTAAGGACTTGGACCGGAAATACAACATTTTACTATTTTTACCCACCAAAACTCAACAGAACGAGATTTGAATGCATAAGGACTTAATAGCCAAAACAAGCTCTATGATATGCCCAAAAATACACTGAGTGACTGGAAAAATAGAAACTCCTGTACAAAGTAAATCAATCCAATGCAACAGCCTTGTAATAATTGCAACCTCTGTGTGAGGTCATATTTTACCAACATTTTACACCCAATGACTTTCATCTCTAAAAATCACATTTCAGAGAGAATAGACTGTTTATTCCAGTGTGCCTAGAAGCACAAGGCTAAGCCTTGTGCAAAGCACACTGGTCTATTATTCGTCGGGCTTATTCCAGTGTGCCTAGAAGCACAAGGCAAAGCCTTGTGCAAAGCACACTGGTCTATTATTCGTCGGGCTTATAATTATTCAGACTTCTGCCTAAACTTTGCCGCGCTACTCCTCCGGCAGCGTTGCCAACACCTGTACAAAAAGTACATCAAAACGTGCGGAATGATCGGGAATCGTGTGCTATGACCTGGCTAAGAGATTCGCGCAGCGGTTTCCGAGAAAATCGCGCGAAAGCGCGATTTTTTTCTCCATTGGAATGCATTGAAAATCGACGTGAAGAGTGCTCATAAACACTCCTCTTTGGGGCCATACAGAGTCGCCATACTTTAACGTAGAAACGGGATTAAAAGTTTAAACGGGTCACGAGACTTGGGACTTTATTTGGCCAAATGGAAATTTTTTGATAGCAGTTTACGTTTTGTGAAATTTTCAGACCGTTTCAGATTTTATAATGGGTGTGTATTGCGTGGGTCGTTAAGGGCTAGAGTGTGTGACATCATCGCTAGAGTGCGGGAAAGCTTTGAAATCTTTTGAAAATTTTCCAAACAAATTGCTCTGTAGCCCACAACGTCCACTCCTCATACACAATTAATACATCAAAACGTAGGTATTTTTGTGCCGGTCGCAAACATGTAGCTATGGAATCAGTCGGACTTACACATTTGGCAACACATGCCTGAACGTGAGAGCAACTGCAGGCTTCGCTCCCATAGGGCCCCATATTAAATTTCACAGAATTTTTTGGATCAGAGAAAAAAGTTACTACTTTTCGAAACTGCCGCCGAGGTCACATTTTTGAAACTACAGACCCAAATGTCGCACCATTTGTTCATCAGAGACTCCTAACTGGTCTCATGAACAATCTAAGCGATAGGAGTCACGGTTTCTGTCGTAGAAGTACTTTTATGACATGTACGTCTCTGGTTAACTCCTATTATAAACTGCCCCACTGCAGCAGTGGCCAATCACCACGGCAACGTTCGATTGCTGCTAGACAGCTGATTCACATTAGCCAATCAGAGCAGGCTGACTAACACACACACACACACACACACACACACACACACACACTATTTACTGTATCACGCCATTTCAGTGAGCCAGCATGCTCTAAACCAGCGGTCCCCAACCCCCGGGCCGCGGACCGGTACCGGTCCGTGGGTCATTTGGTACCGGGCCGCACAGAAAGAATAAATAACTTACATTATTTCCGTTTTATTTATTATCTGAATCTGAATGATGTTTTATTTTGAAAAATGACCGGATTCTCTCCGTTACATCGTAGTGATACGTTAACGCTAAAATTTAACCCACAAGCTAGCAAAATGAGTAAAAAACAGACGTCTTTGGAGAGTTTCTTTGGGAAGGGGAAAAGGCCCAGTGAAGAGACAGAAGAAGGGCCAACGACTTCCAAGAAAAAGAAAGCTGCATTTAACAGACAATACCAGGAGTCCTACTTAAAATATGGATTTATCGCGACAGGTGACTCCCACGCACCAAGCCCGCTCTGCATACTATGCGGCGACCGGCTCTCTAATGAGGCAATGAAGCCTTCAAAACTGCTTCGCCACTTGGAGACCAAGCACCCTGCATTAAAAGACAAGCCTTTGGAGTATTTTGAAAGAAAAAAGCGGGAACAAGAAGGACAGAAGCAATTACTGAGGGCCACCACATCAACAAATGCGAGTGCACTGAGAGCATCATACTTGGTGGCTAACCGTATTGCTAAGGCTAAGAAGCCATTCACTATTGGTGAAGAATTGATTCTGCCCGCCACTAAAGACATTTGCCGTGAACTTCTAGGAGAGGCTGCGGTTAAAAAGATAGCACAGGTGCCTCTGTCGGCTAGCACCGTCACTCGGCGCATTGAGGAAATAGCAGAAGACATTGAGACACAATTGTTGGAGAGGATTAATACATCACCGTGGTACTCACTCCAGGTTGACGAGTCTACAGATGTTGACAACAAGGCAATACTACTTGTTTATGTGCGATATCTTTATCAGGAGGATGTGCATGAGGATATGTTATGTGCACTATCGTTGCTAACCAAAACCACAGCCACAGAACTATTCAAGTCGCTGGATGATTATATGTCAGGGAAACTGAAATGGTCCTTTTGTGTCGGCATATGCACAGACGGAGCTGCTGCCATGACCGGACGGCTGTCTGGTTTAACTGCTCGGATTAAGGAGGTTGCACCTGAATGTGAATCTACGCATTGTGTCATTCACAGGGAAATGCTGGCTAGCCGAAAAATGCCACCAGAACTTTCCAGCGTATTGAATGATGTTGTTAAAGTTATTAACCACATCAAAGCACACGCCCTTAACTCGCGCCTGTTTGAGCAGCTTTGTGATGAGATGGACGCGGAGCACAGACGCCTTCTCTTATACACAGAAATAAGATGGTTATCCCGAGGGAAATCGCTGGCCAGAGTGTTTGAGTTACGAGAGCCGCTGCAGAGATTTCTGTCAGAAAAGAAGTCACCGCTGGCAGCACATTTCAGTGACGAGGAATGGGTCGCAAAACTGGCTTACTTGTGCGACATATTCAACCTGCTCAATGAGCTCAATCTGTCACTTCAGGGGAAAATGACAACAGTCTTCAAGCTGGCAGATAAAGTAGCTGCATTTAAAGCCAAACTGGATTTGTGGGGACGGCGCGTGAACAGAGGCATATTGGACATGTTTCAAACATTAGCGGGGATTTTGGGTGAGACTGAGCCCTAGCCTTCATTCTCCCAGCTGGTGCACGATCACCTGTCTTTGCTTTTAAAAGAGTTCGAGCGCTACTTCCCAACCACAAAAGACCCACGAACTGCCAAGGAATGGATCCGCGACCCATTTGTCAACAAACCAGGAGAATCCAGCATGTCTGTGCAAGAAGAAGATCAGCTGCTGGAGATCGCAAATGACGGCGGCCTTAAAAGTGTGTTCGAGACAACAACTCTGCCGGTGTTCTGGATTAAAGTCTCGGCAGAATACCCTGAGATCGCCACAACAGCACTGAAAACCCTGTTGCCATTTCCGACATCCTATCTGTGTGAAGCGGGGTTTTCTGCAGTGACAGCAACCAAAACTAAATTACGGAGTAGACTGGACATAAGCAACACACTTCGGGTGTCACTGTCTCCTATTACCCCTAGATGGGACCGTCTCGTTGCAGAGAAACAAGCTCAGGGCTCACATTGATTTAGCGTTATGGTGAGTTAATTTTTTCATGCACTTTATATTCGTTTTTGTGGTGTATCTGTATCTTATTTTTGTAGGCATGTTTAAACGTTACCATAGCGACCAGAGAGCGTTAGGGGGCAGAGAGGATGATACTCATGTTATGTTGTTGGCGCGATGTTAAGAGGACGCTGCTAATAAAGTTGCATATGAGTACACAGTGCATTCACGTTTATTATTATATTTACAATATACCACTGTTTTTATGCCGGTCGTATCATTTTATTTTGTTGTATTTATCCGCCACACCTTGAAGGCCTGTCCGTGAAAATATTGTCTGACGTTAAACCGGTCCTTGGCGCTAAAAAGGTTGGGGACCGCTGCTCTAAACCAGGGCTTCAATGGATCAGGGCCATAATTAATGTGATCAATTACACCTGTGATTAAAAGCCCCCAACTCTCATTGTATGATAACAGGAACTAGGTATTCACCTACTTTTCAAAATAAACCGCTGATGATTCTGAAAACATCTGAGGAGAGAAATAGGCATTAACATAACAGAATATTGATTCATATTTGATCAGCGCTGCCTAGTTTGACCGTTTGGTCAGAGTTCGTGAGTGATTGACAGCTGGCTCTCGTAGATTGCAGCTGGACAGCAGACCTCAGATCAGCTCTTACTGCTTGTTTTCCTCCGGTCTGTGAAATCTTGCAGATGCCGTTAGGAGCACCGGAGGACACCGGAGGACACAGAGGAACATGATTTTTTTCAGGTTACCTGTTTCACGCACTACTGTCACGATATAGCAACCATTTTATAAAAATAACTTTTTATGTAATTAGCTGATTTTCCCTCCCAAAAGTATAAGTAATTTTCTTTAATATAACTTATCCTTACCCCTCCAAGTCAAAATAAAGCTAATAGAATTGGTGTACATCATCTGAGCTGGGAACCTAAAGATTCATTTGAGATGCAGCTCAGACGCTATCCCATCTTGGATAACCTACCAATCCTGCAGAAACCTCCTTATTGTAAACCTAGCTAGGAAAGCCATCCATGCTTTGAATGCTCCAGGTCTCTAGTTTGTGGTCAAGTTTCAAAATGGGGACTAACATCATCACACATGAATACAGATGGGCTATTGGAGCTTAGGAGGTAGACACAAACACACACACAAGGCGTGGTCCAAGGTAGCTTTGGAGCTTCTTTTCCTAGGAAGTCGGAGGTTGAGAGTGACAACATTTACTTAGAAGTAATCATGATTTTAAACCGGTTTTGTAAGGTAGTTTATTCTTTGGAATATCACCCACCACAAGTAGTGATTACCCAATGACATTCAACATCTCTGTCCTCTATCTATATCTATATCAATATATGTTTTTTCCCCACACTTGCGTTGTGTTGTTGTACGCTTGTTTAATCTGTTTTCATGGCATTATTTGTGCTTTCCCGAATAATCAATTCGGATTCCGGTAGATCCCAAATATAAAAAGAGTTGTCTTTACTTTGCTGTGATGTTCATGACAACAGTTATTGTCTCTTTATCTGGATGGTTATATTTTTTTTAATTCTAAACACTTTTAGACAAGATAGAATTATAATTAAAGCTGCAAGCAGCGATGAACGGGCCCTCGCCCCCGCGGGCACGTCTGGGGAACGCGCACGTCGGGGTACCCGCTGTCGTGGCACGTATATGTCTTCAGGCCAGGAATATTATCAAGCATGAGAAGTTTGGGGCAGCTGGGACTAGGTAAAGGCAAGTAACAACAGCCTCCTGTGTTAAGGCGAACTTTCGAAATTCACGTATGACATCACCGTTCGAGCGATCAAAAAATCCTTCTCAATTTAGTATCACTATAGTTTGAGGGTTATACCACCCAAATTTCACGCGAATCCGATGAAGTCTCTAGGAGTAGTTTGTAAAAGTATGCATAAAATACATAAATGACATGAAAAACACAAAATTTAATATGGCCGACTTCCGGTTGGGCGGAGCTAATGAAACCTAATTAGGAATATGTTTCAAATAATGAGTGGGATATGCATACCAAATTTGGGGAAGATTGGACAATGTATAGTCAATTTACAAAAATGTCCTGTTTCCTGTAGGGGGCGCTATGACTTTCACTCATAATACCACATATATGTCTTCAGGCCTGGACTATTATCCAGCTTGTGAAGTTTGGGGCAGATGGGACTAGGTAAAGTCAAGTAACAACAGCCTCTCGTGTCATGGCGAACAATCAAAAATCACGTACGACATCACCGTTCGAGCGATCAAACATTCCTTCACCATTTAGAATCACAGTAGATCCAGGGTTATACCTGCCAAATTTTACGCGAATCCGATGAAGTCTCTAGGAGGAGTTCGTAAAAGTATGCATAAAATACATAAATTACATGAAAGCCTGGACGTACCACCCTGTCATGGCGAACTTTCGAAATTCACCTATGACATCACCGTTCGAGCGATCAAAATTTCCTTCGCAATTTAGCATCACAGTACATTCAGGGTTATACCACCCAAATTTCACGCGAATCCGATGTAGTCTCTAGGAGGAGTTCGTAAAAGTATGCATAAAATACATAAATGACATGAAAAACACAAAATTCAATATGGCCGACTTCCGGTTGGGCGGAGCTAATGAAACCCAATTAGGAATATGTTTCAAATAATGAGTGGGATATGCATACCAAGTTTCATGAATATCGGATCAACTTTGACCAAACTACGGCCTTCCACGCGTTAGGGGGTGCTAGAGAGCCCGTTAAACACACTGAACCTAATGGCTGTACATTTACATAAAGTTCACAGGTGTCCATCATATTGCCAACTTTCATGAGTTTTCGAGTACCTCAAGGTAGGTTCCATATCTAAAAGACATATGGGGGCGCTAGAGAGCCAACATGCCACGCCCAAGCAAAATTTCACCACTAAAATAAAGTAATTACGAGTTTGGATGTGCGTGTAAAGTTTCATAATTTTTTGTGCATCCTAAAGTCTTCAAACATGTGTTCGTATATTTTAAAATCACGCAGGAAGTCCAACATGGCTGACTTCCTGTTGGCCGAAAAAATCTAAAAAATATTTAATCCAGGTATGAGGGCGTGAGTTATGACATACTTGAATTTCGTGAAGATCGAAGAAACTTTCTCTGAAAAACTGCCTACATTAGGGGGCGCTATCTCGCCCCCTGGAGACACCCGAGCCGGGTCACTGCAGAACATTGAATTTCCCACCAGTTCTGACGCATATTCCACTTTTGGTGAGTTTTTGGGGATGGCTAAGGTTCCAAAAACGCGATCTCCCGGCGGAAAAATGATAATAACAATAATCTTTAGAAAAACAATCGGTTTCCTCGCACGAAAATTCGTGCCAGGACGCCGTTGGGTCCTGGCACTTTCGTGCTCGGGCCCTAATAATCTTTAGAAAAACAATAGGTTTCCTCGCACTTCGTGCCAGGACACCGTTGGGGTCCTGGCACTTTCGTGCTCGGGCCCTAATAATCTTTAGAAAAACAATAGGTTTCCTCGCACTTCGTGCCAGGACACCGTTGGGGTCCTGGCACTTTCGTGCTCGGGCCCTAATAATCTTTAGAAAAACAATAGGTTTCCTCGCACTTCGTGCCAGGACACCGTTGGGGTCCTGGCACTTTCGTGCTCGGGCCCTAATAATAATAATCTTTAGAAAAACAATAGGTTTCCTCGCACTTCGTGCCAGGACACCGTTGGGGTCCTGGCACTTTCGTGCTCGGGCCCTAATAATAATAATACTTAGAAAAACAATAGGTTTCCTCGCACTTCGTGCCAGGACACCGTTGGGGTCCTGGCACTTTCGTGCTCGGGCCCTAATAATCTTTAGAAAAACAATAGGTTTCCTCGCACTTCGTGCCAGGACACCGTTGGGGTCCTGGCACTTTCATGCTCGGGCCCTAATAATCTTTAGAAAAACAATAGGTTTCCTCGCACTTCGTGCCAGGACACCGTTGGGGTCCTGGCACTTTCGTGCTCGGGCCCTAATAATAATAATACTTAGAAAAACAATAGGTTTCCTCGCACTTCGTGCCAGGACACCGTTGGGGTCCTGGCACTTTCGTGCTCGGGCCCTAATAATCTTTAGAAAAACAATAGGTTTCCTCGCACTTCGTGCCAGGACACCGTTGGGGTCCTGGCACTTTCGTGCTCGGGCCCTAATAATAATAATCTTTAGAAAAACAATAGGTTTCCTCGCACTTCGTGCCAGGACACCGTTGGGGTCCTGGCACTTTCGTGCTCGGGCCCTAATAATCTTTAGAAAAACAATAGGTTTCCTCGCACTTCGTGCCAGGACACCGTTGGGGTCCTGGCACTTTCGTGCTCGGGCCCTAATAATCTTTAGAAAAACAATAGGTTTCCTCGCACTTCGTGCCAGGACACCGTTGGGGTCCTGGCACTTTCGTGCTCGGGCCCTAATAATAATAATCTTTAGAAAAACAATAGGTTTCCTCGCACTTCGTGCCAGGACACCGTTGGGGTCCTGGCACTTTCGTGCTCGGGCCCTAATAATAATAATACTTAGAAAAACAATAGGTTTCCTCGCACTTCGTGCCAGGACACCGTTGGGGTCCTGGCACTTTCGTGCTCGGGCCCTAATAATCTTTAGAAAAACAATAGGTTTCCTCGCACTTCGTGCCAGGACACCGTTGGGGTCCTGGCACTTTCATGCTCGGGCCCTAATAATCTTTAGAAAAACAATAGGTTTCCTCGCACTTCGTGCCAGGACACCGTTGGGGTCCTGGCACTTTCGTGCTCGGGCCCTAATAATAATAATACTTAGAAAAACAATAGGTTTCCTCGCACTTCGTGCCAGGACACCGTTGGGGTCCTGGCACTTTCGTGCTCGGGCCCTAATAATCTTTAGAAAAACAATAGGTTTCCTCGCACTTCGTGCCAGGACACCGTTGGGTCCTGGCACTTTCGTGCTCGGGCCCTAATTAAAGCTGCAAGCAGCGATGAACGGGCCCTCGCCCCCGCGGGCACGTTTGGGGAACGCGCACGTCGGGGAACACGCTGTCGTGCATTCCCGTGAAAGTCGGAAACAGCACGCAACAGTTAGAGTGAATTCTCTGCTTGGAGCATGTGGCGCTGGAAATGAACTGTTGAGAACATGTGGGGCGTCCTTTAAAGCACTTCTATGAGGGTGGCTGGCAGTATACAACCATTTCCTGTTGTCAGTAGGTGGCACTATGACTTTCACTCATAATACCACGTATATATCTTCAGGCCTGGACTCTTATAAAACATGTCAAATTTGGGGAAGATTGGACAACGTATAGTCAATTTACAACATTTTCCTGTTTCCTGTAGGGGGCGCTATGACTTTCACTCATAATTGCACATATATGTCTTCAGGCCGGGACTCTTATCCAGCTTGTGAAATTTGGGGCAGATCGGACTATGTAAAGTCAAGTTACAACAGCATCCTGTGTCATGGCGAAACATCAAAATTCGCCACGCCGCCACAAGAACGCCGTTACACGAAAACACAAAAGCTTCGCAATTTAGTATCATGAAGGTGTTGAGATTCTGCTGCCCGACTTTGAGATGGATCGCTTGTATCCTCTAGGAGGAGTATCGCAAAGTTTCATACCTAAAAAGTGACAAAATGGCGTCTTCGCACATGACGTATGATATCACCGTTCGAGCGATCAAAAATCCCTTCGCAATTTAGCATCGCAGTAGTGGGAGGGTTATCCCACCCAAATTTGACGCGAATCCGATAAACCCTCTAGGAGGAGTTCGTAAAAGTATGCATAAAATACATGAAAAACGCACATATTCCACTATGGCCGACTTCCCGGTGGGCGGAGCTAATGAAACCCGATGAGGAATATGTCTGAAATAATGAGCAGGATGTACCTACCAAATTTCATGAATATAGGATCAACTTTGACCAAACTATGGCCTTCCACGCGTTAGGGGGCGCTATAGAGCTGGCTAAACATGCTGAACCCAATAACTGTACATTTACATAAAGTTCACAGGTGTCCATCATTTTGCCAAGTTTCATGAGTTTTCGAGTACCTCAAGGTATGTGCAAAATCTAAAAGACATAAGGGGGCGCTAGAGAGCCAACATGCCACGCCCAAGCAAAATTTCACCACTAAATCAAAGTAATTATGAGTTTGGATGTGCGTGTAAAGTTTCATGAGTTTTTGTGCATCCTAAAGTCTTCAAACATGTGTTCGTAAATTTTAAAATCACGCAGGAAGTCCAACATGGCTGACTTCCTGTTCGCCAAAAAAATCTCAAAAATATTTCACACGAACTTCAAGACGTATGCAATTACATACTTGAATTTCGTGAAGATCGAAGAAACTTTCCCTGAAAAACTGCCTACATTAGGGGGCGCTATCTCGCCCGCTGGCGACACCCGAGCCCAATCAATACAGAACTTTGAATTTCCCACCAGTTCTGACGCATATTCCACTTTTGGTGAGTTTTTGGGGATGGGAAAGGTCCCAAAAAGGCGATCTCCCAGCGGAAAAATAATAATACTTAGAAAAACAATAGGTTTCCTTGCACTTTCGTGCCAGGACACCGTTGGGGTCCTGGCACTTTCGTGCTCGGGCCCTAATAATCTTTAGAAAAACAATAGGTTTCCTCGCACTTCGTGCCAGGACACCGTTGGGTCCTGGCACTTTCGTGCTCGGGCCCTAATAAATATATAGCACCAAAATAATCAGTTTGTAGCTAAATGTCTGCAAAAAACTTCAATTACTGCAAAAATCTGTGCCATCATGAAGGTGAAATCATAAACTTTAACACACATGCACATGCCCACAGGGGTTCCCATTTAGTGTTTTGACAGTTCTGTGTAAGTCACGCCTGCTTTGAGTAAAATAGATAACTGTGTGCTTGGCAGGACTTTTAGGAGAAGGTGTGTCTCAAGAAAATCATTTTTTTCTTAATACTTCTTTCTCATGGGAACATGTGTGGGCGTGTGTGTGTGTCTTTGTGTGAACTGATTGTGTAAGTGTGTGTGTCTGTGTGCACTAATTGTGTAAGTGTGTGTGTGTGTGTGTGTGTGTGTGCGTGTGTGTGTGCACTGATTGTGTAAGTATATTATAAGTGTGCCTGTATCATAGAAATCTAATTCTAGTTGTAGTTTCTTTTCTCCCTCTTCTCACCTGCCCAATTGCTAATTTAGTAATTTCTTCCTGACACTCCTTTATCTCAAGAGTGTCTTATTCCAATGCTTATTTAGCACCTCACTCCATCACGCTGTTTCGTACACAATAGTATACTTATTCAAGCAACTATTGTTTCAGAACTCATTTATTCCTTTCAGTGGTCCACAGACAATCGTACCCCGTCCACCAGATCACACTGAGTGCCAATCCAGTATAGGATATAGAGTACGACCTTCTTGCCAGTGATCAGAATACACTCACACACACACACCCTCAGTGCAAGAGGAAATGCGTCTTCTCTACCAGGTCACGTTTAGGTGACGGTCAAGGACAGGTGTGCAACTCCTCCTCACCAAAGCCGGAGCTCTGTCTTCAATCACACTCACCAACACACACACTGGTTCTTACCTACTCCAACTATCCTGTAAATCCTTGACCTATTTCTAGATTACAGCCCCTCAGGTGAAGAAACAAGAACTATTCTATATTCTACAGACAGATTACCCTGAACTGCCTCCTTTCCTGAGTGCCAAGGCTGCCTATTAGAATACTTATCCCATCTTGGATGACCTGCCAATCCTGCAGAAACCTCCTTATTGTAAACCTAGCTAGGAAAGCCATCCATGCTCTGAATGCTCCAGGTCTCTAGTTTGTGGCTGTAAAGTTTCATGAGGCTGTGATTATCCTAGAGGTCACCACAAGTCATTTTACACAGTGAGGCCAAGTTTCAAAATGGGGACTAACATCATCACACATGAATACAGTTAGGCTCATTGGATCCACAAGAGTCTCAGCTTTACAGTGATACCCAATTTATATAATTCTAAAACTGTTTAGGGACCCCAGTATGCGGAATTATTCCAATACACCATTTTTAGAACAGGCAAAAATAAGCTCCAACACCAAGGCTTCACGAGAATCGATATTGATCTGAACAAGGGTGTAGGGGGAAAGGACATCTACATTTAGTACAAACGTGGGTCAGTACCAATCACCAAGCTCCAAGTTACATTCAACAATGACATGGCTGCTGGATTGATCAATGCAGGGTACAAAAAGATCGATAAAAATCTCAATGCTGGAGCAAAAGGGGACTGTGTCTACCTTTGGTACTTCAGAGGGTCCGGAGAGTATTATACTCCCATAGTGGACATTGAGGTCTCTACAAATGCAGATAGTGAAGCCGTGAAGTTTCGGAATGACTTGGAGAGACTGGCCTGTGATCTGAACCGCAAGGCTGGAGGGAACTGGATCCACGCCTGGTTGAAGAGAGAGAAGAGAACCTACATCTGTGATGTCACTGTCACTGATTCCTACGGAGCAGATTCCGACTACTTAAAGAATGGTTACATCCGTGTGGATGAAGATACTAACAAGGGTGCAGGAGGATCCGATGTCTTCATCTGGTACCGTCAGACCACCGACCCCGGGCGTGCACTCAGTGATCTGAATGTCTCCACTGATGATGCTGAGTATCATGCCCTTCAGCAGCAAAAATACACGCCAGTGAGTGTTAACCTGAGCGAGGGGACCAAAGGGGACGCGGTGTACCTGTGGTACAAGAAAGACCAAGTCCACAATCCCATTAAGGTGTTCACCCTGCTTCTCAACATGAAGGCTGTCCCAGTGTACGAGAAGGCTGGTGTCACTGTTATCGAAAGAAATCTCAGCAGCTCCTGAAAAAATCGCGCGATTTATTTGCTCCATAGGAATGAATGGCAAATTGACATGAAGAGAGCTCAAAAACACTCGTCTTTAGGGCCATTCAGAGTCGCCATACTTTAACGTAGAAAAATTATTCAAAGTTTAAACGGGTCACTAGACTTTGGACTTTATTGGGCCTATCATCCCCCTTCTTATAACCTCACTATGGTCCTCACACCCCCCCCCCAGCACCAAGCACGCTGGTCAAAATTTCTTGCGAAATTTTCTAGTTACTACATATTATGCACTACTAACTGTCTTTCTCTGCTTGTGTTCTGGCCTCTGTGCTGTCTTGGGTGAAGGGCTCCCTCTAGCTGCGTAGGTGAGATTGTATTTAGTTGTATGTGATGTTTACTGCTGGAAAACTACAGTAGTTACTGAAATGTATTTTTTCTGAGTATTTATGGCAGTGAGAATCTCAGTCTCAGCCCTTCATTTTTCTAATAATGCTAAGATAATGTGTAGTATATTTCCTGAAATAAATTTTTTTTCTTCAATTTTCTGATTACAGTACACAACAGTAATGAAGAGAGTAACTATAGAGACAGAGCGCAATTAAGTCCCGCCCACACCGGAGGGGAAAACAATTTGTCGCTCTCCATCGACTTTGTATTGCCTGAAGGTGCCTCCTTGTCAGTTCTGTCTGCTTACAAACAACAACAAAAGGCCTAAAAGCTGCTGTGTGGTGGGATACACTCATAGACTGTGTATAAAAAGTGGACGTAGTCACTGTGACGTCACCCATTGGTTTGTTGACTACCGTTTTTAAGCATCATGTTCAGCATTTTGGCTGTCGCCATGTTGGTATTTGGCCGTAAAAAGCTAACGACAGGCTGTAAACGAACTACACCACAGTCGCATGGGCGCAGGTTTACACAACAAGGAAGTAGCAGTAGAAAAGTACTTTATATGTACTGATTCCTGCAGCGATTTAACACCATAAGTTAAGAGGACCTACACGCAGGGCTGGACTGGCCATCTGGCATACCGGGCATTTTCCCGGTTGGCCGACGTCCTTTTGGGCCGACGTTTGTCTTCCTTTTTGTTTTTTTGGCCCATAAAACAGTTAAATCGGCCCATTTCTTTTCTCCTCTCCATATCAGGTTCTCTAGGAGATTCATTATGGTGATACATAACAGCGCAGCGCCAACGGATTTGCGAAATTCTCCCTATTTTTGAGGTTTCAAGATTGGCAAGTATGCAAAACAACCACATTTGAAGGTATTTAATCGAACAGAGCCTTCAACAAAACGTGGTACACACAGCACAAATGGCCGGTGACCAGGGCTGGTCTGGGCCAAAATGCCATGGCTGATTTTTTGTCCCAGTCCAGCCCTGACTACACCTACAGCTCTGTACTTACACTGTCAGTCGCAGGCTGTATTATAAAGTGTTACCAACACCTCTACGTCAACATTCAGGATAACCCACATACCCTATTCAAGAGAGCCTGCACAGTTGTTCACAGTGCCACAGACATAACACAGTGTTTCACGTGGTATTTTACACTGGTACTGGCTGAGGAGAGACTGTGCTGCAGACAATGGGCACCCTGCCAGCAGGATGGAGAAGTCCAGAAGGAATATCACACCCTGTATATATGTCTGAGGCCAACCGGACAAAGGGAACATTGGCCCTAGCATTATTCCATTATATTACATTGCATTCATTAAGCAGATACTTTTGTCCAGTGCAACTTAGAATAAGTGCAGTCAACCTCTATAGGAACAAGAGCTAGATGTCATTCAAATTCTTAATGCATGACTTACAAACAAACAACGGTGATCAGTTTTACTTATGCTGACAATGACCAGTATTAACCTTTACTAAAGAACATGAGACAGCGATTCTCTCCGAACTGAATGTAATGTAGCTAAACCTGCTTCCAGGCTGGATAGGGCGTGGAGCAGGACGGGGACGTGTCAGAAACTGCTTATTTTTTATTATTGTTACGTTCCCTTCCATTTGAGGTCCAGGGGATGGAGGGAGTAACAAAATAAATTTGTAAACCCAGGAATGAGAGAGGCTGGCAACAGGATCGTGTGCAAAAAATAATTATACAATTTACTAACAAAAATATGAAAAAAAAATGAACAAACACCAACTGAAAACTACTTTCTAACAGAAAGCGTGAGGTAATTAAGTAATTAAATAAAAAACGACAATAACCAATATTAAAACACTCAAATTAAAGCTACAGCCTAAAAAGTGCAGCGAAAAAACAACCCGTAGGTACAGACAGCGAACATCCAGGGAGTAAAACGATTTAACACTACTGCTCCACAGTGACAGCGAACAAACTCATACACCCAAAAGTTTGTCGACTTCGACGCGCACACCCGTCAACCACTGACGCAACCACGGAACACACAGTCTCAGATACTGCAGCTTGGCACTGGGCAACTTCTCCTCAGTTTTCCTGCTGTTATATACTCCGCCCTGACTACTGATGTCAGCTGCAGGCTGCGTACCTTCATCCAATGCAGCTGCACAGGGAGGGAGGAGGGCAGCACCTGAGGAGACAGAGGAAAGGGCAGAAAAACACAACAAACATGCAACACAGCACGGCACGTAACAATTATCATTTACTGTCATATGTTTTGTAATGAATGCAGGTTGAAGACCGCATCCACTGCCAAGCACCTAGCCAGCACAATGGAGAAGTCCAGAATGAATATCATACTCTGTATCTATGTCTGAGGCCAACATGGCAAAGGGAGCATTGGCTCTATAAAGCCCTAGACCAAGGGTGCCCAAACTTTTCCCTTGGAGGGCCAAAACTGGAACTCAATGGAGGGCCACGTGCCAAAATTAAACACCTGTATTGTTAAGATGCAAAATGGTACTAGCATCCCAAGTTCCCATGTATAATGCATTAAAAAAACTGCATGTTTTCCCCAAAACTGCATAGGATTATTATAAAATGGGCATGTCTATAAAGGGGAGACTCCTGGGTACCCATAGAACCCATTTTCAGTCACATATCTGGAGGTCAGAGGTCAAGGGACACCTTGACAAATGGCCATGCCAGTTTTTCCCCACCAAAATTTAGCCCAACTTTGGAGTGTTATCCTCCGTCCTGACAAGCTAACATGATATGATTGGTATAATGGAGTCCTTAGGTTTTCTAGTTTCATATGATGCCACTATCTTCTAAACATAAACCCGAGTTTGGTACGGCCCCCAAAAGACAGTAAAGTCGGTTGGGTCTTTTAATAAAAAAAATAATAATTTGCTAACATCTGGCGGGCCAAATCAAACCTGATGGCGGGCCAACTTTGGCCCGCGAGCCACACTTTGGGCAGCCCTGCCCTAGACCAAGTGTGTGGCAATACACAGCATTTCAACTATAGGCAGTGGTGATTAGTTAATCATAATGCCCTGATGTTTAAAGGGGTCTTGTGTTGAAATTTAACTTCAAGATTATTCATGTCCCATTAATGCATGTCACTAACTTGGCTTCTTCCCCAGAGGCTGACACCCACTGCTACTATTATTATCATTAGTCATACTTCTATTATTATTATTACTGCTATTATTATTGTCATTCTATTATATCCATTGTTGCTATTATTACCTCCGCCAAGGAGGTTATGTTTTCACCGGTGTTGGTTTGTCTGTCTGTTTGTCTGTTAGCAGGATTACTCCAAAAGTCCGCTATGGATTTGAATGACATTTTTCGGAGGGGTGGGGTGTGGCTCAATGAACAATCCATTAGATTTTGGTGGCGATTCGGATCATGATCCGGATTCAGGAATATTTTTGAGGATTCCGATCTGCCTGAGCATTAAGACCACAGGGTATAACACATGCGCAGTGTAACTGATGACGCGTTGATGACGCATGACCCAGCCCCCTTCTGAGAGCAGAGAGGTATGAGTGTGGATGTGTGGCGAGACATTGAGGTGCAGGACCTGCTGGCCGTCTGCGGTGAGAAAGAAAAAAGCTGTAGATGACGGGATGAGAGACAACGTAGTGTAACGTTATACAAACATAACAAGGCTGCTGAATGAGAGAGGCATCCGTCGATACGTTCCACAGAAACACACCGTGTTAATAATAAGCCGACCACCTCACGGTACCGCCAGCTGTGAGCTGTGATCTGTTTTTAAAGTCAGGCACCTTGGCGGAGGTCTGCGCTCTCCGAGTGCCATTCTAGTTGTTGTTATTAGTCCAATTTCTTTTAATATTATTATTATTATTATTATTATTATTATTATTATTATTATTATAGCTATTGTGATGTGTATCTCTGTCTCTCTTTGTGTCTCTCTCTCTGTCAACCCAACTGGTCGAGGCAGACGGCTGCCCACCCAGAGCCCTGTTCTGCCCAAAATTTCTACCCATTATAGGGGAGTTTTTTCTTGCCACTGTCGCCCCAGTGCTTGCTCATGAGGGAATGTTGGGTCTCTTTAAATTAGTGGTCTAGACCTGCTCTATATTAAAAGTGTCTTGAGATAACTTCTGTTATGATTTGGTGCTAAATATAAATAAATTGAATTGAACAAAAATTTAAATTTTTACCAAAGCCCATACAAATTTGTGTTCATTCTGATAAATTAATTTGACATGCACAAACCTGGGCCCAGCTAGTATTCCAGCAAAGGAGCAGTGGTTGGAGCTCCAGGCAAAATATAATGAAGTGTGCATTGTACAATGATGGCCACTTGATGGCAGCTGGGTACATACTGTACAGTAGGCCTACACAATGAGAGTGGGAGAAATGGGGTGTCAGTGGAGACTGACAGCTCAATTTGGTCCTGGACCCCCTAAGTGTTAGGTTATCACACATGTGCTTCTCTCTGAAGATGATACATGCTGTTTGGGGAAACTCTAACTTGTCCACCGGTGCTGCAAAGGTTTCTTTTTCTGGCAGGTCTGTTTTTATCGGTTTTTCCCCATCGTCCTTCTTTCATAATGTACATTTTTTGAAAATCAATAAAAGATAAAGATTACTATTAAAAGTTCACACTCTTAAATACTAATCAACAGCTTCCCAAATCTGGTCTATGGAAAGAGTGGCGATAGACCATTTGTATGGTTATTTACCCAGTTACAGTTGAGCAAAAGTGATGCATTTAGATTTTTATAAATATATTTTCAAAAAAGAGCAAAACAGTTAAATTAAAACATTGATGTGTTTATAGTTCTTCATAAACTGTCTTAAAGTGTAACTTGTTTAATGTGATATTCTTGTTGAGACAGCATTTCAGCCAATCAGCTGTCTTTCTTTCGCCTCCAAGCAACAAACAGTCCAAACCAGATTCCCACGCAACACACCCTGTAAGGGCAAACTGCTTTACCACAGCTACCACAGTCCTCACACTAACTTACCAGGAGTCAGCTATGGATTATGAGCAGCAGGTAAGAACCAACAACGCAAAGACATGCTCTGAATTTTCGCAATGGAAAGGAATTACAAAATATTTTGAGTATGATCAGTCATAATGTTATAGCATGAGCACCTGTATTCTTAATAAATCAGACGTTGTTATTCTGTAGGTAATGTAATGTAAAGTTAGTTAGTCAGTGTAATATAATAGAATGTGCAAATCTAACAATGTGACTTTAGCCAATGGAACTGTGAAACTGTCTTCTAAAGGAATTTATAAAGAACCCTGTTAAACACATCCTGTATTATTACATTATATTACATTGTATTCATTAAGCAGATACTGTTGTCCAGAGCAACTTAGAATATGTGCAGTCAACCTCCATAGGAGCTAGATGTCATCAAAATTGTTAATGCATGACTTGCAAAAAAACAACGGTGATAAGTTTCACTTGTGATGACAACATTTACCTTTGCTAAAGAATTTGAGACAGAGATTCTCTCTGAACTGAATGTAATGTAGCTGAACCTGTTTTCAGGCTGGATAGGGAGTGGAGCAGGGCGGGGATGTGTCAGAACGTGCTTCTTTTACTATCGTTTACTGTCTTGTGTTTTTTAATAAATGCAGGTTGAACAAATCAATTCCACCGCCAAACTTGGAGACTTGATAGAATTTTCCTACCCCATCGGATATTCACACTGGGCAGTGTATGATGAAGATAAACATGTATTCCATTTTGCTGTTGCAGGTGAGGACAACATCTAGTACATTACATTGATTACATAACAGATAGATGTAGGTTTGTTTGTTTTTTAAGTTGAAAAAGAAAAAGAATATACAATACAATACAATATCAACTTCTTAAAACTAAATGGTCCGTAATGAATATGTTTCAGTAGTCCATTCATCCATTATCGGGGGGGGGGACTGGAGTCGAAGGCAGGGTACAGCCTGGACAGGTCGCCAGATTATCACAGGGCTGACACATAGGCCCAATTCCAAACCACCCTCTACAGTACACCCTCTCCCTACCCACTTCCACTCCGTTTGCACGTTCGCGTGGAGGGTCCGCCATATTAAGGGCCAATCCAAACAAATTCACGGGGAGTGGAAGTTGGGGGTGTAAAACCCTCCAACAGCGAGCCTGCACCGATGTCGATGTTCAACGCCGTTTTGACTTCGTCATGGAACACGATCCAATATCAGTTCCGTGCGACTACCGGTACAAACATTTACTCGTAAACTGCCCAAACTCATAGACATTTAATTTATTCTACTTTATTGTCATACAGACGTCAACAACATAAAGTAAATACATTGTATTTAGGATCAAATATACCCTTATCTACACTAGAAAACGGTACATATGTTAATTTTGTTGTAAATTACTGCGTGTGTGCGTATATATATATACAACATATATTTATTATTTTTCACCCCTATCAGGAGCTATAACCCTATAATTTATTATATGTTCAACTGTCCAATACTGAAATTAACAGTAGAATAATGTAGTGCAATAATTCAGCTGTGCAATAATCTGGTTTACTCCGGCATTAACACTGCATTTATTTATACAGGACATTTATTTATTTATGTTATTTGCATAGACCCTATTTTTCAGTATTATTATTTGCACTGTTGTTATATACAGTATATTTCTTATTTATATTTTCTTATGATTTCTGTATTTTTACATAGTATTTATATTTACATTCTAGAACAGGAGCAAAGCGTAACTCAATAACCCCCCGGGGATCAATACAGTGTTTCTGTTTCTAATATTTATTTTCTTGCCGGAGAGAGGGAAGTTCGTTATACCCTCCACCTTAAAGAAGGGTGCTTCATTGAGCTGTGAGTGTGACTACAAACGGAGTTCAATCCACCACGGAGTGGGAGGATGGAGGGGCCGGATTGGAATTTTAACCATAGAGACAGACAACCATTCACACCTACGGGTAATTTAGAGTCAACAATTAACCTAACCTGTATGTCTTTGGGAGGAAGCTTGAGACATCGCTAACACGAGGAGAACATACAAACTTTACACAAAAGGGCCCCAAGCCAGATTTGAACCTGCAACCCTGTTGCTGTGAGGCAACAGTGCTGACCACAGCACCACTGTGCAGCCCTGCTTCAGTTGTCCTGTAGGAATTATGGAGGTATTGTACAGGACAATGAATTGTGCAGTACTTTTTTTGGTGAGGAGCATTTCAGTTGATAGTGTGCATAATCTGAAATTTGGAGAACAAATTTGCAATTTGAAGTGATCCCGGTGCTAGGGCTCCCGGGGGATCCAGGGCATGTCATGTCTTAGTATCAGAGCTCCATTGATGATGGCTTTTTATGTTCCACCTACTCCCAGTTGACTGAACTGACCCTGATCAGCTGTTTCTGGAACCAAAAACTTGTTTCCTACCTCAGGATTAGTCAACTCAGAGCTCAGGCTTAGACTCAGAGTTTGTTAAACCTTCTTTCTGAAACGGGTCCCTGGGGCCAGTCGCCAGCTTTACCTGGTTGGTTGATTACATGTTTTGAAATGTAGAGGTAAGGTAAGACTTCCTCTTGATTTATATGGCACCATTCTCTAATAAAACACCCTTCGAGAAGCTCTACAAGCTTTTACCAATGGCTATGTTATTGTAAAAAGTGAGAATTTCATGTCTTTTTTATTATAAAGCAGCTGTAAGGCTTCCTCCCACATTCCAAAGACATGCAGGTTAATTGTTGACTCTAAATTGCCCGTAGGTGTGAATGTGAGCGTGGATGGTTGTCTGTCTCTATGGCCCTGTTCAGACCTGGTATTAACATGCGTCATCAGTGATCGGATCACAAGTGGACAGCTCTAAGTACAGATGTGGACACACTCAATGCGCATTGAGGAGGCATTGAAATCTGATGTGGTGTACCCCGCCTTCGCCCAATGTCAGCTGGGATCGGCTCCAGCCCCCCCCCACCCCGCGACCCCGAATGGGATAAGCGGTTACAGATAATGGATGGATGGATAAAAACTAAAGGATACACATTGAAAACTGAGATTGTTTGTCAAATTGTTGCACATTCTGAAAGTAAACTGTGTCATTCTTTAGATGAGGGGAAACTGATGAACAACGTACGTACCTCCATACAAGCACTCTTACCTGTATGTGGTGACCTTCTAATTGGGATGACCAAGATCCGCAGAATGCCACTTAGAGAGGTGCCCGTCCCGAAAGGAGTCCACGTCTTGATCAGTAACAACCGCCACGCCTTCACACCATCAGCATCTGAGGATATAAGACGACGGCGCGATGCCCTTCTTGGTCAGGATTTCCAATATCACCTGCTTACTCTCAACTGCGAGCACTTTGCCACTTTTGTACGCTATGGAAAAGCTGTGTGCAACCAGGTAAGAATTTGGCAGTGTTATAGATTGTGCCCAATCAAATGATGTTGTGATTGAAGCATCATGTGAGTTATGGTAGTTGTGATAATTTCTCTGTTTAAACTGACCAATGAAACTGTCAATTGTGTGTCATATTTTTACAATTTACACAACTCTTATCCACAGTTTACCCGCATTTATTCATAAGGCTTGCATCCATCTTTACAACTTAACAAATTTCAATATATCAAATTGGTGTGAGTTATAGACGAATCCGGCGACCGCTTTGTGTGTTATTGCCATTACTGCGGTGGCAAGTCATAGTGACTCTACTCTCATTTTCAGCTGAATGTGTCTACAAGCAACCATGCTGCATTTGGCTGAGAGTCACCAGTTAACAGAGTTAGCAGACACTTTGTACGTGTTCTGTTTGTGATGCCGACCAAATGATGTTTAGTTTGTGGTCATTAGGTTGCCCTAGTTAGAGCAACTAATGTTATATTTCACAATAATGCCACAGTTAATTGACAGAGTTCATTTATTCTGTGGGGACCAACACAGCCCCTAGACCAGGGGTCAGCAACCTGCGGCTCCGGAACCACATGCGGCTCTTTAGCCCCTCTTCAGTGGCTCCCTGTGGATTTTTAAAAAGGGAAATGAATAACTGTTTTTTTGTTTACATTTTCATTTTTATTTATCATTGTTGTAGGTCTATGGTACGACGGTACGACGGAGCATTAGGACCACATTGAGGAAAAAAAAGTAAATCTGAGATTTCGAGAATTAAAGGTCACATATTATGCTCATTTCCAGGTTCATAGATGTATTTTAATGTTGCACTAGAACATGTTTACATGCTGCAATGTTCAAAAAACCCTTTATTCTTCTCATACTGCAGCCTGAGTCTGCCTGCCTCAGAGCCTAATTCAGCCTCTGTCTGAAAACCACTGATTCACAGCCTGTCTCCTCCCACTCTGCTCTGATTGGTCAGCGTTTTCTGTCAATCAAACTTCCTCAACAACAACAGCGTCACCCTCCCCCTCCCTCCCGGAGAAGCTCTGGAGAGAGAGAGGAGTGGAGAGAGGGGAGTGGAGGGAGAGGCAGCTAGAATAGAGCTTATAAACCACTTTAAAGTTTATAAACCAGAAACTTCACCCAGCGCACGTTACCGGAGGAATCTGATCAGAAATCGGCGACACATGATGAACATCTGCGGTCCAGATTCCAGGTTTTCCTGACGGTTTCTCTCAGGTAAATAATACTATTTATAGCTCTGTTAGTTAACTCAGTGTTTACCTCATGCATCAACTCTGTAAACCGTAAACATACACTCTGTTTTACGTCTGTCTTTACAGATCCATCTGTGAGAAATGACCGACAGAATCATCCCAGAGGAGAGCAGACAGCTGAGAGCAGATGGGAGATACAGAGCTACATGCTACCGCTATGAGACGGTGTGTAAACACAGCGACCATCAGGGTGGAAAATAGAAGATGTGAAACAGTAGTCAGTTCATTATTTCTGCTAAAAGATAAATGTATGGAAGATCAGAGTAATGGTATATTATTTACAATAGTAGCTGTCTCTGTGTTACCATGACTACAGACCACCGGAGCTTAGCTTACCATAGTTTACCAGAGCTGAAAGACTTTCTCCTGTACCATGTCATCATAACTAACTAACAGGTGAGATGATTACAAATGCTGTGAATAATTAATATTGTCATCTGTCAACTCAAATAAAGTTTGACTGTGAAACAGAAATGTGTTGTGTTGCTTACAAGTCACTATTTACTACCTGTACTCTGCTACATGCATGACATCAAATATATATAATATATAAATATCATCTGTTTAAACAGTGTAATTACATAAAGCCTTTGTGAAAGAACATGTTATATTTAGATGATGGGAGTACATGAAGCCTGTTCTGCTGGTTCTTGCAGACTTTGCTCAAGTTAGGTTGAGGAGGAGAGACAGTGACGCGCTGTGGGGCGGGGTCAGCTACTGAAGGTTCTCTCTGGTTCGACCAGGAAACCCTTACATGGCTTGCATTTCTCTAATGACGTCAGAAGAGAAGGAAAAAAAGCGATTTTTTTTTCTGCACCCATTTCCGGACAAACGGAGGAGGAGAAAAAGAGAGAGGATGGTCTTTTATGATACTATGGTGGCCTATAGACACACTGGGGACAGATATTGATGTTCAAAAGACATGGAAAAGTGCATTTTGCATAATAGGTGACCTTTAAGTCATAATATTACGATAATAAAGTCGTAATATTATGAGAATAAAGTCATAAGTTTAAGAGAAAAAAGTTGTAGTATTATGAAAATAAAGTCATAATATTATAAAGTAGTAATTTTACGTGTTGTTTCTTTTTTTCTCGTAAAGTTATGACTTTATTCTCATAATATTACGACTTTTTTTCTCGTAAAGTTATGACTTTATTCTCGTAATATTATGACTTTATTCTTGAAATCTCCTATTTTTTTCCCCTCAATGTTTTCTTGACTAAAATGCCTCTTTAGATAGTAAAGGTTGCTGACCCCTGCCCTAGACAGTGTCTTAGCCCACTGATATCGTTAAATAACGTTATCTAAGCAGTGTTAACTTAGCTGACGTTTCTTATTTCTCCATGTTAGGCTAACATCAGGCAGCTGAGAACAGCTCAGGTTCTTCCCCAATTCCTAGACATCGTTGTCAAAAGTAATGTTGCATAGAGGGTAAAGGTAAAAGTAGCAAATTGTACACCTCTTAGGACAACTTGCATTCAAACGGGCACTTTATTGTAGGGAGACGCCACCGCAGTAATGGCGACTTGTTTACTTCCCCCGGATTTGTGTATACAAGTTTAGGACCTTGCTGTCCATCAATGACCACTAACAGACTGTTATTCTGTTATTCCACTTATAGATTCCTACAAGACCCAAGAATGTTGAGTGTGAGGAGGCAACTGCAACCTTCGAAGGCATTGTCAGCTCCAAAGCAACTGCTCCAGACAGTGGAGACTGGTCCAATGCGGCAGAAGATGATGCTCCTTCTCTATTTTTTGGGGCGCAACAGGGAGGTCAAAATATACAAACGGGTTATTGGTCTTAGTTAAACCATTACCAAATCTCAGTATCGTTTATAAAATCATTTTTTCTTTCTTCTTTGGAAAAAATCCATTATTCAAATCCTGATTAAAATGCCTGAACAGCAACACCTGCAGGGCAGCCTGTGTTAGTGAAGTGGTTGTGGGCATCATGATAGGTAGAGGAGGACAAGCACCCTCCGTCCTCCGTTAGAGCGGGACCTCTTATATCAACTCAATGCATTTCATTTTTTTCACGCTCGTCTGCGACTGGCCAAAATATGTCAAATGACGCTTCAAGGGAGGATAACCTCCCTTAGCTTGTTACGAATCAACAGCCAGCAGAATACATGATTGACATCACGTTGGTCCAACGATGATGTCCAAATGTCATCTTCAGTCCGTTTATCTGAAATATGATATGATCTGATATGTTATACATCCCAGATTTCAAAATCAAGGAGGACAAAATACTAACTTTCACCTGTTTAATTGGCTCACATCACAATAGACAGGCTCTGAAGAAGGCTCCGTGTCTAAACGTGTAAGCGTATGTCTATACAAATTCCCTTTATTGAAGTAAAATTACTAATGAAAAGTATTAGCACTCGTTGAGCAATGAAATGTTCCCTGTCTGTGTTTTACTATTGTGAATTTTTTTTATTACTACTGCATTAATGTGTATGTACAGTATGTATAACCATAACTTTTCATGAGCTCAGATAAAAACAGCCGCTTTCTGCTTTGTGACAATGCATTTTCCAGTTAATCCTATGAGGCTTTTTAAAGAGTGTATTTAGCTTAAGAATCCCTCAGTTTATCAAAAACATTCAAACATCCACACATCTGGAGATACAAGTTTTTCACTAGACAGGATTGGGATGAAAAATTGTAATCCGAAAAATAACTAAAGCTGTCAGATAATTCACTGTTTTTTTGTGTTCTTGTTTTACCATCTCATTGCAAGGATTAATGTTCCCATTTTGTACAAAACTATTACACGTTTGTATTAGTGTTAATGATGGCAGGGGTATATTAAATTACATATTAAATACTGTGGCTGTTCTGTAATTATGTCTGTGTCTAAATTACTTTGAAGTACTTTACATATGTAGGCTATTCTAAAATGTTATATCCTCTTCTATATATGGCCTAAAGACAAACATAATTATAGTGACAGTATAAACAGCAGAAACCCACCGCTGTAGACATTCACAGACAAGTCCTAAAGAGACAAATCATGCTGTTGTGGGCTAACGTTACTTGGCTATTTGTTGCAATGAACGGTAATCTGAAAGTTATTACATGGAACTTGTAACTGCTTGTTACACAGTCACAATTTAATATATACTTATCCGGCTTCCCTGCCTACCGAGTCCCCCTAGACCCCTAGGAGAATTTTTTTATTAATTTGTGCCCTCAATTAGTAACTCGTTCCCTCGAGTTACTTCATACTTCAAAATCACTTCACACATCAATAATATCTTCCTGATTATACTTATTAAACTAATTAAGACATTTTGATGGCACTACACTTTATAAAAGTGAAATTGCTGAATATTTCTTCCCATTAAAAATTCCCCAAAATCATGGAAAAGCATATTTTTCCAAACTAAGTGTTATAGTATAACTATGAGGAGATCATTGATGTGTGAAGTAATTGTGGTGGTACTACACTGCATAACAGTGAAGTTATTGAATATTTTTATAGCATCTCTTTTCAGCGTTGCACTTTGTAGACGGTCCCTGACCACTCGTCTCACAACCGGCTGCACATAGAGACCAATGTTATGTGTCCAGCTCGGAGGACAGCTAGTAACTCGTTCCCTCGAGTTACTTCATAGAGCACTACCTCCAATCATTCCTGACTGTCCACACATTGCTGATGTACGGAGCCCCAATAGATGATGTACTTCGGTAAAGTTGGAAAGATATTGACAGATTCAACCTCCTGGATCAATAACTCCTAACAGAAACATTGTTAAAACACAAACATCGGCTCTTTCTAACAATAGTAAGGTAGACAACGAGCTACAACCTAATTTTAATCAAAACGAGCCGTCCTCCGAACTGGACACATAGCATTGGTCTCTATGTGAGACGAGAGGTCAGGGACCGTTCACAAAGTGCAACGCCGAAAAAGAGATGCTATAAAAATATTCAATAACTTCACTGTTATGCAGTGTAGAACCACCAAAATTACTTCACACATCAATGATCTCCCCATAGTTGTACTATAACACTTAGTTTGGAAAAATATGCTTTTGCATAATTTTGGTGAATTTTTAATGGCAAACAATATTCAGTAACTTCACTTTTATAAAATGTAGTGCCACCAAAATGTCTTAATTAGTTTAATAAGTAAAATCAGGAAGAGATCATTGATGTGTGAAGTGATTTTGATGGTACTACACTGACTAATACTGAAGTTATTGAATATTTTTCCCATTCAAAAGAATTTTGCAAAATCATAGTTTTCCAAACTAAATGTTGTAGTTCAACCATGAGGAGATCAATGATGCGCGAAGTAATTTTTATGGTACTACACTGCATAATACTGAAGTTATTGAATATTTTACTTGCTGGATAATATCTGTGAAGGATTTTGCAATTTGCGGGTTACCTTCTAGACACGACACAAGCTATGACGCGACGATGACGCATGGCATCTTCTCTTTTCACCCTCCTCCTCGCTGCTGTGACACCGGAAGTGAACTGAACCGTGAACCGGAAGTTCTTTCATTTTAGCTGAAGAACGAAAACTGTCTGCTTATTTTTCCCCATGATGTCTGTCTGAGAGGACCCACAACACATTAAACCAACTCACATGTCTGGCATGAAACGAACCGAGATACTGGGAACATATCTGCTGAGCATTTACGGTGTGAGCTAGTCGGTCAAATCAACTAACCGGAGCCGCGTTGTGTCCTGAGAGGAGAAGCTGTGCTGCTGTGCTCTCTGACACAGACACAGAGGAGCTACCTGCGTTAGCTGCCTGGCTGACGCTGCTGAGCTGGGAGAGTGTCGGGACTCGTCAAGAATATCAACAAGACAGGAGGTAATGTGAAGTTACCCTCCCGTCATGTTGTTGTTTTGGTTTGTCTGCTTGACTTGGCTTCATGTGTGAAGTTCGTTTGGGTAACATTATCTAACAGTGACGGCGACGAGCAGTCACAACAAACCCAGCCGCTAATGAAGAGGTGAGGTAGGTGTGTTAGATTCACGCTACTATTTAATCACAACTAGCACACACCGGACCAGAGGACCAGAGGACCAGAGGCCCGTCAGGTTGTGAACCGACACACAGCAACATCTCGCATCTGTTTCTAATTCCACACAACTGTCGTTAGCTTGCTAGCTAGCTAGCTAACGACAGTTACGCACCCAGCTAGCTGTTAGCTTGCTATCTGTCTTTGCTGAACAGCTGCATGTGTTATGAAGTGTGTGTTTGTTTGTTCCATCTACAGCCGAATGTGCCTTCTATGAGTTCATGATGTGTTCAGCAGCGTTGTTAAGATTCTGCTCGTGTGTGTTTACAATAAGCTGTGTGAGTTAGCTTAGTTAGCCTTAGCTGGATGTTGTAGTCCAAACGGCCTTATGATGATGATGATGATGATGATGATGTGATTTCATGTGTTCATGATTGCATGTGTGTAACGTTACCTCATGAACAACATGTATAAAGTGATAATGAAACGTTTGCTAATGAGTAAATATCGACATTACAAGACCGGACTGACCTATTTCTACCTCTCAGTCCTGTCACAGCCTACCCTTTTATTATTCTTGTGGTGCTCTTCCAGCCAAAGTGTGACAGTATTCAATTGTGTGTCTCAGATGTCTGTGTTTGATTGTACACATTATTGAATAGTCCCCAGCCCCAAAAGTGAAGCCATTGAGTCAATAAGATAGAGGTTAGAGATGTTATAGGCCTTCTCACTGCAGACGTTTTGACTTCTATGGAAAGCACATGGATGAAGGCTCCCTTAAGTTCAAGAAGTGACCCTGTAAAGCCATGATGACATTGTGACAGTGAGCAAGCATGCATAATAATACCAGGACCCTGAAACTGAAGCAACTTAAATGGAATTTAATCATCGTTCATTTCATTATTAACAACTGGTGACATATCTAAATGTTTACTGTGAAAAGGGCCTGTCATCAGAACAGATTGACAGCTGTCAGCAATATGTTTAGTCAAGGTTTAACATGGAAACAGAAAAATGACACCTGTGCAGGCAGGAAAAGGTGCAAGCATGTAGTTGATACACAACATATTCAACAGCTTCATCGAGGGTACGTCGGGGCCGTTACTCTGTCATTAACTTGAGCTGTAGTTTATGTTTTAGAAGGGTATAAACCTGTGTTGTCTGGGACACAATCATGTGGTCTTTCAAACCTCATCGCTGGGCCCTCAGAATCTGTGGTTTAAAGGAATACTTCATCCACAAAATGGCCATTTGTACATTAATGATTCACCTTTCTTTTTTTTTACCTTGAACTCTTGAAGAAAAAACTTCTCACGTCTTCACAGTGAGTGGAGAATCCAGAAACGGAGAGAAGAGTCTCGATGAATTGATTTAAATTGGGACCGTGTTTAACGACGGCAAAACTATATCACAACATCCGTTTACAAACTGGTACAATATAATCCAAGTCTCATTTATCCAGTTGTGTGCTCACTACTTCCCAAAAGCACATTTTGCTAAAATGGGCAGGTGCACTACTTGTCCGTGGGAGTCCAGACGAATAGCACACCTGTGCAAGCGTGAGACTGTTCATGTGAACGTGTTTTAAATGGTAAGGTTTTAGATACTTCCCAAGTTGTGTGAGATGTTTGCAAACAGATGTTTCGATATTTGCTGTTGTTAAACGCGGCCCCCATTTACTTCAATTCATCAAAACTTTTCTCAGTTTTTGGATTCTTCGTTCACTGTGGAGGCATGTGAGGAAAACTGTTTTCTTCAAGAATTCAGCTGCTGTGTCCTGAGGAAACCACCTCAATGCCACTCGAGGGCCGTGTCTGACATCACTCCCTATTTGCTCTTTCGTGCACCATATTTGCCCTTCACCATTTTATTTGAGTGTTCAAATACTTAGTGAGGAATGGAAAGAAACTTTTTATTGCTAGAAATCCCACAATGCATCACATTGCAGTTGTGCAACAGTCAGTGATGATGCAAAAGATGAGGCTTCTTAACTAGGCCTATCCGAAATCCAATTTACTGCTCAATATGGAGTAAACTTTTCAAGTATCTTGTTAAATAGACCATTTCACAGTTAACAGTAAACATTCCAAATGTGTACCAGTTTTTTTCCTGTTGTAGTTTATGGTTGCGTCCAAAATTCCACACTAACATGCTATTTAGTACGCTAAAACAGCATGTGAGATATTTTAGTATGTCCGAAACCTTAGTTTGAAACTGAAGAATTGCGTATGATTTCTGGTGAAACTTTATAGTAAGCAAAGCTGGACACTTTGGCAGCACAAATATCCCACAATGCAATGCGGTAGTGGCAACAACGTTCATAACAGACGTTGACGGACAGCTCTGTAACATCAATAACGTTTCAATTTAACTGTGAGTGTAAGATTTCACTTTGCTAGGCGTAATATATATTTTAAATTAATTCAGTCTTTGATTCTCACAAACCCTTGATTTGGTCTCATGAGGTTGGCACGGGTTACCATGGTTACACGTCTCCAACCGGCAAGGAGGCTCTCAAGAAGTGACGACATAAATTACTGCTCAGTGCATCTGAAAAGATTTAGATTTAGGGCTGACCCGAATGCTTCGAAGCTTCAACGTGTGGCATGGTAATCGACCTACAAATCAGTATACGAATGCTTCGTTTTTATTTATTTTTCAAATATAGGTATGTAATAATAAAGTATTAATCCCAAAATAGCCCATGAAATAAGGAATAATCCCACAATTGTACTCATTTTCAACATTAATTATTATTTGTTATTCTCAGACAGAAGAACATGTCAGCCTGCTGCGCTGCGCCGCAAAGCTTCGAATACCGTTGAATATTTCCCACCGAAGCGTCAAAGCCCGTCTAATTACATTCAGGACAGTACTGTTTATTCACACAAAAGTATGTTGAACGATAGTACTCATACTGAGTATGTAGATATTGGACAAAGCCCATGTGAATGACATAAAGCTGACAGGAAGTAAACATTGGCCCAAGCTGTTGCCTAGCAATACAGTTCCGTTGAAACGCTCTATAGGGAGTAGTGAATGAGTGAACAAGGGTTTTTATCCGATGGGTGATTTAGGTCAGCTTATTTGAGGTTTAACTTAACCTGCTGAAAACCTAGTTTAACTGAGGTTTAAGATCATAGAGTTCAATGTGAGGGCAGATTTTTGTCACAGCGGTCGCCACAGGCCACCAGCACTAGTCAGAATCACTTCACCGGCTGTGTGTCTCAGATACTCACTGCCTTGATAACCCAGCTGCACACTGACCACAGAGAAATGATGATGGTCAGCGATTTAAGATTGGTCTCAAATAAAAATGATATGTGATCTCCCTCTCTCTGTACATAGCTCATCAGTTGGAGCAGACGAAGACAGCAGGAGTTGCAGGGATTCGAGCGTCCCTCATCATCGTCGGGCCCTGAGATGACATCACAACAGCCACAGCTTCCCAATGCTGTTATTCCTCCCCAGCTAGCCCAGAACTCCTCTGTTCAGCACGCCCGGCCTCACATTCAGGCCAATCAGCTGGACTCAAGTCACAGCAACGCAACCGCCGGGCCTCTGGATCACAGAGCTTTGACAGGCAGGCCGGGCTGCCCCGGCGTGGCAGCAGCCAGCGGGGAGGTGGCCAACAGGAACGTTTCTGCCTCCTGCACCAACTCTAGCTTGTCTAAAAGAGACGGGGGCTTCGAGCCGTGGCCCGAGGAAGCGGTGGACAACTCCCACGGGCTGTACTCACTTCACCGCATGTTTGACATAGTCGGAGCCCAGCTAACCCACCGGGATGTCAGGGTGCTGTCGTTCCTGTTCGTCGACGTGATCGACGAGTACGAGCGTGGCGGCATCAGGAGTGGAAGGGATTTCCTGCTGGCCCTAGAGCGCCAGGGTCGCTGCGATGAGACCAACTTCCGGCACGTTCTCCAGCTTCTGAGGATTATTACCCGCCACGACCTATTGCCTTATGTCACACTCAGGAAACGGCAGGCTGGTGAGTAATGCAGTTTCATCATCACTATGTTCACACCAGGCTTTAACACATACTTTAAAAAAAATAAGCTTTTTATCCTTTTTAAGGTACAATCGATAACATTGATGACATTCAGCCACTAGATGTCACATTGTCCCTCCCCCAATCCATTGCATACAAATGGTTGCCAGTTTGTTGCACAATGTGCATATTTTATGGTCGAGTGGAGAGTGACTCAGACAGATAAGTGATGAAACTTTCGTGGTAGAGTAAAAGTCATTGTGCAACATGTTGCTATAGGCCTACATTAAGTGTGTGTGCATTTACACACATTTATTTTTATATAGCGTCAAATCATAACAGAAGTTATCTCGAGAAGCTTTTCGTATAGAGCAGGTCCAGACCGTACTCTACAGTTTAGAGACCCAACAAGGGATCTCCCATGAGCCATTGTATTGTTATGGTAATGCGCTGTGTAATAGAAATATAACTAATACTAATAATAATAAAAAGGCTGATAATCAATGTCAATAGACTATGTCAATGGCAGGCAATAAAAGGTGTTTTGAGAAAGTGTGAATCGTTGCAACCACGAGAGGTCCTTGGGCGTGAAGCCGTAAACGAGCTCCAAAAATATTATGCAGTTTGCTGCAGCACTATGCGAGATTAGCCGTGGACAGACACAGAGGTGCACACTCAGTAAGCGCATGCACTGACACATGCACACATGCGACCAATCACATGATTCTCCTGGCAGAGATATAAAAAAAAAAACACGTCGATGTGTATTTCACTGAGGTGATCGCTCACGTATCGACCGTGGCAGTGCACAAAAACATCGTCTCTGCATTCTGTGTTATGTTTTCTTCCACTGGTTCTACTGGGATGATTAGCACTGCAATTAAAAAATAACATCAGATATCAACTGTTGTTTTCAGTGTGCCCAGACCCGGTTGACAAGTACCTGGAAGAGACATCCGTGCGCTACATTTCACCAAGAGGAGCACTGCAGAGCAAGGACACTGTGCCTCACAGAAGAACAGGTGTGTGTGTGTGTTCAAGTTCTTTCTTCAATCAGCAGGATAACAGTAGGATTAGTCATAAATGCAGCCAATGGAACGTCCTCATAAGTGACTGTGCGCTGTGATACAGAAGCTTGATTAACTTTAAAACTAAATATCACCTTCCAGGTCCTCAGCCGGTCATTTGCTGTTCCCCGTCAGGACCCCACGTCGGCCCTCCCCGAACGAAGCCGGCTACTCCTGTACCAAACCGCAAGCGGAGGAGAAGTCATTCCTCAGCCGACTGCAGAGAGAAGCAAACATGTGGTAAAAAAGAAAAGCAACATAGAGAGAGGGATCATCATTATTGTCTGGCCTCTGAGAGTATGATGTTAAAAAAAAATAAAAAATACAGCCACAAGCGGCAGTTCCGCTCCACAGTATAAAGCAGCTGAATTGCCAAAATCAAAGCCGCGAGCAGCGATGAGCGGGTTTTGGGTTTGGCATAGCTGAGCAAAGTCACTTCAGCTGGTTTAATTCTGAGGAGTGAGACCAATCGCACACTTGTTTCATCATCACAAGCCTTTTAGTAATCGCACACTCAAAAATCCTGCTCATATTTCTTGGCATTTTGGGGACATGACAGCTTAATCAAAACTATCCAGCAAGGTCGGTGATGTTTGGACAAACTGTCAATGATTCATGGCCAAATTAACGGCACTCACATGCACAAGTTTGTAACTGGTGGCGCCCCCTATTGAGTGATTTCTTTTTTTTAATTACTATAATATTTTTTGTTTTTTGGTCATTGACATGCCATAATCAACATCAGAACACACAACATTCGGACTGTTTACCAACACAAAATAAATTTAAAAAAATATATATATATAAAACACAAAAAAAATAAATAAATAATCTCACATCACTTCCAGATGTACATGGCTGTAGATAGAGTGGTCGATTTGAAGGAAACTTGCAGTGTCTAGCAGGGTGAATGGTGTGGGCTTTAAAAGTTTATTTATAGCGCCACCATCAGGCCAATCAAGATCATATTATATTTGAAGCATTAGCACATCATCTCCAGCTGTGGTACCAAGTTTCATGTCTCTAGCTCGTTCCAGCTCACAGCAAATTGAGCGTAGGCGTAATAGAGCATATGATGCTAAATAGGCCACGCCCACATGCACAAATCAATACGATTGCTTGCAATATGCTTTCCGTTGACCTTTTCTGACTCTCCTTCAGATATTCGCCTCCGGGTTCGCGCCGAATACTGCCAGCACGAGTCTGCACTTCAGGGCAACGTCTTCTCCAACAAGCAAGAGGCGGTGGAGCGACAATTCGAGCGCTTCAACCAGGCAAACACTATCCTCAAATCCCGAGACTTGGGCTCCATCATCTGTGACATCAAGTTCTCCGAGCTCACCTACTTGGACGCCTTCTGGAGGGACTACATCAACGGCTCGTTGCTCGAGGCTCTTAAAGGGGTCTTTATCACAGATTCCTTAAAACAGGCCGTGGGCCACGAAGCTATAAAACTGTTGGTCAACGTCGACGAGGAGGACTACCAGGCCGGTCGACGCAAACTGCTCCGTAATTTGGTCACGAGCGGAGGGACCCCACCGGGAGCTAACAAAGACTCCGTATCTTAGGCACACTCTCCGGGCGGTAGCATAATGGGAGAAACACTGCTGTGCCTCCCCTCCCACCCCCCCACCATAAAGAAGAAAGAGTGAGATGCGGTCGTGGGTTTGAGGTGCCTGAAGTGTGTGCCTGAAAGGAACTGAAGGACTTCCAGCCACCGCATTGATTTCCTTGAAAGCTAAGGTCATAGGATATCTACTTGGCACCCGAAGCGTAGCATGCGAGGTGACTGGGAACTATATTAGCAAAACAGAAGTAGGTGCATACAGGTTGACATTATTTTGAATGTTAAGCTGTTCCATTTTTCTTCAAGGAGGAGAATGCTGATTTCATGCGTGCATTGAATTTAAACTAATTTTCTTGTATGTTAGCTCATTGAAACACATTTGTTTAACTCTAATGATAGATGATCCTCACAACCTGTTCAAAAATCCAGTTATTTTCAGTACAGGAAACATGCTTAACGCTGACAAGTTACTCCCAGTGGGAGTTTGTACCTTATTGTCAAACTGGTTCATCGTTTTTTCCAGGATTTCAGGTACATTACAGATTGATTGGATTAACCCAATGAGAGAGTGTTCTGTATGTTATAGAAAGGCACAGACCGTAGGACTTAAGCTAAAAAATTGTTTGTTTTTTTCTATTTCTTTCAGCTTATTATCCTACTCCCCCCCCACCCCAAGACTTTCCACAGTTCCCTTTTGTCTGTAAAGATGAACCCCCCTTTCAAAGCCATTTTTTTTATTGGCTCACATTTAGTCACCGTCGACGTCTCCTCGTGTCTTGGCTTTGTTTTTAACAAAATTGTTTTGTTTTACAACATGGCTCCTTACCAGCAGCTGTGATTCTGGCCTAATGTGACATTTTCAGTTGTCCAGACACTGCCAATATTTAAACCTTTTGTGGATCGTTCTAATGTGTTTGAATCGTATCCAATGAAACATTTGAGTCATTCACTGGTGTTTTTTTAGATGTGTTTTGGATTTGCAAATCAGTGCCAGTTTCATTGTCAGCCTGTACCTCCCGCTCACTCACCGTCTCACTCATTGTTCACTCATTATAAAAACACTGTTTAAACTTTGTTCAAAAATGATACTCAATAACAAATCAACAGCAGGTGAAAGAATCACCACCAGTGTAGTGTGTGCGTGTGTGTGTGTAGAGTTATCTCCGTTGTGCCAGAACAGCAGTCTTGTCTGTGGGTATATTATGCCTCCTGGTGGATGAGGATGTAGCTGAGCACACATGCTCAAAAGTTGTTCGCCATCCAGTCCCTCGATGGCATGTCGGAAGAGAAAAAAACTAGGCATGTCCCATGAAATGACGGGCGTCTTCAGTTACATCCTCCTCTGTCCGAGGTGTAGCATATCCCGCAGGCATTCACAAACCAAATTGGGGATTCTTTTATGAAGGTTTTGAAACAGAAAATAAAAAAATAGCATTGAGCGGACCAACATAATGGTAAGGTATATAGCATGGTAATGCTCTACAATTTAGTGCGCAGATCTAGAACAATGATATGCTTCTAGTAGCAAAATACCATTTTTTACAGTGTAGTCTGAAATGCTAATTAACCAAAATGTGAATTTATATTAATTTCTTTTTCGGTATCCTTGGATTAACAGGAGATATTAGGTTTGGTGGTTGCCTGTGACAAACCAGTGTTCAAAGTATTACTGATGATAACTTAATTTTATGTAGACATAAAATAAACTCAGTGGCCACTTTATTAGACATACCTTTTTTTTAGTTCTGGGAAATGTCCCCGGGAGAGTTTGAATTCTTCACGGCACAGATCGGAGATTAAAGATTCTGCTTCATGTCGACATGATAGGCTCACACAGTTGCTGCAGATTTTCCACCTCAGATTACAGGAGCTGTACAGTTGAATGGGATTCTTTTTTTTTCTCCTCCAGGCTGCAGGATTTCAACGAGGCCGGTGATTACAAAAGCTCAACTTCATCTGAAATAATGTTTAGCTGTGATAAATTCAGGAAATCCGTAGCTTATATATATGGACCAGTACACATTCGTCCCATGCAGTGTGTTGTTGTCTTTTTTGAGTAACTTCACCCTTTCAGTTTATGATCATAGCAGTGTCGGCAAGCTGCAGAAATTGTGCACAACATTAAGAGTTCCTGACGTACCCGGCCAAGAGTCTGCCGTTGAGCCTCCTGTGGCCAACAGTCGCCCTGTAGTTTTTCTGGTGTATCCCCACGTCAGCCCTCATCAACAGATAATTATGAATCATGTATTATTAGATGTTGATAATACACGATGCCGGCGAGAGCGCTGGCCACCTGCAGTTTAGCTTAGTGCAGTTTATCCATCGTTTTTGCAGGCTGAACGCTGCCGGTGCAAAGCAAAAACCTCTCAGTTCCAGTTGGTCCACAACCAATTTTCTCATCAAAATGATATTCCGAGCATACGGCAAAAAGTGTTTAATTGGATTTGGACAGTGGTATGAAAAAGATAGGCTTCTTGTTTGTTATGTTCATCTCTTTCTGTGATACTTTGTGTATACAGACTATACGACTGCCAGGCTATTTCTTCTCATGCAGGTGCAGAACTTCCTGGCTGTAGGCTGTAGTCCCTGTTCTGTGTTCCAAGTGCAACCTTATCACCAGACAAGAGTCAGTATTGAACAATCCTGGATTACGTTCAGTGACGACATCCTTCAAATTCTTGCTTCCTACGATATCTACGAGCACAGCAACTAGTACGCTATTTTAAGAGACCGATTGTTCACCGGACTGGAGTCGACGCCGACGTCAAGGGGGACGCCTCTTGTAAATTTGCAAAATTCTCCTAAATTGTGGCTTTAAAAAAAAAAAAAAAAAAGAATTTGACATGTTGAAAAACCATCACTTGTTGTATCAGGACTGGTTAGGACTGAATGCAAAATTCAAAGTACCTTTTGTTTGGAAATGTTTAATATCAGTGCTAATATATAAATATATCAAAGACGGAGCATAAAGCTGTTTAATGACGGGATTATTTAGATCTAGAAGAATTGTCATTTGAAATGCAGTCTCCAATGCTAATATTTGACATTTTCTTTCCTTTTTTTTCTGTTATTCAGTGCACCTAGCCAAATGGTCGACAACAAAATCTGTGTACCCCTTTTTTAAAAGTTTGTGGTATGTTTTTACCAAATATATTCTTCCCGCTTAAAAAAAAGCGCCCAATCTTTATCTCTGCTATCATACCATCCAACGGGTACATATCAAAAACACACGCAAGCAAGTCATGATTGACAGGCCACTATTACTGTGAATTATAGAGTAGGCCTACATTTTATATTTTTTACTTTACTCCAGTGGAATTTCATGTAAAGGTTGCGAGTTAGTATCTATTATATAGGTTGGTGTATGTTCTGTTGATTGTATGTTATGTTAGTTGTCCGACGCAGCTGTCTCTTTACGCAAAATTTGCATGTAACCTGTTATCTCCAGCAAATGTCATAGAAAACTCACAGTGCTAACATTTTGTAAATAACTTTATTGGATGTCAGGTTTTCTTACTTAAATTTTTGCATTTCTTTCAGAAAACAGACAAAGTAGGACTGTTAATAAATGAAATGGATGGGTTGGAGGTTTGTTTTTAATTCCCAGTCCTAATTATTTTTTCATGTCACACGACGCGTATAAAAAAAAAATTCTTTTGGTGGAAAACTGTGTACAATTTACCAGATAAGAAAATATAGAGGACATATTTAAACAAAAACAGCTTCCTGATAGATCAAATGCTATTTCGTGGGCTACAGTAACGTTTTAGAAAAATTTGGCCCCGAATCTTTTAACTGCTTTGACACACAATCCCCCTTTGTGATGTTTGACTACAAACTGTGTAAGATGATTTAGACTGGTCCTATAGGTGCATCTCATTTCTCTTAGATGTGTATCCTCATCCCCCCCTTTCACTCACCTCTTGCTCCTCAGCTCGTCACACTCTCGCGACACGAGGAAGACACACAAGGAAGGAGAAATCCAGGCAACACATTTTGCCTGATAAAAATTAGGCAAATCATTCGAGCCATGAATGTTCCTGCAGAGACTTGAATGTAATGTATGTCAGTGTGAACCATACTGTCTACAAGTGTGATGGTATTTGCTTCCGACACATACACTAAAATGAACTGATGAAATATCTGGTGGGTAGTCCTGTTGACTTTGTTGACCAATAAAAGTAAACTTTTCTGTGTTTCTATATGCCCTGGATACTCTGCAATCAGTTCATTTATTGATTATCAAAATGAGCTTTGACTAACCACTGCTACTACGGCGGGTTTGCTGTCAGGCAGATTTGATCCAACTTTGCAACAACAACAAAAATAGATTAAACAAATTTATGAAGATGTGGCTGGCTAGTCCTGTGTACTTGTTGATCTAGATGGTGTTTACATGTGTTTCTATAGACTCATTAAACTGCGCTTAGTCACCGTTGCAGCAGACGCATCTTTGGGGCGGTCAGGGTGACTCAACTTTCCAATAAACGGATTCAATTGAGATCCGAGGGATCGCCCTTTCTGTTTTTCAGAGGCTGTAGCGGGTTTAGTTTTAGAGCTATAGAGTGAAGGGACAGATATATGAAACTATAAAAACCTTTTAGGAATTTGGTAACAAGCATGTCATACTAGGCTAAATAACCCTCTGGCATGGCCATTTTCAAAGGGGTCCCTTGACCTCTGACCTCAATATATGTGAATGAAAATGGGTTCCATGGGTACCCACGAGTCTCCCCTTTACAGACATGACCACCCCATACACAAATCTGATATACGAACATATATATATATATCAAATACTGGTATATATTAGTTTACATATATGTACATGTTTGAGATTCAGATATTTGTTTTACACATATATTTAAAGTTATATGTAGACTAGATTCCATTATTTATTTTCCACATATGGAGAATTCTAAATGGGAATATGTGGCAAACATTTGTTTTGCACATATACAATGTATGCATTTTTTATTTTATATTAATGGATTTTAGATATGTTTAAAATTAGATGTGCAATATATAGTCAATTATTTAATTACAAAATATGTAGTTAACATTAATATTTTGATGCAGTATATTCTTATGCAAACCAGTTTATATATATAATATAAACTGATTTATTTATGTCTTTTCCATATATTAATAATGGTAAGACACTTCTTAAAAATATTATGGCATTTAAACAAAAAAGTGCAAAATAAATCACCTCATTTTATCTGCAATTTTTTTTTTATTTTATCCAAGTCAACTAATGTAAATACAGTTATAATCACATGCATACAGGATTATCATACACCTCAAAACCAGACATGGGAGTACTTAAAAAGTATATTAAATTGCAAATACTTATAGTGGTAATTTAGTGTACTTAGAATAAATACTTACATAAAGAGTTCTTTATTCTAAGTTAGTTTTAAGTTGTACTTTATTTCACTTCAAATACATGTCAAATATATCAAATAAATATATAATAGTGTTTTAGTATATATACTATATAATAAGTGTACTTTATTTGCATGCTTGGATATCATATTATTATTACACTTATAGAATGTTTACTTTAATAATTTCAAACTTGAACTACAAAGTATTTTTTTCAAAATCAAAAGTATTAAACTAGACTGTGATGTTACTGCTCTCTAATATGAAATGTATCTATAAAAAATAATACATTTCCATTACAAACAGGCGCACACACACAACCAGTGACAGTTTCACAGTATCAGTGATGATAGCAGTACAGAACGCCAGATTGGCTTGTTTTGTCAGAAAGTCGGAAAAATTCAAAATAGTTGCACGTGATTGGACGTGGAGGAGGAGAAGGGCGGGGCTAGTGAGAAAGAACGGACAAGACTCTACATACATTATCTACTAAGAGATGGAGCGGCAGAAGAGACAGACACACGTTGGAAGAGAGGAAACGGACACATTGACCTGTGTAAGTAATAGTATTGTAATTATCATTTATTTGGATTTGGATAATACAGAAACGCAGGTCTGACTGAGGTTTAGTTGCAAGGTAAACTGAAGAAGTAGATGATAAATGGACCTGCATTTATATCGCTTTTCTACATGTCAGCATTCACTCATTCACACACACACATTCATACACTGATGACAGAGGCTGCTATGCAAGGTGCCAACTTTGCCCATAAGGGTCTAATCTAAATATTCATTCACACACCGATGGCACAGCCTTTAGGAGGAATTTGGGGTCTTGCTCAAGGACACATCGACATGTGTCCGGAGCAGCCGGGGATCGAACCACTGACCTTCTGATTGGTGGACAATAGGGGTGTAACAATATGTTTTTACATGGATACGATACGATTTCCATGGTTCCGATATGATTCAAGGACGATATTTGGCTCATCTAGAGCGATACGATACGATACGATTCCATCATCATCATCTGCAACCGCTTATCCCATTAAGGGTCGCGAAGGGCCTAGAGCTGATCCCAGCTGACATTGGGCGAAGGCGGGGTACACCTTGGACAGGTCGCCAGCCTATCGCAGAGACAGACAACCAGTCACACTCACATTCACATCTACGGGCAATTTAGAGTCAACAATGAACCTAACCTGCATGTCTTTAGACTGTGGGAGGAAGTTGGACTACCTGGAGAAAACCCACGCTAACACGGGGAGAACATGCAAACTCCACACAGAAGGACCCCCAAGCCGGATTCGAACCTGCGACCCTCTTGCTGTAAAGCGCCAGTGCTAAACAATGCACTTCTGGCTGGATACGTGAGGCTGATGCTACAGCATGCAGAGACACATGAAACTTAGATATCCTAGATATCATGACGGGGAAAAGGAAAGTAATTTACTCTGAATGAAAAAAACGACAGCGCACGGGGAAAGCACCTGTAGGGTGAAGCCGCCCCTCGTCAAGTGGATTGATAGCGCCTGAAAGACCGGTGCCCGCCTCCCTCCACGCCGCTACTGGGTGAGAGAGCGAGGAGTCCAGTGCGCCGTTCGTCTGCATGCACGCCACTTATATGGTCATTCTTCCACACACCTTTATCTAGACTCTCTATAACATGTTGGCTCATTATCAGGTTGAGGATAGGATTGTAATTTCCTTAGGAAAAACTTCAGGCACCACCACAGAGTGTTTGACAAAAAGGTCACAGTAGATTTTAATAAATTTACAACTTCACAAAAAAAAACATGCATTACTAAAGTTAGACTAACTATACCTTTAACTGACTAAAATACGACATTTGTGTAATTATAGTCAAAATTCCTAAAACTAATACAAGTCTTTGCAAAAGGACTGATTAAAATTAAATCCAAATACCAGTATTAACATTGTTTAAGTTTACCTGTTATTATTATGCTGAAAGGGCTAATGCATCACACCAGTTGTGCTCAGTACGTTTACAGGTCTTGTGCTACACGTGTTTCATTTGGTAAATAACAAACCCTGCGACATGCTGAGGCAACGATCTTTTACAGTGAAGACCCCTGGTTCGGTACACCGACCTGCACCGTTTCTTTAGTGCTTCAGTGGCTCCACTGATTAGAACGGACTAGAAAGTGTTTCATTTGTTTTTTGTTTCCTTGAAGTTGATGTTCAAACTACTACTGCATATTGTAGAACTTGATATTGTTCAGTGCCAATACATGCAAATGTGAACAAGGAAATAGATTGACGGTGCATTGACTTGGTGAAATGAGTAATGGCACATTGTTTTTGGCTCGTTATTCACTGCTACACTCATAAATGACTCTATATTGTCCATGTGTGTTGTTGCTGTGTCTCATTCATAGGCAGAATAGCATGACAGTTCATCACTGGTGCTTCTAGGATCTGAAGTCCTTTTTGCTATAGGGCTTGTTTCCCAAGAGGTTATCCACCTCAGATACAACGGACAGCGATAACTTCGGAAGAACCTGTGGGAATGAGAAGAGAGAAAGGATTACTGTAATTTCTCAAACTATTAATTCACCTTGACTGCAGAGAGAATATACTGTAGAGGGGTATACTGTATATATTAGAGGTAGGCCTTTACTTCTGAGTGTCACAAAAAACTTTGGACATGTTTTGTTCTGTCATTTTAACACTGGTCCAACACTGGACCAAAAGATATTTAGACAATTTATCAGCTGATTGCTTCAGTGCGAATTAATAAATTAAATTAAAATGAAAAGCTTTTAGAGAGCATAAACTGAAACCAGAACATCCGGATTATGTTCCAGAAGTAAGAAACTTAATTAAAAATCCAACTGACCTTTGTAACTACGGAAATAACTATAAATCCATCCTGGGAACAGAGCCTCAGTCTCAGTATGTCGTGTGCCTAGCTCCACATGTCTACATAAGGATAGTAATAAATAAAAAAAATATATATGATTTTGTTGTTTATTCAATATTTCTGTTTTTAGGGGTCTTTTAATGAACACAATTTCCTTTAAGCCCTAGACCAGGGGTGCCCAATACGTCGATCGCGATCTACCGGTCGATCGCAAAGGTAGTGTGGGTAGATCGCATGGCATTAAAAAAAAAAAAAAAAATATATATATATATATATTTTTTTAAATAGACGTCAGCCAACAAATTGCAACACTGTTTCACCTGAACTCATCTGGAGTGGAGGATGAGATTTTGACACTACAAACTGACATTCAGCTTACAGTTTTTCTCAATTGTTTACACACAAATACTGGTACTTGACACACAATGACCACAACATGTAACTCATGCACCAACCCCCTGAACCAATTCTGCTAAACTACAAGCACAATTCCTGCTTTACACTCAAATTGCAGTTCTAAAACACACTTTTTTCAAAACACTACACACAATTCTCTGCATTTGGCACAATTTTCATGAAGAAAATCTCGTTTTCACAAGGAACACACTGTCATTCAAAATTCTAAAGTCAATTGCCCTACTATGCACACTGACTCATCACATGGGCAAACACCTGTCACACAGTGTTACAATTAGCAATCATGGAAAGTGTGTGACCGAAATCCACAAACGCGTATACCCCTTCTCCAAGCTATGGAAGACGCATGTGGAGATATAGCAGTTGATGCTTTTCATGGCTGGATTCGACATGCTAAGCGATATTTCCCCCGCTGCTTGGCCAGGGAAAACATTGCTTGTGATGTGGATGAGGTGCTGTGGCCAGACCGAAACAGAAGAGAGGATGCAGCATAGTTTTTTTTTTTCGTTTTTTTTTACTGTAACTGTATACAGTAAATTCTTCTGTTGTTTTGTATGTAGACCACTGTATGTGCAACTTTGTGTTGGTTGGGATGTACACTGTGTACATTGTTTTTGTGGGGAAAATAAAATATATTTGTTACCGTGTATTTGTGTGTTCTGAGTATAAAAACAATATTCTAAAATATTTTACAACACACTTATGTATGTGCTGTCTGTAGTAAGTGTAACACTGAACAAAAAAAAGGCCTAAGTCATTATGATGAATGGAGAAGAAGTGTTTTCCATTCATCATAGTGTTTTACATTGAGCACATCAGTGTTCAACTGGTTCTTATAAATGTCTATTCATATGATGGTTTGTGTGTGTCATTTGAAAACAAAATACCATTTTGAGAAGAAATAACATTGTTTTGAATGTAAAGTTTCATTTTGCAGGAGAATTGAGGGGTTTTGCCCATTGTGTGTGTGTTTTTTGATTTGTGTGTAGAGTTCTGAGAGTATGAGGCATGCTTTCAGAAAATGTGTGTAAACAATCGAGAAAAACTGTAAGTCCAGGGCTCATGGACAGTTCTGGAACTTACTCACAGAGGAAAAGTACCCCAACATGAGGAAATGTGCTACCTCCTTGACTGCATTATTCGGCTCCACTTATTTATGCGAGTCAGCCTTTTCCCACATGAAGATTATTAAGTCCAAATACCGTTCCACCTTGACTGATGATCATTTGGAAGTGTGCTTGAGGCTGGCTATCAGCAGCTACTGTCCGGACTATGCATCCCTGGCTGATTCCATTCAGTGCAAGTCATCAGAGTAAGGTAATGACAAAAATGTACAGAGTTATATTGTACAATATGGGTTCATGCAGTTATGCAAGGTACACCAACATATATTGTACATATAAAGAATACTCAATATATTTATAAATAAATATATGTTTTGCATTTTTATAGTAGGTAGATCATTTTGACTTGTTCATTTTATAAGTAGCTCGCATGCTGAAAAAGTGTGGGCACTCCTGCCCTAGACCATCCTGGTGGTGAGTCTATTGGCGAGTCGAGGGGCTGAAAAAAAAAAAGCGTTCAAAATCATGGCGCGACTAATCCTGAAGGACGCACCCTATTTATTCCTGATAAAGTGACACTGTGAACAACACATCAGTGATGAAATCAGCAGGATGAGTGTTAGTAACGTTACCTGTTAGCAGTCGATGGGCAGCACAGTCCTGCTTGGATAAATAGCGGAGCTACTTTCATTAACGGAGGTGCGATTGAGTTATTATTATGAGACGTTCACGCTCTGCTCAGCAAAACGACGATTGGGTGAATTACAACGTTATCATGATGTGTTCAAATGTAATCTTGTAAAATTAAGTTTTTGGCGAGAAACTTGAATAAATCCAGTTGTTTGAATGAGATATTTTCACATCAATATAAAATAGATATTAGAGAGGGAATTATGACCTGCTTCCTAACAACTTACCAAGATTTTTTTTTAATCAAAGCAAATATTTAAATAATCATAATAATTTGAATTGTGTGTTTTTATGCAAACAACCACTAAAGATGACAATAGCAAAGTACAGTACAGTACCATGTACAGTACCATCCCTGCCCCGGAAAAACAGGGCTCCCCCAGAAGCCACGGTGTAATTCGAACACTGTAATTTACCATGTATATAATGTTTTTTATGTACAATATTTCGAACATCGAATGACATCAGCTCTAAAATGTTTTTCCTTCATTTAGCACATAGATTTCAATAGTGGCCGATGAAATTTCTGAGTGGCAGACAAAAAAAAAAAACACTGAAAAAAGTTCATTTCAGACCCTGAACCCCCAAGACCGGTACCATTCAATGTTGGCAGTGGTTATGGAACCATTAACAACATTATATCAAATGAAGTGGTTCCACCTGCTGCCTGTTGTGCTTTCTGACCTGTATTGCTCTGATATTCTCCATCAGCTGGTCAGTTCTGGAAGCTCCCAGCAAGACAGAGTTCACCCCCTCGTTCCTCAGGCACCATGCTGTGGGAATTTGCAGCACAGGAAGAAAAGGTGATTGCAATCCTTCAGCAGCCGTTGTTGTGTGAAGGCAAAGAGTGTCACAAGTCATTTGGACTACAACATGGACTAGGGAATTACAACAGGTTGTATGTGTGCTGGTTGTATGTGTGACACATTTGTGCAAGTGTAAGTATTTTTTACACGCTGTGTAAGAAAAACTTGGTGGCCTATATGTTTCGTGAATGACCAATGTGGTTTTCTCATTTGTTTGTATTCGTTTTTAATTAAAAAAAATACTGTAAAATATATTTTTTAAGGTTATGACAATGTAGGATATCTATAAAACTCCTCTAGTTACAGGTTACCACAATACATGGGGAATTAAAAACTGCATTTTGGAAAATGAGCATAAAATCAACCTTGACTAGAACTATCTGTAATATGAAGTAACAGCCAATTTCAATAAAATTATGACAGAGAAAGAAATGTCAGGTAATCCAGAAGAAAAAAAAACATGGATAACTATGTAGTAGGATATGATGGACATATAGACAGAGTAACACATTACAGTTTTGTTTTACCAATAGCCAGTTGGGGCAGAGTGCAGCTTAGTCGCGCAGCAACTGCCTGCAACTCTTTTAGCTTCACTTGCTGGCGGTGCCCCTCCTCACTCAGGACCTTGTCCTTCATCCACTGGTAACCCTGATGCAGACGACACAACACAGAGATCAGGGCTAAAGGCAAGACAAGGATTGTGGTAGTGCACCCAACACTGAAAGCCACAAGAGGACACTGTTACCTGTAAACTACAGTTTTTGCACCAGAAAAAAAAAACACTGAGACTCAGGAGACTCTCGCCTTCAATTGATTCAAAGCAACTTGCTCCTCTGAATTAATCACGCTGAGATGGAGGTAGAAATGTCAGAGACCGATCACAACCATCTGCATGGCTAAATACGACTGGAGCTAAGTGACCAAGTGATTCTTTTGTACTTTATTTTGAGCAAAGAAAAACTCGCTATTACTTTTATTTCTGATTGGCTTTTTTTTGCCAATCTGTGATTGCTTTGAATATTGGTATAGGGAAAGGGTCTGCAACCTGCGGCTCGGGAGCCACATGCGGCTCTCTAGCTCCTCTCCATTGGCTCCCTGAGGATTTTTAAAAATCAGAATGAATAACTTTTTGTGTACATTTTCATTTTTATTTATCATTGTTGTACTATGAGAATAAAGTCATGATATTAAAAAGTAGTAATTGTATGTGTTATTTTCTTTTTTTCTCATAAAGTTATGACTTTATTCTCGTAATGTTATGACTTTATTCTGGAAATCACCGATTTTTTTTTCCCTCAATGTGGCCCTACTACTCCGTAGTACATTTGCACTTTGGCCCTCACTGCATTAGACTTATATACTATGTACTTAGACTATAAACTGTGTTACCTTCATCACAATGCTCAAATGTTTTGCGGGTCCAGACAGATTTTTTTTTTTTTTCTAAAATTGCTCTTTTGATAGTAAAGGTTGCTGACCCCTGGTATAGGGGAAGAACTGTAGGTTAAAGACAAGACGTGGGTGAAGATTAATCAGATGAATAAGTGACAGGGTAAATGGTCAGAGGGATCATGGGACACAATGGAATGACAATGAGAAGTGGGAAAAGTAGGAGTGTTACCTTAAGCGAGGCACGTGAACAAGAAGGGATGCCACTGTTATACTTCCCTGAGATGAGCCCACAGGCCAGCGGAGACCATGTCATAGCTCCGATGCCTGCGTGCCCAAAAACAGGCCTTGTAATGGACCAAATCACATGCAGCAAATTTGTGCTGGTTGTTCAATGACTTGTTTATACACAGTTTAACAATATGGGGGACTAGGAGGCTAGGATTAGCTTCATGATTCAAACTAATACAGTTAAGATATAACTTAAAAAGGTCCCATATTGTAAAAAGTGAGCTTTCCATGTCTTTTATATTATGAAGCAGGTTTAAGTGCTATATAAATACTGTTAAACTATCAAAACGTTCAATATACGGAAAAATACACACAGCCCATATTCAGAAATTGTGCATTTGAAACAAGCCGTTAGGATTTCTGTCCATTTGTGAGGTCACAAATATACAATATTTAGACCATCACACGGTTTTAAACGTAAACATTCTTAATGTGTCGCAGTTTGTTTCCTGTTGCAGTGTATGTAAATAACATCAGCTGACAGGAAGTAAACATGGACCCAAACTGTTGCCTAGCAACGCAATTCCGTTGAAATGCACTAAAACTGAGCGTTTCGGACAGAGGGTAAATACAGGTATATTCAGGCAGACAGTATGAGGAAAATAAAGTGTTTTTTTTACATTACAGCATGTAAACTTGTTCTATTAAAAACACAAAATATAAATATGAACCTGAAAATGAGCATGATATCGGACCTTTAACAAAGAATCCGATGGCTTAAACTAAATTAACATTACATGGCAGCCCACCACTACAATTCCCCAACCATTAACATGGCTGATTCAATGTCTTACAAAAAAACAAGGTACATAATAAAACATAATACCAATGAAGAGAATGAGTTCTCCACTAGCTTAATTATTAGGACAGATTTTCTCAAAGACTATAGCAGCTGCTTACCTATCTTGTGAAAGAGTTCAGGGAGTTGCACTTCAACCTTCTCCCTTTGGAACATGTGGTACTCTGCCTGTTCGCAGATGGGTGGGATCTGGTTGAACTGTCGAGCAACCGAGTACGCTTCCTACAGCAAACACAGGGAACAAAACGGTGCATACACGCCATACCAAGTCTTCATGGGCCCAACATTTTTGACCCGATCAAAACACACACCCATGGAAAATCTACCCAAACCAAATGTGCATAAATTCATTTTCAAAAAGAGAAACCCAATCTCTGATAGACCTGAGGATAATCAGAAAATGTGAATGCGGTACACCCGAACAAGACCCAGACAGATGTAGGACATCAACACTGGCATCGCTTGACCTGTTCAAACACAATAATTTGGACCTGACACCAACTTCTGTAATGGGTCGAATCTCGGTTAAAAGGAACAAAATGGACCCATGAATGCATTTCCAGGCTATTTTGAGACTTTTTTTAAATAGCCTTGTGTGTGAACTCACCATGATCTCCATGGAGGTCCATCGTGATGTCCCCCAATACATGGCCATCCCCTTGTTGATCACATGGGTCATTGCTCTCACCGTCTCTACCAAGTAACAAAGTTTCAGCAATCGTCAGACAGACTACAAAAGCAAAAGACAAAAAGAAAAAAAACAGCTATAGGAAGAAAAAGGGTACCAGGTCTAATGAGAAGGACAAGGATTAGCATAAAAACTGTACAGTGTAATATATGTTCTTCATATCCACCTTATTCTCAGGGGCGTTACTGTAGAAATGATTGTGGGCGTAACTTCCGGTGAGGTAGCGGAAGTAGCAGTAAGCTACTAAGTCCCATAGGCTAACCATAGTGACTAACCGCCAACGGTTAGTAATTCGCCTTCAATTTACAAAATCCTGCTTTATTTTTAACAGATATTTAACTAACATTAAATTTGCATTTTCTAAAATGTCATTGCGGAGCTGTGGTACGGTCATCCGTACACTTTTCGCCTTTCAGCACCACGCCAGCGAGCACTGTTGTTGAGAGCCAAGAAGAAGTACGTAAGATCATTAAGCTTAACGGTGTTCCGTACAGAGCGCATAACATGATTTCAACGGTGATTAATGAAAATTTTAAATGTCAAAATGTTCAATTGATGTAATAAATGTTAACGTTATTGATCTTTAATTAAATAACGCTGCTGCAACATCAATATTGGGCGCAGGATCAGCAGTCAGTGCGCACCATTGATGTTAAAAATGCACATTTCAAAGCATTTATTCAACAAAGGGTAATATATTTAACAACTTGTGATAGCATAATCATTTCATACAGACTACAGTACTGTGAGAAGCATAAATTAAGTTGAAATGCACATTTTTGCTGCTCTATTCATCTCCCCTCTCAAGCGCAGTCGGTACTGGAGCTGGGTGCTCGGTGCGCACCTCACAAACTGACTGAAATCTCACAGGAACTAATGGTGGAGGTCTCTTGCTTGGTCTGGAATGAGATGGGGGGAACTGAAGATGACACCCTTAAGCCTGGGGCACACTGCCTGCTTCAGGCTCGCCTGACGGCAGCGTCGCATCGTGGCCGCGTGATGCCCACCTAGGGTGTTCACACTAGACGCAAGTTAGCTGCCTGTCGGGAGCGTGTCAGCTACCTGTCAGCTGTGTTTCTGATGCTGCTGTCAGCCCTTTCTTTCTACATAGAGTTTGCCTTTTAATGGCCATTTAACTTCATGATAAATATAATTTATATTTATTTTAGACAGAGTAAGGTTCAGAAACGTGTGGTAATTAGTAAATAATAGTAATAATCCACAATTAAAACTCCGTACTGTATTCATTTATGATGCTTTCCATCTCTCTGCTTGTTCCACATCACTGTCCGGCACATTTCAGAATAAAAGCCTTGTGTTAACAAATGAAGGGATTCTGTCTATAGAAAAAACGCCTGAGGGCTTTTATTTTGAAATGAAAGCAGGAAGTGTTGATTTAAAAACAAGTTTACTTAACGTTACTTTTTTTTCATCTCCGTCGCATATTCTACAGATAAACCTCGAAACTGTAGTAAAGTCTTGCTGGTATGAAGTTAATATACAGTCACTAGATCACTTTCACTGTCTGTGACATATTCTACAGATGTCTAGACATATAAACTGTATTATGTAGCTGATATGATGTCCATATACTGTCAATAGATCACCTTCACTGTATGTTGCTGCTGGGACACGCAGCTGAGAGGCGAGCCTTCTATTCTATAAAATAGACGCGCGTCTCATGCGGGCAGTGTGTCCACTCTAACCTGTTAACATGGACGCCGAAATAAAAAACAACACGCGACGCTGCCGTCACGCGAGCATGAAGCGGGCAGTGTGCTCCAGGCTTTATACATTTTATGCACGATCTGGAAGTATTTATTCAACGATTGGCAGAAAAGTCATCTGTACGGAACATCGTTAGTGTACAGAATATAGATAGTGTACAGAATATAGTTAGGGTACGTTAGTTGGGCTATAAAGAGCAGCGGAGAAGAGACGTCGGGTCCTTAAAAGGACTGACAGCAGTGCCAAGAGAACATCAGCTATGATTTCATGTGTAGGGAGGACACAGCATTGTAGCGTCTGTTTAATGAAAGACAGTTACTTTCACTATTTTCTGTACAGTTTATAATGCAAGGCAGGTATGGCACGGAGTGCAGGGCAGCATTAGACTAAAAATAGTTTAAGTACGGTTATCTGTGAGGAAAAAAACAAAACTTTGTTACTGTGGAAGTACTGATACACCTCAGAGCTTTTCAGATTGTTCATCACTTCACCGTCTGTAGCGACAGTCAATAAATTGGCTAAATATGCTAGTGTAGGTTATCTGAGGCCACTTCTTCAGGTCGTCCTCCCATTAGTGATGTTACGTGCTGTGCCGAGGCTTCGGAGCGTGTGTCGAGTAATCCAGGAAGTTTTCTGCGATGCGTGTATCGTTTTAGACCAATGACATCATTGATCTCATTTCATCTCCCTTCAAAACAACTCCTCTGCCACATCCAAAGTCACACAAGGTGCCCTCCAAGGCTCTGTACTCGGTCCACTCCTTTTCATAATCTACATATTCCCCCTCGATCGGATTGGATGGAGAAACTGAGTCACTGTCAAGTCAAACTGAAGTTTCGGAAAATTAAGATTTATAAATATTAATAAATAGAAATTAATAAATTAATAAATAGAAATTAAGAAAATAATATAAATAGAAAAGAAATAAATCAGAAAGTAATTTGTAAATTAATAAGTCCAGTAGCAAAACTGAGTGCTCAGTGAGTAAAGCAGAGGGAGGGAAGTAATTAATCAAATTACGCCCGGAGTTTATAAAAGCAACACTCCTCAGTGTCACAGGGAAAAGGGTCCTGAAAATATGGCGGAGCGCTAACTAGCAGGGCTTTCATTTAAACCAGGACTGCAATCTGCAGTAAAACTGTGCGAAAAAGGACATCTACAAAGTGTGAGAGGCAGCCGGTTTTTCACCTAACGCCTAATCACTAAATGGAATGGATAATAATTCCAAAGTGAAATGAACCTGCAACTCAACCTAAAAAATAAAGGAGAGAAAAAGGAAAAGCTGTTTCATTGAGTGGATTCCAGTTAAAATCTTACAGTGGATGTTTCAGTCTCTTTCAAGTTTGGACACCGCACATATTTAAACAATAACTTGACAGTCACGCCTTCATCTCCTCCCGCCTTGATTACTGCAACTCTCTCCTCTACGGAATCAGCACCACCTCCATCAATAAACTCCAACTGGTCCAGAATGCAGCTGCCCGACTCCTCACCCACACCAAATCCTGGCATCACATCACCCCAGTCCTGAAAGACCTCCACTGGCTAACCGTCTCCCACCGGATCTCGTACAAAATCCTAACCCTCACCTACAAAGCCCTCCACCAACTTGCCCCCCCCCTACCTCTCTGACCTCCTCTCCCCCTACCAACCCCAACGGTCCCTCAGATCCACCTCAGCTGGTCTACTTTCCGTCCCCAAGTCCAACCTTCGCAGCTTTGGGGACATAGCATTCTCCCTGGCAGCTCCCAAGCTTTGGAACTCCCTCCCAAAACTCATCAGAGAGTCCGATTCCCTCACCCTATTCCAGTCCCGCCTCAAGACCCATCTTTTCTCCTCTGCCTACTTGTAGCCCCCACCCTCCCCTTACCCATTTGTCCGTGTGTATGTATGAGAGTGCGCCTGTGTATGTCGCCTGTGTATGTCGTTTGTCTCCTGTTTGTCTCACACCGTTTTCCCCCCCGATAGTGTAAAGCGTCTTTGAGATCTTTAAAAGCGCTATACAAGTTTCATTTATTATTATTATTATTATTATTATTAATGACATCCGAAGCCTCGCTGCCTGCCCGGCCTACCGCGTGACTGGTTCTGGAAGTGGCTCAGATCTTGGCGCGAGATTTTCACAGCAATAGAAACCCCATGGAATCCTTTCAAAGTGTGTGTTTGTGATAGTTTGAGAGTTTTGAAGTTTGAGAGTTTTGATGGTTTGGATACTTTGACATTTTGGATAGTTGCTTGGATGGAGCCAGCAAGGAAGAGAAGGACTTCCCCATATGGGAACACTTCGATCTGATTTCTCCCAATAAGGTAGGCTACATATAACATTATCACAGGTGCATTACGTTTGCTTATCAAAAACTTAATTTTTCACTATCTGGCTTTCATTCAAAGGTGAAGTGTTTATTGTGCTCAAAGGAGTTGGGTTACAATAATAACACTTCGTCCATGCTAAGGCATTACCATGCCTTGCATGAGAACAGGGAGGGAACTGGAGGTGAACCCAGCCAAGGTAGGTCATTACAAATATACTGTCGCAATTTTACTATGTTGACTTTTGCAAATAAAAGAAAAAGTAGCAGACACTGTAGTTACATAGATTCTCTATTTTCCAGCCACCAGAAAACAAGAGCTGGATGGTGAAGGATACACATCCCTTCAGTATTGTGGAGGATGTGGGATTTAGGGACTTTGTGTCTAAATTAGACCCTACCTATGTTCTCCCCACAAGGCAGGTGTGTACAGGTGCATGGATAAAGCAAAAAAGTATTTTGATATTACATCTGACAATTAAGCACTGTTTTTTTCTTTCTTTTAGGCTATAAAGGCCACGGTGGAGGCCAAATACACCACAGCAGAGGAGAAGGCCAAAGCTAAAGTGCAGAAGGTGGCTACAGTAAGCCTTACTTCTGATATTTGGACATCCATTAACATGGATGCCTACCTGGCAGTTACCTGGTATTTTGTTGACGAAAACACCAGTCTGAGTTCAGTATTATTATGAGTACTGAAATTCCCTCTCACACACACTGCTGAAAATATAGCGTGTGTGAAAGCCTCCCTCATGGAGGAATGGGGAATCACCAATAAGGTAACATGTCTAGTTACTGATGGTGCAGCTAATATGATTGCCTGTGGCAGGGAACTGAGGCTCCGTCACACTATTTGCTTAGCGCACATGTCACAGGGAGATATAGTTGTTTTAATCTCTTGATCCAATATCGCATGTTTATTTATTGTTATGGGTTTTATCATGTATTTTCTATATTGTTTTTATTGATGTGGTATTGCATGTGTTTTATATTTCATATCTGGTTTTACTGTGTTTTTAACTGGATTGGACTTTGGATCAAGGTGATTAACAGATGAGACACCTGTGACTAATTGACTGACACACCCCTGCCAGCCCCGGATTGGCACACAGAGACGCTGTGCCCCTTTTTAAGTTGATTGTGGACAGATGTGCAAGAGGGAGGAACAAAGGAAGGAACAAAGGTAGAGGACCAGTAGGAACGAGGAAGCGGAGCCTGAGACGCGAGTTTGGGGACCAGCTTCACCGGTACGTTTGACCGCAGGAACACGGCCGACTGAGTGAGAGGACGGCCAGGACGCGGTAACAGACGAACCGCTGCAGGACGAGACAGACAGAGGCGGCTTCACCGGTACTGTCTAGTGATGGCGAGATGAAGCCTCGTGAAGCTTTGAAGCTTTCCAGCAAATTGGTTCGGAAAAGGGTTCATTGCTCGAGGCTTCATGTGCTCACAAAACCACCTGGTGGTCAAAGAGTGTAAAACAGGCAGATATGATCTTAACCACGATAAGATAAGATAAGATATTCCTTTATTAGTCTAGCAGTGGGGACATTTGCAGTGTACAGCAGCAAAGGGGATAGTGCAAAAAACAAGATGCATCAGCTAACACAGTAAAAAAGAGCTAAACAAAATGTAACAATATGAACCAAGTATAAAGATAGGAAGTATAAAAATATGAGCAGTATATACAGTATTGACAATAAACAGACTATTAACAAAATTGCACAAGTGGAAAATGATATTGCACAGTGAGAATTAAATGATTATCCACCTGAAAATATCAGGTTATTGTCAGTTTGTCAGTTTTTGGTGTGTAAGTGCTCTACTGGGAGTAGTGCTGGTTGTGGTCTACTGGGACCACAGATCTGTGATATACTGTATTTTGCGCCAGTAAAGGCTGTTGGGAATGACTATAAACAATGAAAAAAAATCTATTACCATGTAATCAATTTATATATATATATATATATATATCATATAATAAAAATGTCTATTTAGTAAGTATATTATGAGTATATAAGATACATGTATAATAAATTGTTTTGTGAATAATGCATCTTATGTGTGTAAACCAATCCTTTACAATACAATACAATTATTGACCAGTGTAATATAATATAATAATTGCAGGAGGAGTAATATTAGTGTTCTGTGTCACTTCTGGAAAGTGGCATTGGTTGAACCAGTGAAGATCTGAACCACTTCATGAACCAGTCAGCGGTACGGCCGGGCAGCGAGGCTTCGGATGTCATCAATGACGTCATTGGTCTAAAACGATACAAGCCTCGATACACGCATCGCAGGAATCTTCCTGGATTACTCGACACACGCTCCGAAGCCTCGGCACACGTAACATCACTAGTACTGTCTGCTCCAGGAACACGGCCGACAGAGTGACAGGGCGGCCAGGACGAGAGACCGGACGAACCGCTGCAGGACGAGCTAGACGGGAGTGAAAAGACTTGGTTCAACGCCTACTAAAAAGCTAACGCCGACGAGGGCGCAAGAGAGCAGAGGAGCCGACGGCCTCGGAACCCCCCTGCCCCCCTTGACATCTTAAGACTTAAATACTCCTCTTTCTTGAACTATTTATTGCCCGCTGTGCACTTGGACTTTGCACCTCCATTTTAAGGACAGTTTATTCCAGTTAGCACTGTTTTAACTTGTTTTATTTATCTATTTTATGGTGACCATTTTAGCAGTTTAAATAAATCTTTTAAACTAATTATATCTTATCGGCTCTTTTCTTAACAGTGGGAACACCTTTTTAATTGCTGGTATCCAAATAAGAACCTCACACTTTTGTGACACACACTGAACCTCATTGTAAAAAAGGCTCTTGAACTGACCCCCGTGTTCTCTGACATGCGGACCAAGGCGAGGAAGCTGGTTGGATACTTCAGAAGTAGCACCACTGCTAAGGTATGTTCTTTGACTTTATTACAATTTGATAATACTAATATTTAGTTTGTGTTACTGCTGCTGGGACGGAATTAATTGCTAATCTGTATATTTTTTTTTTAAAAGGAGAAGCTTGCACAGGTGCAACAAGATATGGGGAGGCTGAAACTGAAGCTTCTCCAAGAAGTTGACACTTGCTGGAACAGCACCTTCCACATGCTGCACCGTCTGGTGAAGCTCAGAGACAGTGGGGGCGGCTTTAGCTGCCTCCACTGTCTCCACTGCAAACTGACATCCCCTCACTGACCTCAGAGGAATACAACACTGTCAGTGTGTGCCTGTCTTTGCTGTCATCATTTAATGATGCCACTGTGGAGCTCTCAGCAGAGGAAAAGGTTTCCGGATCAAAAGGTAGTGCCACTACTGAAAATGTTGGAACAGATGCTGCAGGAAGACATCACAAACACGGCAGCTGCAGTGGCAAGGGAAATGGGAGACCATCTCATAAGGCAGCTGAGGGAGGGGCTACACACCTTTCAATCAATGAGCATCATGTCATTAGCAACATTACTGGACCCAAGGTTTAAGGTAATAGGATTTTTCAGTTCAACCAAAGCCACAGAAGCAATAAAAAGGCTAACATCTGAGTGTGCAGCCATTATTAGTCCCCATCAGATCAGCCATCAACATCACAGGATGCTCAACCTGCAGCCCGAGGTAGTTTATTTGGTTTTGAGGTCAATTTTGATTATTACTACACTCACATGGTCTGTGTGTACTAAAATACAAAACACCGGACGAATGGAGGACCCTCTTTTGTACTGGGAAAAACAAAAATGAATCTTCCCGCATTTATACAAACTTGCTGTTGGGTTTCTGTGCATCCCATGCCTCATCAGTGCCTTGTGAAAGGATGTTTTCAAAGGCAGGAGAAGTTGTATCAAAAAAAAGGAATCGCCTCAGCCCAAACACGGTTGAGAAGCTTTTGTTCCTGAATAAAAATGAATAAAGTCTCCCCTGTACTGTACATCATTGTCCTAGTTATACAAGCACATTCAATGCCCTCTCCCAAGTTACAATCAAATTCACTGTCCTCTGCCTGGTTAAACCAATGCCACTTTCCAGAAGTGACACAGAACACTAATATTACGCCTCCTGCCATTATTATATTATACTACAATACAATTGTTGACCAAAGGATAGGTTTACACACATAAGATGCATTAGTCACAAAACAATTATAGTTTATTATACACTCATAATATACTTACTAGAAAATAGACTTTATATTATAAATGGATTATTTTTTCATTGTTTATAGTCATTCCCAACAGCCTTTACTGGTGCAAAATACATTATATGACAGATCACATGGTTGAGATCATATCTGCCTGTTTTACTCTCTTTGGCCACCAGGTGGTTTCGTGTGCACATGAAGCATCGCGAAATGAACCCTTTTCCGAACCAATTTGCTGGAAAGCTTCAATGCTTTATGAAGCTTCAGCTCACCATCACTACCTCCCATCCCTCCATAGTAGAAGGCAGAGCTATGATCACATTATCCAGTCTGAGGTGTAATAGGTGGTCTTCCCACATGTTTAATTCGATTTCTTTTAATACAAATCGCTTTAGGAAAGATGATTAGCGTACCGTTAGCATGGAAAACTATTCAGTGACACGACACACCGGAGAGTAACGCCCATAATTCACGCAAGGCATGGGGGCTAGGATTAAGGTGGATACGTTTTGGATTTAGTATACGAAGATACATTGATGGATCACTCTGGATGGAGACACACAGACGTAGGCAAAGTTGTTGGTAACGTTCCGTTAAGAGAAAAACCCACAATGGTCACTGAAATAACTTGAAACTGACAAAAGTAATAAATAAAAATTCACTGAAAATTAACTAATGAAAATCAGATATTGTTTTTGAATTATGGTTCAGCAGAATCATTTAAAAAAACAAACTAATGAAACTGGCCTAGACAAAAATGATGGTAACATTAACTTAATATTTTGTTGCACAACCTTTTGAGGCAATCACTGCAATCAAGTGATTTCTGTAACTCTCAATGAGACTTCTGCACCTGTTGACAGGTATGTTGGCCCACTCCTCATGAGCAAACTGCTCCAGCTGTCTCAGGTTTGAAGGGTGCCTTCTCCAGACTGCATGTTTCAGCTCCTTCCACAGATGTTCAATAGGATTTAGATCAGGGCTCATAGAAGGCCACTTCAGAATAGTCCAATGTTTTGTTCTTAGCCATTCTTGGGTGTTTTTAGCTGTGTTTTGGGTCATTATCCTGTTGGAGGACCCATGACCTGCAACTGAGACCAAGCTTTCTGACACTGGGCAGCACATTTCGCTCCAGAATGCCTTGATAGTCTTGAGATTTCATTGCACCCTGCACAGATTCAAGACACCCTGTGCCAGATGCAACAAAGCAGCCCCATAACATAACCGAGCCTCCTCCATGTTTCACATTAGGTACAGTGTTCTTTTCTTTGGATGCTTCATTTTTGCGTCTGTGAACATAGAGCTGATGTGACTTGCCAAAAAGCTCCAGTTTTATCTCATCTGTCCAAAGGACATCCTCCCAGAAGCTTTGTGGCTTGTCAATATGCATTTTGGAAAATTCCAGTCTCGCTTTTTTATGATTTGGTGTCCTCCTCGGTTGTCTTCCATTAAGTCCACTTTGGCTCAAACAGTGACGGATGGTGCGATCTGACACTGATGTACCTTGACCTTGGAGTTCACCTCTAATCTCTTTGGAAGTTGTTCTGGGCTCTTTGGTTACCATTCGTATTATCCGTCTCTTCAATATGTCATCAATTTTCCCCTTGCGGCCACATCCAGGGAGGTTGGCTACAGTCCCATGGACCTTAAACTTCTGAATAATATGTGCAGCTGTAGTCACAGGAACATCAAGCTGCTTGGAGATGGTCTTATAGCCTTTACCTTTAACATGAAGGTCTATAATGTTCTTTCTGATCTCCTGAGACAACTCTCTCCTTAGCTTTCTGTGGTCCATGTTCAGTGTGGTACACACCATGACACCAAACAGCACAGTGACTACTTTTCACCCTTTAAATAGGCAGACTGACTGATTACAAGTTTGAAGATACCTGTGATGCTAATTACAGGACACACCTTAGTTTAATATGTCCCTATGGTCACATTATTTTACATCTTTTCTAGGGGTACCATCATTTTTGTCCTGGCCAGTTTCATTAGATTGTTTTTTAAAATGATTCTGTTGAACCACAATTCAAAAACAATATCTGATTTTCATTAGTTCATTTTCAGTAAATTTTTATTTATTATTACTTTTGTCAGTTTCAAGTTATTTCAGTGACCATTGTGGGTTTTTCTCTCTTTAACGGAACGTTACCAACAACTTTGCCTACGTCTGTATGTTTTTAAAGCATTTTTTAATATTCGTCACACTTTCGTTTCTTTTTGTTAACACTGATTTTAGTGTGCTTTTAACAGTTAGAACTTGCAAAACACAACTCTCCTGTCGGGGGAAACGGGGAGCGACGCAATTGCAGACCAGGGGAATCTTAAAAGTTAATCCCGAAGGATAACCACAAAAATCGCAAAAGCGATTTAAAGGGAGAGGGGAAACAGCAAATGAAAACAGGCCTAAAAGGAAGGCTCCCTACACTCAATATATCTTGAAAAGACTAAAACACCGCTTCCGAGCAGCTGACCAGAACAGAACATAAATGAAACAAAAGAACCAGCGAAGGCAGGCCACACAGACCCAACCCACTCTAAGAGACTCCAGCTCTGAGAAAAAGCTAAATGGTGATGGAATCCCACAGATAGGTTCACATGGTACTTCTGCAGATTCACACACCCCTACACAGACAGAGCTAAAACAGGACAGCACTTTCACTGCCTCTGACAAAGAGACAATGAGACAGCACCTGAGCACTGAAACCAGGGGTAGATATAGGCTTCAACCACCTGATCCTCATCAGCGACAATCAGGCTCCACAGCTGCCTCTGCTCAGAGATAATGAACCCAACCAGCCTGCTGAGTGGTGAGTGACCCTCACATCTCCACATGGGAGATCATACAAAGTATAAGAATAATAATTGTACATACATTGTACAATGTATCATAAATACAAAATTACATTTTACAGAAGAGTGTGCCTTACCAACAGAAAAAAGTAACAAATAAATAAAATAAATATATTAACCAAAATCCTTAAATAAATTAAATTAAATTAAAAAAGGGGTGGATGCCTATTACCCTTGTTAGCATACTAATGTTTCAGTTTCTAGTCTGGCTAAAGAAGAGTGTCTGTGATTCCAACACAATAATACATGTTTTGTCAAATTCAGCAAATATCTCCTCACAGTCTGCTGGCTGTCTGTTCTGTGTGTGTGCGGAAAAACATTCTGGTTTTCATACACATCTCTGGCTCTCAAAAAGTGTAGTGGATTAAAATCGCAGACTTCCACCTTTAATAAGCTTCGGTATAATTTCTCCCTCCATGGAAAGCAAAGAAATAAGATTGAGATCTGTCGGCGGAGAAGCACACCCACCTTCTATAGGCGTGTTAGGATCTGTTCGATTTGCGAAAACCACGTCTATGTACTCCAGCTGAAGTCTCTCTAGTGACGCCCTTAGACCTGTTTCATAAAGAGAATAATTATATATTTATTGTATTATCACATACAAGGATTCTGATGTTATGTGGCTATGGTGACACGTGCAGCAATGAACAATTTGGTTGTTGTTTTTCAAACGATTACATGTTGTTTTTTTGTTGTCATGACAAAATACTAGTCATAGAGCACCGTAACACATGAGCGAATGAGGCGAGTGACCATCACCTGCCGAGGTGATATTCGCCTGAAGGTTCACCAAAGTTGAAATCGATGCGAATGCAAAGATGCAAATTTGCTTCACCACCCGAAGTGATTGTTTTTTCGCCCCTTCGCTTGCATAGAAAGGAAGTGAACGGGAGGCAATTTTAATTTTGTGCATGTGTGACCGCGCCTTTATAGTTATTCACAATGGTAGCATAAAAATCTTACCTTCGATTATATGTTTTCTAGACAATCCTCTCTCCATTTCTGCTCTGAAAAACAAACATCTTTCATTTTGGAACTCGTGGTTTGAAAACTAGAACATTTCAAAGTAATTATAGCATCCATTTTATATTGGTCATCGCTATGTTGAATAAATGTGAGCACAGAGCACAAACCTATTGTGTATGTAAGTCCCTTCTTGGGACGTGGAATGACACGGATAATATCAGTCAGGCAGAGAGATGATTTCATGTAGGATGTCGTAACCGGTGAGGTTGACGGAGTAACCGGATCTTATTTTGACCAAATAGGGGTGACTGTTTGGGGTTGCTGAATGGTCTAAGACTACTGTCTTTGTTTTAAATTGTTAAGTTTTATGTCTGCAACCGTGTAACTGAGCTGCTGCCTATGTTGGCCAGGACACTCTTGGAAAAGAGATTTTTAATCTCAATGAGTTTTTTCCTCCTGGTTAAATAAAGGTTAAATAAAATAATATAAGGGAAATCTAGCACTTGACAATGACACAACCAATGTGCAACATGCATTCATTCAAAATAGCCCATTATAGTCCATGCCTCACTGGGTCACGGTGGCGCAGCACACTCCGGCACATACGACGGATTTTAGATTTGTGATATGAGATATTAGTTTTTTAGCTTATATAATTGCGATTTTAAATTTGGGTCTATTTAGAATAATTAGTAATTAGAAAAGAATATACAGCTTATTATTTTGAATATTACTTCCATGCATATACGCATCTCATACTATCCTGCAGGATAGTTTATAAGGTCATGAAAAACCTGGAAAAGTCATGGGATTTGAAAATTCCATGACTTGACATGACTTCCAGGACTGGGAAAGTTTGGGAAAATATATTATTAAAAATGTTATAAATATTTGAATGTGATTCGATGAATATCAGTTTAAATCATGACCTGTGTACTTCTTAAATTCACAACATTTTTGAAGACATAATGTTTACTCCACATATGTTCCTTCGCAGTGATACCTGACAGGCATATGATGTTACTACATCAGTCTACACCTCTATTAACAGTTTCCCTTTTGACTTTAATAGGAGAATAATAAAATGCCCTAGAATATATTACACATCATTAAATGTAACATTACCTCCTTCTAATACCTGATAGCTTAGAGAGCCTATCTCATTCATTCATTAATAGCAATCATTGAAGGAGAGAAAAAGATAACATATACCTACTTTCCGCCCCAGAAGATTTTGGTGGTGATGACTAAACTGGAACGTCTGCATGTGAGAACATATGTAAAAGTAAAAATCAGACTGTGGTAGTTTCCTTCTCTCAAAAATGACACCTGAAAACAATATACTGTATTTCAATGACAAAAAAATATGTGTTTTTGTGAGCAAATCACTACTCGTGATGACAACCTTAAAAAGCACCAAAAGCCTTTAAATTGTTTTTTTTACTGCATCAGTTAATTATAAGTAATAACAGTAATAGACATGGTCAACAATTTTAAACTAAACCGTCTAATATGTTACTACTAGTTTTATGATTACAAGTCTGCACAAACAATCGGAAAAAATACCTCCATCCTTTCTTCTTTAGGATACTTCCCAAGACAACTTCTGCCCTGGGAAAGGAGATTAGCAGAGAGAGAAAGAGAAAGCTATATATTTAGTTACACGTTGACCACATAGTAAGGTACAAGATGAGTTCACCTTTACTGACTCCCATGTAAAATAAATAAATAAATCATGTCAAGAGCTTTCATGGTTTTTTCCAGTTTCTTAACCAGTTATACATCCAGTCGGCATTCATGCGAACGCCCACAAAACATCACATCCGTATTACGCCGTGGGGGAAAACAAAGCATTCGATACCATGCCCAAAATCTGCTGTGTAGCTTTCCGCACGTCCAATAAACTTAAAGATGGGGTCGACGATGTTGGAAAGCTAGCAGAATTTGAAGCCCCACGGGGCTCCTTCCAATGAAACGCCCCCCACACACACGCACGAGCACCACCGCATCGTAACTACTTCACAGACTCAGAGCGGAGAGAGGACCGCAACTCAACAACGCTACCTCATGACAAGTAACCGCGGCAGTGCTACTGCAGGGCTGAGTTTTCTCTTCCATTCTCCAGTAAACATGTGGCGGCGACACGCTTTGAGTTCATATCTAGTGCACGCCAAGGGTAGAGTACGAGCAGGGAGGCAGGGCGGCATCTGATTGGTTCTTTCTAAGCGGACCGCGAGGCAGTTATTGGTAGACGTTTTTACAGGATTACAGCAGCTACAGATGACGGCTCTTCTCCGGTCCTTTTTCAGAGCTCATGAGTAATGGATCGCTGTCGGGGTGTAAAGACCATTTCAACCAATATAAAAAATAGTTTATACTGGATAACATCGTCAACCCTTTAAAAATCTGGACCTCAAGTTTTACAGCGACTCAGGTCCGATGAGGCTTTTTTGTCACCCTCCGGGATGGCTTCCCCTCACATCAAAACAGACTAGTGTCTGACCTAGACATTTTGTGATGGAGTACAACCCCCGCATAGCCACTGGTGAAGATGTTGTGAGCTTCAGAGGACCTGTAGTTTTGAGGTTGCACTGTGTGTAATAGAGTTCAGATAGTTATTTACACAGATGTTCAGGTCCGGGTCGGGTTCGGCCTCCTACTGGACATGGTGCTTGAAGTTCTTTTTAGTGACAATATTGTGTAAAAATACATTAAAATGATGGACCTACTGTCCGTGTGATTGTGTGATTTCAGTTGTTCAACAACTATCCAATCCGAGTCTAATTTTTTAATGTAACATGACACCTTTGTACGTAAAGTTATGATATTATAAAACGTGCTTTCCTAGCATATGCAGGTGGGGGTAAAAGGATTGTTTTCCCCCACAGTGAGTGAAAAAGCGAGTGGTTTCATATTTATTGGTCCTTTTGCTCTTGTTACGGCTGTATTTTGTTTCCTGTGCTGTTGTCCCTTTTCTCTCTCCAGTATCTCTGCCCAGGTGTGCTGCACTCCTCAACGAGGTGCCCAGGTGTGCTGCATCTGCTAAACGAGGTTGGGAAAGAGGTGTTTAAAAGCTCCTGTGCCAGCAGCAGCAGAAGAGAGAGGCTTCTGGTGTGGGGATTGCTGGTTTTGCTGCCTCTTATTGTCTTTTTCTTATTTTCTTGTTAATAAATCCTATGGATTTGAGAGTTTTAAAGATGTCTTCTGTGTTTGGTTTGGGTCAGTGTTGGAGTGTTGTTTGCACCAATAGGGCTGCCCGTGGGTGGGGCATAACAGCTTTAGACTGTGCACTAGCAATGGAAAGGTACAAGACTCTTGGCAGAATGTGTTACAGACTAGAGCTGCCCCAACCCCCCCTCGCTCCCCCCTCCAAAAGTCCCTAAATCTAGCAATCTAAATCTCCCTCCAATGCCATTCCCCCTAAATTATCATTCCGAACATAAACACATCATAATGAACGTGAACAGCGAACATGGCCACCTAGTGTTAGTACTCAAAGCTGTCAAGCTAGCAACTTGTGGAAGACTCCAGTGATGCGCAATGAGTGCACGGGCAGAGTGCGCACAGGCATGCAGGCAGGTAGGTAGACAGACCGTAGACTGTAAAGATGATCGTCATGACAGCCTTAAAATGAGCCGGAGAAAAACTTTCTAATTTTACAGCTAAACAGTGCACTATGAGATGTTTTTGAAACCATTTGAGGTGAGAAATAGACATTACAGTAAAATAATTTTGTTTCATATTTGATCAGCGCTGCCTAGTTTGCCCATTTGACCGGAGTTCGCGAGTGATTGACACTCAACACAGTTGAATGAACAGCCAATAGGAATGCTCTATCTCTGAAATGAACTGTGATTAGCCAAAGTCTGCCGTCACGGGAGATTTTTTAAAGCCTGAAAACAGAGCCATGAGAAGGTGCAGAAGTCTAGTTATACGTGTTATACAATACGCTGAAAGGTTATTATGGAATTTTTGTCCAAGGATGCAAAAAAATATTCTGCCTACTGCAGGTTTAATGGATAATAAATTATTTATGGACAACACTGAATAAAACTTTATTGTGTTATTGCCACTTTTCCTTGCTTTGACTTTTTTTTATAGATAAATTGCACAGTCAGCATACAGTATACATGCATTAATATCTAAATTGACTGGATTAAAATGGAGGCTCTGCATTTTATTTACCTGTTGCCATGGTGAATCGTAGTATCAGCCATTAATGATAGCTTTTTATGTTCAGGTTCGACCTACTCAGAGTTGATTGATCTGACTCTGATCAGCTGTTTGGGAACCAAAAACTCAGAGTTTCCCACATTTAAACTAAGAGTTCAGGCTTAGGCTCAGAGTTTGTTAAACCTGCTTTCTGAAACGGGGCCCTGAAGTGCACGACGTATTATCCCCCTGGTGTTTTTAGTTTTTGGTAAACATCCTCATGTGCACTATACCACCATCCTCTGGACTGGAGTGGGGCTTATGCTGATTTGCATATAGCCTGGGAAAACCAAGACAGACACATTTATGTGGCTAAGTACAAACAAAAGTGTATTAATTCACATCAACATGTGTCAAGTCATACTTATAGTAATACTTACTTTCCAGCATTATACACTTCAGCTGTGTCGAACAAATTGATCCCATTCTCATATGCCAAAGTCACCAGCTCCTCTGCCACCTTCAACAGCAAAATTTGAGATAAGCAAAGTGTGAAAGTGTTCTGACCTCTGAGGATCCCTCTCTGCAGACAAGTTGAAGGGTTCTTTAAAAAGGCCAGCATTTGTATCGAGTGTTTCACCGTATGACCTATTTAAGACAGACTTTTTGAGCCCCTGCGGTGGCCATAGGTATATGGCAGTGGCAGTTAGTTAGTGGTAGCTCCACCACTTTCAGATCTCAACCTATCAGATGAATTGACACAGTATTTTGACCATTTTGTAAAGATATTCAAGGTCCCCAGAGGATGAATCCTAACGACTTCAGTGATCCTCCGAGTTTTCCTCAGAGGACCATGAAGTTGAAATTTTTGGTTTCGAGTGAGGTATCTCGATTGACTGGAACGCCATGAAATTTGTTACATGTATTGAGTTGAAACTGATTTGTTCTACAATTGCTGTTATAATTGATGGCTATTCAACCTGCGATGGGGAGACATCGATGGATTAAGTTCATTTAAATTTAGTGAGAGGCTGCTGCACCTGTTGCATCATGATCTTTATGCAAAACTCACAATGATTTTTCAATGGGATTTTCTCGCTGAACTAATTTATGCATGCAAAGCTTTAACCAACAATACCACGGCAGTACAGTGACAGTTATATTTTTGTGCAAACGACTTTCATAATGTAGGATTGTAAACCACAGCTTGACAGCGCCATATGACATTATGCCAGTGAAACAATATGACAGTATAAAAATGGCAGTTACAAAATGTACTTTTTTTTTTTTTCATGAGTACTACAGAGTACTCATGATAATCTAAGCTAAAAGCTTAACTGGTGGCAACCAGGTGTCATGTCCACTTTCCTTTGCAGTCTGAATGTGTGCATTTGAAAACACCAACTGTACTGACAGACCGGGATATAAAAATCCCAAATACTTTTTTGTTATGTTACATTTAAATTCTTTGCCTGAAATTTTTAGGAATGCCTCTGCACCTTGTCGGTCAGGACCTGCAGGTCGCAGTTTGAAAATTAAATTGTAGTTTTTCTCCCCGCCATTGTTCTGCCTATACTGTGTTCTTGGCACAAAGGCAACATTTATGCTTTATCACACGGATGATTGCAATCAGATGCAAAACTTGATGGCCGTGTTTGCACCGTAATATCATAAGCGCAATACCTTTTGTGAATCGGACCTTGAGACGGGGCAGATAGCATTTGCAATTCATGGTGCCATCAGCGGCTGCAATCCATTATTTGTGAATTTACCTATCAGTGTGGTAATGCAATCTTTGTATTCAAGATTACTTGGTGAAACTATTCTGTCATTGTGGAGGACCACAAGAGTCATGTAATTAGAAATAAAGCATTTAATGAATTCATAACTAATTGTACAATAAAATAAGGCATTAATACATTTATTTACAAATTAATGTATTAATCTATGAATAAATTGGCTAAATTACAAAGCAATTAATTATTGTTCATTTTAATGGGCAATAAAAATAATATATAGTTAAAATTAAAGAGGGATTTACAAAAACACCATAACAGTCAATAAGTACATTGTTTAAAAATACATTAATACATATTTATTTTTAAAAATCTATTTGAAAATGCAGTTCAAAAAGAGAAATAAATTCACAAATTGAATTAAGAATGCAAGTTTTGATCAGGCATTTAAAAGGGCAACTTCCTTTACCATTTGCAATTCCCTGCTGCTTTCCCTAAATGTATTAGCTTTTGGATTTGCTGATTCATTTAGGTTCTCCATTTAGCATTTCCATGACACTTTGGGCCTTGCGCTGGTAAAGTGAGGTGAAACAATGCAAAATAGCTTTTTTTGTATCATAATTATGTAACACTGTTTCATGTAATCAGTTACTCCCTAAACCAAACCTACTGGGGACCAGTTGTACATGCTATGTTTATAGTTAAGACACAAGAGCAGAACACACAAGACAGCGGTAGGACTAGAATTAAAGAAGTCTTTACTAAGCCAAATAGACGGATCCAAACCAGGTTATCCCTGGGCAGGCAAACGTGAGAAACCGATTAAAACCTGTATTCTTAATTCAATTTGTGAATCCAGTTATTTATTTCTCTTTTTAAACTGCATTTACTGCAACTTGCAATAGATTTTAAAATTTCAATATGAATGCATTAATGTATATTTCAATGATATGCTTATTGACTGTTTTATGGTGTTCTTGTAAATTCCTTTTTAATTTGAACTATTTATTGATGGATTAATATCTAATAAATAAATGTTGTAATTGTAAATGTGCAATTACTGTAGTTATTAATCAATTAAATGCTTTATAACTATTTCCATGACTCTTGTGGTCCTCCATATGTTACACCCTGATCCTGGATTACATGAGAGACTACAGGTGTTCAGGTATTCTCTCCTACCTCATCTGTTATCTGGGCTCCAAACGTAACCCACGTGCCTGCACAAAAATAAAATGAATAAAATGATTACACTGTGTGTGTGTGTGTGTGTGGCACCATAAAAAAATCAGATAGCTCAAACATGTTGACTTGCAGACTGAATAGCAATTGTATTTGTTTGATGCTCATTTGGTTCTTTTGGTTCTTTATAGACATTCATTGTCTCTGAGACAAATGGCATTTGGATCCTTGATACGTCCTGTACTGTACATATGGCAGAATTGACTGTGACTTTGATGGTCTCGTCATTGTAGATGGGCTTGCATGTATGTGCCAAACTCACCTAATCCAAGACATGACACCCTTAGCCCCGATTTGCCCAGATTTCTGTTGACAAAATAAAAAATCACAGTCCATTGAGAACAGCAAATCATAAAGTATATCACATTATCAATATTTTCTATTTTAAATATTAAATTGTAGTTAGAGCAAAATCATGTTTGATTTTCAGCTGTTGTTTTTCACATAGGCTATGCCCAGTAAATGGCTCTTTAGCCCTTGTGAGCGGCACAATGAAGTGTACTCGCCAGCCATCATTTGGCAGGGGATTTTATTACAGTGATTAATCCAGCAATTGATCACTCAAACTGGCTATTTAAGAAATTCTCCACTCCACCAATTATTCTCCAGATTAGACTTATTTTTTATCAGTAACACACTCTTGACCAAAGTTACTGAAACTATAATAGCGACAATCATTACAGGTGAAATGACACATTGTACTGTACATTGCAAGCATGCACGCTTCTTATTAGGGCTGCACCTGACTATTGTTTTCATTGTTAATTAATCCTTTAGGGGTCTGGTCAGTAAACGACAAACCAAACCTTGTCACAATTCCCGTTACGGCACCTTTAGGTTGCTTCTTTGGTCCAACCAACAGTCTAAAACCCCAAAGAGAGTTAACCTATTCTATAACACATCATATCATACGCTTACATCTTACTTTTCAGTTACTAGGTGATTAATCCAATAATCTGCATGAAATTTAACACACACACACACACACACACACACACACACACAGCTAATATATATATTTGGGCTGTCAATTGATTTAAATATTTAATCGTGATTAATCTTGATTAACTGCAAATTAATCACACATTTTTCAAAATGTACCTTAAAGGGAGATTTGTCAAATGTAGGTATATATTTATTATTGGAAATCAATTCATAACACAAAACAATGACAAATATTGTCCAGAAACGGTACTGCATTTAGCATAAAAAAACATGCTCAAATCATGACATGGCAAACTGCAGCCCAACAGGCAACAACAGCTGTCAGTGTGCTGACTTGACTATGACTTGCCCCAAACTGCATGCGATTATCATAAAGTTGGCATGTCTGTAAAGGGGAGACTCGTGGGTACCCATAGAACCCATTTTCATTCACATATCTTGAGGTCAGAGGTCAAGGGACCCCTTTGAAGATGACAATGACAGTTTTTTCCTCACCAAAATTTTGCGCAAGTTCTCATATGTTGCTACAACCTAAAAAAGTTGTGTTTATGCGTTAAAGAAAAACAGTGTTAAAACAAACTTGCATTAACACGTTATTATTGCATTGCCTTTTATGTATATATATATAAATTATATAGCGCCTGATGCTTTGGACTCTGTTCTTGCAGGGCTACAGTTTAGATATCAGGCACATTAAAGGGAAAGACAATATCATCGCAGATGCTCTTTCTCGTGCCCCTGTGGGATAGAATGTTGCATTCTGGGAACACCGGGTCCCAATGTTCCCAGCCTATAAAGCCTAGGCTCATGACTCATTCTCTCTCTCTCTCTCTTTCCCCGCCGACACCATCGTCGGGCATGTGGCGGCCTTAGGTTCTCCTTGGTTAATCTTTTACTTGTTTTATACATTTGACAACATGCACACACCATTTACACTCTCCATGCACACCTTACACTACTGATACTACTGATATTCACGCTCCATACCTTTTGATCTTTTTGTTCTGCATAATTTACTCTACTTTTGTTAAATAAATGAATATATTTAATCGTTACCACGGTGTGTCTCCCTATTTGTCATGGCTTCGAGAGCCAGGTTGTGACAATATATATATAAATATATATATATATATATATATATATATATATATATATAATCAACTTACCTGTAAATCATGCCAGTGGAATAAGACATGCTGTCCCTGAGTGAAACATGGTTCATCCTAAGGAAATCCTCCAGATTTTTTAGTTGAGCAGCTGCGCGAACCTCTCTCAGGCGCTGAAATTCTGCTAACTGGCTGCTGCGCTGTTGCTTTTCTTCCTGTTCCAGTGCTTGCTCTGACAAGAAACAGCTCAGGCCACTGTTCACACTCTCGCTCATGGATGACAGGGACAGTATCTTGCCTCCAGACCCGCCATTTCCACTGCTGATGCTGCCGCTTCGACATATCCCACTGCCGTCTCGACTCCCAGGTGGCGCCCCTCCACTGGCCCCGGGCTTGGGCAACTGGAAGTTGATGACGAAAACAAAAATTGGTGTCACGATCAAACAGGAGTGTGATAGAGTATTGACTATGAATACTACCCGTTCAACCCTTCCCACTGCCATGTCAAGGACTGTCCCATAATCACAGTTGTGTTTCCTGGTCTCTGCTCTGTATCTGCGGGCTGCATTATTGAAGTGCAAACACTGAATCATTTATAGGTGAGTGAAGTATGTGAAGCTTTGCTGTTTTGTCTGTGTGGATGAAAAGATGAACATGCACACAATGGTGTTTGAAATAGTGCAACATCTATACTCACATACGGGTGCCTAGGTAGACATCTGTGGAATTGTGGCATGCATGGGGATAATTCACTTTGGGGAGACATAGCACTGTTGGTTGAAGGAAGAACTGAAAGACAATATGATATTTTAACAGTCTCACAAGTTACTTATGATTCTCTGAGAAAATTGTTATTGAGCATCAGACAAGAAGGCAAAAAAATAGCATAGTGAGTATAGGCTTGGATAATTAATATAAGTAACATTGATGGTAAATTGGTAACATAATAGAAAAACTACGGTGGCTGAGAAAGATTGAACCAATGCAAAAGCCACAACGCTAATGGAGCTCAGCGTAAGTTCAATCGGGAAGACTATCTTTATGCTTCATTCATTCACAATACTCTCCATCTCACTTCTCCCGCTTCTTAATCATATTCTGTGAAAACAACACAAATTGTGTTAATGTTAGGGTCCGCAACAGACGGATGTTTTGCTATTTGTGTTTAGAGTTTTGAAAATGTGACTACATATTGGACAAAAGGACGTTAGCAATTGTAAAAAAAAAACTGTAATAAGTTCAAAACGCATATACAGCGGGATATTTGTGTGATTTAAACAGCTGTCTATGCAGATTATGCTTCACTAAATGTGACAAAAATAGATTTGAAGAGAAGTGCGGATTGATAGATTGAATAAAATGTAAGCGTATCTGTTCCACACTTCTATGAACAGTTTCTATATGATTGGTCGGGATCCGCTGGCGATAATAGTCTGCCCATTTCATTGTCAACCTCCGTTGTTACTCACTTGCTTTGCGTTGTGGCTTTTTGCATTCCTTCGACCCTTCTCAGCCACTGTAGAAAACAGGTTACACCCCAAACTGTCTCTAATGACCAGTAACTATTTAGAAATTGCTCCATAGTGGGCGCCACCAATTCCAAACATGTGAATGGGCCTGGCGCAAATTTGTCTATAAATCAATGAGAGTTTGTCCAAACATTACCAAACTTGCTGGATCTGTTTAATTAAGCTGTTGAAACGTGCCAAGAAATATGTCTGGCAGGACTTTGAGTGTACAATTACCGAAAGGCTGACATTGTAATGATGAAACAAGAGTGTGACCGGCCTCACTCCTTCTTTATACAGAATTAAATCAGCTGAAGGGACTTTGCTCAGTTTTGTGAAGCCCAAAATTCCACCATTGCTGCTTGTGGCTTTGATGTTGGCAGTTCAGCTGGTTCCTTTCTGTTGAGCAGATGCAAATTAAAGTAATTCACACCTCTGTGGACGTAGGGTTCATAGGCTGTAAATGGCCGTTAATTGCTGAGAATTAATGAAGTTTGCGGGCGTTCAACGGGGCCGAAAATCTGTTTTTTCATGCAGTGATCTGTGGTTGTGAAATAACTTGCTTGTGTGCATGTTTTATCGTGCTAAATACATATGATATAAATCTGTCTCCAGAGCGGTCTCTGTTAACAGTGACAAACAGAGCGACAGCTGTCTCATAGGAATTGGTCCAACGCTGGCTAGCGCATTGTGTAAAACATTCTACAATTGGTCTAAAATGTTATTAATAACTATTACATATAATTTTTCCTGGATATTCAAATTGATGCAAATATCATGAGTTGCACAGCGTTACGTCATTAAATAGACTGACTTTCTCTCAGCACCCCGAACTCCGACTGACTTCCAGCATCCCTGTACGTCAGACTGTATGTCTGCTTTTATAAAGAATATTAAAAGCCTAAAAGATGTGGTATTTATTGCAAAGAAACAATTCAACAATTGCTAATAAGATCATAAACTCATAAGATCATAACCTCACACATTACAACAGTCTGTGCTCTCTCCATTTTCCCAACCTGCAAGAGCGCATATGCCCCAACCAACTCAATAATTTAAGACCCTCTTTCCACATCTTGATGACGAAGATGGAACATATCATCTACAGTAGCTACTTTCCCTGAGACTGAACAGAAGAACGGCTAGGTCTCAAGAAAGAGAAGATAGAAAGAAAAAGATAGTAGAGAACCAGATGTCGAACTGTCTTGGGCGCCCAGGATCATCCCCCTTTTCACGGTTCCATATAGTACTCCAGACATGGGCAGCATATCCATGCAACATCAAACATTTTATCCCATTATCTATCTATCTATCTATCAATCAATCAATCCATTCTAAACGCTATTGGCTACTCACCCGAGAGGTGGGCGTTCGGCCGATGTAGGGGTTCTGAACTACGCTGCTCATGATAGAGCTTGATGATGGCCAGATAAAGCAGTGTGTGGTTTACTAGCAGAGCAGCTTCTGGAATGCTTTCAAAGTAGTTGGTGGAGGAGTAAATACGGCTTTCCACTCCCTCCTACTTGGTCACACGGCACACAAAGAGCCCTATCAGCAACCCCGTCTGCACTGCAGAGGCCAGAAAATAATCTCACAACTAAATAATTTATCTTGGGACTAAAACTAGCATCTGCACTAAAAGCTTGTGATTGTCTGTAACACCGGAAAGCATGCTAAAAGCCAGTCATGTTGCTTGTTCCAGCAGTGATGTATCTCTATTCAGACTTTTCTGTGTAATTATTAAAAGGAGAACTACCACCACTACTACTACTACTACTAGTGAAGTAAAAGGTGCGATAGGTGTAGATTTGGGTATGCACAGTAGTCAAGGTGTAGCTCAATTGTCCCTTCGAATATTTCTAACAATCTCAAACAATATTGTCTTTTTAATTCCTCATAGGATTAATTGTTAAGGTCTATGCAGAGTTTCCAGGTTTATGTGTTGTTGTTTTTTGCAAAAAAGAGACTTTGGTGGAGAGTGAAAACAAGATATGATCTGATGTGATTATTTATCAGCCCTCCAATGAGATGTAGAGAGTAAGGGCTAGGTTGGGGCACTAACATGGATAGGAACGAGTCTCAGAGCAATTTATGACAGAATGGTCATACAAGGTGGAGGACCTACCTCCACATGGCATGCTGACTAAACTCAAACTTGTTCGCCATTAAGGTCACTGGTGACCATTGGCTATTGCTGGCTAAAGCCTATACATTGCAAGCAGGGCATTGCCATCCTCCATCCATTGCTGGCTAAGCTCAAAAATTGTAACTGGCTGGCCAGGTCAGTGCTGACCTAGTCATTGGAGTGTGTTTTCTTCTGTCTATTCATGCATTGTACATCTTTGATTCTTATCACTTCACCTCATATTTCTGTCATACTCATTATTATTAGCTGAACGCTCTGAAGACAGTGGAGATGGCAGTGGACTTCAGAAGGAACTCAGCCCCGCTCCCCCCCCTCATCCTGCGCGGCTCCCCAGTTAACACGGTGGAGTCGTTCCGTTTCCTGGGCACGACCGTCGCCCAGGACCTCAAGTGGGAGCTGAACATCAGCTCCCTCATCAGTAAGGCCCAGCAGAGGATGTACTTCCTGAGGCAGTTGAAGAAATTCAACCTGCCACAGACCATGATGGTGCACTTCTACTCGGCCATCATCGAGTCCATCCTCACCTCCTCCATCACCGTCTGGTTTGCCGCTGCCACCGCCAAGGACAAGGCCAGGCTGCAGCGGGTCATCCGTGCTGCAGAGAGGGCGATTGGCTGCAACCTTCCCTCCCTCCAGGAGCTGTACACCTCCAGGACCATAAGGAGGGCAGGGAAGATTGTGGCCGACCCCTCCCATCCTGGACACCATCTCTTTCAGACTTTACCATCTGGCAGGAGGTTAAGGTCCATCAGGACCAAAACCTCACGCCACAAAAACAGTTTTTTCCCCATGGCAGTGGGGCTCTCCAACAGCCCATCCGCCCCCCTGTGACTGTCTCTCCCTCACACACACACTACGGCCCCCCCCCCCCTACCCCCCTACCCCGACACTGACTCTCCCCCTCTCTCATACACTCTCAATACCACCCCCTACAGTATCCCTCTCTCTCCCTCTGATACCTGATTGTTTTGTTTGCACACCGACAATATTTGCACTATCTGTTTATACCATGTTTATTTTATAGCTTATTTTGTAAATTGTACATTTTTTATTCTTATTTTATTCTAACGTTTATCTATTCTTTGTTATTATACTGTTTGCCTCGCACCAATAAGCCAAAGAAAATTCCTCGTGTATACCCCTTACACCTGGCAATAAACACCTTTCTGATTCTGATTCTGATTCTGATTATCCTTCATCTTAGCAGATTATGCCATCATCGTTCAATTATTCGGACCAATTTGTTATTGAGGACCAATTTGAGTTTTAGACTTGGTTTAAAGGTTCAGGTTAGAATAAGGTTTAGGTTAGGGTTAGGGTCAGGTATTTAGTTGTGATGGTTAAGGTTAGGGGCTAGGGAATGTCAATGAGTGTCCTCACAAAGATAAAAATACAAAGGTGTGTGTGTGTGTGTGTGTGTGTGTGTGTGTGTGAGGCCAAAAGAGAACATTGAGATGAACTTCTCCATCTTGCCGCTGTATCTGTCAAACTGTCTTGCCATGAAAGTGCTGGTATCTTGACACGACCCAATCCCGTGTATCATGGTGCTTTCCCCTCATACTTTCAACACAAGCATACACTTTGAAACACAAATTTCAACTAATTTATTTCAACTTTCAGTGCAACTATCACACTTTTGGATGATTTGAAAACGTTAAAGTCACCAATTCACACAGACAAGAGGTGGCGTCAAACCAAGTTGCCAAGCACATCCTCAACTGACGGGCTTGAACCACAAATTGCTCTCGAAGGCTGTGCTATTGTTGTGCGAATTAGTATTTAGATTAGATCCTGATGGCTGATGGCCAAGTCGGCACCTTGTATGCCATATAAATGCAAGTCCATTAACCAAGAGGGAAAACCTATCTGTGCAGCATTCTTCTGCTCCAGCATTGTGAATTGGACATCCACCACTAGAGTGCAGCACAGATTAAACAGTTTGTAGGGCTGCTTGGGGCTTTCCAGCTGACAGCACTATGCAAGAATAATAAGGTGGAGGTAATCACTCTGATTATGCATCTGCAAGATTTTTGCATGTGCCATCTACCTAGGAAATGGAACACAGATATTTTCTGGGGTGCCGCCAAGATGTGGATGCAATTTCAGTACCAGCAGAGCGATACAAGTGTGAGTGAAGTCAATAACACTATTACTGTAAGCAACCAACTCTCCTCACCTCCCTCTAGTGGTAGTTGTTCAGTCAGATAGTTTTGGTTTTATTTGTCTAGGTTTTGAGATATCTGTCTCTGAGAGTTCTGCCTCCACCTGAAATATAATGGGAGTGAATAGAAAACCACATGTGGCACAGACAGCTCTAAAAGATGTTCATTAATAATGTGTTCCTGTTACTCTGGATTATGCACAGAATAGTTTTCAGTGGAACTTCATTGTACCGAAGAAATAGTCAGTCCTCATTTCATGCCTCAAATGTTTCCTGCACCTCTGCAATCCACATGAAGAGCTGGGAGTTGACTGGATGAAGAAGAGGCAAAAATAGTATATTCACTTATCCACTGCATAAAGTACGTAAAAAAGATTGTCTTGGGAAGTGCAGATTAGCTTTTGCTTTATCAGGAGTTAATAGTCAAAACATGGCCAAGATAAGAAATAGCAGATGAATGGGTGAATTGTATTGATTCTGTCTCTGAGATTTCTGCGTCCACCCTAATACAACGGAGGTGGTTACAGCATAAGAAACTTACATTAAAAAAGTAAACAGCAATGTGTGTTTCCAGAATCGGCATTCCTGTATAATTCACAAATAACACTGTCATCAGTCTCAAATAGAACTACACATTATTCAAAGTAACAGAAATAAGCTCCCACACACTGTCAACACTATGCACTTTTTTTTTGCATAGCTTCAATAAACTTAAAAAACAACACCTTGGGGAAAGGCCCAGTCAGGTGAATTCCTCATTACATACCTGAAACAATTTATAAAATAATCTATGGGATTATTATTGGAACAAGAGGCGTTTCATAGTAGTACAAGGGGTTAATTCTCACTATTATTCTGCCTCTTAACTGCACACAAACCATCATTATTATCGTATCAGCCCGTTCTCATTTACAGGGCGTCAAATACCGACGCTTTGTCACGGCCATCGGTGTTTGCTATCGCTGTATTTTAATATACATTAAAAGCAGAGACAGACGACAGTGAGGCTTAATCAAGGAAACCAGGCAGAACAGGTAAAACAACATTATATAACTCAAAACACCTCTCCAAAATCTTCAGTATGACCACAAGAAATGCGGAATTACCTTGCATTGCCTGAAACCTCAGTTTTAATACACAGTAGAAAGAACTGTAATTCTGTTTCAAGTAAGTTTAAAGTGTTCATAAGGTGTTGTTTTGATAATTTATGCTCTCAATCTTTTGTGAAATCAACACCTGTGAGGGTCACTTGCCACTCAGCCGGCTGGTTGGGTTCATATCTCTGAGGAGAGGCATGCTAGATTACCTAGCATTGCCTGAAACCTGGGGGGCTAAGACTATTAACTTTGACCAACTAGGCACAGGTGTAGAAAATTGACATCATTAGGGCATGGACCCAATCTTTATAAGGTCAGTCAACATGTCACAACTTTGTGGGTTTGTGAGGAGATAGTTATACGTGTGATAGTGAGTGATTGAGCATTGACTGTGATAGAGTGATTGTCCTTATGAGTGAAAGTGGGTGAGTAACTGAGGTGTGACTGTGTATTTGAGGGAGGCTGGTTTGTGTGCATTTGTCTTTGTTGTATTCATTTGTCTGTGTGTGAAGAGGTGAGTAGGTGAGGGTAAGGTAGGTAGAAGTTGAAAGGAGTAGGAGTAGATTGGTGAGCCAGGTGGAGGTAGGTTCTGGTGCAGAAAGCGGGACAGGACAGCTAGGGTTGTTGAAAATGGATCCCAGTATTGTGCAGCAAGTGCTTGATCCTAAAATCCATAACCGCTATCCTGAGGGGTCAACCAGCAAGGAAAGTTACGCTATGAAGAGGAGAGCTGACACCTTCAGGTTAAAGGGTCAGGATGCATGCCATACTATGCACTTTAGAACACAATGATCATCTGCCATGGTAAAACTCCCAATAAATGGAATATTATGACATTTAAACACCAGATGGAGAACTGTATTACATCTGCAGGCGCAAAAAAAAAAAACTGAGCACCTGGCCAAAGTGGTCTCCAGTGCTGAAAAAGCAAACCAATTGTTTGAGGAGTTCCATTTGCTACTATTGGCCTCGGCATGGAGGAGGACATTCGCAAGTGGGTGAGTTGGTATCTTCCAAATAATGAGGTGGAATCCACATTTAGGTTCAAAAGTAGAGCGTATGTATTTTTGAAAGATATATAAGCAAAGGCCTTCTATCACTTTTCAATATAATAATAGTATAACATAATATTCATTTTCACTAACATTCGTCATCATTTTGAAATGATCTTTCTCTGTTTAGATTGCTCAGTGTCCACAGTGCCAGTCTAAGAGAGTTAATATCTATATTCTATAATTTATATTATCTATATTAAGAAAAGCAGGAGTATAATCCGATAGAGGTAAAGGAAACGATAGCATATTGTCAGCTTTCAAACACATCAACTCATCAACAGTGATATACTGTAATGCTCATATCTTTCCCCCCTTCGCCCCCCAGGTAACGGAGCCTCTTGAACTGGTAGGATGGACCTGGACCACTAAAGAGCAAAACAGCAGATGAGGTGACCAACTGTACTCTTGATTTCTTTTACAAATGTGGTGCACCTAAAAGAATGCTAACAGACCAGGGCTCAGAATTTTGCAACAAGGTACAGTGGTCATGCTTTATGAATCCCCAGTATCTAACTGGTGCTGTGCTGATTTATTTCTTATTCCTGCTGACTTATGTTTGTCCAAATGATATTTTAAAGGTCATCTATGGCCGGTGTGAGAGGCTGGGCATAGAGAGAAGCCTGTGCTCCCCCGACCATCCACAGACCATTGGCCTTGTGGAGAAATTGAACGGGACAATACAGAGGTATATTTTTGTATTCAATACTTGAATGAATTCAAGCTCTTGATAGAATAGCCACATTTCCTGTTCCTATATGAACGGGTAATCAGTAATAACACTATCTGAGAAAAGGTTGCTTATCATACATGAGAACCCAAAATGCCTGTACTTGAACTCTGCATTTTGAGGTCCCTGAACAAACTTGTGGCTGATCATTCCAAACGGTGGCACCGTTTCCTTCAGTCCACCATGTCCGGCCTTCGGAATAAAAGACGGCTCACGACAAAATACAGCCCTTATTATTTGATGTTTGGGAGGGAGGCGATGTATCCTTCTGAGGTGCTAAAGGAGTACCAAGTAAGATTTTCTAATGCTCTCATAATTTTTTTTTAAAGTTGTAATTTGGATCATCTATGTCCTCTACATTCTAACTGTGATTTGTGGCAGGTAACAGAAGAAAAAGTGGTGAGAGAGGAGATCTGTGAGGGATCTAAGAATCATGAAGGTGTCTTTTGAAAACAATTTTTTTTAGGATAGCATTACTATAAGTAGAAGGGTATAAATATATGTATGTACACATCTGTTTCTGGACGCATGTGTACATTTATACACATTTATGTATATATACTGTATATTTGTTTTATGAACTTGTCCTACCATTTTACCACTTCTATTATTATTATTGATATGTTCTGTGATGTTCGGTTTTAGCAGTTACCATATTTGTTTTACTCTATCTGTTTTTATTGTCTGATGTTCTGTTTTAACAGTTACCATATCTTTTACTTTATTTATCTGCTTTTATTGTCTTGTGAAGCACTTTGTAACATCTGTTTTGAGATGCTATATAAATAAATGTATTATTATATTTACAGAGGTGAAGGACAATATTAAAAAAAATCCAGGAAAAAGTCTGTAAAAGAAAGGATGAAAGTGGCCAGGAGGACAACTTTAAAGTGGGGGATCTTATTTTGAAATAAGAAAAACGAAACAGACTGGAGCAGAGAAAAGGGGTCAAGCTGGAGGTTGACATGTTGGGACCATACAAAATGATGGATCTTGAGTGATAAATTGCAATCCTGGCTTCAGAGAAGGGTAAGGGAAATACAAAAACAAACACTGATCTCCTAACACATTATTTCCAGCCAGAGGAGAGATCCCTGCAAAACTGAAAGAAATTGTCGGATCCTTCTCTCCTGGCTGGTCCACAACAGACGCAGACACTCATACACAGCACGCAAACACCCACCACAACTACAGTCATACCCACGTCCTCTGAAGCTCCATCCATGGACTGCAAGGCCCAAAGACCATCCAACGATCCAGAAATTTGTGCGCAAACTGACACAAAGTACAACCCAAACTATGCATTTCACAAATAACTGGCATTGCTGTGTTTGCAGTAATCCGAGACATATGGACGGGGAGGAGAAGGGAGACGCTGTGGTCCAAGATCGGGCCTTATAAAATATATGCAGATGGTCTTGGAGGGAGAGGTCCTTTTAAAAAACAAATATTGGACTATCTCTCTTTTTGATTGGATCACAAGTTACTACTATTATTCATATATATATATATATATGTGCATATTAATTATGTATTTTTTATTCTAGTTGGACCTTTTCAACCATGACGTGGCAGCTGGAGCGGTCTGTCACAACGGACACTGGACACTCATTGTAAGTAATCTTAAATGTTAACAGATCTCGATGAAACCATGAGCTCATCAGGTGTACGAGGGGTTGGCTAAAATTTGTATTTGCATTTCCATAGATCACGTACCTTAAGGAGATGAGGGCCTTGTTCATAGACCCATTTAGGAAAACAGAAGACCAAATAAACAAATGCAAAGATGTAACAAGGTGAATGAAATATCAGCTTTAATGTGTGCATTTGACAGATGCATTTGGAATAATCTTTTGGCAACAACACTTAGCTAATTAAATAATTTACCTCGTGACTATTGTTTAACTATAACATAAGCTCATAAGATTCAACTGATCTTGAATTTAAAATGATATTACTTGGGTTTATGTTAAAATTGCCAAACTGTAATCAATCTTTATCTGTGTAGAGCCCTGGTCCGTAAAAAGTGCCCAGCTGTTGGGAGATGGGCATGTACCACAGTTGGGCATCCTAACCAGCAGGACGCAGTATCATGTTTGTGTGCAAAGTAACCATTTTATTTAACTGTGGCTATGTGTCATTCTAAAGTCATCAGAATTATATTTATCAGAGACTTTGTGGCTTGCAGAGCAGATCTCATTGCATGAAACAATCCCGTACCCTGTGGACCAGAAGGGTGAGGCCATCTTGCGGCTGAACATGGTAATGTCTTTGCTGAATAATTCAGGTGTACAGAACTCTACGAGGTGTACTTAAATGTGTCTGTATTGGCATTAAACTACATTTGTGCCTAATATATCTTTGCAGATGACCTCTCCCAGCTTTGTGGAGCTTGTGGGGAGCTCAGCTCAGGGGCTGAGATTGACGATTGGGTGAGAAGATTAATTCATATCCCGACCAACGTTCAACCGAAGACCGGTATGCACCTTGGATAGGTTACCTCAACATCACCGGGTGAACGCTCACTATAACACAGCTATTGAAAATGTATAGATTGATTCATCTAACTTGCATGTCTCCACCTGCACTCTGTGGTATCACACAAGATGTGTTGGCCATCCCTCCGCAGATCAAAACAACTTTTGTGCTGCATGTGCAACACGAAAATGACGGACGTACTTCCTGCACCAGCTCAAGGCTGCGACACGGGCAGACATGGGTCTTGGGGTTTAACACATGCGCAGTGTAACTGGAGCTGGGGTCATAAGTTGCGATTGGCTCAATTTCGGCGAGTGCACACCAGATTTTATTGCGCACGTGTTGTATCCCCAAAGATATGACGCGTTGATGACGCGTGACCCAGCAGCCTCCTTCAATAGGCCTTGCACCAGCTCAGGAAGTTCAGCCTGGCCCAGCTGCTGATCCAGTTGAAAGTGCATATCTTTAGATGAGGACCATTTGAGCCAATAAAACAAGCATATTGTGTCCATTACTCCCACCCCCGTTAGCTTTAGGGCAATAGAAACTCAAATAAGTTCACTATTTTTACGTTGTGAAACACTTACTGAAAGTCAGCTTTAGACTACACTGTACAATCACTCACATGTACTTTCACTAATTGCAATAAGTCAGAGTGTGCAGTAAGTAGTAGGAGGGTGAACTAAAACAAACAGCAGTCAGCCACAGCGAGCCGAAACGACAAAGCAGAAATCGGCGGAGGGTCCTCGTCGATCGATCTGCACCCCCACATTTTAAACCCAACGGGGTAAACACTACACATACAGTAAAGTATGGACACTTTGGGTTTCACACATTGCCAGGGAAAGCAGAGCTAAACATCATTGCAAACGCTGCATGTTAACTTTGTCATGGACAGGAAACGTTATCGTATCGTAATAGCCCATCCATACAGGGAACGTCAGGACCGCGTGACGGCTGCGGAACCTGTTGTTGTTTTTTTTGTCGTCCATGTTAACAGGTTAGAGCAGCCACACTGCCCACGTGAGCCACTCGGCTGCATGTCAGCTGCGTCTCTTCTAGAGATTTGAGGTCTTGCTTATTTTTACCACGAACGGTTCACAGCAACAGACAGTGAAAGTGATCTATTGACCCTATATTGACATCATATCAGCAACATTACTACACTCTCAATGTCTAGACATCTGTAGAATATGTCACGGGACATGAAAAAAAGTAAAGATTTATTTTTAAATTGACACTTCCTGCTTTAATTTCATAATAAAGGTCCTCAAGCGTTTTTTTCTGTGGACAAAATACCTTCATTTGTTAACACAAAGCTTTTATCCTTTGCATTTCACTGCACATTCTGTATGAGTACGTGACAAATAAAACTCTTGAATCTTATTCTGAAATATGTGCAGGACAGTGTTGTAGAACATGCAGTGACTTGCACGGCTCCATGAATGAATAACGTACAGGGTTTTAATGGTGGATTATTACTATTATTTACAAATTACCACACGTTTCTTAACCTTTTTCTGTCTAAAATAAATATAAATGACATTTATAATGAAATGGCCATTATGAAAGGCAAACTCTATGTGGAAAGAAAGGGCTGGCAGCAGCAGCAGCAGAAATGCAGCTGGTGTGAACACCTGACGCGTGAATCATGCAGCGGTTCAGTGAGGCAGCCGTCAGGCGCTGCTCATGCGGGCGGTGTGGACACGCCGTGACACGGAGTTGGTTCTGTTTTTTTCATGGAGTTTGTTGACAATAATAAGAATATAGAATAGCACCAGAATCATCTTGCTTTAGCAACATTTTGTGAACTATTACGGCAATTAAAATTAAGAAAGAGGTAGTTGTGATTTTCCAGACACTGAAAACAGAGATGTGAAGAGAGAGAGAAAGAGCAAGGCGCACAGCTGCTGTTCAACTCTCATCATCCTGCTGCTGATGGGAAGAATAACATCATCGTCCCTCAATTCTCTCCCTCTCTTTCTCATTACACAACTCTCCCTCATTGGCATAACATCACAAGTATCACAACATCATACATCTGTGTGTGGGAGCAGTGAATGGGTGTTGAGGGTGGGGGTATCTCAGCTGTTGGGTTCGTCAAAAGCCTGGGAAAGTGGCGTGTCCTTCCTCACAGCGGCCTTGACCAGCCTACTCACGTTTTTTTCAGCCCTGACTCATGTTTGTATGAAACCTGAAGCCCTGATTCTGATCATTTTTGGGAGATGACTGTGTACTGGGACGGCAGAGCAGCACAGGAGGGCTTAAACAACCATTTGGACACAAACATGAGAGCTTTTATTTGCCAGTGATACATGGGAAGTTGTGAGTGTGTGATTTTAGCATTTTTCAAGAGCTAAACTCCTCTTAAAATTATACAAGCCATGTGCTGATCATGGGAACAAGGAAGCAATTTAATTTACACAAAATTATTATATATTTATTTATTGCGCTGTATATGGGCCATTCTACCGAATTGGTTCAAAGTCAGAGTTGTAAACATTTTGAAATTTGTATCTTTTCTTCCCAAAACTTTGTCCATTTATATATTGTACCATATCTAGGGTACACATATCTAATCAAATTCAAAATCAATTTTGGTTTTGTATTTTCAGACTGGTTTGGAATGTTTTTTTTCTCCCAAAATTTGTCACTACCGAAACAAAGTAATACACTAAAATAAAAAGTTTTTTATTAACCTGTTAAGATTATGTTTCCATCCCTCCTCTAAAGAATATTTTTTTATTTTTTTATAGAAGTTTTCACAATTAAATCAATTAAAATTACAATTTTAACAATGTTTTAAGTTCAATTTATAAGATTCATCAAAATCTAAATGCAGTCTTTCTTTGTAAAACGCTGATCATATTGATTTTAGAGTTAAGGTTTGATTAAATTGAGGGCGGTCCGGAGGCGTCGCCCTGAAGGGGATCCCCCAGACGTGACGTCATCTTGGAGTGGAGGGACAGCAGAGCGCACCAAAAGAAAAGAGAAAAAGGGAGAGCACAGCACAGCATTATACAACAACAACAACAACAACAATTACAACCGCAAGCGACAGTTCGCGGGTTCAAGCCTTTTTTTGCTCAACAGTGGGAAGCAGCTGAATTGCCAAAATCAAAGCCGGGAGCAGCAGTGATCGGGTTTTGGGCTTCAAAAAGCAGAGCAAAGTCATTTCACATGGTTTACTTCTGTATAAAGAAGGATTGAGACTAATCACTCCCTTGTTTCATCATTACAATGTATGCAGCCTTTCTGTACGTGTACACTCAAAGTCCCGCCAGTCATATTTCTTGGCATTTTGGGGACGTTTCAACAGGTTAATTAAAATATCCATCAAGTTTGGTGATGCTGGGACGAACTCCCATTGAGTTGTGGCGAAATTTGCGCCTGGCCCATGCAAATCTTTGGAACTGGTGGCGCCCCCTATAGAGTAATTTTGAAATAATTTTACACACATGGTTCAAAATTGTTATAAAACGTATCCTGTGAGTTTGGTAAACCCCAGAAGTTCACAGGAAACTTTCAGGGGATGTTTCAGGTACCCCTCTAAACATATTCTGCAAGTTTTGAGAGGATGGGCCCAACAGTTGTGGAATTAGGTCTACTGATGTGCTAAGCCACCCCCCTTTAAAGTTCATTGGTCAATATCTTCAAAACGCAATAACATATCAACAAAGCTTTAGATAACTTTGGATAATCTTGGTCCAATAATGATCCACAGAAAGTTTGGTAGCAATCGGACCTACGGTTTAAGAAGAGATGTCAAAAATGTGTTTTTCAAAAAATTCTAAATGCTGGAAAATCTAGTTAGGCAGACTTTAGTGGTTTAAGAGGCTTTTTTATAAAACACATGGAGCTGGACATGTGTGTAAGATTTCAAGTCAATCGAACGTACGGTGTGAGTGGCGTGGCCTTTCCAAAATCGTGTTTTTGGGCGTTAATTACAGCGCCATCATGTGGCAAATTGGGGTCATATTTCTTGGGAAGCATTTGCACATCATTTCCAGTTATTGTGCCAAGTTTCATGTTTCTAGCTCATTCCAGCTCACGGGAATTTGAGCCGCGGCATAAGACAACAAATAATAAAAACCGGCACAAACTCAATAGGGTTCTGCCCTTTTGGGGCTTGAACCCTAATAACGAGCGGTCACTCTGAGACCGTAACAGCAGTAAACACTCTTGGGCTGATCTGTACATGCCTCTGCGTAACATTTTCTGGTGGATGGATTAAAGTGATGACCTTGTCCTCTGTGTACCAGATCTTGTCCTCTATAAGGTCTTCAGTGATGTCATCAACTGGACAGAGAGTCCCTTCACACCCAGAGCTTGAGGTGGAATGGCTTCCATCTTCTTGGGCTGTTGCTTCAGGTGTTCTTACAGCTCTTCCAGGCTGTTCTTGTGGTGCAATGTTGGTGGACGATGGATGGGTGGAAGCAGGGACAGATGGCCTCTCTATTGCAGAAGCAGCTGAGCACTCTATAATGGATTGTGCCAAGTGTAGTGCAGATCACTTGATGAATGCTCAGTGTACCTTTGATGCTGGTCAGCTCTTTTGGAAGGAGTGCACTTACAACTGTATATCTGTTCTTCCTCCACGTAAAGGAGCTTGACTTTGGTGAGAGGAAGGAGTGTGTCATAGAGGGCTTTCGCTGTGGGTATGTCAGTACCCCTGGCTACCTGTGAATCAGCAGTTCTCTTTATGGTGGCTCCAACACCATCAGCAGGTCCTTTGCCGCAACGAGCTTCCAGGAAACTCCAGTTTGCAGCGGTAAATCCCATCTGGAAAGGAATTGCGTTCAAGAGATAGAAGTTCCTCTTTCCTCTATATTGCATTGTAGGCCCATTGCTGATGAAGAAGAGTTTTTTGGATCCTCGGACAGTTTTCCTTCAGAAACCGAAGAACTTGTTCAAGCTGAGCCCAAATGGCGGGAGGATCATGCGGTTTACACTACAGCATTGTGCATGGTTGTCCGCCTGTGGGATGCTCCAAAGTGGACTTGCTGCACCTCCTTTGCATATTTGCACTGCCAGTTTTCTGCATAGTCAATGTGAAGAATAGCTTTGTCTTCTTTCAGAGATCTGTGCAAGGATTGTAGCTGTGTGTACTAATGTTGGATGTTGGAGAGATGCTTGTGTTGCAACCTAGAAATATTTTATAATTTACATTTTATTGACCTAGAATAGATTTAAGTTATCTAAGAAGAAATATACACTACACTACACTATTATCTGATTTATGTTATTATCACGAGGTCAAAGTTCAGAGTGATGTGATGTCATCAGTCAGCGCAATGTTATTATTAAAAAGGTCAAAGTTCAGGCGGTGATGATGTCATCAGTCAGCGCAGTAGCGATTAGGGAACGTGCTTGATGTTTTACATATGTGTGCGAGCGGTTCTGATTGCTTCGTGTAAAAGATAACTTCAACAGAACTGGGAAGAATAAAAGTTGCCAAAAGGAAGACGGAGTCATGTGTCTTTAAGGGTGCAACATAAACTTGGTGTTTCCGCCCAGTTGGAGTTCATCACGAAGCAAGACAAGTCATGAGCCACAACACAGTAAGAGTTAGCATTAGCTGCTAGCCAAGCAGACCGACGTCGTCAATACCGCAGTGCTCCAAACGAAGCAGTGGAGGTAAAAGTTTGCCATCATGTCCAAAGCACAACAGATGTCGCCTGATTGGGAGAATGTTGTGGGAGAGATAGAGGAAAAGTTACTGACACTGACAGCATCGGAGTTGAATGACTTATGCGCAGCACTCGGTCTAACTGTGGATAAGAGTGACAAAGACTTTCCTCGTAAGCTGAGGAGGCATATTCTCCAGCATCTGGAAGGGGAAGATGTTACTTCACGAGAGGACGAAGGAATGTCTGTATTATTGCACTTAAATGACAAGATTGACGAACTAAAAGAGGAATATGGCGATAGTGATGAGTCCATGCCTCAACAAGTATTGCAAGAGCACCGCCCTGTGGACGAAAATGGTATTGCACCCACTAACTCAGATACACAAAGAAAAAGTGTTTCTGCCCCCAATGCAAAGGAAGAAGCCTCTGATGCTAGTCAAAATGTTGCTTATGTCCATCCACTGTACAGAAGGGAATTAAAAATAATTGGACAAATTGGAGAACCAAATCAAAAGGATAAATTAGCATACACCAGTTTGGAAAGACAAATTCAAAGGGCATTGAAAAAAGGATATGACGAGGGAGAAGTTGTCGAAGCTGTCATTCAAGCCATCGCTCCAGGAACGAAACTGAAGAGTTATCTTGAAAGTAGAGTTGATTTAACACTACAATCTCTCAGACAGATATTACGGACTCATTACATTGAGAAGGATGCTACTGAGCTGTACCACTCCCTCACGCGCGCAGTTCAGGAGCCAAGAGAAACACCCATTCAGTTTTTGGTACGAGCCATGGATCTGAGACAACAAGTTGTCTTTGCTTCAGAAAGAGCTAAGTCTGGTTTGCAGTACAGTTCAGCGCTAATCCAAAATCAGTTCCTCCAAACAGTAATTACTGGCCTCCATGATGACGCCATTCGAGCAGATATAAAGCCATACTTACAAGATCCTGAGGTTACAGATGAAGTCCTTTTGGAGAAGATGACGGCTGCATACAGTCTCGAGATGGAAAGAAAGAACAAGTTGTCAGCCGCATCAAAAGCAAAGATGATTAAAGTGGCAGCGATTACTGAAGAAAATGAGGAAACTGAAAAGGAAAGCTATGTGCACAAACCAAACAGCAAGGACAAACACAAGGAAACAAACAAACGTGATACACTGATGGAAAAGGTTGACCAAGGTAACAAAGCCATATGTGACGCGATCCAGAACCTCACCACTCAAATTGCAAGTCTTCACCAAACCCCTAAGCCTCAACCCATGAGAGTGAGTGAACAGCCAAACCGAAAATATCGACCACAGCCAAAGACTGCAAACAGCAGACAGTGTCAGAACTGTCAGGTATCCAACCCTGATGGAAGGTGTAATCACTGTTTTAAGTGCGGCAGCGCCGAACACTGGGCATCGGGTTGTAGAATGAAAAATGTCGCAGCCAGCACAAATAAAATCGAAATCCTGCATCATTCTGCAGAAAACACAGACAAAGTGGATCTGTTCAGCCTTCGAGTACCCCTCACTGGTAAGCAAAAGCAAACAGCCAAGCTGGTAGGGAAGAGATGTCTAGTTCGAGCCTCTCTGGGAGGAGTTGACACTACAATACTGTGGGACACTGGGTCACAGGTATCAATAGTGGGATTGAACTGGAAAGGAAAATACCTGCCAGACACTGAGGTGAGACCAGTGACAGAGCTGCTTGAAGAAGGAGCATTGGAGCTCTCAGCTGCAAATGGAACAGACATTCCGTATGAAGGATGGATGGAAATTGAATTCACCCTGTCCAAAAATGCTGTGGCTGGAATGAGTGACAAACCTGTTCTGGTCCCAATCCTGGTTTCCAGCAGTGACATGGAACGCCCCATCATTGGCTTTAATGTGATCGAAGAACTAGCACTCACAAACGACACAGGTGGAGATTGCATGCCATCTGGTCACATGGTAAAGAGACTGTGCTCAGCACTAGAGATAGGACACAAAACTGCAAGAGCTGTTTTATCTGTTTTAAAAAAACAAAAGACTGTAAGCCAACCCCACATAGCCAGAGTAGGCAGACGATCAGTGACCATCCCAAAGAACAAAGTGATGACAGTGCAGTGCGGCTGGCTAAATAAGAGTGTGTGGAGTACGTCACATGTAGTGTTGGAGCCGAACCAGGAGGCACCATGGCCAACAGGCCTAGCCATTAGAGACCAGTTAATCGAGCTCCCTCCAGAAGATAATTGTCAAATTGAGGTGACTGTTGAAAACATGACTGACAATGATATCACGCTTTGCAGTCGCACTACACTTGGCTGGTTGCACAGTGTTGATGCCATCTACCCATTGCAGACAAAGCCTACTGAGGGTGAGAAACCTCAGACATCAGACAGCAGTGTTGCCCCGCCTGTGCAGCAGTCCAGCAGCAAGTCACAAGGTGAGCGCTGGGACCCACCTGTGGACCTGAGTCATCTGCCAGACGACCAACGGCAACAGGTACAGCAAATGCTCAGAGAAGAGTGTGACGTTTTTGCAAAGCATGATTGGGATACAGGGTGCATTAGAGACTTGGAGATGGACATACAGTTAAAAGACAATGTGCCCGTACAAAGAACATACAATGCAATCCCTAAACATCTCTACCAGGAAGTGAAAACACACATACAGGACTTACTGAACCAAGGCTGGATCCAGAAATCCTGTTCTTCATATTCCTCACCTGTAGTATGCGTCAGGAAGAAAGATGGGAGTCTTCGCTTGTGCATAGACTACAGGCTGCTGAATGGGAAAACACTGCCTGACCGTCATCCAATTCCGAGGATACAGGAGATCTTGGAAAACCTGGGAGGCAACTCCTGGTTCACGGTGTTAGACCAGGGGAAGGCTTACCACCAGGGCTTCATGAGCGAGAAAAGCAGACCCTGCACCGCATTCATAACACCATGGGGACTTTATGAATGGGTGAGGATCCCATTTGGGCTTACAAATGCGCCCGCAGCTTTTCAGCGCTATATGGAGGGATGCCTGGGAGACCTCAGGGATGAAGTTTGTGTCCCGTATTTGGATGATGTCCTGGTATTTAGCGCCAGCTTTGAGCAACACATCCAAAATGTGAAACAGGTACTGCAACGACAAAGAGAGTGTGGCATAAAGTTGAGGCCGAAGAAATGTGACTTTTTCAAAAGTGAGGTCTGTTATGTGGGTCGAGTTATCTCTGCAGAGGGATACAAAATGAATCCCAAAGAGGTGGAAGCGGTTCAAGCACTGAAGCACGAGACACCAACCACTGTGAGAGAAGTGAGAAAACTGATGGGTTTCCTCAGTTACTACAGATCCTATGTACCAGACTTCTCCAGGACAGCCAAACCCCTGTACGAACTGTTAGCAAAGCCCAAGTCTGAACAGAAGCAAGGCCAAAAGAAAAAGGGGGTTAGCCGCAAATCTGCTCAGTTGCCACCGTCTCATCCAGTCCAGTGGACAGCGATTCACCAAGAGATAGTGAACAAACTTGCAGATCAGCTGACAAACCCTCCAGTGATGGCATATCCAGATCTAGAGAAACCCTTAGTACTCCATGTGGATGCCTCAGAAGAGGGCCTAGGTGCAGTTTTGTACCAGCGGCAAGAGGGTGTTCTTAGAGTCATAGGATATGGATCAAGGACATTGTCAGCGGCAGAAAGGAACTACAAGATGCATTCTGGCAAATTAGAATTCCTGGCACTGAAATGGGCCATAACAGAGCGTTTTCGTGATTATCTGTTTCATGCGCCCCACTTTACTGTGTACAGTGACAATAATCCCCTGACATATGTCACTAAGTCAGCGAAACTCAATGCAGCTGGACACCGTTGGGTGGCAGAGTTGGCGGATTATAGGTTCACACTCAAATACAGGCCTGGAACAGCAAATCGAGATGCAGATTTCTTGTCATGGAGACCAAAGCCCATTGAAGAGATCATGCAGGAATGTACAGAGGAATGTCAACAGGAAGCTGTTGAATGCATCGGGAAAGCTCTGGAGAGAGATGGAACAGGAGATGTTAATTGGATCTCTGCTGTCACCTGTAATGTCGACGCACTGCCAGAGGGGTGTAATATCTCAGAGCCAATTCAGCCTCTTGCATTGGAAGACATCAGAGCTGCCCAAAATGCAGACTTAGCCACAAGCAAAGTTTTGGCCCTGAAAAGAACACATGCCTTCTTGAAGCACAAAGACAAGCTGGCAGAAAATGAAGCCGTCAGACAGCTTCTTAGAGAGTGGCCCCGTCTGCAGATCGATGGAGATGGCATTCTCAGAAGAGAGACTGCGACGAGAAAACAGTTGGTTGTTCCTGAGTCCCTGAAGCCCACTGTTTACAAAAACCTACACGAGGAGATGGGACACTTAGGTGCAGATCGAATGGTGGCTCTTGCTAGAGAACGCTTCTTCTGGCCTAAAATGAGACAGGAAATGGAACACTACGTCACTCAAGTGTGTCGCTGCATAAAAAGAAAAAAACCGAACAGAGTAACCAGGACACCTATCCAGAGCATTGAGACCTCTGCACCGTTTGAGATGATCTCCATTGACTATGTACACTTGGACAAGTGTAAGGGAGGTGAGGAGTATATACTGGTAGTTGTGGATCACTTCACCAAATATGCACAGGCCTATGCAACAAGAGACAAGTCTGGGAAGACCGCAGCCAGAAAACTCTTTGATGACTTCATTATGCGTTTTGGTTTCCCGTCCAAGATTCACCACGACCAGGGAAAAGAGTTTGAAAATACTCTCTTTCGCAAGCTCCAAGACTACTGTGGTATTCGCCATTCACGCACCTCCCCATATCACCCTCAAGGTAATCCTGCAGAACGCTTCAACAGAACGCTGCTAGGAATGTTGCGCACACTTGAAGAGTCTCAGAAGTCAAGGTGGAAAGAGCACCTAAACAAAGTGGTCCACGCTTATAACTCAACTGTGCATGAAGCGACAGGATTTTCGCCATTCTTCCTTCTCTTTGGTCGTGAACCAACCTTGCCTGTTGATCTAATGTTTCCAAAAAAAAGAGAAGAAAGGAACCAGTCACAGGTTGGCTACGCAGAGAAGTGGAGAGAAGTTATGCAAGAAGCCTATACTATTGCGATGCAGAATATGAAGAAAAGCGCAAGGAGAGGACAGAAAAACTACAATCAGCGCACATGGAGTTCTGCCCTTGAGCTAGGTGACCATGTCCTGGTGAGAAACCTCACGCCCAGAGGGGGTACTGGGAAACTGCGTAGCTACTGGGAAGACATGATTCATGTTGTCAAGGAAAGAAAAGGCCCTGAGAGTCCAGTATATGTGGTCGAACCATTGCAAGGAACAGGGAGAAGACGTGTGTTACATCGTAACCTACTCCTGCCATGTCCCTACCTGGTTGAAGAGCCAGAGGTTCATGATTCCAACCTGAAAGAGAGAAGCAACAGAAACAAAGCAAAACCGAGAACAAGAGGAAATCATAAAGCCACACATGCTACTTACCTGACAGACACAGACAGCTCCAGTGAAGAGGAACATCACTTGTGGACAGCAGTGAGACATGCTGATCCGCTCCTTAATGCAGAAGCAGGAGAATTCTGTCCTAGGAGGGAGACATCCAGAGACAAGCCTGAGAGGACATTCATGCCAGAGGAGCATCCTGAGGAGGAACACCCTGAAGAGGAGCACGTGGAGGAGAAACATAGCATGGAGAAAGAGGCTGATGCCCCAGCTGTTGAATCTGAGAGTGAGCAGAGTGATGCTGAAACATGGAGGGACAGGCCAAGGAGAGTCAGACAGCCCAGGCGTGTTTACACCTATGATCAGCTAGGCCAGCCGACCGTTCAACAGTTGAAGACCTGCTCTGTCAGTGTGAAAAGGCCCTCAGGAACCAGCCATGATCCCTCTACCAGATCATCATTCATATATCCTTTTTATCATGAATAGATATAAAAGAAAACACAGAGACATTTTATAAGTTAGTTTATCTTTGTTCATGGTGATGTTGTGGTATTAAAAACACATATTGTAGAATGTAGAGACAGGTAATCTGAACATTTATTTAAGTAATAAGTACAGAAATAGGTCACTATCCTAGTTTAAGTTAAGACAGTAGTGAAGTATACAAACAGTACTGACAGTAACAGTTGTGTGTACACTTACAGTATAGACTTAATGAAAGCATGGCTTTGAAATATGTAGACGCATGATATCGGGTGTATATGGTATTTTCCTTGTCCCTTTACGAAGATTGGGGGGCCCACCAAATCTTCGATGGACTATTCACCCTTCAATACTAATGGACTATGAACACTTAGTCTTGTATTGTTGCCATGAGAGACTTTTGCCAAGGAAAAAGAAGAGAAAGAAATACTGAGAGATAGTATAGCCTAACCACCCTGTAATGTGTAATGTGTGTGAAAATACTTACCTGTTTACCCACCTTCTACCAAATGTTCCATTGTTGAGACGATGTTGATGAATATGGTCAAAAGATAGAAAAGAAAATGTATGGCAACATTTTTTTTTAGTGGGGGAGGGTGTTGCAACCTAGAAATATTTTATAATTTACATTTTATTGACCTAGAATAGATTTAAGTTATCTAAGAAGAAATATACACTACACTACACTATTATCTGATTTATGTTATTATCACGAGGTCAAAGTTCAGAGTGATGTGATGTCATCAGTCAGCGCAATGTTATTATTAAAAAGGTCAAAGTTCAGGCGGTGATGATGTCATCAGTCAGCGCAGTAGCGATTAGGGAACGTGCTTGATGTTTTACATATGTGTGCGAGCGGTTCTGATTGCTTCGTGTAAAAGATAACTTCAACAGAACTGGGAAGAATAAAAGTTGCCAAAAGGAAGACGGAGTCATGTGTCTTTAAGGGTGCAACACTTGCACACTTTGGCTTTCATTTCTCTCAAAATTTTCCAAAAGGTGCTCTGGACTGCCCTCACATCTCTGTTTAACAGATTTTGGTCACAGTAACCTTCTCTCTTTCTACCTTCTTTTTCTTTTTCATAATCTTATTTTTTCGTGAGCCACTGGTATACCACCATGTGGCTCCTGTTCCAGATGTTCTTGTGGTGAGTGTGTGAGTGACTTGCTTTTACATGAGAGACATTCCCTGTACATGCAAGTTTTAGCCTGTGAGTCACAGCACAACTCCTCTGCGACTTTGCTCAAGCTCTGTGAGTCAATAATGTCAAGGTACTTGAGCCTCTCTGCTTTCATTTGGGCATTGTCATGCACTTTGCAGACACTTGTCTCACTGTTATTGATGTTTGGGGCAACACACCAAAAAGGTTTCATCCTGCAGAAAAGTGAGTAGGACAGCTTCAGATTAGGCATCTCCAGCATCAATTTCTGATGCAAATTCAGCATTGTGTTAGAGAGGAACCTCTTTGTTTCCTCTTTTTGAATCTTGTGATTGTTTCTGTCTTCCCTGCTGATGCCCGACTATTGTCCACGATCTTTTGATTACCAGTTCTCTGGTAGGTGAACCACGAACGTAGGTTGTCTGTAGTCTTGTCGAACCCTTTGTGGGAGATACCTACTGTTTTTCTGACCATAGAAACAAGTTTGTATTTTCTGAGCAACCTAGTTGACATAGCTCTTCTGAATGCATGTTTCTCTTTATAGCTTTTCTCTATTCATTTTTTCTGCATTTGGTGCATAAGTGTATTGTGAAAGAGAAGGGTATTTTTGATATGAGCAGGAACTCTGTGCGTCTGTACTTCCATCTGAGTTTTTGCTCTTGGGGAACAATTTGACTGGTCTGATGTCAACCTCAAATTTAACCTCTGACACCGTTTTCTGTATTTTGCTTCAATCCGCTTAATTTCTTTGACCTTCTGCTAAAGCTTCTGTAATTTTCTGTAGTTGCGCATTTTTTGCACTTCTCATCCTTTTTCTGTCCTGCAGGCCTCTGCTCTGGTGTCTGATCAGCCTCACTAGAAGTGCTAGGTGGTGTGGTAGTCCTGTAAAATGTCTCCATCTCTCTCTGTCTTTTCAACCACACCCTGTGTTTTTGCTGTCCTTTCCTCCATGATTTTCTAACCTTCCTTCACTCCCTGTTAGATAAGTCACTGATGCATTTCAACTCTCCTTCTTCCCTTCGTTTCTTATTTCTTTGTGTTTCCTTCCTTAAATATTCTTGGTGCTTAACTGGGTCATCTCTCACTCTTTGTTTGTATTCTCTCAGCCTCTCTGCTCCACTTTTTCTGGTTTGTTTTGGCATGTTGGTGTCTTATGTTTCTTTCTCCCTGAGTAACTCTACAATTTCCAATAGAAATTGTAGAGCATTATCTACATGTTTTAATAACTTAATTTAATAATAATTATAAAAACATTACCTTAAGTATGTTTATTTCCTTGAAATAGATGATTTAACAATCCACTTTGTTACTACCGAAACTATCATGTCACTACCGAAACTTTACCATATGTTTCGGTAGTGACTGTTTCGGTAATGAGAATTCCAGCTAAACTTGAGCATAACTCAAAAATGCTAGTAAGCACATGGCTATTAAATGCAGCTTTCAACAGTTGTACACAGATAAAAACATTATATTTTGCATTAAAACCCCAAAAAGCTTTCTTAATTGCAGAGAACATGTGTTCGGTAGTGACAATTCTTAAAGTTACACACTGATTTTCAGACTTCGGATCAGATTTACTTAAAAATAATAGGATTCAACAACTCACCATGCAGTCATGAGGGACAGGGATGCAGAGTCTCTTCCTGGTCAAAAATGCAGGGGTGTGGCTAAAAACCAGCTCAGCTAATGGACTAAAACTCTTTGTGTTTTGGTAGTGACGTGATAATTGTTTTTTGAAATCTTTTGAATAAAGCTTTTTTAATTTAAAAATCAAATCCAAAATAAATCTATATATTTTAACTTCTGTTTAAAAGAAATCAAAAAGAGCTTTTAAACAACACCATTGAAAAAAATGAAAATAAAAATATTTAAAGTGTTATTTACATAAATGTATAGTTAGGGGTTAGGGTTTGGGACAGCCACTTCCAAATAGAAAGTACCCTATAAATGATGATTTTGTTTATATTTAGCTTATTACTATCTCATTCAAGGCATTGGGTTTAAATAGATCATTACATAATCTTACTAAATATCTAAGTTTTGAACACTTACTTGTTTTGTTTATTATATTTTTTATTGTGGGACCGCAGTTTGAACCAATTCGGTAGAATGGCCCATATATATATATATATATATATATATATATTCTTAACGTGGACATTACAATGCTGCTCACAAAGGCAATTCTGTAACCTCCACATGTTTCCGTAGACCTGCACACAGCAGCATTAACATGCACTGTCACTGTTTCCTTTGCTTTTTGATGTGATATTGCAGAGGCTCCACATTAGTCTGTATGCTTCACATTCAAGGATTTGACTCTCTAGTCTCAGCAATGAAGAAAAAAGCTTTAGTTGAAATATATTGTCTGTAGAGCGATATCATTTTGTGTGGTACATTTTAGAGACGCAGTAGAGTGTGTGGACAGGGTCATCGCTACAGATAGGAGTGAGGAAATTAGCATAGACATTGTTTTCTCCAATGTCTTCCATGTACTGTAACCCCTAAATTAATCTTTTCCTTATTTTAAATTGAGTCACCAAACCCCTGGTAATCCTGTCTCTCAATCTCTCACAGTCCACTGCTAGAAAGGGAGTGATTATCATAAAAGCCTGTGATCTTCAAAAATTAAATTTACCTCCCAGGTCTGAGTTTTTCTCATCCCAGCTGGAGATGGCGGATACCTCCTTATACAAGCCACAATGGAGGGTGGGGTCTCACTGTCCTGATACAAGGCTTTTGTAATCCTGAGCTGTGGTGTACATGAAATCCCACTGTAATTGCCTTCCTTCCAAAGGCAGGTCGGTTACAGCTAAGATATTCACCATTCTCAAGACAGCTCACAAGGACAATGGAGGGGATTTAGTTCCTATGCAGATACTCACACGGGCTGAATATTTTTAGTGCAGGTGCTTTAGAAAGTCTCTCAATATTCCCGCGATACACGCTGAGCCCGGCTGTGTGTCAGAAAGAAAAGTTTAGCTTGAAAATCATATATGAGCTGAAAAGCTTCAGAGGACAAACAAGCTGGAACCGAAAACTTCAAGATTTAAAAAAGTATTTCAATTAATTTATCAAACATATGAGAGAAGACTTCGGCGATTAGACCACATTGTGATGTCATTATTTTAAGTGTGATGCTTATCAGCTGTACAGGAATATCCCCCCCAATGGAGTCTGGTGGTGGTGGTGGTGGTGGTGAAGAGCAATGCTGAAGACATGGATAAATGTGATGTGGAGCGAGACTTCTGATGAGCTCAGTGGAAGGACCCGTGGGCGCTGGTTGTGATGTAAACTGGAGGTTAATGGGGTCGGAGGAAGTTCCCATCGATCTGACACTGAAATGACAGCTGACAGCAGCAGAGAAAGGAACAAGATGATTGGCTCACAGAGCTCATGGCAAAATTGGTGTAACTAGGCTCATTCGAGATGAACTGGAAAGCCTGGAAAGTAGAGGAGATCATCCTTCGCGGAATTAACAGGAAGTCACAGAAAAAATTACTTCACCTTAGATCCGATCTGTAGGCCACTTGTAGTTTTCCGACCACGTTGGGATTTATTTATATTTGTTTGTAAATCTAAATGGAAATGTGCGTGTGTCTGGCATTGGATTCTATCCTTTATTATTTTTATGTCCGCCTTGTAAAGCACATTGTAATGAGCACTCGTTTTGATAAGTGTTATATATAGATATCCTTCGTTATTATAATAATTATTATTATCAACCACACAAGATATGTTTGTTAACAGATGAAACCTTCATTGCACAACATGAGACTAATACAATCTAGCGTTAAATATTACAATTACACAGAAAGTTGTGACCTTCTACAACACGTGGTGTTTTCTGTCAAAAATAAGAGCCAATCACCTCTTTGATCAGGCGTTCAGAGCCAGGCGTTTCCCATAATGCCCTGGCTCTTGCAGTCTGTGGAGAGAAACTGCGGCGCCTGGCTCTAAAAACTGCGGCCGCCTCGATCTTGTGAGGTTTGTCGTTGCCCACGTGTGCATGACGTCAGAGCAAGTCGGCATCAAGTCGGACACAAATCTAACCGGCATGCGATCGCCGGTGATCGATTCTGCGCAGGCGTGGCGTATTTCGAACGAGCCTACTGAAGGAGTGAACACCCCTCAGTCACCTGATTGAGTTGGAAGCGGAAAAGGGGGCGTTGGAGAGAGAGAGAGAGAGAGAGAGAAGCATGAAAACAGTCTTCCTGATTGAACTTTCGCTAAGCTTCATTACTGATATTTTCAGTTATGCTATGTTGTTGTAACCAAGACAACAATGCAGTTCATATGTGAATACTGTCTTACTTATTGCATGTCTGTCCATCCCTGGAGAGGGATCCCTCCTCAGTTGCTCTTCCTAAGGTTTCTGCCCTAGCCACTGGCAGTGAAGCAGGATCAGGACACCATCAGGAGCCATATTGCTGGCAAAGAGACTGCAATGTAATAGACACAAGTGACAAGAGAGAGAGAGAGAGAGAGAGAGAGAGAGAGAGAAATGCCTCCTCCATAATAGCCATGACAGAAGCTGCTGTTGCTTTAAACATCCTCCATGTGTTGGATGCATGTTGCAGAGTTGCAAACCAACAATCCCGTTCCTATTGCCCCTCTATTGTAGTTGTTTAATCCGAGCATCCACAATCCTGTCCCTGATGGCTGAAGTGCGCATTCACTGTGCCTGCTTACACATGTACGTCAGACAGTCAGGCCTCCACTGATCTTGCCAAGAAAGCAACTGGAGTCTCAAGTCCCACCGCTTTACTATCAGAACGCAAAGGGGACTTAAGGACAAAGGCAAGGAGCACAAAAAAACTCCTATGTGTGTGTTTGTGTTTGTGTGTGTGTGTGTGTGTGTGTGTGTGTGTGTGTGTGTGTGTGTGTGTGTGTGTGTGTGTGTGTGTGAGTGTGGCTTAACTCCCCCCCCCCATTTTGCAGTGTACCAAACAAGACTTGACCCAAGAAAATGAAACATTTTGGTTGAGAGAATCAGCGACAAGTCTGTCTTTAGAGAACAATCTTGGTATTCCCAGTATCCATCCCTTTGGAAAAAAAGTGCTAAATCACTTCTTGCTGTAGAACAAAACAGTCAGAATGTTCCAACTGATCCGTAGTCTAGAGACATGATGAGTAGAAGTAAAGAAACACAGACATGAAATTGAATTAGAAGAGATAGAGGGATGTAGCTTTCTTTTTCTTTGCACAGCTTACAAGACACGGGGGAGATAGTTGCGAGATGCAACTGTGTTTCTAAAACCTCAACAAAAGACATCTCCACCAAATTTTCTAATCAGGAGTACATGAGTTGTTGCTCCTCACTGGGAAAACTTCGATGCATAGTAAAGCGCACACACACACATCTCGCACTCTCTGGGTTGTCGTTGGCGACAGCATCCAACAAAAACTGCCCACGCTGACATTCATTACAGCAGAATGATTCAGTGTCTGTTGGCTTCGGAGGGCAATTTGAGCAAAGGCTCCACCGGTCGGTGTTTGCTCTCGGCAGCTCAGGTTCAGGATGGTCCCTGCCTGCCATATCCTCCCCATAGCAGCAGCAGCAGCAGCAGCCTCAAGTGGCCTCTCTCACCGGCTGAATACTGCTGAATATCCGAGTCCGGCTGTCACAGTTCTGCATGCCCAGTCACCCAGCTCCCATTGAGTAATTTTCCATTCACCCTGGTTTTCCCGCTCCTCAGCGTCAGTCACACCCACCTCATCAAGGCAACTCTGTTCACCTGTTCCTGATTGCTCACAACCAGTATGCCCAAGCCTCACAGACACTCTTTGCCAGATTTGCCACTTTATTCCGGACTGATTTCCTGTTGCCGAACCTGCCTGCCTCTGACCTACCTGTTTTGTCTGTTTCCTGGTAAACCCACCAGCCTTCTGTTAATACATACATTAATACATCCATGGCTTAGACCAGTGTCCGACAACTATACGGCCCTGCTCAGTAGGCTCTCATGCAATCGTTTCAGATTTTCTTCATTTTCAGGCTAGTTTTGTGGATTCCAAGCTAGTCATGATTAATCGTTTTGCCTGGAACACGTGTAATAGTGAGCCTAAGCCTAAGCCCCTTCCGGTGGACCCCATGGGACCTTATTTCAGAAAAAATATGAACGGTAGTCAACGGAGAGAGATAAATCATTTTTTGATCCCATTCGAATTGTGCCATGAATCACACAGATGATGTTTGTCAATTTAAAACATAATTTTGCAAGTCAAGAAAGTCTCAGTTTGTTGTAAAACTGTTGAAGTATCAGACTGTGAAAATACAGTATGTAATTAGGAAGACTACACACACTAAAAGTCGCGTAGTGACACTCTCTCTCTGAAGCTACGGTGCCTGTGTGTTTCATACTGAGATGTACTCACACAAGCAACGGGTCTCGCTCGTTCTTTCTCTTCCCGACTGATAAAAAGACCAGGAGTCGCTGGATTAAACACATCAGTTAAGATAACGTTTCATTTGTGCGTGGTCATAGCTACATTAGTTAGCTAGCTGGTGTTGGTGACGTATATTGTCCGAGACGAGAGATGTAGTTCACTGAGCGGTTTTGCACAAAACCAAATGATACTACGACAAACCGACTTTAGACTTTCTTGACTTCAAAATTTATGTTTTAAATTGACAAACATCACATGTTTGATTCATGCCGCAACTCAAACGGGATCAAAAAAATATTTATCTCTCTACCTCAGTTCCATGGGGTCCACTGGAAGGGGCGAGACCTAGGCGTCCAAGGCAAAACGTTTCACCATGACTAGCTTGAAATACTCTATAATACTCACTATCGTGATACTCGTAACCCGGACAGGTTGGAATGCGATATACGTTTCTAAAACGTTGCGTTTCAACATAAAAATATTAGCAGAGTACGTTCGCACATCATTAACTAGTGTTAGCTCTATGCTACGTAAGCTACTGATGGTATACTGAATGTATACACATACTGCTTTTGCTTTGTAATTATTGTAACAGTGAATAAAGACCTGCCTGGTTTGACAAGAACAGTGTTGTTGTCCTTTATTTCATTGGCTTCTGTCTTGATCGCCAGGTGATATGATGGTTCACTTTTACACTGTGATATGTAGGATTTAGCTTCTATCTTTATATTTTTACCCTGTTTTCACTGCTGAATCAGTTTGACATCCTGAATATATCCTTCAAACACATATTATAGACCCTTCTGTCTGCGAAATTGCTTTTTTTTCTTCCAGAACTTCTAGGGAGTGCAGTTAGTGACAGCATGGGCTCCATAGTAGCTCTGGTAGCTTAACGGAGTAGTAGCGGGCTGGGGTTTAGCAAAGGGTCAACTGAAGATTTAAAAAATATATATAGATCAAAGACAAAGAGATATGGCTGTAAGATCACAACTTGATCCAGTAATGTGTTTGGTGATTTGCACTTGAAAATGTGTCGATGTTAAAATACAGTAGCTTTAAATTTGAATCTATTTGAATCTTGGCTCAACAGCATTCAGTGACTTTATTTCATTAACTTCAACAAATGTAGTACATTTAAATACAGTCACTAAAATGCTGTTAAAACACGTTCAGACTATACGCTGCCTATTTAAAAAAAACTCACTTTCAAACTGAAGCTGCACCACGTCCTGCTCACTCAGAAATATCAACATACAATCTCCAATATTATAGGAATTACGTTCAATCACATCATGAATGATAGAGATAATTATTTATTGATCCTACGTGTATAAAGCTTTAAACTGATTTTTTACAATACAAAAGTGAGCAAGGCTCACATTCCCCCCTCGCACCGCTTGACCCCTACTAATGTAGGGTCAAAGGTTTTGCCCTTTTGGAAAAATTTCAAAACTTTTGGGCACCCTGGACTTCTAACCCCCAAAAGGCACATCAGCCATCATACCAAATTTGAAGTTTCTAAGTTAAATAGTTCCCGAGTTCTACTCCGGTAACGAAATTGAAGTCGAAAATCACGTTTTTTTGGCCAAATTTTCAAAAATTTTGGGCACCCTGGACTTCTAACCCCCAAAAGGCACATCAACCATCATACCAAATTTGAAGTTCCTAAGTTAAATAGTTTTCGAGTTCTGCTCCGGAATAGAAAGTGTGACACGCGGACGGACGGACAGACAGAAGGACAGACGGACACGTGGAGCGCTATATACTCCTGACTACGTTGTCGCGGGGGTATAATAAACTGAGATTATATTCAATAAATGTTTTAGTGGAACTGTTCTAACAAACTGAAAGCTATCTTGTGTGCATAGCGTCACAGTGTTAAAAAGAAAAAGACAGGACAGTTGCAAAAAGAAGTACAGTTTTATTCTGAGCTGACGGTGACTTGATGCTATGTAATATTATAAAATATCATATATTTATACTTTTATTGTTTTTATCCACATCTGTTTTCCTTCATTTTCTCATCCCATCCCCAAAAGGTGTGTTCAGGCTTTGAACAACACATAGTGATATTTCAAAAAATATGATTTTAATGATCATTACGTATAGTTTCAAAAAATATGATTTTAATGATCATTACATATAGTTTCATGGTCTATGTGCTGCATTAAGGTAATGTCAGAATGATGTATGTCCATTTCAAGGTGAAAATTGAATTTTAAATTCAAACTGTATTCCATAATTTGTTAACTCAAAAATGCTCCCTGGTTATTTATCCATGCCAATATACGTCATGTCTGTTAGGAGATGACTTCTGCTAAATAAAAAGGTTGTAGTGCCAGTATTTAATACATTTCCAGTTTCCCATTACCATATAATGTCCATTAACTGGTCTGACATGGTAGCACCATTTACAGCAATCACAACAGTCAATAAGAAATGTTCATAAGCGAGTTATCTGCATGTTTTTTTGCTTTGTGTAACCAGTAGGGCGTCAGCGAGTCATGTTGCTTTTTAAAGCCAAGGTTTTCAGAGCGGCTGTCAGCTCAGACTTGTTGACTCAGACGTGCTGAAGTCTTTTTTTCCACAATGAGGCTGATTGAGGGCCTGGTGTCGGAGCAGAGAGGTTAGTAAGACACCCACCTTCCTCCCAGCTTAATTTCAAAGTGCTACTGGAGTGAGGAGATTAGAATGAGTGGGGTGCTGGGAGTGAGGGGGCAGGGTGTGAGAGCGGGGCGCCGAACAACAGAGGTTTGCTACAAAGCTCAGTAATCGTACATTCGGGGGACTGCTGCGATAAGACATAAAAGACACCAGACTTAAGGAAAACCCTCACACTAAATGGAAGAGGAGGAAGTGGTTAACAAAAAAAAGATACTACGTCTCACTTTCTTTTGTTGTTGGGGGAAAATGAAATCTGTAAGGTAAATAAAAGATGAAACGTTAAGAACAACAGCGACCTACAACAGCAATTTCGGGAGGAGGGTTGAGAGGGATCTAGCAATGTATTTCACATTTAGTCTTCTGTCTGTTTCACACTGCTTAAGCACACTACTTACAAGCTGATATTATTAGCCAATCTTAGAAATCTGTCTCCTGTAAGCTGATTGTAGAAGGTGCAATCCCCTCACTGTGATGATCAGACAGCTGGGGCCCAGGTAGATAATGTATCCTGGAATAATTATGGGATTTAGGGAGATGTTAGGCTTTGTAAATGCTTTCATTGTGACAGCGTTGAGTGTTTGACACAGCGGTACTCCCAGTTCACAATACCCCTGGGCACTTCTACAGACATGTCCTTTAATCACTGCATTCCTCGTGGCACTTTCTGCTCTCAGAGTGATAACAATTGTTCCGATCACTGATAATCATTACTGTGGTGGACGTCTCGCTGCTTCTGTGATGTTTCCGTTGAGGTTAAATGCTCATTACACTTAATCACCTGTGTTCCAAATATTTGCTATTACTTGAATCCCTTCTATTTAACTGAATTTTTTTTATAAAATTAAATGTCTTTAGGAGTCCATTTAAAGCTTATTTTACTCCTTTTGAAAAAAAAAAGAATATACTCAGGTGCTGTTCATTTTTGCTCCATGAAGTGACTTTTTAGACCTTTTCCTCTCCCTCCACATAAAAAAAGGGATATGTTTACCCTTAATGTGTTTTAACTAGGGCTGTCAGTCAATTAAAATATTTAATTGCAATTAATCCCATGATTGTCCATAATTAATCACGATTAATTGCAAATGAATCACACATTTTTCATTCACATATCTGGAGGTCAGAGGTCAAGGGACCCCTTTGAAAATGGTCATGCCAGTTTTTCGTAACATTGCAAAAATCAGGCACGTCCTGTCTCGCTGCAGCACGTGTACTGACAAGAACTAAAAAAGAGATCATATAAAGCGCTTTGAGTGGTCAAAAGACTAGAAAGGTGCAATATAAATGCAATCCATTTACCATTTCCCCCCCCCCGTTTTAGCTTCTCTGCACTGGTTCCCTGTAAAATTCAGAATAGAAATCATCCTCCTCACAAAGCCTTTAATGGTCAGGCACCATCGTATCTCAAAGAGCTCATTGTACCCTACTACCCCACTAGAGCACTGCGCTCCTAGAATGCAGCAGGGTTACTTGAGGTTCCAGGGAGCCAGAACCTTCAGCTATCAAGCTCCTCTTGTGTGGAACCAGCTCCCAGTATCAGTCCAGGAGGCAGACACCCTCTCCACATTTAAGAGTAGGCGAAAGACTTTCCTCTTTTATAGCGCCTGTAGTTAGGGCTGGCCTAGCTGGCTCAGGCTGCCTTGGACCAGCCCCTAGTTATGCTGTTATAGGCCTTGTCTGCCGGTGGACTTCCTATGATACACTGAGCCGCGGCCCTGCTTGACAACCATCACTACTATCATTATTATCAGCCATATTTCTATTATTAAAACTGTTATTATTATTAGTAGTATTAGTAGTCATATTTATATTATCACTGCTACCAAAGGTTTCTCCCTGAGAAAGGGGATTTTTTTTCTTGCCACTGTCGCACCTGTGGGCTCTCTTGTTGGGTCTCTAAATTATAGAGTCTAGACCTGCTCTATATGAAAAGCGTCTTGAGATAGCTTCTGTTATGATTTCACACTATATAAAAATAAAAATAATTGAATTGAATAAGGTAAAATGGGGAAGATGCCCCCCTTAAGAACAAAGTCAATTTACTGTAACATTAAAACATATTTGGATATGAGTTTGGCATGTGCAGGATGACGATTCATAAACGTCCACTGCCCATTTCGACACCCCCGTTGCCACATATGAAACAAAATTGGCACGCGAACAGCCTTCTGCAGCCACGGAAACCGGCAAACTAACTGGATCAACAGAGATAACATTTACATTAGATTCTACCCAACCTGAAAAGCCTCAGCACATCTCTCTGTGGTCCGTGTGCAGCTGGCTTATCAAGGCAGCGAGTATTTGAGACACACAGCCGGTGAAGTGAGTCAGACTGCTGCTGGCCAGAGGCTAACCCAGTCGTGTATAGAAGGTAACTCTCAAATTGAAAAAATGTGCACTGCTATCAGTCACACCGGAGGAGCGGATGGGCGACAGGGACTGCTGTTAACCATTTTAAACGCTGGCTGTCAGTTCATATTGCTGCTGAAAGACAGTAGCCAACTAGTGAAAAATAACATGATACCGTGGGTTGGTTTTCCTCCTGTCCTCCCCAATTTTTTGAGTCAACAGCTGCCACTGGATTGTACATATATGTACGTAAATGTTTTTACTTCATATGTACATATAGTTTATATGGAAATTCAATATACAGTATACAGTATATACATGTTCATATTACACTTCCGTATAGGCGAGATTGAAGGTAGACTGGCTGAACATGTACAAACATGTCTATGACCCTTTGTTGAGACACTACACGGCCAGTCAAATGGCTTTAATGGGCTTCGATCTCCTCTTGCGTCACTTTTTTCTGTTTATTAGCCATAAACACAACAATTCTTACTCAGCATTGAGGAGCTGTATATAGAGCATGAAGCCATGTTTGGTCCAAGACGTTCTTCTGTAACACTTGTTAACTTCTTGCCCCTTCACATAGTATTTTAATATTATTCTATTTGACAATTGACGGTGTGAAAGCAACACCATGCATGCCTCAGAGGAGACGGTCTGAAAGTGGGCTCTCTAATCACAAATTAATTTACATTATTATGCAATTGAACATCTAGCACAACAACAGAATGAATGTATACATTCTGTTTCTGTTTCTTTTTTTACTTATTGCTGCTTTAAGGAAAAACCTGAATAAATGGTGCTTTATACCTCAGATGTCTGGTAAATTCTCTTTACCTTGCTGTTTTCCTGTTAGAGGCCGAGCCTAATGATAGTGATTCCTGTCCATCTGTCCATCTTTCCAAAACTCTGGTCCTGTGGTAAAGCTTCAGTAGGCAGAATTTCTTTGGCATCTTTGGGCAAAAAAACCCATAATAACCTTTCAGCATATTGTGATTCAAGTCATCTGAGAGAAAACTACACTTCTGCACCTCCTCATGGCTCTGTTTCAGGCTTTAGAAAATCTGTCCGGTGACGAAAGACTTTGGCCAATCAGAGGTCATTTCAGAGAGAGAGCGTTCCTATTGGCTTTGCTCTGGCTGGTGGGTATTTCCTCAACAGATCTCAACATGGCTGCCGGGTCACAAACTTTTGCATTTTACAGCTAAACAGTTCACTACAAGATGTTTCTGTAAACATTTGAGGCGAGAAATAGGAATTACAGTAACAGAATATTGATTCATATTTGATCAGCGCTGCCTAGTTTGACCGTTTGGTCGGAGTTTGTGAGTGATTGACAGAGCGCTCTCATAGACGGCAGACTCCAGATCAGCTCGGATTGGTTGTTTTCCTCTAGTCTGTGAAATCTTGCAGATGCCATTAGGAGCAGCGGAGGACACAGAGGCACATGTTTTTTTTGATTACCCGTCTCATGCACTACTGTCAGGATATAGTGACCGTTTTATACAAATATTTTTTTATCATATTTGCTCCAATCTTGCCTTCTGCTGCTTTAAGGAAAAACCTGAATAAATGGCGCTTTATACCTCAGATTTTAAAATCTCAAACATGCTGAACTGATTTTTTTTCTCCATTTTACTGCCTACAAACAACAACAACAACAACAACAACAAGTTCAATGTCTGTTAATGAAGAGCAGGCAGCTAGCACAACCCTGTGGTCTTGGTCCAGTTGTAGAGCTTTAATGAACAGACAGTTACGCCAGTGTTACAGTTAACACACCAAGAGGCTGAGGGGAGTAAATGCCAATACAAATTTGTCACTAGTCTAATACTTCATACAGGTAGAATAAATTATACTATGGTAACATACGCACATGCCAAACAGAAAGCAGAACAAAACAAGCAGAGAAAGGACCAAGGGGTAAACAGGAGGGGTGGGGGGGTCGGGGGGTCAATGAGCATATCTGTACATTTGATCCTTAATGTGCTCCTTGGTTTGCTGTCAGTGAAAAAATATATATACACAAGGTAGAAGGTAAACACAGCCAGCGTCCAAAGAGTTTCCATGGCTCTAGTGGAGGTGCAGAGGGATGACATCATAAAAGCCTCTGTATGAGACAGTGATGATGATTGCCCCTCACCATAGGTATACACGGACACCAGCATCCAGTGGAAACGAAACGTGAATTCACCAAAGTCAGCTGAGTTTCATTTCATGGCATCATCTTTAAATTCATGATGGTCACAAGCCGAGAATGAAACACCGAGTTTCTCTCTGAAATGGCATCGAATACAGATCAAAGAAAGAAAGAAAGAAAGAAAGAAAAAGAAAGAAAGAATAAAAAGAAAGGGAACCTTAGGAATGCAGAAGCATACTTTGATTGTTCAAGTATATTTTTTTATATGGAATGATGCAATAGCAATAGGGGGAATGATTCTCTCTATGGTCTCTATTTATCCTCCAACCTTGAAGTTGTTTCCACTGAAAACCACAACAAAGAATCTATGCACCGTTGCTGTTCCTCTTCTGAGCAGTGCCGTAGTTCCTGTGGAGAGCGTGGAGGAGTGGAATGGCAGGGAGCTTTCCCTTTGGTCGGTATGGGTGATTAGCGTGAGGAAGCTCAAATCTATCTCTCTCTGACTGCACTACATCCTCAATGGAAATGGTGGAGTTTGTCGTTTGTGCTGCTTTATCTTTTTTGTTTTAGGTTGATATTACAGAAATCTGTCATGTCATTTATGACAAGTCAAAATGCAAATGTATCTATAAATATAGTGGTAAAGTGTTTGGAACCACATTATGTCACAATAAATCAGTTTGGGATTATTTGACACATAAATTCTATATACCAGAAATTCTCAAATGAAAGCTGGTTTTCAAATAATGGCCAGGTAAAACACTGTGCATTTCTATTGTTAAAAGAAATACTGTTTTCACTTACTCAATTATTTCCAGTCGCCTCTACTGTGCAGTTTTTTTCATCGTTGTAAAGCGACTGTAAATGAAACAGTAGCTTAACTGCTTTTGATCACTGATATGAAGTGTGTGAGTTTTGCTCACCGCAGATGTTTCACATTAAAAAAGGGAGGATTATCTTTGCTGGAAGGTTTTAATTTGAAACATCTATGCAGGAAGTGAATGAAACTCTACACTCACGCTTATCAATGATCAAAAGAATAATGAAAAAGACAATCTGAAAAAGAGGTAAACATGGAAGTGATGAGTTTGCGTCAACTGCAAATTAAGACAGGAGCAGATCAGGAAACGGGAAATTACAAATAAGGAGCTGTCTCTAATGTAAACCTGTTCCACATGAAAGTCAATTATTTGAAAATTTACGGTATCTTCATTTACTGATATACTCTACTGATTTAATTAATTTTCCTCCTAGTTCAGTGTTGTTGAAACTCATCGGTGAACTGGCTCAACACATCAACATTGAGTTGGGAGGAAACTTTAGAATTTAAGACATAGGCACTATAGCAAAATTTTGCATCTGTAACCATCCTAAACTATACTTGTCACGGGCAGATAACATGAAAACATTGACAGCAAACTATTTGCAGGCATACTCAATATGAACATTCAGTTTGAAGAGAAACAGAATCGACACAGCATCATATTTCCTCAAGGAACACATTTAGCAAGAATGAAATAGTTACTTATGAAATTAAACACTGTTAACTAGTCCAATTGTAATTATTATTATCTCCGCCAGGAGATTATGTATTCGGCTGTGTGTGCGCATCACTGTCTGTCCGTCTGTCTGTCCACGGCTAATCTTGCATACTGCTGGACGAATTAGCCTAATATTTTTTGTGCTCATTTATGACTGTATGCTCAAGGACCGCTCGTGGTTGCAGTGATTCACACTTTTTGCAAACATATTTTATTGACTATTTTATACAGTCATTAACTCTTTCTTCCTCTGAACCAGCCGGTAGGGGCCGCAAGGGATCACTGCTTCAATTTGGACTCTTGTTTCCGCTTCGGATTAGAAATTGTTCCTCTCTTGATTTGCACACCTAGGTAACCCAATTACATGTATACGTATGTATGTATAACTATCGCTTAGTAAATGACAAACTGAACCGTATTGGTAGGAGGAGAGTTAGTTAGCTGTTAGCTGTTGCCAACCGCTGGGCGGTATTTTTTTGGGGGGGGGGGATTTTTGGGTGAATTTTGTCAATTAATTTTCCTAATTTAATGGTCTACCTCCGAAGAACAAGAGCCGTTCAGCTGCTGCTCAGTGAACAGAAAACGAGAAAGCGTGGAAAAACTGTGTAGAGCCAGCGTATTTTCAAATTCTAACTCTGTGTGTTCTACAACGAGTTAACAAGCAATTAAGCCCGTCTTAGAAGGTGTAAGGTTTTTTAAATGTTTTTGTTTAAAAGCTTTAAAGAGCTTGTTGGCCGTGTGTTTGGTTAATAGAGCTAACAGCGAATGGAACTAAACACACAGAACGACTGACAGTTTCTGTTCAGAGGAAGTGTTAAACAGTCAATGTGATGCGTTACACAGTTAACTGCAGTTTAGCTGCACAGAGCCGGTGCAGACAGCTGCATAGATTCAAATGAGAGCGCATCTGTTGAGAAGTGCGAGTGAAAAACGCGTCCGATACACTTGCGGTCTAGACGTGGGGGCAATTGTGGTTCAATTGAATCATCATTCATCACAGCAGCGGTCGTTGCAGACACACCTGGCGGAGATCTTGACTCTACTGAGTCTACTGACTCACCAAAAGCCATGTCTTATGTTAAGATTACGTCAGGACAGTTGATGTTGGTCATAGTACACCCCAGTGGTTGTTTTCATAGATAAATGCAAGAAGTAAACATTAAATGAACTAGAATAAAAAAGAAATGAAAATGAAGAAAAGAACTGTAATGTTTAGTACCAAGCTGCCTGGAGAAATGTCCGGCTGTACTACCAAGGGGAAATTGATAGTCACACTGAATGTCAGCTGCTCAGTCAGGAGCTTGTTTGACCTCCAACTATTGCCAAAGCTCTTCAGGAGGCCTTGTTGTTGATAAGAGGGACTGCATCTCTTCAGGAATAGCTGAATTAGTCCATATCAGTCTGCTACAGAGGTGTTTATCTCCCTCACATACTTACACACACATGCACACATGGGTTCCTGAAGGCTGACACGTTTCTTTTTTTCTTTTTAAGCTGCCAATATCTTGTGCTGTATCTATAAAGTTGACCAGTTCCACATAAAAAATATGATCTAGAGTTGCCCCGGCATTTTATTCAAGGTGAAAAAAAAAAATGTTTAAAACTCAGCCAGGACCAAATCGTCTATTTGGGTTGCAATATTTTAAAGACAGCAGCTCAAAATCTTTTTTTTTTTTTTTGCTGACCTTCAGTGGTTTAAATTCTCACCACCCATCTGTGACGCAGTGTGCGGTCAGAAGTACAACACACTTGAATTTGAGGTAGAATTCATGAGCCATAATCAAATCACATGTGCAGTTGTCTGACATCACAACCAGAAATATATGTCAATAAACGAAACTCAAAATTAGCGATCATGGCGGTGACTTAGCGGTGTAACCGGACTGTGCACCCCTTAAGGTGCGTTCAGACTGAATGCGAGGAGTTTTTTTGACGTGAACAATTGTATTTAATGTCAATTCAACGACACAATGGATGCAAATTGGATGTGAATTCACTCTGGGTGCCGTGGTGGATTGACACAAAAATGGGTGCTTGGCATTCAGTCTGAAAGCACCGTTACAGGATCACTATAATGCATCATTTTGTTGTTTACTGACCCAAAGAAAGAGCTGTTTTTTTGTGAAATATATTTTAAATAGCAGGTCACAGGTTACACCCAGTCTAAAATGACGGTTCACATAGTAATTGTTTATATCACTAGTTTATAGTTAGCCAGTAAAGTTAGATTCCACCAATGCTGTGTACAAAATGTAGTGCAATATAAACAACAAATAAAAAAAACAGTGAAAATCCTTTTTTTGTGGATTTGTTTGGTCCCATGGGGGTATGTTTAAAGCTTGGACAGCTGCATCATTCAATCGTTAAATCCTGGAGAAACACTAAAATGGAATAAAGTATAAAAAAGCTAAACATCAGCCCAATGTACTGTATAGTCAATGTATGACACACACACACACACACACACACACACACACACACATATGGTCTCTGGGAGATTTGTATTGGATGGCAGCAGGAGATGCGGGTTGTGCTGGTGACCAGGTGTCGTGTTGCATGCATGTCAGGTGAGTACTAGTAGGCCTGGCCAGTCTCAACCTGCAGCAGTCCCAGTACAGCTGAGTGGTCGGCCAGCTTCATCCTGCGCTGACTGGACAGGCTGACGTTCTTTGCCAGGTAATCCACAGCTGCTGGAGAAGATCGGAGACAGGAGACACAGTTAATGATGTGTGTATATATATATATATACCTGTGGATTTGTCTGTTGTTCTATCTCTTCATTGAAGCTATATGTTGTTTACACTGAGTGAAATATTTGTATTGATTCTTCTCCCGGTATCATTGCATAGGAAATGAAAATGAGGAAGAACATGGAACTGTAAGACAGTGGCATCTGAGTTATTACCTCTGCCAAGGCCGAAGGCCTGGGAAGGAGGTTATGTTTTCACCGGCGTTGGTTTGTTTGTTGGTTTGTCTGTTTGTTTGTCTGTTAGCAGGATTACTCCAAAATGTTTTGGAGGGGTGGGGTGTGGCACAATGAACAATTCATTCGATTTTGTAGGAGATCTGGATCATGATCCGGCTTCGGGAATTTTTTTTTAATAACTCTGCTCAGACTGTGCATTAACACCACAGGCTTTAGGACATGCGCAGTGTAACTGATGATGCGTTCATGACGCGTCACCTTGCCTCTTTCCTTCTGCCTACAGAGGGACAGACAGAGAGCCGGGGGTGGAGGCTGTAGATTCTGCGTTTTTTCCCATTAAGCTCGGTGAAATTACAGTTGAGTTCGACCAAAGCACACTTGGTGATTGTTGGAAAGACTAATGAGGATGGTTTAGGTGAGTTTTATTTTGTGTCTGTCCAGTTTGAATGAAGTCTTTTACGATGTTCCGCTGCTTACAGCTGACAACATAAACAAAATACACATGGATGATGGCGCAAGCTGCACGGAGAGGGGGGGCAATCGTACTCGGGCAGCTTGGCGCAGGTCTGCAATCTCTGAGGATAAATGAATAAATAAAGTAGCAGGTTTTAATGGTGGATTATAATTATTATTTACAAATGTTTCTTAACCTTTTTCTGTCTAAAATAAATAGAAATTCCATTTATAATGAAATTAAATTAAATTATGAAAGGCAAACTCTATGTAGAAACAAAGGGCTGGCAGCAGCAGCCCAGGAGCAGCAGAAACGCAGTTCAGCGAGGCAGCCGCCGAGCGCTGCTGACGTTCCCTGTGTGGCCCGAGCATAACTTGTTTTGTGTAGAGGATCACAATCGTTATTTTCAATCACTTAAGCCTCAGAAACTCTGTATCCTACATTTCCCATAATGCAACCAATAGCATCTTTTCATGGTAAACACCCACATCTTTAAAATTCCTCACCTCCAATTTGTAATGCAGGCTTTCAGTTATAAAGTCTCTGAGCCCCACTCAGATAACCCTGATGACATTACTATGGTGTCATCAGGATTATTTTCTCAGACTGGACGGAGCTCCTCCAGAGCCACAGGAGACATTATACAACTGTTTTCAGAGTATAGAGCTCATGATGGCTGGTGAACTGATCTTTATAATGTAAACTTAAAGTGCAATGTCCCTGAAATGATTTGAACCTTTGTTCAGCTAACTTGCAGTTTCCACTGATTTCCATCCACAGTTCTGATCTTCTGATCCTAGTCGTTGTAGAATGACGCTTGTATAGGGTCATCACCTACCAGTAATAGTCCCATTTATGGACGTCACAACTAGCTCCACTCACATGTATGCTGCCGTCAAATGGAGTGTGTTTTCAATACCATACTTGGCATTCAACTGGTTAAACTCCCAACTGACACAAAACAATGACTGGCCCTGCTAAAAAGATTAGAGGCTCTTGCATTTTTTAAATTTGTTCATGTATGACAGAATACACACAGGTATACAATAATATGTGATATTAAATGACTGAATCATCCTACAGACCAACAGACTAAGTGTTATAGATAAGACCGATGTGTTAGTCCTTACCAAAATACTTTCTGACATCCCTCTCCTGTCTGTAGCACCGGGTCTTAATGAAGAAATAAATCTTTGAAAAAGGGTCACAAATATATAGTAGTTGTTTTATATAAAGTCTCAGTAATTTCCAAAAACAGGAAAAAATTCACATTTCATGTGTGTGTGTGTGTGTGTATGTGGTCATGGTAATGAAGGAACATTGGTGTATTTTTTATATTTTTTGGACAACAATGGAGCTCTCTGGCACAGAGGAAGCAGATGTATCAGGCTTTGATACACACCAATACTTGTTGGTAGATATATTCATCGTTGGTTTGGCGCTGCACGAGATTTGTTGAAGGACAAATATTGAATACCACCATACTTGAACACGCATTGTACTGCTGCAGAATTGTTTGGTTTACGTCCAATCATATTGACTGACAAGATAACACCGTGTTTGACAGACAGACAAAAGGAGCCAACGGTTTGGCTCTGCAGACAGAAAGACAGAGAGGCAGGTAGACACAAGAAGAACTGTGTTTTCTTGCAAAGCTGGCATTAATGCTCAGCGTATTTTTCTGTCTGTGTGGTGGATGTTTTGCCCCACCCTGGTTCAGCTGTTGATAACTTCTCTTTTATAGGGCAGGAGAGAGGAGGGCTGACAGCAGATGTGATGTGACACGGTGTGTTTGGGTGTGCACGAGTGTGCGTCGTGGCTATCGGGGGGGAGATAAGTAAGGCATGTCAGTTAGGATGCTAGCGTGCACAGAAAGGAAGCTGTCACTCTGTGCTGAGGAATGAGAGAACCAAGAGCACCTATGGGTGGGCAGGTCTGTCTGCCAAGATGCCAGTCACCCAGACAGCAAGTGGGGGAGCGGTGTGTGTGTGTGTGTGTGTGTGTGCGTGTGTATGTGCGTGTGTTTCACAAGGGTTTAGTGAGGCCCTCTAAAGGAAGCTGTTTTTCCTGTCAACCAGCTTTATACCTTAAATCCCTGTTGAGCAGTCACACTGAGAGTCCTCTTGCCTCCAAGATTGAGCCTATCTGATAACACACACTAACACACATGCACAAACACAGGTGCGCACACACACACACACTCACATGCCTCAGCTATTTTGACAGTATGTACTTTAATCTGTCAGGAGCTCCCTGCATTAGAACAAGAGAAGAGTCAAATGTCTGAAGTAAACTGCTAAATCTGTCTGCAGGAGGGAGAGGTGGGAGTGGAGGGCCACAGCCCAACCACCAACGTCACATCACAGAGGATGAGAGAGAGAGAGAGACTTTCTGCTGCAACGTTAGCGATCATATTGGTTATATCTGATATATATATACATTTTATATACATTTATATATATACATTTTAAGAAAATGCTTCACCGCCAGAAAAATTGAAAGAAAGGAACACTGATCTCAGATCTGCTGTTTTCCTACAGTACGTTCATATTTTAACCAACGGATGTTGCTGAAACTTTCAAACCATTCTATCTAACCGAGCCACCACACTGTAACTATAGTTTAAAAAACATCTTAAAAATAACTCCCAAGACTCTGTCACAAATGTCGCAAAAACTCTGACTCCAGCTCGGGGCGTCTATTAAAATAAGATAAAATTAACAAATGTGTTTTTGGGCAGAATGTGTCACATCGGCACCTGAAAAACAGGCACAAAAGTTGGAGTAAATCTGGCCCCAGAGCTGTTTTTATTAACCAAGGTGCAGGGTGCAAAGCGGTGTGTCATTCCCAGTGCATCGAAGATCTGCTAGCACACTTGGTATTTGGTATTTTTCGTGCGACAGCGCATGCGGGATGCACTTGTTGATATAGGGTGGGATGAGGAACAAACCACTGTCCGTGAATAAATGTGGATTTTTTAAAAATAAATTTAGTTAAACTACATTTAACCAACTAATCATTTACTAATTGATATAATTGTGCTAGAGTTAGTGATAGAGAGTTTTAAAACACATGTTCTATATATGAAAATGTTGCTTTTGTTTGTTTAGTCTGAACTAGCAGGACTCAGGACTCACTCTGGCCGTACTGACTGTACTGGTAGCCGGCGGCAGCCACAGCCGGGTCCATGCTGTAGCTGGTGGTGCTGTATGTGGGAGGGCAGTAGGACTGGGATGATGAAAGGCTGTCCACCGTCTTAATGGAGGCCTCGGCCGAACGCTGGCTGCAGCTGGCTGAGATGGTGTTGGATGGAGAGGAGTCTAAGGCACTGTGGAGCGGTGAGATGGAGAAGTCGTGTTGTTGCTGCGAGGAAACGCCGCTGGGGTTACTTAGGATGCTCATCACCTGAAAAACACAGAAGAGAAGATTGCTGTCAGACAGGCTTCCTCTGTCTAACACTGGTACAGAGCAAGATATCCCAAAATCTGCTCTGAATAGTCATGACAATACATTTTTCATCATTTTTTAATGACCACCTGAGCTTTCCTTTACTCACAAAATGTTGATATTGCTCTGAGAATAGACATTGTCCCCAGAGGATGAACCCTTTTGAATGTATGATCACATGAATTTTTCTGTGTGCTACCCTCAGGGCAAACTTAACATTTTGCCACCCATCGGATCAAGCTTTAACAATAGTTAAATGGTCATTATGTTGTTAATACTGTGGGCTGTTGGGATAATATCAGCCAATTTCTAAGGTCAAGGGGTGGGGCAAGAAGCAGGGGCAGTCACATGATCATATAGGTTGGACACCAACCAACAGGTCAGACAAACGTATTTAGAATAGAAAATAAAGGTGAACAGTAAAATGATAATCCAAACTCTCAGTTGTCCGTAAAAGTGTCCGTTAACATCCACAACAGTTTTACAGTTTCCTGCTTGACCTACTGTGCTTAGTGCAGTCGTGTGCTCACAGTTTTCCTGTGAGTGCTTCTTTTTTGTGATATCATTGTGTTCCAAGATCTTAGCAGTTACTTTTTTTTATTTTTTATTTTTTTATTTTAACCTTTATTTAACCAGGTAGTACTCATTGACATTAAGAATCTCTTTTGCAAGAGGGACCTGGCCAAGACAGCAGCATTTAAACGTACATTAAAGTTTCAGACGCCACAAAATAAAACAAATGCAAAATAAATACATGGCATAATATCATACAAAACACATTCAAATCAAGTGTTTTTGAGTTTGTTGAGTACAATTTTACCATAACTGAAAAAATAATGACAAAACTACAACAATAAAAACCCAAGAATCATCAAACAAATGACTTAAAATGGTTTTGGAGTTGAGTTACAGGAGACTCGACGGGCTGCTATGAGAACCCGTTATCACTCCTAACTCGTCAAATACCACCGTTTGGTAAGCGGCCCCTCGGCATCGGAAACCGACGCACGGAGGTACCCTTTAGCAACAATATGTGACAAACAGGGCTTTCAACCAACTCCAATATAGACCCACCCACGGCGAAACAAACAAAAAAAAGTTTTTAAAAAAGTAAAGCTTTTTTTGAACATTAAAGCATATCAGCATGTTCTAGAAGAAACCCAAAACACAAGTATGCACCTGAAAATAAGGACAATAGGTCCTCCTAAATGATAAGTGATTCACTGTGCTCATGTTGAGTCTAATTTCTTTCCCCGCAAGTCATAAATAAGGAGCTTTTTTAGTTATGCATTGACAATAGGCTTGTGGGTACTGAATGAAGCGTATACATTGTATATATAAATATATATGTCGCACTTTCTCGGTGCGTTTACTGCTGCCGCAGATGTGTTTACATGACAGTATCATGACAGGGATTGCCTAACACCTTGCAGTTTGTTCTGCAGAACAAAGTCTGTGACTTTAATGGCCTTCAGAATGAAGGTTATGATAGTGTAACCCTAGTTCTACAAGCACAGGCGGAGCTCTCTACTGGACACTATGGGTAATACTCTCCTCCAATCACAAGCACGCATTCACCCACTGAATTTTGCATAAACATAGCCAGCCAATCAGGACGTGGCGATCCAAATGCGTGCTGACCCCCCGCTGTTAGACATCCCACACCCTCTTAAGCGAGCGGCGCAGGAGTGACAGCATCCCCTGGCTAAGGATGGGACACTGCAGCCTACCTACTTCTTTATAACCTAGGCCGCCACAGCGGAGAAGTAGAGGGCCGTAGCCACCTCAGATAGTTCGCAACTGATCTGGGTAAAGCCATGGTCTAACCCTGCAGGGGTCAAGACTGCACACCACATTGGGTCATCAAGGAGCATAAGAGCGTGCACAGACCCTGAAAAGGAGCCCGACATGTCCAAGAGATAGATCCGTATGAACAGGCAAAGCATCGACCATGGCGCTGCCGTACGTATGTCTACGACACCCCACAGAACAAGGCCTCTGCTGACGCAACGTTGCGTATAGAGTGTGCATGGACCACAGTGGGGAGGGTCTCTTCCCGCCTGTCTATAAGCTTAAGAGATGCACTCAAAAAAACATTTCACCAGACACTTTTGGAAAGGGCCACACAATCACCGAAGCACACAAACAGTATACCAAAGGGGGGGCCGTGCATTCAACATAACATGTCAACACACGAACAGAACAAAGCAGATGACAGTGGAAGCTATACTGAAAACTGCAAATTGGGGCAGACTACAAGCTAACCATGATCTGTTTTGCGTGTGTGGGTGGGTGGGCGGCACGGCGGTGCAGCGGTTAGCACTGTCCCAGGTCACAGCAAGAGGGTCGCAGGTTCCAATCCGGCTTGGGGCCCTTCTGTGTGGAGTTTGCATGTTCTCCCCGTGTTAGCGTGGGTTTTCTCCGGGTTCTCCGGTTTCCTCCCACAGTCCAAAGACATGCAGGTTAGGTTAACTGTTGACTCTAAATTGCCCCTAGGTGTGAATGTGAGCGTGAATGGTCATCTGTCTCTATGTGTCAGTCCTGCGATAGGCTGGCGACCTGTCCAGGGTGTACCCCGCCTTCGACCAATGTCAGCTGGGATCGGCTCCAGCTGTTTGCTGATATCCAGTACATGATTCATCTGGAAATGCTAATAGAGTGATTCATTCTTTCAACTTCTAAGAAGCAGCTAGGAGCAATAAATGAGAGAGTGTGAAGTGTAAATAAATACAATGTGCATCCTTTCAGATAAATCAATATTTCAGACAAAGAGTTTGCCTTTTATAGAATTTGAATGTCCTCAGCTGTTCTAATGAAGCCTTGTTTTGTTTGTGCCCGTGTCAGAGGAAACCCTCTTCTTTGTTGGTTTCTTAGCTCAGTCTGCTTCTGCGGCTGCAGCCTAATGATACAGTAGCAGCGCTACTTACAGATGCTATAGCCAGGAGCTAATGCTAGGGCTTCTTAAACATTCCCAGCAAGCATTTCACCGAGACAATATCCACAAGGTGCCCAGTGGTATCAAAATATTTGCACAGCAGCACACATTTTCTCACCTTGAATAAGTGCAGCGTGTCAGTGCAGAAATCCACATTGAGGTTTTACAACCTGGATAATATTTTATAGTTTTAGTCATCATACCTTTGGATATTATACTACATCGTAGCTGAAATCTGGGGACTCACAGTCACAGGTTTGAACAGTTTAAGCAGAATATTTTAAATCTACCATTATGATGTTAGTTTTTTTTGAGTTGATACCATTTGTTACAGATTTGATGCCAAATTTAACCATTTTTTACCACTCGATAATTGATAAAAAATGATCAATAATCCCTCCAAAATACCACATCAAGACACCAAGACCTCGAGGAACACCATAGAAAAAGCCATGCTGTGATTTGGTTTCAGAAACTTTTGACATTTGGAGATTTCTGCAAGAATTGCATTTTTCAGTGATTGGATGGCGAGCACTTCTGTTGTGTAAACTGCTCAGAAACCCCCTTATTGTAAAGCTAGCTAGGAAAGCCATCCATCCTCTGAATGCTCTAGGTCACTAGTTTGTGGCTGTAAAGTTTCATGAGGCTGTGATTATCCTAGAGGTCACCACAGGTCATTTTATAAAAAATGAAAAAAAAACTAGCTTGAAATCCACAAAACCAGCCTGAAGATGAAGAACATCTGAAACGATTGTGTTATTGTGTGACTTCCGTTCTGCGAGGTAAAATTACAGTTTTTCTCAATGGAGTCTGGTGGTTTTGGTGAGAGCATAGATGGATACAACAGATTCAGTTCCCTGTCAGAAAGGGCTGTCTGACGACAAGGTAAAGCGGTGAAAATATTCCAAATATAGCGTACACTTAAACTGATATTGATTTTTTTTAGGTGGGCCTTCCTTTTAGGTGGCTAAAATGTGTTCTGCTGCCGGCCCCGCTTACAGCAGAACATTGCTTTGGATCCGTGCGGTAACTCCCGTCTGCTTCTTCAAGCTGAGGGCGTGCCGTCTGTCATCTACTGTAGATAATACACCGACTATAGATAAGTACCTTATACAACCCCGCTTCAACATCGACACCTGAACTGTCCCTTTAAAACAGAACTTAAATTTTACACCTCCAGGTGACTTCAGGTGTGAGTCTCTCTTATTAACTGTGATAATATGCAGTACATTCCCGATTTAGGGCACATCTTATAATGTAATGGGGGTTATAACTGAGAGAAAATGTTGGTTAAATTGCAGGTTGTCAGATTGTTTGGTTTGCTTGCCCTCTTGCCAGATCTCGGCAATTAAACTGGTGAGTAAAGTACTGTTGGGTTGTAACTAATGATTGCCAAAGCTTAGAAAACAGACCCATCTTCATTGATGAGTATATATTTCAGCTGTGGTGCAGACCATCCTGTCAGTTGTTGTATATCTGCATCCACGTGCACCTGACCGACTGTACACCAACAGGTAATCACACAAAGATCTGAGCTTTTTTTAGATGCTGAATGAAATTGAGATATTCGGTCAAGACAGAATATAGATTTGCTGTATTATGAGTCAAGGTTACTCAAAGGTATGAACTCATAGGTAACAAACTCAGATACAGATGGTGGATAAGGTGATAAGCCTCCATCTCAAACAGTTCCGGGAGTCTTTGACAGATGAAGAGATGAGAGAACAGAGGTGTCCAGATGTGCTATAAGGTTATCTCTGTGCCACACAATACCATCTCCTGCATTCAGATCTTCAGTTCCTCAGCCTCTCGCTCCACTACTTTGAAACGCTATCCCCGACATCAGCTCATTCATTTATTCATTCAGCATTCGGCTGGGTGCTCGGTTCTGAGCTGAGTTTCAAAATACTGAGCTGAAAGGTAATTTAGGGATTTTGGGATGCTACAACAAAATCAGTATGTGGAAGGCTAAAGGTATGTGTGCTTCAAACGAAAGTGCTTATTGGATTATCAAACACTGTCTGAAACCCCCTCCCTTCACGCCTGTCCTGTTACAATTTTTGTAACTTTCCAAAACAGACAATCTTGCCCACTTTACGCAGATCGGTCAGGTGTGTGGCGGCGTTGGAAGCAGGCAACGTTTAAACTTTTCTCTCAAGATCCAATTTTTCATTCTCCACACATCTACTTCCGTGACTTTTTGTAGAAAACGAGTGCAACACCGTGAACGCCCCTCAAGGAAAGACTGAAAGTGCACTTTGTTCCCCCTCTCTTTGCCAGCAGGCTGTTTGCTGCGCCACCTTTGAGTATATGGCCATTCACAACAGTGAGTTCATACCAGTAGTTTGTGGGTGAAATCGTTTCAGGTATGTACAAATATATATATGCATTTATGTGAGCCGATAAGAAACAAGAAATATAAGTGCAGTGATGATGATGATGTTTAAGGTAATTTAGAAATGTGACATATTTACCAGAGAGCCGTGACAAGTTGATTTTTACACTGTAAACGTCCCACTCACTACATCTCATGGTCACTATTCTTTAATACAATTGAATTTGGTCCTTGTGACTGAAATGTTGTCTCTTTAAACAAACAATACAGAGGTGATAAGCGTCTACGGGAATTAACTTTTTTCTATGGAACACTAGCCTATTCTTTAATAACCAAATCTAAGGTCTGCAGTCCATGTTGTTGAACATAAATGACCATTAGCCCGGTTTCCATTCACATATTATTATACGCATTTTAAAATATTCCATTAGAAAAGCTGTATGGAAATGGCGAAATTTGATAAAACTTCTTTTGGTTTTGTCGAAAAAGAGTTGCTGCACTAAATGGGACACCGAAACGTCTAAATTAATTAAATAAATTCTGACGCAGCGAACATTTTACTCATATGACCGATCAGCTGTTTCTGCTGTTGGTGTCTTCCTGGATATTCCCGTAGCATCTTCTCCTCCAGACAACATGAAACATGGCCAAAGCTTGTTGGAGAACAATTAAAAAGTTGTCCAATTGAAGCAAATTTCTGAAGACCTCTCTCCATTTTTCTATCATACATGGGCCAAGGCGACTTGTTTTGTTTCCGTTTCTCATCCTCTTACTGGATTACAGCCATGCATGGCCTACAGTGAAACTATGCTGCAGCCTAAAATTTGCTTGACAATTGAATAACAGATAGTGAGACCAGATAGTGAGATGGTCAAGAGAGAAAGAACAGACAATCGAGGATAACCTCATTCTTAATGTTAACTTCCACTACACTACATAACTGTATAACATTTGAATTTCAAGCACATGTTGCTTTATAATGATTTACCTCACAGTGTCACAGGGTTGAGCTTCTGCAGTGGGTGGATACAGCGGCTGGGATTAAGGCTGATGTTGGCATGTCGCTGATGTCACACAGGATCTATCACTATCTATTCCACGGGATCATAAGTCAGAGAGTAATTGCACACTGAGCATGTCGATGTTGAATGCAGAATATCTGATGCAATCTGAGGTTATTATGAGATCTGCTTTTGCTATTTTACTATAAACAGATGTGTTTTTTGTCTGAAGCCGTAATCCTGAAAATCCCAACGCCATCAGTGATGAAAGAAGAAATCAAATTCAATGTCATGACGAAGAAATATATAAATAGGAGATGCAACAACAAACAAATGCATTCAGAACCTGATTGAACTAAAAGACAGATACCATATCTTGTACCTTATCTGAGGAAATAAGATAAACCCAGAGACAAATGAGAGTGACCTTGGTGTATGTCTGTGATGTTATCGCAAGTGGTAAATACTACCATGAAATATGGAATGTTTAGCCACGGTCTTTGAACATGTTATAGTACTCACTAATGCTGACATTTCAGCCTTGGGTACATTCGTAAAACTTGAAATTCACATCAAACATGAATTAGAACATTATTTCTGGAACAGCAAATCATTCAAGGAAATTGAAATGATGCAGTTGACTCAAATTCAAGGTCCACGTTATGGAGCTTTAGGACACATCAAACAGTCAAGTGTCACCGTCGTTCTCAACTTTTACACCCGTAGTCCCGATGGGGCTCAGAATAATGAAAAGTTGGATTTTGAGTTGAGATTTCTTCTTGTAAACAGGATAAATTTGTCAAATTCTAAATTGTCAAATAGTGGTCGGGGCTTTTATTTAGTCCAACTACGCAGAGAACCGGGCCTTCAGTTGAAATAGGCCTTTATACGTAGGTATATTTGATCATTTGTTAGTAACACTTCTTCCTGTTTTCTGTTCCTGCTCTTGTTTTGATTTGCTCTTGGTCCAAACTCCAAACTTCTCCATGTTTCCCTGATGTATTCAGTATAATGTACATTTTAACAGCACTAATTCCATCAGTACAACTACAGAGTCCTGTAATACCACTCTGCTACTCGTACTTTCTTTTATTTAACTAATTTTCATTCACTCATTTATTTCAATGCTTTATACTTTTTTTTTGTTGGTCAATTTTAAGCTACTGTCAATAAAATCAACATTTGCTGCCCAGATAATTCACATTAAAAGCAATGCAATAGCTCACAGGACATAATCCCTCCTTTTCCTGGTAGGCTTTTATGTGAAACATCAACGGGTAGTGTTAAGATCCACTGATGGTACTTTAACCTCTTTTACCCGACGGACCCAAATGGTTTCTAAAAGACGAGGCCTTAACGCTACTAAAACAACACTCCAAGTGTATTTTGTCGAAACAATGATTGTTTGGCAATGATTTCAATATTTTAGTTACAAAATCAAAGCACGAGAAATTGTATTTTTACTTTATAATATTTTGACCATTTTTATATTGAATGTACTTACTTGACTTTGGATTATTTTTTGTTATCTTATTTGTGTTGTTATTGATCTTATTTGTTATTATCTGAGTTTTACTTAATCATTTTTCATTATCATAATAAAACTACTCCATTTGGAGTCAAAATTATACAATTTAGTTGACTTTTTATTGATTTTATACTGTGCACAATGGTAGAATATGATGATGCACAGGATAAATGTCATGACCAAAGGCTCCACTGTGTGTACATAGCCTCCTGTAGTGGATATCAGTAGTATTTTATAGCCAGATTCCCTTTCAAGAGGTAGAAAACCTATTTGGCACACTTTGGGTATCCAAGTGGCCAAATGGGAGAGTCTGCCTGGTCCTATCCTTATTATAGCGTTATAGAGTCTATGTGCTTTGTGTTATTTATATCTGCTTTGGCACAGTTGTATTCAAGGAGTTGCTGAATGAATTCAGTGGCATCTCTGTGCATGGCATCATTATATAATTGCTATAATGGTGTTATTCACTGTCTAATCTAGAAAACACTTTAGGCGAGGATAAAAATGTACATTTTTCCTTTGGTTCATCACAATTTACTCAGGCATAGTAACAGTCATGATGTTACTGGCACTGGAGATGAATTCTCTGAGGTCTTACCTATCCATAGAGACTAAGATCATGCATATAGACCTGGTAGTTGTGGAGCTATTCTTGGTTTATTTTGGGTGTGTCTGTCTAGGCGAACTACACCTTCCAGCACCCTATAGGGCTTAAGAGGTTAATACTAATAGGAAAAACTTAGAAATGACTGGGGCTAATGAGGGAATGAGAACAGTAACTCTATTAAAAAGAGAAACTCACAGCAGGAGAGTGATGAATGTGACATGACTCTGTTGACATATGGAGTTATGAGTGTGTCACCACAGTAATTATAATGTTTTACCAAATTTGATCAGCTAACAAATTAATCAATTTAAAAGGCTATCTATCATAATATAACTAAATCCATTTGCGCTTCAGTGATGCATTTTAAAACTCAAAGTAAAAAAAAATAAATAAATAAAATAAGATTGACTAAAAAAGTATTCAATTTTAATGTGATTAATTTAATTAAATGAAGTTCAACTCACAGAGCATTAGAGGAGTTCTGATTGGCCAGGCTCAGGGCAATAACAAAAAGTTGGCCAATCAGAGCTCCTGCTTCTTCTCCTGGGTTGGACTTCTATCAATGTTTAGGCAGCTTACACATCTTTAAATTTAAGAAAGCTGTCTTTACATGAAGTGTTCATGAAATTGAAACAGTAAATGTTAAAGCAGGAAACAAATGAACTATGAAACGGCAGACACGTGTTGAATTAACCCCCTGTGACCCGTAGGATGGCGGTGATCCCAACTGGCTTTAATGTCTTTCAGAGGCTTTAGTAGGTTCAGCTTTAGGGCTAGGGTGAAGACCTAAACCTAAGGAATCCATTGGTACCAACCATGGTATGCTACCATGTCAAGAAGGGAGCTAAGTAACGCTCCAAAGTTGGGCTAAATTTTGGCGAGGAAAAACTGGCATGGCCATTTTCAAAGGGGTCCCTTGACCTCTGACCTCAAGATATGTGAATGAAAATTGGTTCTATGGGTACCCACGAGTCTCCCCTTCACAGACATGCCTACTTTTTGACAATGACATAGTTTTGGGCAAAAAACATGCAGTGTTTTTCATTCAGTATAAATGTGTTATTTTCGCCTATACTAAAATGGTGTGTTTGAATATTTCTACAGTCTTGGAATTACATAGATCGGGTATCACTGCAAAGCTGAGGCTCTTGTGGATCCAATGACACTGTATAAAATGACATGTGGTGACCTCTAGACCTCTAAATAATTAATGAATGAATTAATGTTTATTTCTGATTTATGACTAGAACAACTTGATACACAGTGCTGAGCAGCATCTTAATCCTCAGGTTCTCAGCTTTCAGATGATGTACACCACTTCTATGTGACATCTACTGTTGACCTGCTATCTCCCCCTAAAGACCCCCTGTATCCCCCTAATAATGACAAAAAACGGTCTACTGTGGGCCTCAGAAGGTTAAAACCATTTTTAAAATGTATTTTGCAATTCAATTTTTTAATTATTTGAGTTGTAAAATATGTTATTTAAATTGTAATAGCTTTCTTTTAATTGGTCAATTTATTGTCTGATTATAATTAAATATGGTAAGAGTTTATAATTATTCCAGTGGCAGCCTCCAGATTCCATATTGTTGTACTGATGGAATTAGTGCAGTGGAAATGTATCATTACATCTATTACATCTATTACATAGTGTAAGTGCCCCTCAGTCTTTTTGACCTTGGCTTTTATTAGACCTTTATTTGAATATTACAGTCAAATTAACTAAATAACAAAGGAAGTCTTTGTCTCGTTTTTGTGTTGTTGTTTTTTTGTTTTATTATTTTTTTTAATTGTTATTTTGCAGATATTGATATTCAGTTCTTAAAATGAACAGACTCAACCATTGTTGAAAAATGTTTCACTGAATGCCTCAAATTCAGTAACTGCTCATACACAATTTTCCAGGTTACCATTACATACACATGTGGGCTTTTTTCCTAATGTGGAGTGTGGAACAGTGTGCATCTAAACGCTCCCACTCTTGCAAGGCCTTGCACTGAGCCTATTTACACCGCCTCCCTCTCACCAACATCACCCACTGCATTTTCCTCCGGCACCACCTTTACCACTATCCCAAACTAACTGGTAACCTTTAATGATTGGGCTTGAGTCAGAAGGATGGAAGCAGACAGAAGCTGTTTGCTCAAACAGCGGGAAGCTGGCCTACTGAGGGATGTCAGGTCAAACGGAAGCTGACAGTGTTAATATCAGCTCCTCCTCACCCATAATGACATGTAAATAAACAGAGAGATGGCTCTCAGCTGGAGGCTGACAGGCAGAGTGCTGCCGCAAACGGCAGACAGCTGGGTCCTGAATGCATCGCGGAGAGACCTACAGTAACGTGCCTGCATCTGTTTGTTGGGGAGGGAATACTTGCTTTGCAATATCTTTACCTCGCAGAAGCAAGGTATAATATACAACAATATCATTAGAGCTGTAAAATGGGCATTATGGTCCTGCACCAGCGCAGGAAACAGAGCCTCGTGGTACCGGCTTTGTTCAGTTTGGTGCAGCTTACTTGGCAGGCTTATAAAAGGCTGTGAAGAGATGCCATTGGTTGGTTTGAGAGATGTGCTTATTGGTTGCCATTACTGCACATCACAGGACATTTGGGTGAGATATTGTCTGTTTATTTTTATCTCCAAAGAATGATTCCTAATGGTTTTGCTGTGGAGGAGAAATCCTGATGGTTTGGTTTGGCGTCCTTTCCTCTGATGCCTTAAAGCCCCCCTTCAGTCTATTTTGTCATTTCTATGATATTTCATATTTATTTGAGTCATTTCCAGACTAAGTTGATTAACCACACTGTTTTTCACACAATTCTTTTTTTGATAAATAACTTAATTTTGTGCTGAAAGTTTGAAAAAGAAGGTTGTTGGTAAACTGGAAATATGATGCATGACTATAGTAGAAGCTGCGGGTCAGACGTCATCCTCCAAGCTCATGCTTGTTTGAGTCTGAGCTGTTTATCCGTCTGTCAGTTTGTCATTCTAGTTAGTTAGCTAGTTAGCTGTAGTTACCTAGCCCAACTTGTTGCATTAGCTAACTGAGGGTTTCATTTTATTTTTTAGTTTCCTCCACCTTAGTTTATTGTGTTTATTTTCTCAATGGCATTTGTGTCCCACCGGCAGAATTAACACAACAAATGGACTGTCTCTCTCACTCGTTCTCTTCTGTACCGTCTCCTCCTGCTGGAGATAAATTAACGGAAAACAGCCGGTGCCGTTTTGGCGGTTTGCTGGCCTCGAAAAACCAGAGAAAAGTCACATTAGAGAAGTAAACGAATCTCAGTGCAGCCCAGTGCGGTGTCGGTGCTGGAGCTGAGGTGAGAGCAGCCGTTGCTGGTGGACGGTGCTCCTCCACAACGTCCCGAAACTGCATTTCAAACGGCGGACCTCTGCAACATGTCTATCCGTCCTTCGGTGCGCTGTTGCCGGCGTGCAACGGTGCAGCTCCTCGGTGCAGCAGCAGCCAGACGGCCGCCTCGCCAGAAGGAGACGGTGAAGAAGAGAGCGAGTGAGAGAGAGTCGGTGTGTTGCGCTAATTCTTGTCTCATTTGTGGTCTGATGAACAGTAAATTCATCGAAGCTGGTTTCATCTAAACTGGGTTGAAAAACGAGGCAATCTGAGAAAGTGGCTGCATGTCCGCGACACTACACGCAGCATCGTGGCTGCTAAGTTAATACCCCCGGACGGTGAACTGGAGACAGTGAACGCAGCACCGTGGCTGCTACAGTAGCTCTCCTGACAGTGAACTGGAAACAGTGAACGCAGCACCGTGGCTGCAACAGTAGCTCTCCTGACAGTGAACTGGGGACTCAGTTGTCTGTTGTGCTCCTACACTGCAGCTGGCGCACCGCTGCCTGCATGGCACAAATCTTGTCGGTTAACGGTTAATAATCGGTTAACGAGGGTCGGTTATTGGTTAAGATTTTTTTTTAAAAATTAGCATCCCTATAGTCTAAATCTATGAAGCCAATTGCAGCTCTTTACCATTTCAGCTGAATTTCTTCTTCATGTGAACGCATCAGTGGTTTTCAACGCAGGGCGGGACACTATGTCAGAGATGTGAAGGTATCTGAAAATAATGCACACCCTTGGGCCAATCAGAATCAAGTATTCACTGTGGTCATGGTACAAGTGTTTGTAAAAAGTGATCACATAAATAAAACAGTAGCTGTGAGTTTCAGGTTGCGGTGCGCTGCAGCCAGTCAACGCCTACATTTCATCCAAACCACAGGAACTAAAGGGGCTTAACACTTTTCTACCCACTCAGTCAGTCAGACAGCACCCTGGGCTCTGTTTAGTTTCCACCGAGGGAGGAGGAGAGGAGAGAGAACACTCTGAGTGATAAATAAAGAAAAAAATATATATCCTAAAAACATTCCATCAGTGGGTATGATTTAAATTCCTCTGCTTCTCTGGCAGCTTTCTTGAGTAGGTCTTGTCTCTTATTTATTTATTTGCTATAAAGCTCCTTGCCTTTGCTTCTTGCCAAACTGAAGCAGCATCTGTTTTTCAGGCGATTTCTAATTAACATCTACCACCCCCCCTCCCCCACTCCTTACCCCCCCCCCCCCCCCACTCTATTCCTCATTATGGGAATGATGTAAATATATGTGCTCATCCTTTTTGATTTGTTGATGGGAGCGTGCCAGTTGACAGCGTGCCCAGTCAAAGGGCTTAGTACTGCAAATTTTAATAGCAGCTGAGACTAATATTAGGCACCGCACTCATTGACATTCAGGTGCCGACAGCCGTGTCAACACACTGTGAACTGGGGGGCTGCAGGAGAGGACGGGCACAGGTATGGTGGGGGGGTGGGGGGGTGCTTAGATTTGTTTTCTTGGATATATACTTCAACGTATTTCCTCATTGACTTTTTTTTAAAATAGGTTCTTGTTAATGTTAATGGCAGTGTATGTGATAGTGGTGCAGTGTGCGGGGGGTAGTGGTGGTGGTGGTGGGGCGGGAGGAGGGGGGGGGGGGGGGGGGGTGGTGTATAAGAGGCCCCCCACATCCCCCCCACCCCACCTCCTTATCTCAGGCCGACAGTTGTCAGGAATCACGGGCAGAGGCCTGAGTTAGCGAGGCAGGCAGGCAGGCCTGGGGATATGGATCAAAGCTAGAGAACCAAAGCAGCTCTGATCCCCCAACACTGAAACCCACTCTGTTCTATCCTTACTCGCCCGCTCTCTCTCTCTCTCTCTCTCTCTCTCTCTCTCTCTCTCTCTCACACCCCGACATCAAATAGCGAGCCAGAGAACTCCACCATTCCAAAGCAGGCTAAATCTTCCTCTCACAACAAACGGGAGAGGAAATGAGAACTCAAGAGGAGAAATGTGTTCCTTCTTTACTCGTGTGATGTGTTGATGTGTTGGGGTCACTGTGGGAAGTAATAGTTTCATCTTCAGTGGCAAATCACTAAGTTGTCTGACCTGACAAAAACGGATTAGTGGTCCAGCGCCACTGACTGTCTGACTGAAGGAGAAAAAAAAAAAAGAAAAAAAAAACGGCTCACCACTTAGAGGGCTCTAAAGCAAAATAGATTTATGGGAATTTGTCAAAAAGTGTGTTTAAAAAAAAAAATCTTTATTTTTGCAGGCTTTCTTAGAGGAGAGGACGGGGTGGGGTGGGGTGGGGGGGTGGGGGGCTTGTAACAACTCCGATGGTTCTATTTGCACATGCGGTGCCATCACAGGGATGGAATTTCATACTGTCATTTTGTCTTTCTGTCAATAAGACTTGGAATTGGCTGCACACTCCATCTCCACATGAAAGTCGGCCTCTAATTCTTTCCCATTCAATTTGAGAGGAGGAGGCGCAGAAATGGCGCGTGTGAATTACATTCCAAATGCAATATGGCTGTTTCAAATTGAATTATTGCCTGTCAGACGTACGGCATACGGTCTTCCTGTAATTTTGAAGTGGGATCTTAGGAAATTCATCCTACATTGTTATCTCATGTAAATGCCTGGGAGCGTGATGAAAGGGTCAACGGCAGTGAACCCCATAATGGAAAAGCTTCAGCTGAGACTCGGAGCTGTTCAGAATAGACTGGAGAGGACAATAAACACAGAATGCATGCAGCATTGACTGCAGATGCATTTCATGTCAAGAATGAATACTATTTCAATCAAATGGATTTACTGGAGCTGTTTTTGATTTAAATTTGACGGGATTCCTTCCACAGTCAACTTACATGTCGGTGCTCTGTCCTAGCATACAACAGTGGACGGTAAAAGCAGTCTTGCCTTAAGCTCATAAATATACCCGAATGCCGTATAGTAGGATGGAGCCATTTAAAATTCAGATTTTACTATTTAAAACAAATCAAACAGTAGGAAATTAGAAAAAACATATGAAGAATTATAATGTGAAGATCGTATCTATTCATAAAAGGTAGCTCACAGCATCGGCTTCATTTAGAGCAGCTATACATTTTAATTCTCTTTTTGTCCCCTTTCCACACTGTGTGACAGCCTCATGTATAAATAAACTGGCATGTGCTTGTTCCGCTGCATCATTTCAGCTACTGTATATGATGATTGAACTGACTTATATATATTCATATTATAATACATAGAAATATTGCAACCCAAGACGACATATCATTAACCTCTTAAGCCCAATAGGGGTGCTGGAAGGTGTGGTTCACCTAGACAGACATGCCCAAAATAAATCAAGAATAGCTCCACAACTACCAGGTCTATATGCATGATCTTGCTCTCTATGGATAGGTAAGACCTCAGAGAATTCATCCACAGTGTAAGTAACATTGTGATTGTCACCATGCCTGAGTAAATTGTGATGAACCAAAGCAAAGATTTCCATTTTTATCCTCGCCTGAAATGTTTTCTAGATTAGACAGTGGATAACACCATTATAGCAATGATGCCATGCACAGAGATGCCACTGAATCATTCAGCAACTCCTTAACTGTGCCAAAGCAGATATAAATAACACAAAGCACATAGATTCTACAAAGGTTTTAGTAAGTATAGGACCAGGTGGACTCTTCATTTGGCCACTTGGATACCCAAAGTGTGCCAAATGGGTTTTCTACCTCTTGAAAGGGAATCTGGCTATAAAACACTACTGATTTCAACTACAGGAGGCTATGTGCACACAATGGAGCCTTTGGCCATGACATTTACCCTGTGCATCATCACATTCTACCATTATGCACACTATGAAATCAATAAAAAACAACTAAATTGTATAATTTTGACTCCAAGTGGAGTAGTTTTATTATAATGAAATATGATCAAGTGAAACTCAGGTAATAACAAATAAGATCAATAACAATGTAAATAAGATGACAAAAAAAGAATCCAAGGTCAAGTATGTACATTCAATATGTAAACGGTCAAAAATATTCTAAAACAAAAATGTAATTTCTTGTATGTTGATTTTGTAACTAAATTATTGAAATCATTGCAAAACAAACATTGTTAGGACAAAATACACTTGGAGAGTTGTTTTAGTAGCGTTAAAGCCTCGTCTTTTAGAAACTATTTGGAAAAAAGACCACCACAGAATGTATGCCATGACATCATGGCATGTTAGCCGAATTATGTTTGGGACCAATCAATAAGTTGACTACAACAACCTGTACAGCTGCCTCTATCTCATCCACATTAATCAACATTTTTCTCGGGGGCACTGGCACAGAATTCTGATTGGCCAGGGAGTGTGCATTTTTATATTAAATGAGTTTATTTTATTTATTTATATCAGTAATATGTATGTAATATATTGTATTATATGTAGGAGTGCTTGGGGTGTTTGTGACTAATTGCGTCTTCTTCAGCCAGTGATGTGTATTGATATGAGCCAGTCGTCTATTCTGCCACAGAGAACAATCCCCCCTGAGCACACAAAGTCTCATTTGGAATGGTTATTGTTCAAGAGACCAAGACAGGATAACACAGGGAATCCCTCCCTCCCTCCCTCCTCCCTCTAGTGTGGACACACAAACACATTGACACAGAATTTCTGCTGCCAACTCTTTGTGAATGAGACAAGCTGTGTTAACATCTAGCAATGGGTGATTTAAAGTGAAGATCCATGGCACTGCAGTCAGACATTATCATTTCAAGCAAAAAAAAGAACGCTGTCGGCAGACAAGGACATCAATATTGGATGATTCTATAAAAGCCCTGGATTATGCTCAATGACAATGTATTTTTTTCTACATCCAAAAGGATCACTTTCTAATATCTTTGCATGGCAACTACAGTTTGATTAAGGTTTCGGCAAAGATCACGGTTATAGTTAATAAAAAGACAAACATTAATTGGAGGTTTGTGACAGGACATTAATTCCAGTGTCCTGCATGGAAGTGAGATGTGCTACATGTCCATCTACCTCAATGAACCACCCTCATTTTGTACCATATAGGACATAAATCGTCCATCGATCCATCCATTATCTGTAACCGCTTATCCCATTCGGGGTCGCGGGGGGGCTGGAGCCGATCCCAGCTGACATTGGATGTAGGCGGGGTACACCCTGGACAGATCGCCAGACTTTCACAGGGCTGACACAATTAGAGTCAACAATGAACCTAACCTGCATGTCTTTGGACTGTGGGAGGAAGCCGGAGAACCCGGAGAAAACCCTTGTTAACACAGGGAGAACATGCAAACTCCACACAGAAGGGTCCCAAGCCGGACAGTGCTAACCGCTGCACCACTGTGCAACCCTGCGTAAATCGTGAGGTGCAGAATTGTCCGATAATTATTTCCACATACACTTTGAAAACAATGAAGGAAAACTAATCAAATGCACAACAGAATAGGAAAGTTTTCAGTCTGCTTTTTAAACAATGTTAAAACAGCAGTAGGCGAGATTGGAGCAAATATGATTAAAAAATGTACTGCCTAAAATCTGTAAATTGATCCATTGAATAGGCTACCGATGGAAATGGAATACCACGAATAACAGAAAGTCAATTGCCATCACTACAGTATGTTCGAAGGGCTCTATCACCCAGGTTTATGTGGTCCAGTGACAATCTAATTTGAGTCAAAGGATCTAGTTCCTCACACAGCATATACTGTACAGCCATTTGCACCAAACCAAATGACACGCGTGAACAGAAGGACGACAGGATATAGTACTTGGATATCAGCTACAATTCATTAGAGCGGCCTGCATTGACAGCAACATCTGTTAATTACAAAATGAAAGACGCTGTCTGAAATTAATGATCAGTCATTAGTCGGTGAGATTATTTCTTTTCTACTTTTTCCCCCTGAAGAGTGGAAAGGATTTTCTCTCCAAATGAACATCTTTGTGGTTGAAAGTTCAAGCCAGAATCCATTAGGAGCCATGGAGTTGAACAATGTAGTTAATAGCACAGACTCAGGAATGAAATAAATGAATTGTAAAATATTGTACTAATTCACCCGGAGGGGTTAAGCAGTCAGCAGTTACTAATTAAAATTCAGTTTGATCTTCTTAATGACTTGAAAACACAGTACCTTCAAATGCTATTAATAATACTATTATTGCGGTCATACATGTTCACACAAACATAGTACAAATACAGTAATCAACTGAGAGAGATCATCAACACAGGTGAGGTAGGTATATACTGTAGGTGATACCCAATACAGGTTGGAAAGGGATGATGGAGCAGGATAACAGCATTACATGTCGCACAAATACTGTACTACTATTGTGAATCTATGCGTCACACCAACTTTGTGCTCACCACCTCCGTTGTAGAAATTCGAAACGAGGACTCATCAAGTATTGTTCTCTGACATCATCTATAAGTACAGTGACATCATGTCTAACACAGAAATTGGTCGACAGGTTGTAAGGCTTGAGTAAATGGCCACACGGCCCTATGGTGCACTGAGGGGTTCTCGCGGGTACGTTGCTTTTCCTTTAAGGGGCGTTTTCACACCTGTAGTTGGTTTGCTCTGGTCTGAATCAGGGACCACATGCTACATCGTAGCAATTTTCACTCAAGGGAAACGATACAGTTGGAGAATGAGGCGACTGGAAAATAATGTATTGACGCACTGGAGTCGCCAAAGGCGCATATCAAGACGTATGGAGGACGGAGAAGGCGTGCATTAACCCTCATAAACTGTGACATGAAGATCGGCCGAAAATATCTCCGAAGATCCATCAGGTATGCCCATGGTCTTTAACACAGCCTGATGTTACACCTGTTTAATACTGATGTGAATAGCAAGGGCAAACGTAGGCTCTTTTGTAGTAACATTGTCTGGTGTCTGGTGGACATGCACAGCGCTGCTTGCTACCGGAGCTGGTTTAATCCAAAAAGTCGCAATGCTTTCTCCAGTTGGGTCGGATCGAGGTCGGATTATGTTCTCACCACAAACGAAGAGTACCGAACCGTACCGCAGTTCGTTTGGAAGCGAACCGAGACCACCCCTTCAAGGAGGTCTCGGTTCGCTTGTTTTGGTACTGCACCCGAGGGCGATTGCTGTGTTCACACCTGTCCAAACGAACCGCACCAAGAGGGTAAACGCTCCAGGGTTCGATTCAACTGAACTAAACAAGGAGGGTGTGAATACGCCCTAACTCTATGAATCTCCCAGGTCAGTAATTCCAGTCATGAGGCCCAACATCTTACAAATCTTACTAATTAATTAACAGTAGAAGTAACAACTTTTTTCATTACTTTCCGTAATGACGCCCAACGAATCTAATGTTAAATACATGTGTAGGAACATCATGATTTAACGAGCAACGATTCTTCACTTTGGAGCAATTAACTGGCCATAAATGGCAACCAGAAGTCCAGTCCTCAGCTACGCCACAAAATTCACACATCCTCAACACTTCAACACCTCAAAAAACAGGGGATTTGGGGAGGTACCAGTGTCTGGATACAACGTGTGAATAAGATAAGTTTGGAGTTACCAAAAAAGTGTATTCTTCCTCTTTTTGTGGAGGCTAGCCACCTCTCCCCACCTCCAGCCCATGTGCAAAAGCTAACACATCCCAGGCCACTGAACACACAGAGATGACGCTGATATGGATCGTCCCATCCAACTCCCATCAAGACAGCAAACAAGCCGACCCAGCAAAATGTCAGCGTAAGAGAGCATTACTTGGAATAGAGTAATGACAGCCCAACACTGGTGAGGTTGATGTTTAGTTCTGTCTATCTTCACTAAGCTAAAGTTACACATTCTCATGCATAAATGTTACCGTAGTCCGGCAGGTCTTACCTGTGGGGAGAGTCCGTTGCTGACAGGGTTGACATGGTTGCTCGGTGCTGCAGAGGTCATAAAGGAGTCGGAGTAGCTGGAGAAGCCGTGGCGGTTGGAGGCCAGACCGTAGGCGGAGCCGCTGTCAGTGCTGGACAGACCGCTCTGGTGCATGGTGGACGGAGGCAATGGCTGGGGACGGTGAAGTGTACCACCAACGTCTGAAGGGCAAAACACAACAGCACATAGCTGAGCACGTGAAGATACACCATCTAAAACCTTCCTTCCCCGGTTCTGCTGCTGTATGCAATCACACAGATCTATTTCTTCAAGTGCTCAAGCAATAGGACAGCAGTTTCCCCCTGCTACTAGTATATGTGCTACACAGGACTAAACACCTCCTGGATATGTCTAGCAGCAGCAGCAGGTGACAGCATAGCTTTCAGGTGAGCAGTGTGGCAGAGGACCGATGGCTTATGAGAAGAGTACAACATGTAAGTGTACACCAGACTTGATTCGACTGCCTGAACTAGATCACATGCTCTGCTTCATTTAGGGTGCTTTCCCACCTATTCTTTTTGGTTCAGGTAAACAAACCTGGGTGCGTTTTCCCTGCTAAGCTGGACATACGCTGTACGATTTTAGAAATGTTGTTGTGTAATTCCTACTCATACTGTACGATTAGATCGTTTGAGATGTAAAGCCAAAGCTCACGATTTATGTGCTCACACTGTACGGTCTGATTGTCAGCCACGACCTGAGTGCTCACACTGGACATGCAAAATAGAATAAAAAAACAGCCCGTCGGTCGCTGACAGACGTTCTGGTTGGCAGGAAGACGTGGACATTATGGCTTGTCCATTTTGCAGAGAGGATTGGAGGTAAGCTAGCTACGTTTTACTAGCTATATCAATTGTAGCCTACATTGTTATCTTGATAGCTACGCTCTGATAAGTGTAAAAAGAGTAAAAAAAAGACACTGGCGTTGGGGAGTCACTCCGCTTCAACTGTGCGAGAGCCTGCGGAAGGCCGACCAAAATTTCTAACATGTCAGAAATTCATCCAACTGTCCGACGGCTGGTCACAAGTCTCCTCTTTACAGACATGCCCACTTTATGATAATCACATGAAGTTTGGGGCAAGTCATCGTCGAGTCAGCACACTGACACACTGACAGCTGTTGTTGCCTGTTGGGCTGCAGTTTGCCATGTTATGATTTGAGCATATTGTCTATACTAAATGCAGTACCTGTGAGGGTTTCTGGACCATGTTTGTCATTTTATTGAGTTGTTAATTGATTTCCAATAATAGATATATACATACAATTGCATAAAGCAAGCATATTTGCCCACTCCATAAGAGTTTTAAATGCTTGACAAATCTCCCTTTAAGGTACATTTTTAACAGATAAAAAACGTTGATTAATTTGCGATTGATCGCGATTAACTATGGACGATCATGCGATTAATCGCGATTAAATATTGCAATCGATTGACAGCCCTAATTAAGAAAATTATTTTTTGTATTACAAGTCTGAAATTGTATGTTTAAATATGCAAATGAGGCATTATGTTAATGATAACTTTTGGTGAATTTAGGATAAATGTGTATTTTGGATGTTTTCTTTCCACTAGTCTGAAAGAAGACATGTTATGGAACCAAAATAGCCCAAAATCAAAAAATTGACCGGTGCATGAAAAACAATGTTTTTGCCTTGGGTGTCTCGTCTTAAACAGTGTTCACCACCACCATCATCATCAAATTACCAAATGAGGATTTTTTTCTTTTGGAATAATGCTGTTTATCCCCACAGTAGAGCTCCACACCCCCGGGAGAATCTATGACAAGCTGCACTGAGGCTGCTGTGGAGGCTGGTGTTGGAACAACACCTCACCAACACACTGCATCACCATCAAGTGTCACCCATCTGTATATGACCAGTGTGAAAGTGTTTCCTTCTCTACCTTGGGACAGAGTGTTGGTTTGGTAGCTGGACTCTGGCAGCTGGTACGTAGGAAGCGTTGGCATCCCTGTGGGATTAAATCCACCCGGCAACAGGTGGTTGAAAGCTGCTAGCTGATTGGCTCCCGCTTGTTTTCGCCACCTGGCCCTTCGATTGCTGAACCAAACCTGGGAGAGAAAACAGAGCAAAACCCCAAATGAATCACTTTCATTAGTCATTTATCTCAGAGTCAGAGCGGGCTTTCCTGTTTCATTTTAACTAACTACAAATGAACTAGCAGCTCAAGTTACGTCACATTGTCACAGTAGTCATTTAAGCTGCTTCTATGGGACGTATTTGTTTTGTAAGTAAGTATTGTGAAATTTTGACTGAAGGTTAGCGAACAGTTTAATGCACCTGGAAGTGTTCATCACACCTGTGGTGCTAAACGTACACCCAGCCCCACCGATGGCCGGATGTGGTTGAATATACTCAGTAGTGTGCTCTGTTGCACCCTACCACACCCAACAGTGGTGTCACGGTGTACTGACACACTCTGAAATATACATCACTGCAGTGAGGTGAGAGCTTAAAGTAATAATCTCAAAGATTTTCATTTAAATAAATATCAGTGAGCTTGACACTGACCACTGATTGTTCATCAAAAATATGTTTACAAAGCAAGACAACGGCCATTTTGGTCATTTTTTTGCCATTTTCAAATATTGCAGGGAGTAATGAACAGTCAGGAGCAGCAACAGTGAGCTGTTAGTTGAAGAGCTGCAGGCGACAGGCTGCACACTGAGGTAACCGACTACTTTCACTTTCGCTGTTCACAGACTCATGCCGAGTGCAGCATTAAAATCAGATCACCGTTACTCACAGAATGATGGATAAAGTCCATTTATTGCCAGACTTAAAACAACGCCAATAGTTTGTTTTGCTGCCCCCTATTCTGGGACTTGTGCTGTAGTATTAAACATTTGCTGTTGCCACCAGTAAATAGGTTGTCACCAAATCAGCCATGACTGAAATCTTAAGGATTGCCACTTTAAACCACTGGAGGTCAGCAAAAAATAGATTTTCAGCTGTGTTTAAGTTGCTTTAATCCTCATTATTACTTGTTTTAGTTTTACTACATCAGAAAAGCTCAAATAAGGAGTTATGAAATGCTAGCAAATTGTAAAAGCAAAGCAAAAGAGGTGATTGATCTTTGGCATGGAGGAGAAAGTAAATGTCTTTAGAGTTTGTGTGCACTGTGAGAGTGTGTGGTTAATCGTGCATTGTTCCTCATACTCCGTCAGACTCCAGACAATACCTCATTAGGATGGATAAAGGTCAAAAAGGAGGCGTCAACATCCCACAGCTACAGTAAACTGACTAATTGATCAAAGCAACTAACACATTTACAATATTATAGTTTTACTTTTGGTATAGAGGCTTTATAATCCCTTTTGTGAAAACACAAATCCAGTTTAGTATCTTCTTGATTTCATTTTACAAAAGACCAAAAGAAAATATAGCAGGTTTCGGTCGGCCAAATATAAGACCCCTTCAGAGCTTGATAAGATTTAAACCAGCAACTTCACTGCTGAGATTTTGCAGTTAAAGTAAGAATCCCATTCATATTGCTGGACTTTACAGCATACAATGCATGTCCAATACCAGCCTTTAGTAGTGTCTCCTTTATGTAGTGAGTCATAAGTGGATAAGGGTGTTGATGTGTAAGTGGTGTACGGTATGAGTGTAGTGTATCTGACTTTCAGGCAGGGACCAGCATTCAAGTCCCATTTAAGATGACCAATTTATGTTGGCTTATTTATGTATGGCATAATTAAAAAAAAAAGAAAACTTGAACATTGGGCAAAAAGTCCATAATAACCTCAGCATATATCAGCATATTGTAATTCAAGTGTTCAGAGAGAAAACTAGACTTCTGCACCTCCTCATGGCTCGATTTCAGGCTTTAAAAAATGTAGCCTGTGACGAAAGACTTTGGCCAATCACAGGTCATTTCAGAGACAGAGAGAGCGTTACTATTGGCTGTGCTCTGGCTGGTGGGCGGTGCTTGGTATTTCTTCGACAGATCTCAACATGGCTGCCGGGTCACAAACTTTCTCATTTTACAGCTAAACAGTACACTACAAGATGATTCTGAAAACATTTAATGTCAGAAATAGGCATTACAGTAACAGAATATTGTTTCATTTTTGATCAGCACTGCCTAGCTGGACCGTTTGGTCGGAGTTTGCGAGTGATTGACTCATGGCTCTCATAGACGGCAGCTGGACGGCAGCTTTAAGCATGGCTTCTGTTTGAGTTGTTACAGCGAGGGCAACCTAACTGAAGGTAAACCTACAGTAGGAGTGCAGGAGATGTAATACAGACTCAAGTGGAACCAGCAGTAGTTGAAGTAGTGCTGTATGGTTTTACAGTAGAGAGATGAGCAGAGAAGAGCTGACTACCTGGTCACCTGACCTTTGCGTCTAAAATCCCAGCTGACCACCAGTATGATGCACAAAAATCACAGACAGTCTCCAAACATTTGCTAGAGTGCAGGTCTCAAGCAATAACGGAAATAAACTAAATCATACTACAGCGGTGTAGTGTAATTTCTTAAGGGTTTAAAAAGAAAAGGAAGAATGTCAAACATGAGGACATGTCAAACGCACACACACACACACACACCAGTAAAGTGAGCCAAATCAGGCCGATTGTGAAATGACAAAGGGGTGTGTATTGCCACAAGCTATGCTGTCTTCTTTTTCAACTCAGCAGGGCACTAATTTCCAAGTTCTTAATTAAAGCCAACTAAAACACAGAAGCTCAGGGCAGGTATCAGCCTGTCGCTCTGCAGAAAAGACACTCACGGAGCCCGGATCTATCTCCTCCTCCCACACACTGTCCCACATTATAGGACACACAGCTAACTGAATTTTTATCATTTGCATCATTTGAATCAGACCATACGATATCACTCACATGAGTTAATACATGCACGCACACACACCTACACACACACCTACACACACACACACACACACACACATTGCTACACACACATGCAGAGCAGTAGCAGGAATCTATGTATTGCCTCCAGCTTTCCACCAGCCCATTTTCTCCAGGAATCCTCCTTTTTTCATTTGGAGCAAATGGAAACATGCCTTTCAAGTGGAGACGATCATTTGGACTCCTATTTCTGTAGAGGAGACTCAAATAATTAGAACAGGTGTTGTCGCCCTGAGGTACTATACTGCAAGAGAAGCAGAAGAAGTAGAGTCTGAGAGAGATCAACTCAACAGTCCAAAGACATGAGAGAATGAGAGAGAAACAGAATATCACCTCTCGTCCAGTCACCTCCTCCTGACCACAGCTACACAAAACTAAATAAAAAGTCTATGATGTTACAGTAAAATCCTCATTCATTCCTTTTTATCTTTGTTTTGTTTTTTTTACTTTTTGATAGAGCCTGTTTACAGTGTTCACAATTCTTTCCTAAGTAAAAGCGGCTCTCCATCCCTCTATTTACCAATTTTTACAAAACCATTATGTCTTCATTTCTCCGCCTCCCCATTGCTCCTTTTGTTAGGTATGTTGACAGGAGAACAGAATCCCTCAAATATCTGCCTCCTACAGAGGAGACAACTGCTTCACCTGGCACTAACATCAGCATCATACATCACAACAACTAGGGGTGGGAAAAAAATCGACTCACATACTGTATGTATAGCGGGGTTTTTTTGGCTTTTTTACAATTTTGAAATAAATTTTTTAATGCCAGAATCGATATATTGCTTCATTTGAGTCATTTGATATGTAGCACAATTAAAAATAAAGAATTTGCCAACTGAGTCTATCAAAAGTAAAAATGTAAATACTGTAATACAGACGGGGAACAAATGGAAAGAAAACACGTGAATAAATGAGTGTAGAAACGTACTGAATACAGATGCTTCCATACAGGTCCCGATGGCTCACTTGGTGGTTTGATGAGGATAACAATGAAACCAACCAGTCACAATATGAAATGAAATGGTGAAGAATACACTGGTGAGCTCGTTTAATGCTACTGACTACTAATGCACTTTGTTCCATGTTGTCCTTTTTTCCCCTGACCACCATCAGGTACACTCTCTCCTCCTCTTTCGAGGAGTTCTGATGCATAGAAGCACCTGCGGTGTGACCAAAGCTTGTTTATTGTTTGTTACACTTTAAAAACACGAGAGTGCTGCAGATGAATGACGCAAGATGATGACACGTCTTTGCTTGCATCAGTTTTTTTTTGTTTTATGTTTTTTTTTTTTTATATTAACATCAAAGAGCTACTTTCATCATCATCTGACATGCTTCCAAATTGAAATGGTGCAGTTTGACACTGACTTTATTAGAACTATCCCACACAGTGTGAGATTTTTGTTCATGCGTCCTTAAAGTGGCAGTAGGCAGTATATTTTTGGCATCATTGGGCAAAAATTCCATAATAATCTTTCAGTATATTGTAATTCTGAGAGAAAACTAGACTTCTGCACCTCCTCATGGCTCTGTTTTCAGGCTTTACAAAATTGTGATGGAAGACTTTGGCCAATCACAGGTCATTTCAGGGAGAGAGAGCGTTCCTATTGGCTGTGCTCTGGCTGGCGGGCGGTGCTTGGTATTTCCTCAACAGATCTCAACATGGCTGCTGGGTCACAAACTTTCTCATTTTACAGCTAAACAGTACACTACAAGATGATTCTGAAAATGCGAGAAATAGGCATTAACGTAACATAATATTGATTAATGTTTAATCAGCGCTGCGTAGTTTCACCGTTTGGTCGGAGTTAGCGAGTGATTGACAGCCGGCTCTCATAGACGGCAGCTGGACGGCACACTCAAGATCAGCTCTGATTGTTTGTTTTCCTCCGGTCTGTGAAATCCTGCAGATGCTGTTAGGAGCACCGGAGGACACAGAGGAACATGATTTTTTCAGATTACCTGTCTCATGTACTACTATCTGGATATAGTGACCATTTCTAAAAAATGACTCAAGGCTCAAGGTCCACTCTGGAGCTTCCCACCAAATTGGTCTTCGTCAGCAGATTGAGTTTGCTTAGTTGCCATGGAACTATAGATGTTTAAACTGTACGCTACCAAGCAATCAATGACAGTCCATCGTTGACAGTGGACAAGTCAACATCGATGAGGACCATGTGATACGGTCAAAAGCTCCACAACAATTGAGGAAGTGGATCTTGAGTTAAGGCTGGCCCACACTAAAAGATTTTTCAAATGTGAGAGATCCCACACATAACGACATGTTATGTTATATGTTATATATAAAAAAAAAAACGGAATTATCGCAAAATCTTTAGCGATCAAACGTGACTTTAGTGTAAACTAGAAGTGCAATCAGAGAGCGCAGACCTCCGCTAAGAAAGGTTTCATGTACGGATCGCCACCAAAATCGAATAGATTGTTCATTGTGCCACACCTCACCCCTCCAAAAGATTTCATTCAAATCCTTCATGGACTTTTGGAGTTATCCTCCAAACGGACAAACCAACAAACAAACCAACAAACCAACGCCGGTGAAAACATAACCTCCTTCCTAAGCCTTCGGCCTTGGCGGAGGTAACAAACATGGCGGACGACAGGCAGGAAGAATTGGCGATGTTAGTTTTTGCACTACATTTTACTGAAAATTCCCGAAGGATGGATGGATAAAATCATGGAGACACGTTAAATAAACACTCGCGTTGTTGCCACAAATCAACAAGTTGGTCCTCCATTTCTGAGGTCCATCTTACTACTACTTTATGCTTCGTGTTTTGCATTAGCTCGTGCGTTAGCCGCGGCTGCAATGACGGCGGTTGTTGTCCTTCTTTCTTCAATCAGCTTGGTTTTCAATTGGCTATCGTTCTTTCCTACGTGACTGTATCATCGGCTGTCCTCTGGGTTCCCCCACACACAAATGTTTACGATTTGAGATCGGTGCGGCCAGGATAGACTTCCGAGCCGATTGGGGATGCAAGAAAACACTCTGAACAAACCTCACACCACAGGAATATCTGGAAAGATAATCTTTAGAACCATTAAAAAAATCAGGGCTTTGTCAGGAGGGGGGGAATCGGGCCCAAATCAGGTTGATTCTCGTGTAGCGTTTGCCCCGCATTAAGATTGTTTTGTCAACTGTACATTAACTGTTCCTCTTTGAAAATCTGGTTGAAACCTGTGTCAGTGAATGTAGGATGACCAGTGTCTGCAAGTACAGTAGAGGTACGTAGATAGTTCTGAGGTCTGCAGGTATAAGAGCTAAGTGACAGAGTGTAGACTGGTCTCCATGTCCGTACTGGTTTCTCGCTCTCAGTTTTCCCGGGTCTTGATTGATCCATGTTGCTGTTGTGGCTTAAAGCTCCCGTGAGACAGCATAGACCCTTCAGTGAGCTGCTGTGAATTTTACATGAGTGGTGGGCTTGAAAGTGGTGGGAAATACAGATTCCAGCCAAGATGTCAGAGAGTGAGACATGGATGAGGAATGCAGCCCCCACCCCACTGCTGAACACCTAACAGCTGCTGTTAGAGCTCTACAGTATTTTCTCCAGCACTACTGGGACACTGGGGAGCTGTCAAAACCCAGACCAAAGACAGGTTTCTTAGCTGAGATGGGAACAGCTGGCAGAGTCTCCAGCATTATACTGTATGTATGGTGTGAGTAATGGTTGAACTCAGTGGGTAAATATGTAATTTGGTCTGTTAAATATCACGATAATGTGACATCTTGTACAACAATACAAATCAATCCAATAATACCGAAACAGCTTGTTTATCAGAGCAGAAAAGACAGCAGAGTAAAAGTAAAAATGAAAAGCAGTGCATCTCCTCACTGCTGAACACCTGGAAACAAAGATGAAGATGCTCAGCAGGATCTGTGGCCCCAACTGCGTGAATTTTAGAACTATATTTTTGTTTTGAGTAACACAAACTATCGAACTATCTCTTAACAAGACTGCATGGTTAGGTATGGATAGATGGATGGATGGATGGATGGATGCATTCAAACGGCCCCGATGGAGCTGACCATGGATGTATAAAGAGAACGGAGCTGACGTGAGAGCTAGAGAAGGACTTGGAGAAGTTAGCAGAAGTATACACGTGTGCCTACGTCCGGTTTTCAAAATACGTTTTCAACAAAGGGAACTGTATATACAAAATACATATATTATAGAAATAAAATTGATTGGATTATATTCACCAGAAGTATAAAACATAATATGTCCATTATAAATTAAATAGAAAATACCACTAATTTGTCAGGGAAACGTCTTTATACTTAGATTTTTGGGTTGCTGGGAAAAGAAATAATAAATAATTCCTGACAATGACTGATATATCTGACTTCAGGACATCTCTGACTACATACATGCTGAAAATCAAACACCTTCACTGTATTAATTTGGATATTTTCCAAAGTAAAAGTCCCTAGAAGTGTATGATTCAACTTTTCCCCATGGTCTAGCATTAAAAGAGTTAACAAAATAAATAAATATAAGTCATAATATCGAATCGCAATACTTAAAAATCGCAATACTTATCGAATTGGCACCCAGGTATCGTGATATTATAGAATCGGGAGATAGGTGTATCGCACCAGCCCTAATATTAACCCCACCACCATCTGCCAGCAAACTGGTTTATTGTAAATACTACCTGAAAATGTGAAGTAGTACATACTGTATACTGTATATACTGTATGTATATATATATATATACATATATATATATATATATGGATGGATGGTTGGATGGATGGATGGATGGACAGTTGGATGTTAGTGTATTACCTGGACCCTGGCCTCAGTGAGTTTGGTCCTCTGGGCCAGCTCCTCCCTGGTGTAGATATCCGGGTAGTGAGTTCTTTCGAAAGCCTTTTCCAGCTCATCCAGCTGCTCCGCCGTAAACGTGGTCCGACTCCTGCGCTGCTTCCTCTTCAGGGGGAGGTCAGGCTCCGACTCCACGTCTGACACTTCATCCATCCGACTGCCTGGAAGAAACACATGGAAGGGACACATTAGAAATCATTCACATCAGCATGTTTTAATAATGGAATGAAAGCAATGACTAAGATGTACAATCTAACTGTCCTAAATTAGCTCCATGGTTGGTATAGGAGATGGAATGCTAACTATGACCTCCTGTTTCAAAGTCAACATTTTGCACATTTGCAACAGTACAACAACATCACCCTACTTCCCATAAAGATACTCACAATTAGCTGAGTAAATCAAAAGACTCATCATTTTAAATAGTAAAGAGATGCTAATTGGCCTTTCCTATTGATTTCAGTAATACTAGATATTATTGATCAAACTGTTTGTCAAACCTTTGATATTAAATAACTTTTATTTTGGATTGTTAATGAACAAACAGAAACTAAATGAGCCATTATTCCAGCCCATTCTGTGTTTGGGACATGTACTGTATATGAGCTGCATTTTATTTATAAGATCTGTTCTTCTAAATGAGGCCATTGTAGGTACAGTATGTGTATTGCTATATGGCTCAAAACTGCTAGTGGCAAACATTTAAACGTTCAATTGAGACATGTCATGAGATGCGTGCATTCACATTTAGAATATAATAATATGCAGTATGTTTAATTATTCAACTTTGCACGTAAAATTTAGGCTAGCGGTGTCTGACGTCTGATTCATGCCGTCCGTTGGATTGTAAACTCGGAATAATCAAAAACAACAAATGAAGGCATTTGTCAAAACTGAAAGTAGGTCCAGAACAAACAAATCAACACAAACAAATAACTTGACAATATTATATTTGACCAGCATTTATTAAAAGCCAAAAGAGACACTTTGCCAAACATCTACAGTACGGAGCAACTACACTATATACAGTATGTGTGAGGTGAACTCAAGTGACGAGTATAAAGGATTACATGCTTTGGCATTTCTCTGTGTTATATTTAGATATATATTAGTGTTCACTCTGGAGGTTTTTCATTTGTTTTCCACAACTACAGTATTATTCATTTCTTATCATTCTGTTTTATGGTGGTTTGATAAAGTACTGAAAAAAGCAACATTGATTTGAAGCACGAGACGGGACTTGTTAACTTTTTCGATGAGCTTAACAGTTCCTTATTGACCTTGGAGAATCTCAACTCAAGATGCATTTGCTCCTTTGTTGTGTGGTTTTTAAACTATATGTTCAATCGAACATGGCAACAGAGCAAACTCAGTCTGGCTGAGTGAACGTGATCCCGGCAGCAGTTACAATGCCCCCAAAATATATCTGACGAAGTTAATAAGTAGTGTGAACACATTTTGTCGGGGACATCCCCTGCAAAGTCTACCAGCTCTTCAGATGGTAGTCCACCCATTGAAAAGCCAGTGATGACTGTGTGACCCAGATTAGATTTCTCACCATCACTAATGGGGCAACACAATGTCCATTCCCAGAGAGGTGCTCTCCAAATCCACACCTTACTCTAACCTGACCACCTCTTCTCCTGGATATCCAAGAATCTAAGCCAGGACACAATGAGTGTAGACGGCTGAATAGTCACTGACCAGGGACGATGTGAATTCTAAAGACCTATTTAATTACATCTCACAACATCTGTATCATTTCCGTAGGTGTCTAGTTGCCTTGTAGTTTTATTGTCTGGCGATAAAAAAAAAATAGTGGTTCACTGGTTCAGTGGCAGTAAAAGGCATGTTCACAACTTCCTACAAACACAGAGAGGCAGGCAGATGACAAATGGTGCTTCAAACAGCACGACCTCCACTGATTTCTCTGTGTGGTTATTTTTTATGACAATACAGTTTTCTTGTGCTTGGTAAGTACAATTCTAAATCAAAACCTGCATATCCCAGAATCCCCCAGGGCAAGGTGCTGAGGGTTAGAGTGGAATGGAGGGGTACTAATCTCTCCAGACCACCTTGGTGATGTGTGTAGCACCATTCTTCCACCGCGGGCCTCGGGGCAGCCCAGACAAACACACTGGCAGGCTGAAAATAGTGCCAGGATGTTTATTGTGCAGCTGATTTCACTCACACAAAATGTGTCCGTGCTGGCTGTTCAGAAGGAGCCATTGGAAGATTATCTGACACATGCAGATATCCATTTCAAATGAGGCGGCCTGCTGCTTACCAGGATTGGAGAGCAGATATAATGACATGTAATGCTCTACTGTATGTTAGAGGACTATGGCATGACATCACAGTTCAGGTGACAACAGATCACATGAGAGGTGGCTTTTTAAACGTCCACAATATATGAAAGAAAGCTGAAATCTGAACATAATGAACCTGTGACAAATAACACTGAGGAATCTTTACATGTTCTGACATGAAAGAGGAAAATGTTTGTATGAGAGAATATCACAAAACAGGTTTCTAAGCATATATTGTGTTATGTAATTCCTCTGCGTCTGTGTACTTGAAAGAGAGGAGGCAAACCCAATAACACTTGTGAATATGCAAAAATAAATACAACAATACGAGCATGTTGCTCAAAAGCAACTTTATTGGACTTCCGATGACGCCGTGATAGTGGTAGCTCGCTTAGAAACCCTCTTTAAACCAGCCATATTTTAAAAAAATGTTGAGGCATACACTACTATTCAAGTGTTAATGACTTGCTGAACATAATGAGCCGGTATAAAATAAATTAACACGCAGGAAAGGGAAAGAGCAACATTCAAAAGCAGACGGAGAAACCACCCCAACACCACCCTCTTGACGGCGGCAAGTCTGACGAGGAAGAATCGCTAATTCTCTCCGAGATTTACAAGTTGAGAAAAGAAACAAAAGAGGCCTCAGAAGATACTAAACAGATGCTAACAACGGTGGAGGATATCATGAAAGATTTAACTACTCAAATTGAAAAGCTGGAGGGGAAATTAAAGGAAATGGAGGACAGAGTATAAGCTCAACAGAAGACTCAAGAGGGCTATCAAGCACCTGCTACACAGAGAGGCTTGAAGCTAGCGGAGAAATGCTTGGACTTGGAAAATAAAGCAAGACGTGATAACCTGCAGATCTATGAGTTGTAGAGGGAAAAGGAAAAAAAATGGCATGCTAAAGTTTGTGACTGAACTCTTAAGGAAATTCCTAGAACTGCCAGAAGCACATAGATCATAGTGGACAAAACCGAGAGAGGAGCAAGCCCCACAAGATCCATCACAGTCAGATTCTTGGACTATTACATGAAAGATGTCGTGTTGCAACAGGCTCGGAAACAATGGCAGATAACATGCAAGGGTGACCAGGGTGTATTTTGACCAAAATTACTCTCCTAAAATCCAGAGAAAAGACAAGGAGGAACAACGTGTGATTAAACAATTGTGGGAGAAAAACATCCGAGCCAAGTCTCCATTCCCGGTCGCAGATCAGGATTTTTCTGGACTCCAGGCTTTTAAGACACTGACCGAGGCAGCGCCTATACACTAAGGAAGATAGGTATCTCCATCAGAACGGATTCCAGAGAGAAGCTGAACAGAGAACTGCTACAGGATCACTGGTCAGTGGTCAACAGTGGTGACAGGGGGCAGAGAGGGATGTTAACTCTGTCAGAATCGTTGTGCTTTCCTTGGCACCGCAGGAGAAGGACTATAGACAGGTTTGAAACGAATACAGAAAAGAGGGTCTAATGGAAAATGATAACAAACAGCTATTGTCATTATTGGGCAGATAAGGAAAAAATAATATTTAGATTTTTGTTGTTTTGAAAAAATGCCATGTTTAACAACATATCGGGGATGGTTTCATATTTTATTTTTCAAAGTATTTTTGCAAAATTCTAGTGTTCACTCATTTGTTTGTTCTGCAATGTTCACAGCAACGCAGTGATACAAATCCCATGCAAGAAACAAAAATGGTACATATGGAAAATCTTAGACTACACAATGTCCGCTAATAACTGATTTAAAGATAGTAAGCTATAATGTTCATGGGCTACATTACCCAATAAAGAGGAGAACAATTCTTAGCCAACTCAAAAAGTTTGGATATAGAGTGGCATCGATGCAGGAAACTCCTTAAACCACAGATAACGACAGAGAGATAATACCATTTTTTTCTAGGTTAAATCTACCCTTCCTTTCCCAAGAAGAAGTGGTAAATATGACATGTATAAAACAGCAGCAAATATAGGAGGTTAACAAAAAAATTAAAAAACAATAAGTCCCCGGGGTTTCAGGTTTCTCCTGATGGGTTTCCGGGAGAATTATACTATATTATATACTGTAAGTGCTATAGGGAGGAGCTCTCCCCGATTCTGGCCAAGGGATATAATTATGCCCTACCAGAAGGACACCCACCAAAATCATGGGCAGAGGACATAATCTCTGTCATTCATAAGGAAGGGAAAGACCCCACTAAATGTGAAGGAAATAGGCCGATAACTCTTCTATGTCATGACCAAAAGGTACTTAGTGCTATACTAACAAAGATAATCCAAAAGGTTGTAACACAGTTCATACACCCTGATCAAACAGGGTTCATAACAGATAGACAGGGAGCCAATGACATCAGGCGTGTCTTTAACATTATGCTAAGTGCTAAAAAAAACATCAGACATCTATGATACTTAGTCTAGATGCGCAAAAGGCTTTCAACAGAGTAAACTGAGCCTATCTCCAACATACATTAAATAAAATGGGATTTCACCCAGAATTCATAGATTGGGTTAAAGTGTTTTATTCAAACCCATGATCAATAGTGAGGGTGAATGGATGTTCTCAGTTTTTCAGGTTAAAACAGGGAGTTAGGCAGGGGGACAGTCCCTTGCTCTTCGACATTATGCTTAGAGCCACTTAATGAAACCATCAGGCAACAGATTCATATAAAGAACATAAAAGACGGTAAAGGGGTGGAACATAAGATGTCCTTATTTGCAGATGACGTCATGCTGTATGTGAGCGAGCAAATTCAAAATCAGAAGCAATGATCCTGGCACAACTAGATAATCAGGCCAGGTTTCATTGGTCCAGGGAGAACTTCAGATACCTAGGTGTTGTCATCACTCCCTCCACCTCAAAACTCTATGAAGCCAACTATAGAAATTTACTGAAGGAGAGAAAGGGAAATATGCTCAGAAGGGAGATTCTCCCCTTCACTAATTGGTAGAACTGAAATGTAAATGGCCTTGCGTTTATACAGCGCTTTTCTAGTCTTCCGACCACTCAAGGCTGCCATGCAAGGTGCCAATCTGCCCATCAGGATGTAATCTAAATACTCATTCACACACACCCGGAGCAATTTGGGGTTAAGTCTCTTGCTCAAGGACACTTCAACATGTGACCGGAAGAGCCGGGGATCGCATTGCCGACCCTCCAAATGGTGGACAACCTGCCACTACCGCCCAAACTGTCTGAATGAATGCTTTGCCCAGACTGCTTTTTCTATTTCAATCTCCCATAGGAGTCCCTATGGTAGCATTTAAAGCTCTTGACAAATTTATATCAATATTTCTATGGCAAAATAAAAAAAACTAGAATTAGACCCAAAATTGTGCTACTACCAAAGCAAAAAGGCAGCCTTGATTTGCCCAACATCAAATATTTAGTAGGGTCCAAAACGTCACTTCCGTGACCACCATAATTTTTTTTTATAAAAGGTCCATAAAAGTCAAATCAATCATCAAAACATCTTAGCCAGAGAATGGTCATGGAATTGAGGTTTTATACCCTACTGACTCTGGTAGAGCGGGTGCCCCATGTACCAAGGCTGAGTCCTAACCACAGCGGCCCGAGGTTCGAATTCGACCTGTGGCCCCTTTGCTGCATGTCATCCCCCCTCTCCCTCCCCCTTTCAGTACTATCGATAAAGACGTAAAAAAAAAAGCTAAAAAATAAATAAATAAATAATCTAAAAAAAGGAAAAAGTGTATAAAGGTCCCCACCTGTGATTTTGGGCTACGCCTAAAATCCCACAATGCCACCCATGTCTAACAATTCAATCAAAATATTACCGCGAATTATCCAGAATACACCAATGCAACACTGCAAGCACTATTTTTTAGTAAAACAAAAAGAAAAATATGGTGGTAAAATGAAAAAGCATGTAAATGACAGCTCTATGGCTTCTTGATTTGATGCATTTTAAAATGTGAGAGTCTGCATACTGTTTTTTTTGTAATTTGCACTGTAAGTGTATAATTCACCGGGCGTCATCTCACAATCTGACAGACTGAGACCAAGATTTGTACATGCATCTCACACAGTGTGACATACAATGAACTTGCAAGATTCCCTCTTATCGAGCACAGAGGCTTTAGCTTCTGATGAATCAGGTGTGTAACATCAGTTTGGACGGTAAAGAGGTCGTCAGTAGAGCAGCAGTTTGCAAAAATGTGCAGGTCTATATTTGACGTAAACGTATTTGACGTGGATATTTTTCCACAGTTTGTTTGTTTGTATGAGTGCGTTCATTGTGTGCAGAAGTTGGTCATGTGCTGGTGAAGAACGAAAGAAAAGGCCCATCAAACTGGCTTAGACAACTACAGGGTTGGCTCTGTAGTTAATTAAACAAGGAATTATGGGATTAGTGCGAGGCTCCCATTACAGGCCACTGGAAGAGTCTCAGGGAGAATATCTTTTTGTATTCCCCCCTAGCTGCCCCCCTTGAAAGCTCCCGCTAGAGAATTCTCAACGGATTACATGTGGCCGCAGGACATGCTGCTGCATTAATTAAATCAATTCTTTCACCATTTACTCCCTGCAAAGATTTGTTTTCTTAAAAAACCAAGGTAAAAACATATACATGCACATCTTTAACGAAAGCCTCCATATACAGTATATGTCTTGTTTGTTGCTGGTGGAGGGATGTGTGTGTGTCTGTTGGGGTGGGGGGGGGGCTGCAAAGCAATTTGGCACTAACTCAGCGTGACAACACTTGAGGCCGCTGCAGTGGGCTGGGATCACTTTCCAAAAGGCACCTCGGAGTCCTCGGGGTGCTGCTGCGACAGAATGGACTCTATTTGTTTTCCCTCCACAAGCTGCTGGATTTAGGGGAGGAGAGGAGCAGAGGTGGGTGAGAGGGAGGGATGGGAGTGAAAATGAGGCTTCCTCGTCTCACAGTATTTCTGTCTCTGAGTCTTCCTCTCTGTCTTCGTCGGCCCACACTGTGTGGATTTGGCATCCGAGCCAGAAAAACGTCCGTAAGGCTCGTTAGGGTGTTTCTTGTTTACCTATTTCTTTCTTCTATATGCACTCACACTTACTTAATAATACAGTTGTATTTACTTTTGGTTCTTTTTTGCATTCAGGACTTTGAGTTGTGCATTTGTCCTACTTTAGTATTGTTTGAGTCAATATATTTTTGAATTCTAAATAAAATCCGTTTTTAAAAAAAATAAATCACAGCAGCCTTCTATTGGATGATCTCATGATACAAAACGTATCAAAATGATCATTTGTTTTGAAAATGATTTACCACCGGCTATTTTGTGGCGTGAGGCTTTGGAGGACGTCATGAAAATGTCATGTGAAATGGGAGAGCTGTGTTAAATGAAGAGTTTGAGAGCATTAAAACTGAGCTTTTCTAACAGGTACTATGGCAACTTACCACGCACATACATATTGAGATACAATGAGATATAGATTGTGGCGCTCACAGCGCTAAAAATGAGGAAATTCAACAGAAATATGTCTTTCCAGAGACAATATCTACAATAGTTACTCTGAATAATCCAAAGACCTCACTGTGAAATTTTTTTTTATCAGAACTATTTCCTATGCAAAATAATCTATTATTATTATTATAATAATAAAGTGTTTAAATTGTATATGGAGGCACCTCAAAAACACAGTCAGCTGTTTTACCACTATCAATAATTAGGTAACATCTGATCATAGAATAAGCAGATGAGAATGAACACATGCCTGTGTTTTGGCAATAAAATTTAATTTGCACTTGAATAATATGCATTTTGCCTTTTCAAGTTTGTCTTGACAGAGAAGAGACTTTATTAAAACTGGGTCACCTGAGAGCAGACTTGAAAAGCAGAGCTGAGAACGAAGCTCACAATAATTGGACATGCAAATGGCACGGTGTCGCCGGCAGTGTCGGGGCAGCCGCGCTGACAACCTGAACAGCATTGGTGGGTTTGGTAATGCATGCTTGCAGCAGCTCCACGCTCATTTTTGATGGCAGCACAATAAGGATCCCCAGGATGGAGGAGAATAAAGTTTGACAGGCCGGTGGATCAGGAGGGTCAGCTCCTCTCTCCAGCTGATAATGGAAAGCAGAGATTATGGTAATGAGACAGAAGCCTAGAGCCGATAGAGGGACTAAACCTGGACTTCATCTTTGTCTCCGCCAGATCCCTCGATTGGCATGCTGTCTTATCGGGAGAATGGGAGCACGGTGCAGCTCCTCACACGTGCACACACATACACACAAACATACACAAACACACTCGCAGGGTTTGCGATTGTGCGGCGGTATAAATAACAGCCTGGTTTTGTTACAGAGAGAATACGATTAGTATAGAAACACATCCATGCTTTTATTTTTTTATCAGATCACTGGCATCATATGCAGCAACTACACACACACACACACACACACACACACACACACACACACACACACACACACACACACACACACACACACACACACACTCTCTCTCTCTCTCTCTCTCTCTCTCTCTCTCTCTCTCTCTCTCTCTCTCTCTCTCTCTCTCTCTCTCTCTCCCTCTAAAAAACAAATCTAATTAAACAATTATGGTCCAATACCATCCAAAGCCAGTTATTCATTGTTGCGGAAAATGGGACATTCTGATTACTTAATAATGATAGCTGTAATTCCACAGTTCTGTTCTAGGGAGAGTGATTTATCACCACATTAATACCCAATTATGTTTTTTCAGAATATGTAAAAAGATAAAGATAACATAAGTGTGTGCCGTGTCCCCCTGAGTCTATGGCTTTCACATTTTGCTTTTTATGTGGCTTTTCCTGTCCTGAAGAATCAATCTAAAATGTAATCATCTTGAAACAAAGTGTTTTTCTTTGGTTGTGATCACATAAGTCTGTTATTACTGAATGCAACATCTCCCAATGGGACCGTTCTGACACCAGGAAGCGAACGCAGGAAACTGGTTAGCATTGGTGGTAATGGTTGAAGTTTCTCAAGCCATAAGTACACTGTGTAAATTAATGACCTAGAAACCTATAGGTGCAAATTGTATTATTATTATACCCTTCGGATGGGGAAATATTTTGTAGATTTGTTTATTGTGTTATGGCTTGGAAACAGGGCTGTAGCCAGGATTCTGAAACTGAGTTCAGTGTAAGATCCCGCAATTTTGAACACACATCAGAAATGAAGGCTCTAATTTAGTTTTTTTTATTCTATTTATTTATTTAATTATTGACTAACTGCATTTATTTCCTGTGTATTTTATTTCCCATCGAGGTTTAAATTATGTTTCAACGCCATCTCTACACTGCCTGGAATTCAAATTCTAACTTCTGATGATCCAATAGTATAACGACATTGGTATCACGTGGTATCTTTGTGATCAAGTTGCTAATTAGTGTGAAAAAAATGGATAAAAGCCTGAGTTTGACACTGGTGTCTCCATCAGGCTACAGAATATGTGAATATTTACCGTGGCAACTTAGTGACAACTGACATTAGCACATATTAGCTATCTTAGCATCCGAACAACAATAACTCATAAAATTAAAATTTGGCATATTTAACCTTTTAAACCTGAGGGCGCTGGAAGGTGTGGTTCGCCTAGACAGACAAACCAAAGATAAATCAAGAGTAGCTCCACAACTACCAGGTCTATATGCATGATCTTGGTCTGTATGGATAGGTAAGACCTCAGAGAATTCATCCCCAGTGTCAGTAACATTGTGACTGTTACTATGCCTGAGTGAATTGTGATGTACCAAAGAAAAAATATTCATTTCTATTCTTGCCTTAAATGTTTTCTAGATTAGACAGTGGATAACATCATTATAGCAATGATGCCATGCACAGAGATGCCACTGAATTCATTCAGCAACTCCTTAACTACAATTGTGCCAGGACAGGGAACTTCATCAAGCTGCTCAATAGACAGATAGATGACACAAGTTCTGTGCTGACTGACAATACTGGAGAATACCGACAATACTGTTCCCCACTTTGACGCAGACATGGGGACAAAGACTGACAGAGCTCTGGAGAGCTGCATGCAACTAATTATGGGTCATTTTGAAAGTCATATTAGTTCCAGTATAATTACACTCAGGATTTGCTTTCAGTTGAGCTCCATAGGCTCTGTCCACCAGTCCAGCAGACTACATGGGCTCAACAACTGATGAAGTTATTAGTGCAAAACCATTTCTTTCAAAATGGTGTGTCGATGCTTCACTTTTGTCCACAGCTGTTATGTTTGTGTATGTGAGATGAAAGAAGGAGAAAGTGGCAGTAAAAGTCTTTTCTAGTGTACTGTCTCTGATAACGATCTCCTGCTCTGCTATCTGCTCAGCCTTAGGGCAGGATTTAACCCACCTGCCTGCTCTCCTCACTGCCGACACTGTACGTCTTCACACCGTGACTATAGCTACAACACACCTCCCTTCAACATGACAGACTGTCAAGTGAAATCACTTTTATTTATATTGCCCAGAATCACAGACTAGAAACTCACCAATGTGATACACAAGATTTTTTAGAATAAAAACGTCGGTATAACATTTCAAGTTATTATAATCTTCAAACTAAAAACTGTTGAACTGATTCTGTGTAGTACAGCATTCTCCAACAGAGGAACAGAACAAAACATTTATGTAGGAAATGTAATTGTTGCTTGGATTTTGTTCACTGCCATAATTTTTTTCCAGTCCAGGAAGTTTTACACTCTTGCAGCACACAGAAGTGGAAGGAGATGGGCATATACGGGCATACAAAAAGTGAGACCGTAGATGGGTTTTTGCACCGTGTGCGGTTAGCTTGAGTCAAGAGATTTTACTCATTACGTTTTGTTAAGTCAACGACAGTCAGCGTCCTGTTGCTTTGCGCTCGAGCTCGTGCTCGCAATACCGACACACACACAAGACTGAACGTGATTGACAGGCATCATGTTGATTAACGTTAGTTAAAACCACAATATCGTTATACTGTATATTTAACACGCTTGACAGTAATGTAACCAAATGAAGGTCCCTCCATGAATCGTAGGCCCGGCCGATGTTGATCTTGCTTCCTGCTTCGGCCTCTCAACCGTGGTTAGAAGGCGCAGGGGAGACACCGTAGATTTTGGTCTCCTGGGCCGGAGTCGATAACGTTACTCGCTCCAGAGCCCCATCACTTCACTGAACGGCAGGGAAACAAGACACATTTCTGCACAAACCACAACTTCCACTGTACATCCGTTTCTAACTGAATGAGCACGAATGACTTCACATCCATTGGACTTTCCCGGAAAAATAGGCCCGGGTTCTAAAAGCAGTCTACCGGCTGATAGAGGAAACCCGGAGAGTCACGGAAGGTCTCATCTTTTAGGTTAGGTTACAACCTGTTCACACATTGGCAATAAAAAAATTATTTATGTGTAAAAAGTTACATAAAGTCCCTTTAATTAACAAGCTAGCTGTTTCCTTCCAACATGTTTGCCATCCTTTCCAAAGACCACATCTAGGGGTACACTCTCCCAGCAGCGCTAACATCACAATGTCCACTTCTGGGCTCTTGCCTGTTCTCAGCAGCTGAGGGGCTTTGGGCTTGAGGCATGTGAATAGATGGAGACAGACTGAAGTGGAGAGGTACCGGCTGTGGCTCTTTTAGCCGTCTTGTCTTGGCTGTGAAGGCTCTTTGGACACCTCATTCTGGTCAGCTGCCTCAGTGACAAAGTGGGCTCACCTTAAACAACAGAGGCCCGGGAGCCTCCCAGCGCCTTTCAGGGCCAATAGAGGCAGCACCTCAGGGGGCTGCTGGCCATGAAAGACCACGAGCAGCCCGCCGCGCTCTGCAGGACCTCGGTAAACACTTCCAGACTGAGTCACTAAAGCTGAGCAGCCAAGCAAAGTGCCGCCTGCATATTTAAGAGTTAAAGAGGTCAAATGGTGCCGAGGCATGACATGGAACAGATAGATGGGGGGAGGTTGTTGGAACACGAGCCTGACATTTTTTTATTTAGTTACTGCTGCATTTTAACATATTATTCACATTCCTGACCACATTGCCACCACAGCATTTATCAGCAAGTCTAAATGAAGCTCAGGATGACAGTCATCATCTTTTAGTGTAATTGCACCTGCCATGGCCGTACATTTCTCCAAACCTTTATGTGTTTTTTAGCATAAATTCACTATGCAAATCATCCATTTAAGAACATTTACGTCACCTATTGAAAGGGGAATTTAACTCAAATGTTCTACAAAACTCATTTCTATGGATCAACTGAACTCGGTTGCTCCTGAAGGGTTTTTATTCAATGAATATGTATCCTGTAACACAGCTTACTGTAATATCAGCGACAGGTTTATTTCATTTTTGCTGCGATGGCATATTTTCATTTGACTTGGGTGGATTTGTATGCCTTTACCAACAATACAGGGCCTTGAATTAAAGGCCTGAACATTTGGCTAATTGAGGCCAAAGCCAAAGTTTTAAAAATGTATTCAAAGAACACAAAAGAAAGTAAAATAAAATCTGCCAGTTGGCACCGGGAGCCGCTCCGTCAACAAAGGCCTCGAATTCGAGCCCAAGTGAGCAAAACTGAGCTGAAGCCGAGACCAGCGCTGCAACGCTAACGCTGCCGCTGCCTCTGCCTCTGCCTCTGCACACGCTCCCATTCACACAGTTCAGCATTGTTCCTGCCTTTGTTCCAATACATCTCCAACACAATGGTATTTAGTCACAACAAATGCAGCAAAAGTGTATAGTAAGCAGCAGGAGTGGAGTGTGTGCAACGTAGGCAGTTTCACAATGATGAGTAAAATATTTGCCAAAAGATTTAGGAAGTCTGCACACTCTCTGTGCTGAAAAAAAAACTGAATGGAAAAATCCCAACTTTTGTTGTTCACTATGAAAAAATACTTGACTGCAGCCACAAACATATGGTCTCACAGAAAGCTATAGGATCTGTCACAGGCGAGCTGTGTGCTCTTAGTGAACGCTACATAGAACTGGCACTGAACTCAATCCAGCCCACACAAAGATGCTGGCTTTATCAGGGCATTATGTCTTAGCAAACTGCTATTAATGCAAAGTCTTTATCTCCTTTCCTCCCCAGGCACTGGCATGCATGTGTCTTTATTTAGTAGATAAAAAAAAATAGCCATAAACAAAAATTGCCGACTGTCAATTTAAACACTGATAAAGATTAGAGCTGGGAGCAAATATAATAATAAGAGGCACTCTTAAGATATATTCGACACAGCAAAGCCCTCAGTGGACAGCTGCAGGCTTAAAGAAAGCAATTGCAGAAAGTTTTAAAGAGCAATAGAATAATCTTATTATGGAAGAAAGTAGATTAACAATCAGAGCAGCGCAAAGAAAATGAAGTGATTTGTAGCTTGTTGACTCTCTTCACAGATTCTGGTTCAAAAGCTTTGAAATGCACTCTGGTGCGTTTGTAAGAGATGGAGGGATAGGTGAGCTTTTCACCTGAGGCTCGTCACTCCAGAGGGGAAAAAACTGATGTCACTTTTCATGCCAGAGGCTGACCCTCTTATACAGTATGTGTAATACACTGTGCATTATGTGGTCATAAATCAGTCTATGTAAAAACATAAGAGGAAACTGTAAATTCCAGGTGCTATTTCAAATGATTCTAATTGACAGTGAAAGCTATACCATACATTCAGACATTACAGGAGCTGAAACACATTGCAAAGTAGGAAATATCACTGACGTTTAGAATTAGAAGCATTTTGTTTAATATACGGTTGTGATTGATCAACAGTATAAGACGCAGCTCTATTTCTTTGAGCCACAAGCAGTAATGCTAGGTTATATTTTACCAACATCTGTCACAGATATGCAATACTTCTGGCGGGGCAATCCTTTGTTTGGGTGACTTGAGGCTCAGTGCTATCATGTTTTGTTTTTATTTGTTTGTGTTTTGATGTAATTTAATGTGAGCCTTTCATACGTATACTGTATGTTTTATTCATATTGTTTGTGAACCCCTAACCAAAGACAATTTTATATCATTATGTGATAGACAAGAAAGTCTTGAATGTCACCTCATGATTTTCTTTTATACTTTATGGACAATTAAAGCATAAGATAAGATACGATATTCCTTTATTAGTCCCACAGTGGGGAAATTTGCAATATCTAGAACAAAACCATTATGTGGTAATAGATTTGTCTATATCGCCAACCCTTACAGCGCACCAATCCAGAAAAATTTGAATATGGTTGTCAATAAAGGAGAACGTTATAAAGGATAAGCTGACTTCTCTACTCAGTCTGTGGTTCTCACCTCTACATGTAAGCCCATTGGGTTTCTACTGAAGATGTAAATCTTTAAAACACCTCACAAATATATAGTTTCACTTCTAACAAAAACAAAAGGGGGGGATCAAGATCATTTCCTAAAACAGCTGGTCGCTGCAGTTTTTAGCAAACGTTACTCAAACAATAGGAAATTGTGCATTTGTTGGGAACTATTCTCAGCGGTGGATGAATCCACATTTGGTTCTCTAGTGAGTATTTGGAGCAGCAGGATGATGAATGTGGGATTGAGTCAAAATAAACTAAAGTGTGTGTTTTCATGGTAATTAAGAACATGTCACCAAGTGCAACAGTGTGGCTCATTGATGTGTTTTAATAGTTTTTGGACAACAATGGAGCACAGAGCAGGAAAATATATCAGGCATCATTCAATCATTCGTTGCATATGATTTTTTTCATGTTGACAATAAGAATAATATAGAATATCACCAGACGTGTCCTTTAAGTTGTGATTTGTTGATAGTTTCAGCCACAAATGTCTGCAGGTTGGTATTTCATGTTAGAAGTGAGTCTTTCAGACTGAATGGTGGATTGAAGTGTGGAGAAAAATAAGTAAATGGAGTTACGCTGGGGTGAAAGGGTTTAAACGGAATATCAGCGCACTGTAACTTGAGGTCAACAATCATCCAACACACTGAGACCTTGGACCTGTTGATCCAACTGCAGAAAATTTCATAGATATTCACTGTCAGCCATTTTTGCTGTCAACAACTCAGTTATCTCTGCCTACCAAGGGATGTGGAGATCACTCAATTGCTCTGGAATGGTAAATGGTAACTGGTGGTGACTGTATTTATATAGCGCCTTTCTGGTCTTACGACCACTCAAAGCGCTTTATACTACATGTCAATATTCACCCATTCACACATGCATTCATACACTGATGGCGAGGCTGCCATGGAAGGCGTCACCTGCTCATCAGGATCCAAACTAATCATTCACAAACACACACACCAATGGCACAGCCTTCAGGAACAGTTAGGGGTTCAGTATCTTGCCCGAGAATGGAGGAGGATCAAACCGCCGATCTTCCGATTAGTGGACGACCTGCTCTACCTATTGAGGCATAGCCGGTGTTCTGATGACTCCCCTGACCTTTATAGCATAAGCAACGAGCAAACATGTCTAACTGTACAGAAGAAATGCCAAAATCTAATGAGCAGATAGTCATGACTGAGCACATTCATGCTTCCAGGAGGATGAAGCCTAACTCTGTTTCCAAAATGCCACCAACAAGCCAAAATGTCCCTGTGCATATGTTTTTGATATCTGACGAGATGCAAAAGTTCAATCGAATTTACTTAATCTTAATCTTAAAAAGCCCACTCTTGTTCAAGAGGTTTTAGTCAAGTTATCGTACTTGTACACCTCCAAAACACATTATCTAATGATATAGTTACTGTAGATGGCATTGCCCTGGCCTCTAGCGCCACCGTAAAGAATCTCAGTTATCTTTGATCAGGATATGTCCTTTAACTCCCACATAAAACAAACTTGAAGGACTGCCTTTTTTTCCACATATGTAACATTCCAAAAATCAGGCACATCCTGTCTGAAAACGATGCAGAAAAACCAGTCCATGCATTTGTTACTTCTAGGCTGGATTATTGCAATTCCTTATTATCAGGCTGCTCCAATAAGTCTCTTAAGACTCTCCAGTTGATCCAGAATGCTGCAGCACGTGTACTGACAAGAACTAGGAAAAGAGATCATATTTCTCCCATATTAGCTTCTCTGCACTGGCTCCCTGTAAAATCCTTCTCCTCTACAAAGCCCTTAATGGTCAGGCACCATCATATGTCAAAGAGCTCATAGTACCATATTACCCCACTAGAGCACTGCGCTCCCAGAATGCAGGGTTACTTGTGGTTCCTTGAGTCTCTAAATGTAGAATGGGAGCCAGAGCCTTCAACTATCAAGCTAGTCTCCTGTGGAACCAGCTCCCAGTTTGGGTTCGGGAGGCAGACACATAAATTGACTTGACTTGACTTGACTGGGCAAATTCATTGTCCGCCAGAGAATACGTTTTGCCTTAAGTTTTGAATGACCCCATGACCTTCCCTGTTGTGTCACTTTTGGATGGAGATGTTGATTCCCAAGTTTCAAGTAGCAATTTTGTCAATCACATCTCATGAACAGAATATCAAGAAAATGTATGCCCTTAGTCTTAATTTATTTTTAAGCAAGCATCAAATATAACCACAGCAACTTCCCTCTGGCATACTGACCATAATAAGCTTCAAATGGCTAGTAATTACTGCAGGGTTATTGCAATGCATTGCATTAGACTGTACAGATGTTGATGATATTGTGTCCACCACTCGCTGCCTTTGGGACTGCGGAAGTATTCTGTGTTGATTCATTCTTGACCTTGGAAACAGTAGTTTGACAAAGTCCACTTACTAGGGAGATGTGGTTGAAAATGCTAAATGCTGTAGTACAAGATGGTGCTGCTGTTGCCGGCTGCTGCCCTGCCATGTCCGGTTAAACTGTGCTCATATCTGGTTTTCTTTGCACTACTCACTGACTTTTTTACCGCCATAATCACCAGACTACAAGTCACCGTAAATCCGATCAGACTTGACTAAGAGAGATCCTGATGAGTATTGAGGGCCAAAACAAAGGAAGCAGCAACCCCGCGGAGTGAAAGAGACATTGAGGAAGCCCCTCTGGGCTTTAGAACAGACTGAGGACCTGGGCACATCGTACACCTCTGTCAAGTCCTTGGAAAGTAAGCTGGATGACATCAGGGCCAAGATCAAGTTCCAGAGGGACATCAGAGACTGTTACCTTCTCTGTCTCATCAAGACATGGCTAACTCCCTCGGTACCGGATCATGCAGATCAGGGGCAGCACGGAGGAGTCCAGTAAATTGAGTAGAGGTTGTGTTTGCTTCATGGTCAACAGCAGATGGTTTATGGCCCTTCTCTACCACAGGAATTCACCTCGGTCATCATCACAGCTGCTTGGCACCACTGCAAGCGGACAACAACTCTGCACAGTCCAAACTGCAGGAGGTTTTAAGGTGGTGCCAGACTGCTCATCCGGACATAGCCTTCATTGTGGCTGGGGATTTTAATAAGGCGAACCTCAAAAAGGTAATGTCTAGCTTTTACCAACATATTACTTGTACTACTAGAGGGGATATAACTCTGGACCACCGTTACTTCCCGTTTAAGGATGGCTACAGGGCTATTTCCCATCCCCCATTTGGGGAATTTTGGGCCATTTTCCTCATTCTAAAATATAAACAGAGACTCAACCAGGAAGCCCCGGTGACGCTAGAGGTCAAATGCTGGTCTCGACCAATCAGAAGCCACGCTGCAGGACACACTGAGTGATATGGAGTGGGACATGCTTCGGGGCCAGCGTCAACATGTTTACGGAATTTGTCCAGGGGTTCTTCGGCAAACTGGTGGACAACTCTGTGCCTATAGTTGCGGTTAAAACCTTACCCAATAAGGGTGAGAGAGAGTGATCACAGTCTCAGAGCCCAATGTGAGGAGGCCTTTCCAGACAGTTAACATCAGGAAGGCAACAGGACCAGGCGCCATCCCCGGAAGCGTATTCAAGGCCTGCGCTGACCAGCTAGCACCGGTGTTAACGACCATCCTCAACCTCTCCCTGGCACAATCTGTTATCACCATGTCATGAAGTGCTTCAAGCGGCTGGTAAAGAACCACATCTGCTCCTCACTACCCAGAACACTAGACCGTCTTCAGTTTGCCTACCGGTCCAACAGATGAACTGATGATGCCATAACCTCTATCCTGCACACAGCCCTTACCCATCTGGACAACAGGAAGGGGGCACTATGTATTACTGTTTATTGATTACAGCTCAGCATTCAACACCATAGTCCCCACCAGGAGGAGGAGGAGGTGGAGAATCTGACTCTGTGGTGTCTGGACAATTGCCTCTCACTAATGTCAGAAAAACCAAGTAGCTGATTGTGGATGTTGGGAAGAAGCAGGAGAGGAACTACACCCCCTCAAGATCGACGAGACCACAGTGGAGAAGGTGAATCACTTCAAGTACCTCGGAGTCCACATCACCGAGGACCTGACATGGTCTGTCCCCATTAACTTCCTGGTCAAAAAGGTACAGTAGCGTCTTTATCACGTCCGACGGCTGCGGACATTCAGGATATCTCCACAGACACTTTAGACATTCTACACCCGCTGTGGCTCAGAGGTAGAGCAGGTCATCCACCAATCGGAAGGTCAGTGGTTTGATCCTCGCCTCCTCCGGTCACACGTCGAAGTGTCCTTGAGCAAGATACTTATCCCCAAATTATCCCCAAAAAGAGAGTATGCTGTGTGGGGACATCACCACCTGGTATGGCAGCAGCAAGGCCCCCCCTGCAGAGAGTGGTACGGTCGGCCAAATGTAACACGAGGGGTGCTCTCCCCAGCCTACAGGACATTAACACCAGCAGTGCAGGACAACGTGAAGACACGAGCGCCAACAGGTCCAACTGATACTCATTTGAGTTCAAACAGTTCAAGAAAGAGCAACAGCTATACTTTAAACTGACACTTAACTCCTCACAGCACTCTCATCTAATTTCAGTGCTTCATCTTCAGGTATGGCTTAATTTCCTTCAGCATATTTCTGTACAAACACCTTTCAAAAGCTCCAAAGACTCAACATGTTGAAACAGTTTAAAATGTTTTTTCAACTGCAAATTTTCAGCTGCAAGTAAGTGTACATTTCCAAGAGTTCTTCTGTTTTCCCATTGACTGACATTCTTTTTTCATCATATGAATTGAAACCATTTCAACATTAAGGAATGCTACACTCAGTTCGGAAAAGAGCAACAACTACAGACATAATAGTATGTTGTCTTTAGTTGTCTTTTCTGTCAGCTTATTTCTCTAATAGTATGAAGACACCTGCTGCTTGGAGTGACTGTAGGAGGCACACGGTTTTACTTCCACCCAAACAGCAGTAAAAATGTGTCCACAGCAAAACCCTCCCAGCAGATGTACATTCATTCAAAGCAGGAGCATTAGAAATGCCGATCAGCTCGGCAGCGCAGAGCTTTTCTTTCAGCGTTTTGCTGTTGTCTAGCTCAATCGTGTCACTTTGAGGGAGTCTATTCAGAGGTATTCATGCATCTGCCTTCAGGCCACAATGGCCGCCACTTTATAAACTGTCAGCCAGCTTGCCACAAGCCTTTGGTTCATATTGTTTCCTTTTCTTTAATAAACTTGGAGGAGTTCATCAACTCCTTCAATGGCAAATGCAGGCACAAAATAACAGACGGGCCTCCTAGTCCAGTTTACGGGGGGTTTTTTCTCTTTTTTTTTTTTCTTGTTAGCAACTGCTTGTGTATCTGCAGACCACGCATGAAAGCAGACATACAGGTTGTTTTGTGTCCCCGTGCTCGACATCTTTGGCAGCTTAAACAGGGCTAAGAATGCTGACTTTAAGGCCAGCATTAGTGAAAAGGGTAAATTCTTCATACCAAGTCTTATTTTCAGTTTTCAAACGTGAATCTCTCATTGATTCCTGCTAAAATCAGGCTTTATGATCACATCGTCATCCCTGAGGACGGTAATGCCTTTCTTCCAGAGATGCATCTTTTTGATATGATAACCAAGATACTTTTATCTCTCACTGACAATATTACACAAAATGTACTCACCTGTACATTTTGGGGGTAATCACAAATTATTATGTTTTGATCAAATTAAATTAATTTGAAGGTGTTTTAAAAATGAAGAATGATTTGAAAATCTACACAGTATTTGTACACAGATCGTGATGTTTCGAAGCAATACTTTAGAAAAGTTAATTTTATTTGGAAATGTATTGTGTACATGATGCTCAAGGATGTTGTCGTACACAGCTCCATTTCACTGCAATTTGTTTTGTACTAAGCATTCATTTGTGTAACTAGGTTTATATCACAGAGACACAGATGCAATATGGATTGTTTGGTTCATTAAAGTGGAAATGGCTTCACACATAAAAGGCCGATTGGTAAAAGGATGGAAAATCAAAGTTGCTCCCCTTCTGCACAACCAGCAATGATTTATTTTCTCTACCCATTCCTAACCTAAAATTAATAAATGCAATAGTCTCACATTCAATCAAAATTTGGTCCCAGATAAGGAGACATTTTGACTGGCAGAAATGCTCAGTGCTAACTCCACTGACAGACAATCAGACATTCACTCAATCACTTGACATTTCATCAACGGTACCTCAAAGGCATACATTCAATACAAGACTTATTTATCGACAAGATTCCATCAACTTCAAGAAAGATGTAATATACCTCACACTATTTCTTTTCCACATATCTGCAAGTTGTTAGTTTTGTAAAAAGAAAATGTCCATCTTTTTCCAATGGCCACCTGATTCCGCAATGGATACATTGTTCTTGTCCAATCTTTCAACTAAAGAAGCTAAAATTCATGATGCTTGCACAAATAGACTGTACAGCCACATTGGGCCATGTGATAGAGGCCTGGCAGGAAGATCTGGGAGTGAAAATCCCGGAAGAACAGTGACAAAAAGCCTAAGAACACGTCCATTCCTCTTCTGTATGCACCTGATATTACACAGACTGCACCATTAGAAACTGAAACTCTCCAAGATGTTTCATACAGTAAATCCATCCTGTGATATACATGTGGACAAGCACCGGCTTCATTAGCACACATTTTGGAACTGCCCAAGGATTGTTAATTATTGGACTCAAATATTCCAAACTCTGTCCGAGGTTTTACAGAAACGACTCGAACCAGACCCAGATCTAGCGGTGTTTAGGGTGGGGGCAGATAGAGCTGTCAAATAACCAATATAATATGATTTGTTTTGTGACATTGTTAGTACGAAGACTGATTTTGTTAAATTGGAAACAGAAAAAAACCCAACAGCCCACTTAACTCTGCTTAAAAATGTAATGAAACACTGAAAAAAAATCATTTTCACTCAGAGTAATAGACTATTCAATAAGATAAATCAGTGACTGGTAATTGATAACACTGTGTTATCTATAATGATTTCTGTGCATGTTATTCCCCTTTTTATTCTTGTTTTTTTTGTTTGTTTGTTTCTCTCCCTTACCCTAATACATGCACATAATATATGTTCACAAGATATATAATTGTAGTTTTAAAAAATAAATAAATAAACAGAGGTAGTGGCCAAAAGAAAAGAAAAAAAGGCTGACAAAAAAAAAAAAATTTCAGAAAACAAAAGAGGTATTTAAAAGAGGTTATAAAAAGACTTTCAATAAAAATATACTTTCAGAAGCGAGAGATACTGATTGTGCAAGTCTGAGTTGTTGGACAGGTAGTTCCAGTAGTTTGAGGGGTCCTGACAGCAAAAGCTCGGCCTCCTTTAGGCGTACACCTAGACGTGGGAACCGCTAACAGGTTCCTGCCTGATGACCTCATTACTGCGTGCACAGTAATTCAGAGCCTGACACCTTGCCGTGCTTTAAAAGTAATGAGTGTCAGCGTTATCACATGTACTGTAGTTTCCATACCTCACATACAGTAGGTGAAGGACATGATCGAGGTCCAATAAAAATCATTCAATATAACCATCTGAATGTAAAAACAGCTTCTAATTAAACCAGCTGTCTGTAGCACTCTCACTACATTATATCCTTGAAATAAAAAAAATACATTTAGCTATTTTATTCCTATTCAAACCCTCTGAATTTGATTAAATGCTTCTAACCTTTAAAGCTGCAGTGGGTAGAAATGGAGCAAATATCATTAAAAAAAGTTATTTTTATAAAACGGTCACTATATCCTGACAGTAGTACATGAGACAGGTAATCTGAAAAAAAATCATGTGCCTCTGTGTCCTCCGGTGCTCCTAATGACATCTGTAAGATTTCACAGACCGGAGGAAAACAACCAATCAGAGCTGATCTGGAGTCTGACGTCCAGCTGCCGTCTATGAGAGCCGGCGAACTCCAATCAAACGGTCAAACTAGGCAGCGCTGATCAAATATGAATCAATATTCTGTTACTGTAATGCCTATTTATCACATCAAATGTTTACAGAATCATCTTGTAGTGTACTGTTTAGCTGTAAAATGAGAAAGTTGGGTAGCCATGTTGAGATCTGTTGAAGAAACACCAAGCACCGCCCACCAGCGCTCTCTCTTTGAAGTGACCTGTGATTGGCCAAAGTCTCCCGTCACGGGCTACATTTTTTTAAAGCCTGAAAACAGAGCCATGAGGAGGTGCAGAAGTCTAGTTATCTCTCCGAGCACTTGAATTACAATATTCTGAAAGGTTATTATGGAACTTTTGCCCAATGATGCCAAAAATATACTGCCTACTGCCACTTTAAGGATCAAAATATAGAGCTTGGAGGTCAATCAAAATAATACTGATACTGTCATGTGAGACTAATTATATCATCTGCTTTGATTTTGGTTATCACAGTATATGGCAACTTGAGTTTGTGTTTTCCTGCTCTTAAAGACACCAGACACCAGACCTCAACCCAACTGAACAGCTAGATTTTGGAGTGACATGTTAGACAATGCTCTCCACCATCATCAAAACACCAAACGAGGGAAAATGTTTTGTTCCACACACTTGAAGGACAAGCAGCAAGCTGTTCTGGAGGCCTGTGGTGGAACATCACCTCACACACACTGCATGTTGGAGTTAAATATTATTTGTCACCCAGGTACAGCAATTGCTCAAAATGTATTCATATTCAGTTCAATACTGTCAAGGTCTAATTAAACATGTATTCTCATAATTCCAAACAATTACTTAAAATGCAATATAATACAATACAATCATTTATTTTGTCATCAGATGTGAGGGTTAGGGTTAGGGCCAGAACATTCTGTAAGATCAGCTCACTAAGCCAAGGTTGTACGCAGTAGTACACCGTACACTGATCTGTTTCCACAAGGATGCGGTGTGAACAATGCTCAGTTCCCATCATGAGAGTGTGTTAAATATGTGGCTCAAATCATTTTATTGCAGTGACGGAGAAACGGCCATTAATCCACTTTCATACCTTTCAGCAGCGTGAACATTTACTCTACCCCCCAAAATTGCCGGGCCTTTATGCCCCAGTAATCTCTGTATATTTAAGGTCATTTTCTAGCCAATTACACTGGATGGTTGCATTTGGTGAATGTGATTTCCTCCATGGATTGATGGAGAAATCCATGAATAAGCCATCTAATAGATCCAAGCACACAGGCCTCTGTATGGAAATTTCAAACAGGATTTTAAGGATGCATTTAGTCACTCGCTAAAATAATTCCCTTAACCATTTCCCCGATATTAGGATCTCTACATTCACTGATAATATGAATATACACAATTCAGTTTGATGTCCTTGTCTGTCTCTATATGGCCATATTTGGCCAATTCTTCTTAAATTCTTCTAATGAAAGGATTAAAAAAATACATATCTTTTTCAAAATTAAAATAATATGATAATGTATACTACTGTTATAATATTTTGGCTGCTTGTACATTATTTATTTTCTTACTTAATGTTATCTATATTTATCAGCTCCATAACTATGGGACACTGAGGTCATGTCCTCTGTATTTTTTTTCTAGAAATGTGGGGGTATATTTATTCACATTTTTTATCCAAATCATGAAGACTTTTTTTTTATTTTGAATTTCATTATTTTCTATTTTTTGGAAGGATCAAAGGCCATATTGTCTTGTCTTATTGAAAAGCATGTCCACGCAAATCAACATGCACTCTACTGTAGACATATAGATGATGTTATCCAGTATTTAATTTAAGCGACAGATACTTTTTGTTTCTTGTGTATAATGAAAGATTAAACCTAAAAGCGGCGCCGTATTTTTGGACCGAATCATTTTGTCATGGAGCTGTGTCTTTAAAGCCATGCGGTGTTTGATCCTGCAGCTAGCTGTGAGCGAGAACCCTCTCTGAATGGTGTGGGCTCTCGGGCCATGTTTTGCTGGACAGCCAAATGAGTTGGATTAAAGCAGATGTCTCCCTGCCAAATCCTGACATACTGGCAGCTAACAAACCAATCAAGCACAACACATCATGTTAACCTCTTAAACTCCTCATTCTTTTTCCCCTTAAAACTTTACTTGCATTTTTTTTTTTATATACAAAATGTGTGAAATCATCTCCAGAATGTGTTTTATGACTGCTCCATTCCATCAAATGGAAATATTCATAATTATGTAAACATTTCCTGTGTTTGAACAAATCCTACATGGGTTTGTTTAAAACGTATCTATATTTAATGTCTCTTGTCTATATATATATATATATATATGATGTTTATGTAACTGTAGAATAACAGCATGAGTGATACACACTGAACATCAAACCGGAGCTGCACGGCGGCTCTACATGAGCTCTCTGGAGGGGGGTTCTCTACAAGACTCGCCGAGGGCTCAGTTAAAGACCGACCAAAGTGTTGACATTTTATTAATTTGTTGTTACCATATTGTTTGTGCTATGTTTTGTGATTTCTCTGTTTGCCATTGTCTTGTGTGTATCCTTTGCAAATGGGCTGTTAATGGGATGCCCGAGGCCTCTGACTGCCCTCAACCCCGTTTTGCCTGTTTGCTCTTTGTGCACCGCTCCTCTTTTGTTGGCTGATCAGCTTCCCATTGGGTCGCCAGACAAGATTCTTGGCATTTGTCGGCGAAATGAAAGGAGGATTAAGGGATGGCTACTGAACACTCCATGGCAAAGAAGTGGGCTGCTATTGTCCTATTCAAAGCCCCCTCCCAGTTCAGCAGCTCCCCTTTATATATATTGGTTTTCTCAAAGACATCACTGAGAAGTCCAAAGTGCTACTGGAAATAAAGGAAAATCAACAAGTAGGTCAGCCCCGACAAAAATGCTAATGGCTGTTGAAAAAGAGAAAGATACGCACAATTAGCTGCATTCTAGGTTCTAATAACATGTAAAGCTTTAAAACAATGCTTGATTCATTTGATTCATTTATCAATTACCTAACGGATTGACCTCTAAAATGTCCAAAAATAGTGACAAATTTCATTCATGTGATGTTGTTGAATTAATTAGTTTGTCTGTTTAATTAATAGCAAGAGTAAATGGAGAAAAGTAGCCAATACTCATATCAGAGCAAATGTTTGGTGTTTTTAATGCATAAACTTAATAATATTATTAATAATAATGTATTATTATTATTATTATTATTGTCATTATTGCCATTATTATTAATACTGTTAATATAATATGAATATTATCACGTGTGCTAATAGAGCTCAGCATCAGTTCAGTATCATCATTAATCAGCTTTCAGCAGAATTCTATATGATCTTAGCATGTTATGTGTTTAATGTGTTTCTGTTTATTGATTCAATTCATGATTCAGAAAACAAAATTAATTACAGAAGTTTTTGTTTTACTGCATATGTAGTTTGGTCTCATGTTATATATAACATTAGCTTGGTTATTTGACAAATGATTTTGCCAAATTGTGATACATTTCCATATTGGAAAATATCCTTATTAAAAATGATGATACATATATTTTAAAATGTATGTATATTTAACAAATATATTTCACACGCAATATCCGAAAAAACACGTGTGGGGAAACACCAATTCACGATGTTTCCCGCTTGATATTACAAATTAAATTCAGTTTTTTAAGTGTAAAATATCTAAAAATTTGACATTTTGATGTCATAAATGTGTGGAATGTGTTGCTCACGTGCATTTTTGGAATGGATTATTTTACATATTAACAAAGCTAAAAACCAACCTAAAATGTTCCCCACATACTTTTGTACATTAATTGACTTATTTATTGAATACCTTATTAATTGTGTCATTATTCGATTGTTTATGTTTTTTTCTGCTGAAGTAATGCTAAAATTTAGATTATTACACATTCTACCAAGTAAAGCATTCTACCTCACATGTAAGGTTGCTACTATTATTATTTTTCTTATTTTGTCTATATGTCTTCTATTACTTTGTTTCATCCTGTTCCTCTGTGCTGCCACAGTGACCCAGTTTCCCCACGGGGATCACAGTGTGATCTTCTAATGTCGTCCCTGCCACCCCCCTTCATTTTACATAAGGAGAGGGAGACCTTATAACAGAGAAGGTTTGGCCTAAAGTGATGAAATATTCAAAACTATCATCAATTGCAACTGGGAGCATTCCAGCTGCATTCTATTCAACGTGTCTGTGGCTGAAGGGGAGCAGGAGTTCACAATATGGATAAAGCAACGTCACCATGATATTATAGGCATGTGAACATTTGAACTCATTAGTTGTTTAAAGCGCTGTCCGAGTGAAAAAAATGATTTCCCTCCGATATTCCAGGAAGAGAATCTGTCCCTCTGAACAGAAACACAGCGGTGGTGTTGGGTGTGGTGGGGGTGGGGAGGGGGGACACAGAGGCCCAGACAGGCCCTGTCTCACGCGGCAAATGGGCTTTAATTAATAGACAGGCGAGCCTGAAAGCAGCGCTGGCACCAGCTAATATGATGAACTCTCATTGTGGAAGTGTCACGGCGAATGTTTCTGATAAGCAAAAGCAGCAGAGGATCAAAGCCTCTAAGCTGCTCACTTTGCTCCGCTCTAAAAGTCTGAAACACGGCGCATGAATCCTGTCCTCAGGTCTGCCTCAGGTCAGCGTGCCACCACAGCTGCTGCTGCTGCAGGAATATTAGAGCCTCTGCTTTCATCACGCTCAGTGCTCCCATACGCCGATGACAACATATTTCCGTACATGAACCACCCTGTGTGCATTTCATGTCATATGTCGCTGCTGTTATATTTACACAACATTCCCAGGGGAGTCAAATTTCACAGTCATTCCACAAAAAAATCCCATTTTACCAAACCCTAAACCTCTGAATCTACATCTGGTCATATACCATCAAAACAACCAAAACCTTGCTGATGTGTATGCACATGTCCGTCTGATGACTTATTGGTGACAAATGCTTAAAGTAACTGGACGTTATATACATTATTGGGATACAGAATTAAGTGAGTAGAAGTTGAGAAGGCATTCGTTTCGGGGGTGGTGTGACATTTTTTTGATGAAAGAACTGACTCCAAATTATTATTTTTTCCTCCTGAAAAACGAGTTGTAAGAAAATGATCAATGATCACTAGGGATGCACCGATACCACTTTTTCAGTCCCGATAGAGATACCTGGGCTTTGGGTATCGGTCGATACCGAGTACCGAATCGATACCAGTGTTTAATTAATAAGCTGTTCGCCTCACTGTGTGGAAGTGGCTGGAATTATTCTTTTATGTGTAAGGCAACATCAGGCTCGACTTAAACATTGCTTTCATAACTTTGTAAAACAAAATGTAACAAATAAATAGATATAAATATAGTGAATTGTTATTTATTATTAAAATAATAAATTGCACACCAATCTTCAAAATTAACAGGAAATTACAATTCAGGTGTAACCCTTTTAAAATGCAGCATTACATTGGTCAAAACTTAAACAGGAATTAAAATTTCAGCCTATAATATAATGTATATAAACATAGAAATGAATTTAATAGATCGGCCCCATTGTCACTGATATCCGATCCAGCTATTTGAGTCATTATCGGCCATCCGGTATCGGTGTCGGTGCCTCCCTAATGATAACTAGATGACTATATGATGTTTTACCATGAGTTGATATGAATTTGTCTACTGTCACTGATTTCTCTATACCATTTATACCAAGGTATATATCCCTTTATTAATTACGGTTTGAGAAATGTTGCAAATGATCAATGCTAGATTTGGCATCAGTGTGATGAAGCACCTTAACTTGTCAGGTGTGTTGTTACAGGATTAGGCATTTTTTTCCAAGAATTGTTCTATAGTTTAATACATTACTTTGGTATTATAATATAAAATAACATAATATGTGAGTATTTTATCCAAATCCAATCCGAATTTTATCCAAACTCCAGTTGTTTCATACTGTTTCCTAATTAATGTGTCAATGCTATGGTATGGATTATATGACATACTGTATTTGTGTTGATTTCTTAAATACATATTTCTAAAGATTAGGGGCTGCAGTTAAAAAGTATAATAAATAGAGCTTCATCGTGTGTGTTTTAATTATTTGTTTAGTCATTATAATTTCAAAGACAAACATCCATCTTCAGTTTTGTGTGTGACAACTTCAAACTGCCCATTTTTATCTGGTTTTATTTTCCATCTTAATGTATTTAATATGTTTTTATGTTCATTTTCATGTGAAACATGAAGGAGTCAGTGCATGTAATGTCTTTATTGTTAAGCACTTTGATTTCTTGTATGAAAGGTGCTATAATAACTAAAGTTTGTTTTCATTATTATTATTATTAGACTGTCCCAAAGCTGTTCAGTTTAAACAAAGAAAAGCAGCAGGTGCTCAGATTGGAGGAAATGGAATCAGGAAACATTTGTGGATTTTTACCAGATGAATGACTGAAATGATCAATCAGTTATCTTAGGAGATGAGTGCATTTCATCACAATGATCATCGTGATGACAATGACATCATAACTGCTGTTGATACCATTCCTCTATGTTGCACATTGGCTTCCAGCCTCCTCGTCTTTTTTCTTTTTTTTTTTTCAATATGTCTCTTAAAAATGTGAATTTTCGGTGCGAGGCAGCGGGGGAGAAAGGGGAGGTTAATCCCAGTTTAATACACTGATGCACAGCCCAGGACCGAGGCTGTGATGATTGTGTTATCTCCAGCCAACATTTGGGTCTCCCTCAATTTCAACCCGGCAAAATAGCTGGGAGAAAGTGCAGATGGAGTGGAGTAAGTGCGGATGCCCGGGGAAAAGTGTTATTAATAGCTGCAATAGAACTTCCCACAGCCTGTGCTCTAAAGCTGCCTCTCGTCACTTCCACTGGATTTGTTTGAAGTGCTCTCTCCATCCTCACTGTCAACCTTTTTTTTCTTTCAACCAGGCTTATTCTGGACTCCAAAATTGACACTGTTTTGTTTTTTTCCCCCTGCAGGTTATGCATATCTTTGGGAAACAGCATATTGACTAAATGCTGCCTTACACTGCAGATGAAAAGAGTGTGCATCAGTCATTGTTACTGTTGGAAGCTCATCACAGATTGTATAAGGTTCGACCAAAAGCAGACAGCTGTCTAACTGAGGCCACCGAGGTTACCCTTCCTATCCATTACACCTGCCACCTATAAATTAAATGCATTTTCCTACTATATTAACAAACATTTAGTAACATGTTTGCAGTATATTCTGGAAACTATCATACATATTTGCACTACAGTAATCTACTGAATTCAAAATCATTATTTTGCAGTTTTTCATACTTTCCAAACATCATAAATGAATATAATAAAAATAAGATCTACAGTCATATTTTGTCATCTTGTTGCAGAGATATGATGATATACAGAATAAGCATGACTTTACAGAAATTGTCAAATATGCATGTATGTGTATGCAAATGTCAGTTCTGTAAGAAAATGCAGATTGAAGAGTGGAAAAGCATTCTATATTCACTAATTATGAATTGGTTAATATAAATCTCATAATGCATTGTTTTTTAAGTGTGTTTGTAAAACATATTGTGACTGGCTTTAACAGCTGTACAGAAATAAAGCATGTAGTTTACTTCCTACTGTATATCATGTGGAAAACCAGTAGAGTATCTGATGAAAAGATGCATATAGGAGGCCTATACTCATCCATGTGTCTGTCTCAGTCACAGCAGCCCACAGTCACACCTCTTTCATTCAGCCTCTCACACTGCTGCTAAAATACACTCTGCGTGGCTCTCCCTTCCTTGAGATTCTGCCAACATGCCACCAAAAACAATCCCATAAAAGCAAATGAAATGAATATTTAAAAATACAATCTAAACAACACGAGAGGAAACCTTAAAATCTCATGAATTTGCGCCACGGGCACCACACCACGAAGTGAAGCTGCTGAAAGATGAAAGTGAAAAGAAATAAAAGGCTCAATTTAATCTGCTTTAAAGCCCTTCAACAGAATGCATGTGCCTGGAACTGTGAGAGTGAGGGCTGATAGGGGATAAATATATTTCTTACCATGCCTTCGAGCTATTACACCGCTCTCCAACACAGACGCCTATTCAACAGACACCGGTTTCATTACCAGCTGTAATAGGCTAAGTCTTCAAATTATTAAATGCCAGGCCCGGATGACAGAAAGACACTATAGCTAGGCTGATCTTTTGAAGAACATGAAAAGGAGGACAGTTGATGGCGTTTGAAAAAAAAAAATTTAAATGACACCAGTAGAACCAGTGGTCAGGAAACACTGGGAGCTACAGGCCTTAAATCGAATTAATGGACAACTGATGTTGCTCCAATCAAAACAGGCCTACAAGACAAACAACAGTACAGATGTTCTTCTACAGCTGCTGTTCTTTGAATGAATGCTCAACTCAGTGATGAAAAATGACCCAGCACGTACACTTTGTCCCCAGCAATCTTTGAAACACAAAATATAAACAGTTGTATGCAACTTCTAGGAAAAAGGAAGGATATAAAATTGTCTATGTATCTCATAATATATAAAAGCTGCTAAATGCTAAATATGTGCCTCAATTTTAGAAAATAAATCTGAGAGAAATGTAACATCTTAATCATTAATGCTTAAAAATATGTATCCCTTCGGCCCTTTTACGGATCAATTTTGTTACTCAAGTTTATATAAATTAAATAATTAAAAAAATATATTTAAAAATATAAATCAAAAATATATTAATATTTAAATAAAGTTTTGCTAAAATTATTTATTATGTGCACATTTCATTAAAATCTTGCTATAAAATTAAATGAAAGAATTAAAAATAGATTTAAAATAATATAAATTAAAAAAGATATATATAATAATTAAATACAATTTTGCTAAAATTATTTATTATGTGCACATTTCATTAAAAGCTTGCTATAAAATGAAATGAAATAATTAAAAATATATTTTAAAAAATAAAAATGTGAACATATATATAATAATTAAATAAAGTTTTGCTAAAATTATTTAAAATGTGCACATTTCATTAAAATCTTGCTATAAAATTAAATGAAATAATTAAAAATATATTTTAAAATATATAAATTTAAACATATATGTAATAATTAAATAAAGTATTATTATGTGCACATTTCATTAAAATCTTGCTATAAAACATTTAAGATTTATTTTAAGATAAATCCAATTGTGGATCTTTTTTCTCCTGGTGGCATTTCATTTTATGAACTGAATATTCTACATGTTTATAATATCAGGTTATCGCATTTCTGTTTTTTATTATTTTAAATGTTTGGTTCCCATAGCCTCCACCGCAAATCACAGCTTGTTGTTGTTGGTGAACTTGCCGGCCATAGAGCCACTAGCAGGCCGCTGAGAGGTCGCTGGCCCCCGGCCTCCTGCCTGTGAGAGGTGTCGCTGTCAGGCCGCCTGTAATTGATATTGACTGGCACATCGGTCATCTGTCAGCGTCGCTTTCAAGGGAGCGATTACTCCGCGCCACGGGAGACCGATCCACTCCAGAGCTCACCATCATTAATAATGAAGCAGCTCCTGCAGTCTACTGGGAGAACAGCTTAAAGGAGGAAACCCGGAGCGACAAAGCGCTCATTTAACACCAATTTGTAGACAACTCATCGCGTAGTAGAAGACAGTATAAAGTCCAACCTGCAGCTGTCCACACAGGCTCTTTAACTGACCAGACAGACAGACAGACAGGCTGGATGTGTGTTTCTCCTCTGGCCTACCTTTGTCGCCGAGGATGCCGTCGATGCTGTGTTTGGTTTTCTTTTCTCCGTCTTCATCCTTTTTGTCACACTCGTCCTCATCGTCCTTTTTTCCAAATCGAGCTCGAAGCACGCGGCTGATCGAACTCACTGCGAACACAGAAACAGCTTCAGGATATAGGCTAATAGCATAATAATAATAATAATAATAATAATAATAATAATAATAATAATAATAATAATTAAAATAATGATAAAATAAAATAAAAATAAATAAAATATAAAATAATGATAAAATAATAATAATAATAATAATAATAATAATAATAATAATAATAATAATAATAATAATAATTTGAATCGGAAAAAGCGGAGAATGAAAGATTTAATTAAATGCCGCTTACCAGAGGAGGCCTCACCTGAAGGGACTGTGCTTCTGTCACACACCCCGTCCTTCAGCAGTTTATCCCGGATCTCCCAGCTGAACATGCCCGGGTTGTCCCGCTTGTACTCCTCGATCCGCTTCTCCACGTCCGGCGTGGCTACCTGCTGCAGGTGGACCAGCAGGACCGAGAGACAGAGACACAGGACACAATGTGATGAGTATATATAGACCACAGGCTGCTGAAATGTCGTAAACGTGTTAAAAAAAATAATACTTAAAAAACAGTCAAACTGCATTAGGTCTAAATATCAAATAAATACATTAAACAATAATAATAATAATAAAATAAAACAAATAACAATTCTTATTTCATTTATTATTATTTAATTATTATTATTATTTTATCATTCATTTATTATTATTATTATTATTATTATTATTATTATTATGATCCGGTTCCTCTCACCCTGGGCTTGCTGCCTCCTATGGCTCCTGGCCGGATGGATCCGGTCTCCTGGTACCTGCAGAGGATCTTGGAGACGCAACCGTGAGAGACGCGCAGCTGTCTGGAGATGACGCAGGGTCTGATCCCGTGGTGGGCCATCTCCACTATCTTGTGTCGGATGTGGTTGGGCAGCGGCCGGCCGTTGATGAAGACTCCTCCGAGCTGGTTCACCCGACCTTGGCCCAGAGGAGTGGACACTGTAGGGGGGGGGGGACAACAAGGTCACACTCAGCATGGAGCTGCATTCAATACATTTAATCATCATGACACAGTTAAAAGAAAAAATAGTCCCATTTAAATGTTGTGTTTCCCCTTAAAACATATTTTCGTATAGGGCCTATAATAATTATTCTCAGTTATTCAACTCGACATGTTTGTTAACAGATTGCATTAAGCATTAAGGGATGGTACTTCACAGCTCCATCCTGAAGAGGAGGTGAAGAGCCCCTTCTGTCCGGCTTCATTATTCACTATCACGCTTTCCAAATATTGGTGTAATCCTCCGCTTCTCTTTCTCCTTTTTTTCTATTTCATTGATTTGATTTCCAGGCGCATCAGGGCACTTGAAGAAATCCATAATTTTTGGTTACACAGACTGTCTCCTTCATGGGATGTAGACTCATTTCAAATGTTGTTGACAAAATGGTCACTGCATGATTAATATAGGCCTAAGTGAAAAGCAGCTGATATTTAGACTATAAACTAATATTATAACATCTTTTTTTTTTTTTTACAATTTTAGTAAGATAAAAAAATATATATTTTCAATGTGTGAAAAGAAGTTGTTTTGATGTGAGTCATTCATGGCAAAATAAAATAAAAATGAAAAATAAAGTAGCCAAGACTATACTGGATCCTGGAGCTAAAGTCTCATGTTTAGCCTAGCATATTTTAATTTTCAAATTGAGCGCTCAAGTTTCACATATTCTCCTCAGTGTGAGTCTAAAAGAGAGGCCTCCTGCTCACTCATCATCAGCTGCTGCTGCTCCGCTGGATACAGCCTACCTTCCAGAGGGAATCCGGTGCGCGGGTAGTTCTGACCGGGAGCCGGGCGCATCATCCGCGGGACCGTTCCTGGCAAAGACGACATGGTACCATTAAAACAAAAAAAAATAAAACAAAAAATACAAAAGAAAAATAAAAGCAAAAAAAAAAGAGGGACACGTTTTTAGATGTCCAGTTCAAGTGCAGACTTGTTGGTCACAAGAGATTTTTTAAAGGTGGAAATATTCTGACGGATCCAGTGTTGTTGGCGGAGAAAAAGAGAAAAAAGCAGATGAAATAGCCTGGGCCCTCTCTACCTCTCTACCAGAGAGACAGACCCCAGATCAGCCTCGTGGAGCAGGTCTGGAGGAGTGCGCAGCGCTGTGTGTGTGAGTGTGTGTGTGTGTGTGTGGAGCGGCAGGGAGTCCTCACACTGTTAATGAGCTCACTATATACCAGTGCTGTGTCTCTGACATGAGCTTATTTAACCGGTGTGTGAAGGCTGGACTACTTTAGACTGTCTCCGTCCCGGACAAGTCTGGACCAGGCGGGTGTGAGATGGGGGGGGTGGGGTGGTGGGGGACGGGTCGGGAGCACCGATAGGTTCCTGGAGATTTCTCTTTTTCTCCAGAGAAAAGCTCCAACAAGTTTCAGCAGCCAATGGGAACGAAGGGATCAAGATGCGCGCACACACACACGCACGCACGCACGCACACACACGCACACACACACACACACACACACACACACACACACACGTCGCCAGAAACACCATATTACGCGCACACACTCACACTGAAACGCTTCACAGAGGGGACACAACAACTTCTCACCTGTCAAATACAAATTCAATGCAATAATTGTAATAAAAAGAAGCCACGGTGGTTGTCAGTGGTTGTCAGTGTTTCTACAACTGGAGACAATCAAAAACAGCCTTGTTAATATAATGCAATATTATTATAGGCTAGTTCTTATAAACAAGCTCTATTTTGATGATTTTTTTTAATGCACTCTGCATGGTGCCTTATTTCTGCTACATTCACTGAAATAAAGTTCCTTCAATTTACTTGATTTTAAAGCTGCAGTGGGTAGAAATTGAGCTGATTAAAACAAGTAATTTTTATAAAACGGTCACTATATCCTGACAGTGTAGTGCATGAGACAGGTAATCTAACCTGCCCTGAAAACGTTTAATGAAAAGGTGAAACATTGTCTGAAACTAAACCAAACCTGTGATTATTGATTGGGAACTTACAATTGATTGAAATGTACAATGTTGTTAAATGTGATTGTATGTATTTTGTGGTATTATGTATAGGCATATTTTTACCTTTTTCTTAAAAGCCTAACCAGGGACAAAGTTCTGCAAATTAGCTACGACTAGAAGACCTATACATTGCATCGGTTGCACTTTAATTAAGTGTAACAATAGCCTACATGTATTGTCCCTATCAAATTAATAAATTAATCAGTTAATTTGAAAAAAAATCACGTGCCTCTGTGTCCTCTGGTGCTCCTAATGGCATCTGCGAGATTTCACAGACCGGAGGGAAAACAAGCAGTCAGAGCTGATCTGGAGTCTGCCGTCCAGCTGCCGTCTATGAGAGCCGGCTGTCAATCACTCGCAAACTCTGACCAAACGGTCAAACTAGGCAGCGCTGATCAAATATCAATCATGATTCTGTTACTGTAATGCCTATTTCTCACATAAAATGTTTTCAGAAACATCTTTTAGTGTACTGTTTAGCTGTAAAATTGGAAGGTTTGTGACCCGGCAGCCTTGTTGAGATCTGTTGAAGAAACACCGCCCACCAGCCAGAGCACAGCCAATAGGAATGCTCTCTCTCTGAAATGGCCTGTGATTGGTCAAAGTCTCCCGTCACGGGGTAGATTTTTTAAAGCCTGAAAACAGAGCCATGAGGAGGTGCAGAAGTCTAGTTTTCTCTCAGAATACTTGAATTACAATATGCTGAAAGGTTATTATGGAATTTTTGCCCAATGATGCCAAAAACATTCTGCCTACTGCTGGTTTAATGTGTACATCGGTCCCACATGATCAGAATGACACAATTTCCCTATTTTTCTCAATTATTTATTGCTTGTCAAACCACAATATTCCATTCATATTAGACTGTTTAAAAGACTCATGTTGATTCAACATTTTATTTTTCAGTTACGAAAAATTCCAATTTATTGTGTAATGTTAAAGTAATGTCATCATCTCAAGGGGACCTGATTTCTGTAACTCCAACTTGACTTCTTAATGCTGATATTATTTAAATGTATAATGTAACTGTAAAGCAATATGTCCCTGGTACCCAAGTTAGGTCTGTAAATCTAACTTGATTTGTTAAAATTAACTCCATCCAAATGTATTGTAGATGTTAGTTGCATGTTTAAGTGTGTGCAAATACAAAATCCACTGACAATAAAAAGGCAAAGAGTTCAGCGTAAAAGCTTGCAATATTGAGCTTTCATATACACAAACTTAAACTTGAACATACTAGAACCTTATAAAACACGCTGTATACTCTAAACATCTATGACAAATACCAATATTTTCCAATCAGTATAATGACAGATTAATTCAGTGTAAATACAGGCCTACATGTCTTAATCATTGAAAAATTAAACCTTTATTTCCAGATTAATTATGAATAATGATGTTGAAAATATTAGTAGTTGTTAGTAATTAGTATAGTATTGAGTAGAAACAGAATACTTCACAACTGCTGTCATTAAACATTTATGACTAGAGCTGGAAAACAGTTAAATGTATTGATGTTGACACACACACACACACACACACACACACACACCTGCATTTATTTTGACAGGCTGTTATGTTAGGAAGACTATCGCAAATTCACACACATTAAGCTTTTTCTCGAGCTTCACCCTTAAATATTCAGGGGTTACAAAGAGAAAATGACCTGGCGACGCCGATGCCTGTAACCATAGTAACACACTACTGCCTGATGGCACTCGAGAGAGAGAGATGAGGAGAGGGAGAGACGCTGTCCATTTAAGCCAATATTACAGTAAATAAATACATTCATAAATAAACATTGCTATGAATTAAATCCTAAAATAAATAAATGAGGCAATAAATATAGAAATAAATGTAAATATAAATATATAAACGAATCAATATTGTTCAGTAAATAAATCTGTTTGTTTTTTTTAAAAAAGGACATTTTTTAATGGACTAGGCCTAGAATTATTTATTTCAGGGGACCTTTATTTTTTTTAAAAAAGGCCACATTTGTTTCACAGCTCTTTTTATTTTCATCTGTTATATATTCAAATGAATGGGGCCTGGTTATCTCACAGATTCAGTCCAACGCAACAGCACACTGTGCAAAACTGTAACTGCGTTGATCATACCAGTTTCCAGTTTGTACCACTAATAAATGTCAACGACGTGGACAGAATTGCACTTTCACCTGCACCCACCAGCAAACAGGGGAAAGATTTCAAGCTGTACATATCAAGTTACGTCCACAATTACAAGGGTGAGTACCTGATTTCAACCTGGACCCCCATGTTTTCGTGTCTAAGTGACTAATGGGGACCACACTTTTTGAAATTGGTCCAGTATTGAGGGAGAACGCTGTAACCAGCAGGAACAAGCTGCGAGGGCAAGTGAGCAGCGTCAACGTAACGTTACCGTCCACAAAAAGTGCTTGTTTTTGCCACTGACGACTCAGATTGTTATTAGTGGCTGACAACATTACTTAAAGGACCCTACAGAGAAATAAAACAGTTTTCTTTCTGTTTGTTATTGTGTCCAAGTCCCGCTCAAGGAGAAGTCTCATGAAATCTGAATACCGTATACTCTGAAATCTGAAATCCGTATACTCTGGCTCAAATGAATACGGGCAGCCATCGAATTCAAAGACCTCATCCACATTGTCGAAATCATCTAAATATTCAGCCATGACACTGAAAATCTTTTAGACAACACTAAGCTACGCTTTCTGTACTCCAACACAACAAACTCTGCCAGGTTGGCACTCGCGTTTCAACCATGGAGGTATTCCATTATTCCACCCTTGTCTTCCAGCAACACGTCAACTTGCAAGATTTCACAACAAGACTTCTCTTTGAGCGAGACTCCTTCCATAATGTCAGACACTTCTAATAACGATCAGCCCGTCATTGCAAAAAACAAGCACTTTTAGTGGATGTAATTGACAGTTTCAGGTTGCCCCGATAGGATTACATTGTAGCCCAGTAGCAGCTGCCGTCTACAGCGCTCTCCCTCAATACTGGACCATTTTCAGAAATTGTTGTCCCTATTAGTCAGTTAGACACAAAAACCTGGGAAATGGGTCATGGTTGAAAAATACCGAAGTTACCCTTTAAGCCTATCCTAGCCTAGCCTGTAGCCTAGCTTGTTGTCGGTAACGCTAATTTATTTTTCTACATGGAGTTTGGCTAGATTGAAAGACAGACGACGGACAGTATGTGCATTTTTGAATTAACTGACTTTGTGTTTTTTCTCAGTATCCAAGAAAGATCGAGACACATTTGAGTTTGCATCATGAACCTCAGAATTTTTGGAACTATGTGCCCACTGTATGCGCTGCACTTTTCATTTCAACATGGACGCCTTCGACTGGCCGAGCAGGTTCGCCTGTACAGACATCTCTACGGCTGCTCATTGAGAGACCACAGGGACAGTCACATGACATTAAATCCTTGGAAAGAAATAGCCAACACACTGGGGAAAGAGGAGGCATTTCGCTGCAGGCTGTGGAAAAGAGATCGCGATTTCCGGTAACGCTCTTCCGGTAACATTTGTTGACTTCTTGTTTATCCACAGACTATTTTGTTTCTACGCCACCTGGCGTTTCGGAATATATTGTAACGAACAACACGCTACACATAAACGCCTCTGTGCATGCTCGTAGCGCACGCGCCATCTACGGAGGCCCACGCCACGGTGTCGCCCGCGAGTATAAACAAACCTTAAGGGCGGGAGGTAGGGGAGGTGGGGAACTTCAGCAAGTCTGCGAATAATGTAATTGTAATTCAAATATTACATCTAAACACACATCATGTTAAATACGCACCTCATCATTTGAACCCAGGCCCGGTAGAGAAAATGGCTGCGATGTCCGTAAAACCAAAGCAGAGAACAATGGCAGAGAGAGAGTAAGCCTTAGTTTAGTAGTAGATCAGTAATTATGTGAAAGTAAAATATGCACACAGAATAGCTTATGTGTTGATGTCTATGAAAATTCCTTTAAATAGGAGCATGCACTGTGACAGCCCGGTCAATATGATTCTTCTCAGTAGGCCACTTGTAGTTTTCAGACCACGCTGTGATTTATTTATATTTGTTTGCAAATATATGTGGAAATGTGTCTGGCATTGGATTCTATCCTTTATTATTTTTATGTCCACCTTGTTAAATACTTTGTAATGAGCACTCGTTTTGATAAGTGTTATATATAGATAACCTTCATTATTATAGTAATTATTATTATCAACCACACAAGATGTGTTTGTTAACAGATGAAACCTTCATTGCACAACATGAGACTAACACAATCTAGCGTTAAATATTACAATTACACAGAAAGTTGTGACCTTCTACTACACGTGGTGTTTGCTGTCAAAACTAAGAGCCAATCAGCTCTTTGATCAGGCGCGAGCCAGGCGTTTCCCATAATGCCCTGGGTGTTGCAGTCAGTAGAGAGCAACTGCAGCGCCTGACTCTAAAAACTGCGGCCGCCTCGATCTCGTGAGGTTATCGATGCCCACGTGTGCATGACGTCAGAGCAAGTCGGCATCAAGTCGGACACAAATCTAACCGGCATGCATTACGCGGCGATCGCCAGTGGTTAATTCTGCGCAGGCCTGGCTCATCTCGAACGAGCCTATAAACTGGATATTTCCAAGATGGCTTCTATCCCACCTGCTTCCTGGAAGGCCGGTGCCTTCTAGGCACCCAACTTGGTTTGTTTGGTTTGGTTCTATTTAGTTATCCTTCATGTTACAGGTACGTTAACACTACAGTTCACATTGCACCTAAATCCCACACCTCACTACTGACTACTGACTTTATACCCTTACTGACTTTATTTTTGCTTCAGTTGAATTATCTATAATAAATTGGCTTGCTTATTTAAACTGTTGTTGTGTAGACTTCCCTTCTTTGTGATGCTCCTGAACGAGCAGGGCATAACAAGCACACTATCCAAGTCATTGGTGGAGAGTTGCTGGACCTGTCTGTCCTCAAAGTGCCAGAGATATACAAGGACTTCACCCCTGTTTCTGTACCATGGGTCACCTGCGAGGTGCCGTCAGTGAACTTGGTAAAGTTCAAGTCGGCAGTCCCTTGACATATTAGCAACCCGTGAAGGCTAGAAGGCCATCGGCATTCGATACCGCCGTACAAGGCACCCTTTAATGGCGGTATGAGACGCACCAAGCTTTCCATTAACTACGATGTACTCAGAGAAAGAGTGCTGTGGTGACGTATTTCAAAAGCGCAAGAGGCCCACAGAGTGGGCAGGAGTGGAAGTGGATGGGCCCAATAAATACAAGGCTTTCATGCAGGAGGTCGCCGTGTCCCGTGCGTCTCGCTTCACTTCGCAATCAGCTGTTCGTTTGTGTCCCGTGTTCACAACGTCAAGTCACATTTTTACTGTAAATTTTTTTTTAATTTGAAGCCCAACCATGTTGTTTTTTTCCCCTATACCTAACTCGTGGTTTTGTTGCCCAGACCTAAGCAAATGTTTTTGTTTAATTCACAACATTACCAAGCAAACATTTCAGAGTCGATCAGATATCTAATCTGCATTTCATTTCATCGGTGTCCAGTATGGTCCGCAGAAGCCTGCTGCCGATGTCTTTCGCTGGGTCTTTTCCGCTTGTGACAGCGTGTTGGACTACAGCGTGTTGGACTACAGCGTGTTGGACTACAGCGTGTTGGAGGACAGCGTGTTGGAGTACAGCGTGTTGGACTACAGCGTGTTGGACTACAGAGTGTTGGACTACAGCGTGTTGGACTACAGCGTGTTGGACTACAGCGTGTTGGACTACAGCGTGTTGGACTACAGCGTGTTGGACTACAGAGTGTTGGACTACAGCGTGTTGGAGTACGGCGTGTTGGAGTACGGCGTGTTGGACTACGGCGTGTTGGACTACGTCGCGTTGGACTACGGCGCGTTGGACTACAGAGTGTTGGACTACAGCGTGTTGGACTACAGCGTGTTGGACTACGGCGCGTTGGACTACAGAGTGTTGGACTACAGCGTGTTGGACTACAGCGTGTTGGAGTACAGCGTGTTGGACTACAGAGTGTTGGACTACAGCGTGTTGGAGTACAGCGCATTGGACTACAGAGTGTTGGACTACAGCGTGTTGGACTACAGCGTGTTGGAGTACAGCGTGTTGGACTACAGAGTGTTCGACTACAGCGTGTTAGACTACAGCGTGTTGGAGTACAGAGTGTTAGACTACAGCGTGTTGGAGTACAGCGTGTTGGACTACAGAGTGTTCGACTACAGCGTGTTAGACTACAGCGTGTTGGAGTACAGAGTGTTAGACTACAGCGTGTTGGACTACAGCGTGTTGGACTACAGAGTGTTGGACTACAGAGTGTTGGACTACAGCGTGTTGGACTACAGTGTGTTGGACTACAGCGTGTTGGACTACAGCTGTCCCCCCTCTCCCACCTAGGTAAGTGAGCTGTGTTCACCATGGTTTTACAGCCCGGCTCATCCAACTCAGGCGGCTGTCTTTCGCCCCCTCTACCAGACATCTGGCAGTATGTAGCGCCATCCTACTATCAGCCACTGAAAATGAGAGCCCGGTTTTCAGGTGGATTCTCTCAGGCAGCAGGGTCCCACGGAGGCATGTTACCCCGGCGTGCCCTCCCTCGGCGACGGCCTACGCCTGCTTCCACTGGCATCCAGCTGGTCAGAGAGCGGGCCTTCTCTGCTGCTACATGACAGGGAAATGCTGGAATATTTTGACAAACTATTTCGACTGGGAGCGCAGCTGGCTGCAGCTGCTAATAACTGTTGGGCGTCTTCCCAGCCGGACGCCCCCTGCCTCGCTGCCTCAGATTAACATATTGGACCAGAGCTTCAGCCAAATTAATTATCTGATTCAAGGTGTTGCAAAAGCCACGGGCCGTGTGATGTCTCTAGCCCGTCATATGTATCTGGGACTCACGGCTCCTCCGGGGAAGAGTGGAGGGTGTCCCCTGCAGGGTTAGGCCATGGCTTTACCTAGATCAGTTGCGAACTATCTGAGTTGGCTAGGGCCCCCTATTTCTCCGCTGTGGTGGCCTAGGTTACAAAGATGTAGGCAGGCTGTGGTTTCTAATCCTTAGCCGATCTGGATCAGTGTGGTTAGGTCCATGTGGTGGCGCGGCAGGGCTCCACCCACTGTACCCATAAAGTCCAGTAGAGGGCGGAGCCTGTTCAAATTAGAATGAAGGTTATTATATTGTAACCCTAGTTCTATAAGCACAGGCAGAGCCCTCTACCAAGGGGGCCCTGCCGCTCCTGTTCCGTTCGCTGAAGAGGGCGTGGGTTACCAGGCAGCGCTGGACGCCGCCTCATATACTGTGGTAACGCACATATTCGGTAGGCACGTCCTGATTTGCCGGCTACGTGTATGAAAATGTCAGTGGGCGAATGCGTGTGTGTGATTGGAGGAGAGTAGTACCCATTAGGGCTGGGACGACACACCTATCTCCCGATTCGATACTATCAAGATACTTGGATGACGATTCGATATGTATTGCGATTTTTAGGTATTGCGATTCGATATTATGATTCATTGCGATTTTTGTTAACACTAGACCATGCGAAAAAGTTGAATAACACACTTCTAGGGACTTTTACCCTGGAAAATATCTAAATCAATACAGTAAAAATTTCGGCAAGTATGAAGTCAGGGATATCAGATCTACGCCGACCCTCTGCCAGTTTCTGCTAGCTACGGCCGGCCGGCTACTGTTTGTTTTGAGTGACGGATACTGAACGGAAATGACATCACGTTACTCTGACTACAACAATAAAAGCGGTAACTTCCTTCTACCTCCGCATATATTTAAATGAAGCAATTATATCGATTCTGGTATTAAAAAATCAATATCAAAATCGGAAAACAAAAAAAATCGCGATACATAGGTGAATCTTCTTTTTTCCCACCCCCATTATCCATTGAGTCCAGTAGAGGGCTCTGCCTGTGCTTATAGATCTAGGGTAACAATATTGTAACCTTCATTACTGAGGCTGAACAAAAGGTTTTACTATCATCCCCGGTCTCCCCTATATGAAATTTACTTCTTAAATTAATTTTTTACTAAATCAATTAGATCAAGTGTGCTTTATTGCTGTAATCCATGCAGCTCAGGGACAGGGACAGGGACAGGGGCAGGGGCAGGGGCAGGGGCAGGGGCAGGGGCTTTAATGTGTTATATCCTGCCCTGTCAGTTTGTGTATATTGTTTTTGTTGTATTATAAATGTGGTAAATAAAATATTGGAAGAAATTCTTTTTTTACTAAATACACACACAAGCAAAAAAGATCAAACGTTACTTTGTAGTTTGTCCCAATTTGCAGTTTTCAGTAGAGCTTCCACTGCCGCCTACATAAAATTGGACATTGTCACACCCACAGAACTTATAGCCAGCACAGCTCTTGTGCTGCATGTAGATAAATAAGTATTCCTCAATCTGTTGAAAACTTGTTTTACAGTTACAGAATAAACACACCTTTGATAAAATGTTATGCAATTCAGAAATTCCTACTGCTTTTCATTCACACTGTAAAATAGGATGTGACTCAAATGCTAAACACCAAATTTAGAGATCATTTGGTTTATAAACTGTGAAAAAAAAAGTTCGTAAACTTGTGTTTGGTCAATTATTTCTCTGTTGTTACAAAATAACGAATGATAAGAAGAATGGGTCCTAAAATGAACCAAAAGTTCACAGGACTAATGCACAGGAAAACTGCTTTGCCAGCCAACTATGCCCGTGTTTCATTTTCAAAAATGCACAGCTAGCGTGCTAGCTTCCTCAAATACAAAAAATACATTCGCATTTTAAATTTCAGTGTCTTCTCCGAACTCACCTCAACTTGCATGCCCCCCCTGACGAATTCAATGTGAAATTGATATCATCTGTTGCGCATGCATTGGAGGCCAAAGGAATTAGTGTCGGTGTGCAAGGAAAAATTGTCCTGAATGGAACTCGAGGAGATGCTGGAAAAATCATACATATTGGCCATATACATGATAGCATAATCTGTCTAGAATAATAACACTTTTCAATAACAAAATTAATTCGTAAACACCACACACGCTCATGTTACAACGTTATATCGTTGTTATTACCTCCGCCAAGACCAAAGGCCTAGGAGGAGGTTTTGTTTTAATCGGCGTTGGTCTGTTTGTTGGTTTGTTGGTTTATCCGTTTGGAGGATTACTCCAAAAGTCCGCAATGGATTTAAATGTCATTTTTTGGAGTGGTGGGGTGTGACACAATGAACAATCCATTAGATTTTTTGTGGCGACCCGGATCATGATCCGGCTTCTGGAATTTTTTTTAATAACTCCGCTACGCCTGTGCATTAACACCACAGGCTTTAAGACATGCGCAGTGTAACTGATGACGCGTTCATGATGCGTCACCCTGCCTCTTTCCTTCTGCCTGCAGAGAGAGAGACAGAAAGAGAGAGGGGGGACGACGACTGTAGATTCGCCGTTTTTTTCACATTAAACTCGGTGAAATTACAGTTGACTTCGACCAACGCACACTTGGTGATTGTTGGAAAGAGTAACGACGACGGTTTAGATGAGTTTTATTTTGTTTCTGTCCAGTTTGAATGAAGTGTTTTACGATGCTCTGCTACGTAAAGCTGATCCCAACATAAATAACGTGGATGATGGCGCAAGCTGAACAGAGAGGGGAGCGGAGGTCTGCGCTCTCCGAGTGCCACTCTAGTTTTAAACTGTGTTTATTCAGTTTTAAATAGTGTTTATTCAGTTACACCATTGTGTAAGTTTTCCTTGAAATCAACATTCCCCTAAGATTATGTTTTCATGTCAGCAAAGGGTCGAAAAGTGATGCCGAGGGTTCTGACAAAGCGTCAGTATGTGACGTGTTCGCCCACCAGGATGCGCCACTGGCTGGCTACAGACTAAAATCATCTGCATGTATTTTTGTTTGTGAACAGCTGCACCTAAAGTCTCTTGGTCACCTGGGACATTGCTCACAAAATGCAACTAGGGGGCAAAGTTCTTCTGCAGATTGGCATTGACTAAGGAGACCTAGACTTACCTCCTCACACTGAGCCTTGCTAAACAGAGCTCTGTAGAACGGCTGGCTGACAGGATTTTCCCAGGGATCAATCAGACAGCAGCAATGAAAAGTAGCCTTGAAATGGAAGCAGATGCCGTTCATGAGTACGACCAGATCAAGAGGGTCAACTGCTGTCCTTGCAGGCTGGTAATCCACCCTGAAGCTCCATGGCTTGGCTCATCTCCAGATGGGGTTGTTTTCGACCCATCGGAGAATCCCCAATTTGGCCTTGTTGAAATTAAATGTCTTAACGTGAAGAGCTATGTTGATTATTCACACCTTAAAATGCAAAAAGGAGTTGAAGCAACAGTATTCATCTCATTACAGGGACGCAGTGGTGTAACTTTGTGGTGTGTAATTTAAAGTGAATAAGTCATGCTGGCTTGTGTCACTTAAAGTGGCAGTAGGCAGAATATTTTTGGCATCATCGGGCAAAAATTCCATGATAACCTTTCAGCATATTGTAATTCAAGTGCTCTGAGAGATAACTAGACTTCTGCATCTCATCATGGCTCTGTTTTCAGGCTTTAAAAAATCTAGCCCCTGACGGGAGACTTTGGCCAATCACAGGACATTTCATTGAGAGAGAGCGTTCCTATTGGCTTTGCTCCGGCTGGTGGACGGTGCTTGGTATTTCCTCGACTGATCTCAACATGGCTGCCGGGTCACAAACTTTCTCATTTTACAGCTAAACAGTACACTACAAGATGATTCTGAAAACATTTTATAAAAGAAATAGGCATTAGCGTAACATAATATTGATTCACATTTCATCAGTACTGCCTAGTTTTTTTTTTTAAAGTTATTTTTTTTGGGGGCATTTTTCCATTTTTATGACAGGACAGTGGATAGAGTCTTGAAAGGGGGGAGAGAGAGAGTGGATGCGGAAAGGGCCACAGGCCGGATTCGAACCCGGGCTGCCGCGGTCAGGACCAAGCCTTAATACATGGACGCCCGCTCTACCAACTGAGCTAACCCAGGCGCCCTGTACTGCCTAGTTTGACCATTTGGTCGGAGTTCGCGAGTGATTGACGGCAGACTCCAGATCAGCTCTTAATGCTTGTTTTTCTCCGGTCTGTGAAATCTTGGAGATGCCATTAGGAGCACCAGAGGACAACGGAGGACAATAGAGGACACCGGAGGTCACAGAGGAACATGATTTCTTTCAGATTACCTGTCTCATCATCACTACTGTCAGGATATAGTGAGTTTTATAAAAATAACCTTTCTTAATCAAGGTTGCTCCATTTCTACCAACTGCTGCTTTAACAATAGATTGGCATTCTTAAAAAGGTTGGATCATTCATTATCGTTATGTTTTACATAAAGACTTAAAGGCAACTGATTTAACAGTTTACAACAGTTAACAAAAATAATATTTAGACGTGGTGAACAAGATCCCTGAACAGGTGGTAAGATCAACCTGAGGGTTCACGAGACAACATTTAATGCACAAAATGATGTTCCTCTAATCTTTGCTTTGTTTTATATTTATTGACTTATTTTTATCTTTTCCCTTTTTAACTACTGGATAAGGTGATCTCTTTAGACCTCTAGAAATGAATAATAATCAATTTTCGGTTGACTTCAAATGGCCTCAGGTAGTCCAACAAACTAGTAGAGCAGAATGGAAGCTGAAACGTTGAGGCACCGATGAGTTTGTGCCGACAGTAGTCCGAGCATGTCCTCCGCTGACATGTACTGTGCTGTAGCCTCCATATCATGTGATAGGCTGGTTGCTTGTTTTTCTATTAATCAGTTACATCAGACGTGCCTTCACAAATGCCAAAAAGAAAAGAATCTGTGTGAGCCACATGAAAGTAGCAGCCCCCATTTACCACGCAGGGTGTCAATTGGTTTCACTTAATCGATCTTGTTGACCAAGCCATGAAGTGATGCATCTGATGCCCCACAATGCCCCAGTTCACCAAACAGGAAAAGTCAGGCCCGCCTGCTCCAGACTACATGATTTTCACCCTCTTTGAAAAAACACATTTCTAAAGCAATAACAATAAATACTCTTGAAATATAGCAGTTTTTTTTCTGTTAAATCCATTTTGGGATTTGATTCTGTGCATGTTCTTTAAAAACATGCTGCTATATATTTATATTCACACAACATCAGGGTCAGGAGAAATAAATAAGATTTCTATTTGCACTGGAAAAGGCCAGTCCAGTAACAAAGGTTACCATCATGGCTGTATGAGATACTGGGCCTCCATTAACGCTGCATTCCTCCCCTCTCTGTGCAGTGTGTACGGTATTCTTACGCTGGAATACTACATGGTCCCAGATCTGCTGTGTGGTCATTTGACTAAAAGTTTGTATTTAGGAATATGCGTGTAAAACTGAAATAATGATGATTTGATTAGATTTGACTGTGGCACAGGGACCCTCCCCGAGTCAAGGCCTCAAGAGTAAAGATCCACTTTAGTGCTGCATATTCCCAAACACATTTTCAATGAAATGTGGTTGGAACACTGTAAAACTGAGGCCTCAACCTCTTTTCTCTCTTCTTCTTTTCCTTCTCTTTCTTGTATCCATTCATCCCAATGACAGACAGGCTGTTACTCAGACAGCACTATGCTACTAAATTGTCTGTTGTCCTTTTGCCTCTGCATCAGTAAAGCATGGAGGTCTCGCTAAACAAGTGAAACCCAAACGTTAGCTTAAACGCTAATCCAATTTCAAATGAAGGGAATTATTTCCATACAATTTCAACATCCTTTTTCAAGGGGCACTGACTGTTTTGGCCACCATAGCCAAACCTCAGTAATCAAGATTATGACTGGGCATTTGATACAGAGACATGGTGCATAAACTGTCGGTTTTGCAGTGGGCTTTGGGTTTCGGAGTTCCACAGCAGTGTGCCAAACCGAGCCTGATGCGTGGCTGACATCTTAAGTTCAAACTTCAATTGATCCGAGTTCACACGTAGTGCTTCCACGTGAGTCGGGAATCACACTTCGGCCCCGCAGATAACATCCCATCAGGCCCCGAAGGCCTTCAGCGACACGAATAGGCTACACACAGATGACAGCACCGGATCATTCTCCTGGTAAACACTGAGGTTCTGAGGAATGAAGGAGACCGGAGGTGAATAGTAAATATGCTCCAAGCTGTCTATACTCAAATCAGCAATTAAAGTGGATAGACCTCATTTCATCGTCCCTTTTGTGAGGCCACTAACTATATTTAACATTACTAAAGAGAAAAGACACAAATGAGTCATACTGTGCCCAGTGAGAGATACAAAAATAAAGTCAAAGATTCCCAAAAGTTAAAGCCGGCACTGGAAACATAGCTAATTTCTTATGGTCGGGTATTTTTTACTGTTTACTGGCGTGTTACGGCTCTGTCGAAAGCATCGCTAACTTGTTTTTTCACAGGCGATTACAGCGAGAACAAGACGGGCTCACAGGCCAGCAGAGCATGGGACCTTCATGAGGCTGAGAGCCACCTCCGGGATCAATGTTGCCATTTTGTTGATCAAGCAGCACAGATCCACCATGCAAGATGCATTTTGTTTGCTAAATAGCTGTCTGAAGTGCCTATTCATTGAGCAATTCTTCACAGGAGTAAAAGTGGATAGCATGATGATGCTAAGCGGTTGAATAACATCTCCACTCTGCACGAGATCCATTTGGTACATTTAGTACAATGTTTGTATTATATAAATTAATGACTTGAGCTCGAAGGTTTTTTTACTTTCATTGTGACCAAGTTGGTCTGCACCACTGATGGAGCTGGGATACGGAAAGGGAACATTAGTAACAACAATAATCATAATAATACAAATCATTTATAAATCACTTTTCACAGGGTTACAAAGCGCTGTTTTTAAAGTTGAAACAATAATGAAAGGCTAACAGCTAACACAGAAAGGTCAGGAACAAAACATTCAACACAATAACTGCTAGCTATGGGGCCTTGGGCCTTGTTCTGCATATGTGACTAAATGAGTTAGCTTCATTTGAATGTTGAGTTGACACAAGCCTGAAATTGTTAGTTTTTTAAATCACCTTAAAATGAATCTATAACTGTCATCAGAGTAAAATGTCCCGTTTATTCACAGTTACGTGAATCATGAACACGATAAACCCAAACATGAATGTTTTTTTTCAGATGAGAACATGGAAATTACGGAGAAATCTCCTAACTAGGTTGGCTTTAATGTTATATTTTCACAATAAAAATGTTTTTACATGACAAAAAAAGGCTATAAGCCCACAATAAAATTAGATCTCTACATTAAAAAAGTGTCAATCCTGAATATAGTTTGAGATACTATAAAGAAAAGAAATATATACAACTAAATGTGGTAATAATGACGTTTGGGGATTTCTCTTTACAACGCTAAAATGTGCAAATTCTGGCATCATAAACATAAATTGTATACAGTTGGATTAATTACTCAACTAATTTTGCTGGATATTTGTCATACAGTTTAATATCTAAAGTTGAATCTGCTAATGTTATAGTAGTATGTTAATATGTTTAAGCCTTAAATGACCTCCCAATAGAATAGTTTTGTCTGTAACCACAGGGCCATGCCGTCCAAACCAACACGCTCTCATCCCAACTCATCCCATTCTGGCGCTTCGCCACATCCCCTTGGCGTCACTTTAGGTTTAGGCAACAAAATCACTAAATTAGGTTTAGAAGAAAAAAAATCACGGTTGGGCTTAAAGTTACTATGTTTGTAGAGTGAAAATGAAACTGAACGTTGTGAACACGAACAAACAGGTGATTGTAACGTGAAAGTGAAATTTAACGCACAGAACACGAACAGGATTAATTTTGGGAGCAATTTCTGGTTTAGTATCTTGTTCAAGGACACTTCGACATGTGACTGGGGGAGCCAGGGATCGAACCGCCGACCTTCCAATTGGTGCACGACCTGCTCTATCTCTGAGCCACAGCCGCCCCAACAGCACTCAGTCAATCACATGACTGCTAATCATGGTTTAGACTCTCTACTTGTGTTATCTTTATCTCAAAATAAAAGCACACTGTTATTCAAGATAACTTCATCTGAGACGAACAAATCAAACATGCGTTCAAAGGACCAAGTTAGCTGGATGAGGATTAACGGGATCATATATTTGTGTTAAATCTGGCAAAGCATCTACTGCATTAAAGCATTAAAGCATTAAATCATATCAAAATCTGATATATCAACAAGTGTACGTCCTGAAGAAGAATTACATGAATTACATTATACTTAAACTGTGTGAGTGCCGTGAAAAAGCTTGTAATGTAATGGATCCAAGTCATCACTGTGTATTCTCATCCCCAAATCTTCCTGTGTGTGTGTGAATGGGGTTCTTTGTAATGATATGAATGGAAAGAGGGGAGTTTGGGGACCGATTAAAGCCCACTTTTTGAGGACATTTCGTCTTGTCTTATCTTGTCACTGTAACTCAGATTGAACACTAGTCTTTTTGATAACAGAACATATCATAACAGGGTTTACAACACATACCAGACTGTGCGTGAAGAAATCAAACCTATGTGGTGGACACTGGCTGACTTTGACTGTCAGCCTGCTGCAAGTTCATCATTAAAGACTCATTAACACTACAAAACCAATCATCTTAACAAGCAACAAGGTAAAGTGGCATGTCTTTCTCTTGTTTCGCCTTGCAGGCTGAATGGGACAGACCGGCACTCTCACTCTGACCGGTTTTAACCCTCTGAGACCCGCAATAGACCCATTTTTGTCTTTTTTAGGGGTGTACAGGGGGTCTTTAGGGGGAGATAGCAGGTCAACAGTAGATGTCACATAGAAGTGGTGTACATCATCTGAAAGCTGGGAACCTGAAGATTAATTTGAGATGCAGCTCAACACTGTGTGTCAAGTTGTTCAAGTCCTTCATCAGAAATAAACATGAATTAATTAATTAATTAATTATTTAAAATAAATTGTAAAAGTGTATAATGGTTAAGAACATTATGACTGAAGTATATGATAGCCGTTCCCATGCTCATTTATATCTCAAGCGTTGTTGCAGCAATTTTTGGGTTGATACCATTTGTTACACAGATTTGGTGCTCAATTTAACCTTTTTTTTAATCTATCGACAATTGATAAAAATGACCAATAATCCCTCCAAAAATACCACATTGAGACACCAAGACCTTGTGGAACACTATAGAAAAAGCCATGCTGTAATTTGGTATCAAAAACTTTTAACATTTGATTTCTGCAAGGATTGAATTTTTCAGCGATTGGATGGCGAGCGCTTCTGTTGTGTAAACTGCTCAGAAACCCCCTTATTGTCAGTATACCTAGGAAAGCCATCCATCCTCTGAATGCTCTATAGGTCTCTAGTTTGTGGCTGTACATTGCTGTGATTATCCTAGAGGTCACCAAAGGGTTTTTAATACAGTGATGTCAAAAAATTAAAAAAAATGGTCTCACTACAATGAAATGGCTACTATGGGGACTAACATCATCACACATGAATACAGTTGGACTCACTGGATCCACAAGAATCTTAGCTTTACAGTGATTCACAATTTATGTAATTCAAGACTGTTTAGGGACCCCAGGATGCAGAAATATTCAAGTACACCATTTTAGAATAGGCAAAAATAAGACATTTATACTGCATGCATAAAACTGCATAGTTTTTGCCCCAAACTGCATGTGATTATCATAAAGTGGACATGTCTGTAAAGAAGAGACTCGTGGGTACCCATAGAAACCATTTTCATTCACATATCTTGAGGTCAGAGGTCAAGGAACCCCTTTGAAAATGGCCATGCCAGTTTTTCCTCGCTAAAATTTAGCCCGACTTTGGAGCATTATTCAGCCTCCTTCCTGAAAAGGTGGTATGAAATGGTTGGTACCAATAGATTCCTTAAGTTTAGTTTCATATGATATCTGTAGCTTCACTCTAGCTCCAAAACTGAACCTGCTGGAGTCTCTGAAAGACAGTACAGTCAGTCAGGATCGCCCGTGACGCCGCGGGTCTCAGGTAAAGCCACTCAGAGTCGGTTTTATGTGCGTCAGAATTCTATCAGATCTATATAATCTTGCCCTTATACTTCCTTACATCTAACCAGTGCCATAGTGTCAAACGTCTGCACCACCACCGCTGCCTTTTCTTACTCTGAAAAAGAAATGAAGATGAACGTAACGCTGAACGATAATAACTCTATTATTCCAACTGCTTTCAATAACTATTTTATCGACTCAGTTTTAGAATAGGGTCATCAGTTCACCTCTGTGGCCACGCCCATTACTCCTAGCAATGAAAGCCACCATGCTCGTAGGCTAACAGTACTGATGAAGAGAAGGTGCATAAAATGATCAACTCATTCTCTAACTCATAGGCAAAAGATATATACACGGGTATGATAATCATTCATTATCATTCAGTCATCATAGCAGCTGTTTTTAAAGCTGGAAACCCACATGAAATAAATAACTACAGACCAATAAGTATATCAGCGGCCTTTTCTAAAGTTGCTAACTGCACATCTAGATAGTGGTAATTTCACCCGTCCTCATCCAATGCGGCTTGGCTTCCGAGCAAATCACTCAACAGAGACGGCTTGCTGCTACTTCTTAGACACCATCAAGTCCAAGTCTAGACAAAGGAGGTACAGTGGGCTTGTTCACCAAGCATCTGACACTGTCAGCCATAATATTTCAAAACTTTCTGACTTTAACTTTTCTTCAAATGCCATTAAAGCTGCAGTGTTGAACTGGAGCAAGTTTGATTAAAAGAAGTTATTTTTATTAAATGGTCACTATATCCTGACAGTAGTGCATGAGACAGGTAATCCAAAAAAAATCATGTGTCCTCCGGTGCTCCTAATGGCATCTCCAAGATTTCACAGACCAGAGGAAAACAACCAATCAGAGCCGAGCTGGAGCCTTGCCGTTTCTGAGCCAGCTGTCAATCACTCGCAAACTCCGATCAAACGGTTAAACTAGGCAGCGCTGATCAAATATGAATCAATATTCTGTTACTGTAATGCCTATTTCTCACCTCAAATGTTTTCAGAAACATCTTGTAGTGTACTGTTTAGCTGTAAAAAGAGAAAAGTTGTGACCCGGCAGCCATGTTGAGATTAGTTGAGGAAACACCAAGCATCGCCCACCAGCCGGATCAAAACTTTCTAATTTTACAGCTAAACAGTACCTGCCAGTACTTGCCTCACCCTATACTTGGAAAAACTGCCATTTTTTTCCCCATCAGACATAATATTCAATCCTATGCTGATGTTTCACAGCAAAAAAAATAATGGAACTGTCTTCTCCATCTGGAAAGAAATCTCTAAATATTCTAGACAAGAAACCACAACACTACCACCACTGTAATATACCTAACAAATTCAATCTGTTGAGCCTCGCAAATTTCACATTTTTCTCTGATATATGGTTAATTTATAATTAGGGCTGTCAATCGATTAAAATATTTAATCGCAATGAATCGCATGATTGTCCATAGTTAATCGTGATTAATCGCACATTTCTGTTCAAAATGTACCTTTAAGGGAGATTTGTGTAAGTATTTAATACTCTTATCAACATGGGAGTGGCAAATATGCTTGCTCTATGCAAATGCATGTATATATTTATTATTGGAAATCAATTAACAACACAAAAAAATGACATTTATTGTCCAGAAACCCTCACAGGTACTGCATTTAGCATAAAAAATATGCTCAAATCATAACATGGTAAACTGCAGCCCAACAGACAACAACAGCTGTCAGTGTGTCAGTGTGCTGACTTGACTATGACTTGTCCTAAACTGCATTTGATTATCATAAAGTGGGCATGTCTGTAAAGGGGAGACTCGTGGGTACCCATAGAACCCATTTTCATTCACATATCTTGAGGTCAGAGGTCAAGAAACCCCTTTGAAAATGGCTATGCCAGTTTCTCCTCACCAAAATGTAGCGCAAGTTTGTAGCGTTATTTATCCTTTGTCGCGACAAGCTAGTATGACATGGTTCAATGGATTCCTTATGTTTTCAAGTTTCATATGATACCAGTATCTTCACTCTAGCTTTACAATTGAGCCCGCTACAACCTAAAAAGCGCAAGTTGCATTAAGGTGTTAAAGAAATTAGTGGCGTTAAAACAAATTTGCGTTTTTATTCTGTTGTTATTTTTCATGGTATATATTAATGTTCTGTAATAAGCGTTAGTTAATAGGTAATAAAGCATAATAATAATAATAGCATTAGAGAAACTAAGAAACTTTAAGTTTATAGACTGCTTCAGAATGTTAAAAGCCTTTTGAGTTTCTTATAAATGTCTATATCTAAAGTGAGAACAATGCTTATTAATTTTAATAAGTCCTTTATTTTGCACTTATTAACAGTTAATTATGTTTTTTTTGCAGGTACCATATCTAAAGTGAGATCAGTGCTTATTAAGGTAAATAAATCCTTTATTTTGCACTAATTAACAGTTTCTTTTAAGATTTTTTTATAGGCATTTTTTGGGATTTGAACCCTGGCCACTAAAGCTGCAGTCTTAACAGTTAAGCATGCTTTTGGCAGCTCCCCCATCTGGAACGAGCACTACATGTTGTAAAGGTTGATCAAATGTGAATTAAGTATATATACATATGAATACTATGAATATATGAATATTTAGCGGTGAAGCACAAAACACACTTTCAGACAGCTTTTTTTTTTTTTAACTTTCCATCATTTTCACGTAAATGGCAAGCCACATAGCCTTCAACAGACCTTTCAAAAGAATAGTATAATTATTAGTGCAATTACAGTATCTTTCAACATGAGGTAAATTGTATATTTCAAGAGAAATAAATGTGGAATTACAAAATAAAAGTTTTTTTTTGAGTTTTGTTAGTGTATTGTTGCATTAAAGGTATAATATGCAAGAATTTTCTAAAAAACAATGTATAGGCTGATACAAAAATAATCCCTCTCAATCATCACTAGAAGTGTGTGGCGATGTCAGTATCTAGACCAGGGGTCAGCAACCTGCAGCCCGGAGCCACATGCGACTCTTTAGCTCCTCTCCAGTGGCTCCCTGTGGATTTTTAAAAATGGAAATGAATAACTGTTTTTTGTTTACATTTTCATTTTTATTTATCATTGTTGTAGGTCTGTGGTACGACGGTATGACAGAGTATATGGGGACCACATTGAGGGAAAAAAAATAAATCCGAGATTTCGAGAATAAAGTCACAAGTTTAAGAGAAAAAAAGTCATAGTAATATGAGAATAAAGTCAATATTATAAAGTATTAATTTTACGTGTTATTTTCATTTTTTCTCGTAAAGTTATGACTTTATTCTCGTAATATTACGACTTTTTTCTCGTAAAGTTATGACTTTATTCTCATAATATTTTGACTTTTTTCTTGTAATATTATGACTTTATTCTGGAAATCTCCGATTTTTTTTCCCTCAATGTGGCCCTAATACTCCGTAGTACATTTGCACTTTGGTCCTCACTGCATTAGACTTATATACTATAGACTTAGACTATAAACTGTGTTACCTTCATCACAATGCTCAAATGTTTTTTCGCCTAAAACGGCTCTTTTGATAGTAAAGGTTGCTGACCCCTGATGTAGACAGAGACCCTGCCCTCTGCCTGTATTTTCTCTTTTTTCTTCTTATTTTGCTGTTTAGCTGTCTCATTTTACAGCTAAACAGTACACTACAAGATGATTCTGAAAACATTTGAGGAGAGAAATAGGCATTACAGTGACAGAATATTGATTCATATTTGATCAGCGCTGCCTAGTTTGACAGTTTGGTCGGAGTTCGCGAGTGATTGACAGCCGTCTCTCATAGATGTCAGCTGAACGGCAGACTCCAGATCAGCTCTGACTGCTTGTTTCCCTCCGGTCTGTGTAATCTTGCAGATGCCATTAGGAGCACCGGAGGACATCGGAGGACGCTGAGGCACATGATATTTTTCAGATTACATGTCTCATGTACTACTGTCAGGATATAGATTTATATATTTTATAAAAATAACTTGTTTTAATCATAAATATATTTGCTCCATTTCCTCTGCAGTTTTAACAGTGCAAAAGCCCCGATCTTAAAAGGTTATAACTGATTCCTAAAAAACTTATTTTCTTAAAACAAGTGTACAAATCTGTGTATTTCAACCCGAAACCAAAGAAACAGAGGCACGTCGCTGCACAAGAATGAGAAAATAAAAAAACGTCTTGAGAAAATAAGGGGGATGGGACTCAATTATAGACTGAAACTACTTGATAGGAAGGAACTTTTAGCAGGGAACAAATGAATCATAAATTAAAGAGTGATCATGCATTTTGTAGAAAAATCTTAATTAGTACGGTAAGAAGTAGCTACATCTGTACAATACATTCATTGAACAGTTACTTGTTACTTTGCTAATATAATATAATAAGATTGAACTGGAGGAGAAAAAGTATATTTCCCTCAGAAATATACTGGAGTAGACGTATAAAGTTTGATGGAATGGAAATACTTAAGTTAAGTACAAGGAGCTCAAAATTGTACGCAAGTACAATTGTTGATTAAATGTGCTGAGTTCCACCACAGCACAACAGCTCACACAACAGACACTAACAGACAGTTTATCCTCCTGTGTGGTTCTAAACAATACATTTCTTACTCACAATACATTTCTTAGTCCCATTATACATGAACATTTAAAAACATGTCACCAAATAGATGTGTCCATTTCCAGTGAATTATTTTAGGAATGAACAGCTTGAACTGAAGATGCCACTTCCATTTCTATCATTAAATCCATGTTTTTTTCTTAGAAACTCAAATCAGTGATGAGTAACTTCCTTCAGAAGTTCCCAAATAAACCCTTTCTAGGAACTTTTGAGAAAAGGGACCATGAAATGTTGTCAGCTTGTGTCCGTTTTAGTTTGTGTTTTGTGGTAGTTTAGTTTGCCATAAACTGGCTAGTGGATTTGAATGAAGGTAATGTGATCAGAGATGTGATACTGCCATCTGCTGGCTAAAATACACCAAACCTTTTAGGAAATGCTGCATGCTGTGGTAATAACATGTGCTTGGAAGGACATAGATGCATTTTCTGTCACAGGACGAATGTGTGGATGTTTAAGTTTCCATTTATTTCTGTAAGAACATTCAAATCTGAACAACAAATATTTCATCAACCTGTAACGATTTAACGGATACCGAAGATGTGAATGTGATTTTTTTCATCATTTCATTAAGTGTAGTCTAAAAAAAAAATTGTAAAAAAAGTGCAGTAAAAACAATTTTTTTTTTTATTATTCCGATTTTTGGTAAGAAAAACACAATGATCTATATCAATTACACCAACAAGAGTTTGTTGTGACTGATGTTACCCATCCACACACACACAGACAGAGAGAGAGACAGTGAGACAGTAGGCCAGTGTTTCCCAGTCTTTGTTGTCCCCCAACAGCTCTATCACATGAGCTCAAGTAGCTCATCATCAACACCATTATATTAAAGGAGCAGTGTGTAAGATCTGGCGGTATCTAGCGGCGAGGAGCTGAGGAGCTGAGGAGCTGAGGAGCTGAGAGTAGTCATTTGGAGCAGAGTGCTTAGTGAGTATGTGTATGTGGGAAGTGAGTGGTGAAGCAAGAGAGAGAGAGCAGCGCTGATGGGAGCGAATATTATTATCGACTTGGTTCCAAGCAGGAAAAGTTAACAGTGTTTGGTTTGTCCGTTCTGGGCTACTGTAGAAACATGGCAGTGCGACATGGGGGACTCCGTGAAGAAGACCCGCTCTCTATGTAGATATAATATTGTTGCAATAATGTTTTCACACAAAAGTGATCCTGGAACTGTCCATGTTTAGTCTCTTTTTATTCAGTAGGTTTGGCCAAGTTTGTATTCTGTTCTATGTTTATAGATGTTTCAACCATTTTTCTGTTACTTTTATCTATTTTGGCTTCTTTGCTCTCTCGCTGACTAGTTGACCTTTTATGTACAGTTTTTCTCATTCGCTTTGGCACAATTCTCAAATGAGAATGATTTTTTTTCAAAACAATGACCTCAAATCTCTGAACAATTAGTTTGTTTTTCACTCGTGATGGGAATTCCACATCTTTTTAGTGAGCCAGATCATTTGGCTCAGCTCACCAAGAAGAGCCGGCTCTTTCGGCTCCCAAACGGCTCTTCGTTTTACCACTTCTGCCTTTTATAATTCAGCCCAATTTAGCGCTGTTTTGACCTATGATTAGTATGTGTGTTTTGATTGTAAAGCCTCCTGAGGCAAATTTGTGATTTGGGGCTATACAAATAAAACTGACTTGACTTGATTCAAGTTTAACTTCTGTATTTTTCAACATGGACCCAATTTACCCATATTTTGTGACTAATGGGGGACTACAATTTTTGAAATTGGGTCCAGTATCGAGCGAGTACTCTGCAGACAGCAGCCGCTAAACAGGCTGTAATGTAATCGATCTGTGCTACTCCTCACCGTCAATTTACATCCACTGAAAGTGCTTCTTTTTGCCACTGACGGGCTCAGATTGTCACTGCAAGTGTCTGACAACATTATGGAAAGGACCCTACAGAGAAATAAAACCTTTTTTATTTACATTTCGCTTGATTGGGTCTGTTTGTTGTTCTGTCTAACCAAGTCTCGCTCTGAGAAGTCTCGCATCCACATTGTTGAAATCATGACAGGTTTTCCTCAATCGCTTTGGCTCATTTTTTTAAACGGTCTTTAACATTCTCTAAACTGTAAGTGCAATCGTCACAACAGTTTGATGGGACATCACAACTCTATAACGTGTGCAAAAGGTAGTAACTCACCCAAAACACTTCATTCATGCTTCTAAACCTAGTTATTGTGTCAGTAAGTTGGCCACCGTCACCAAAATGAAAAGTTATTTTTGTCATCTTGTACTGGTCAAAATGTTAACATGTTTTCTCAGAGTCAACCCTGGAAATGTTTCTTATATGCAAACTTGTTTGTTGACACTGGCTGCTCACTGTACGATACAAGAATGTCAGTTCTGTCTACCTGAATGCTGTTGTGTATCGCACTGAGCTGTTTAGATTCCCATTTCAACAGCAAGTAAAAGTTTACTGGGAAAAGTCAATACTGTAATACACAGGAACAGGATATGCATGTGTGTTTACAGTACATGAATTTGTGTAGCAATACATGTACTGTAAACACAAAATTCACCTTTGAGCTTTGAACAGAAAATTTGCCACAAAATTGCATCCATGCCAATAAAAAAATATATATGTAAAAACCCAACAAGAATGAAAAAAGCCGTGGTAGTTAGGGTTAGAGTGCATCACTGGGGACGAACATCTGCACACTCTGGCTTCACAGCACATTAGAACGTTTGGTCTCGAGTCAGAAACTGACAGGTTTCTTTTTTTGCATGGGGTCACCTTTATTTTTTTACATACATATGTTTGAACATTTTAACCAGACAACAAACTACAACAGCCACAGCATGCAGGGACTTTCACCTTTCTGAAGTCAAAAGCTACTTTGTGGAGCGTAGAGTGGACAAACTTTATGGAAGGAAAAAAAAAACTCAAAAAGCAGCAAATTCATAAAGTGCATATCTTCACTCTGAAGGAAGCGTTGTGTTGCAGCCTTCCCGCTCACTTGGCAACACACAGTTGTATAGCTTTTAATTTACAGCATGGCCCAATCAAACCAAGACTTTTACATACTGGACAAACTCAGGCAAATCCACTCTGGTGTGGTTTCGTCTCCTTCAGCACTTTCCCCATTATTTCCAAATGAAAGGCAAATTATTAAATTACATCATATACACATTTTAGAAACCAAGAATACAATTCAATTTAAAAAAAATGGTGTTACTTTGGCCACTCTTAAATACGTCATCATATGTTGTTCAGATTCCTTCCACTTCCTTTTGAAGTGAAATGTGATATTTGACAGAGGCAGACAGAGGCAGGTATAGACACCTCTGCAGTAACAGGGCCTTGGCCCACATACAGTGTGCATTCAGTGCAAGACAAAAAAACGTTACTACGCACAAAGAAAAGGTCTGAGTAGTGATGATACACAAGAGGCAGCCGTCGTCAGCGGTACCATCTCACATTGAAAACACTGTCCTCTAACATTTGGTTTGGGGAAAGAGAGGTTTATTAGATGTGTGGAGACAATTAGGTCCGCATGAAAGACGCTCTGGTGCCTGAGGTCATTTATAAGTAGTCATTGTAAATAGTGAGAAAAGTTGAATTAGAGAAAAGCTGAAAATTAAGTTGCACGCCCTCATTTGTTTCAGTGTACCAAGTTCCCTCTGAACTCCACACTGATGTTTTGAAAATCAAAACATGTTGCTGTTGAGGACATCGAATGTAAGGTGTCAGAGCAGAGACTGACCGATAGTGGGTTATAAAGGCTCATAATGATATCGAAATCTGATAGTCAGAGCCATTGTTTTACATAAATACATAACATTAAAGCAGCAATGGGAAGAAATGGGGCAAATATGATTTTAAAAAAAAGAAGTTATTTTTATAAAACGGTCACTATATCCTGACAGTAGTGCATGAGACAGGTAATCTGAAATAAAATATGTGCCTCTGGTGTCTCTCCACACTTGAATTACTACTGAAGCTTTAACATCTCTGATGAGAATCCCTTCAATTTGGTTACTGGAGAATAGTGACCAGTCGATCTGCTGAGTGGGACGTGTTACAGTGTAAACATAAACTCCAGTGCTTTCTGGGGGTTTCTAAATGACCTCGGACATATCTTTGGCATGTCTGTACTGACATTTGTTACTTAAGAGAAGGCGTATGCTGCTACACCTCACAGGCTCTTTAGATTTAAAGATGCTATGAGCACTATTACAAAAATTTAGAGGGCGTCTTTAAAAAGGCATAATATGCAAGAATGATCTAAAACCCCACTAGAAGTGTGTGGTGTTGTCTGTTTCTGCAGAGACCCTGCAGCCCTCTGCCTGGATTTTCTCTTTTTCTTCTTATTTCGCTTTACTCTGGACGCTTCTGGGCGTCTGCAAACAGCCTTTGGGCTCCACGTGGGGGTGCAACCCCCCAGCCAATAACAGCACGCAGGGTGTGCAGCCCGCTCAGGTGGTCAAATGCCGCCACTCTGTCACGCCCCTCGGCTTCTGTTACCGACTCCCAAGTCCCCCTTTACTCTGTTAGATGCAAAGCAGCCGTATTTCACGGATGGGAACGGGTTGAGTTATGTACATGTGTTCCAGTGACCCCCCCGGCTCCTCTCTGTGCTGAGAGTGCAGCTATGATCGGTGTGTGTCTGTAGTTTGACGAGAGCAGCGCTGAGCCACAGCCAGCGGACTGGAAGACTGCATTCATTCAAAATTCGGCAACTTCCCGCAGAGTTAGTTGTGCGTTTAAGAATGTAAAAACAATCGGAAAATAACGTTTTATTTCTCAGATTTGCTGCTTTGTTCTCACTAACGCCGCTCCCTCTCTTCAGTCACTCTATAGCTCGCTCTACCATCGCTGCTGTCTCTCTCTCTCTCTCTCTCCCTCCCTCTCTGCTCGTTGAGCTGTGGAGGTGTGCCCGACAGGAACCGACAACAGTTACATATTATACCTTTAAAGTTAGAATCCCAAGAAAAAGTCAAATTTCTGATATTGAAGTCAGGTACTAGTCTTCTGTAGCTATGCTATATCATCACTCATAACAGAGGTCCAGTTAAAGAATCAGTAAATATTTTTTCAATATTATCTGTAGAGCCAAACCAACACTAAACGTATTGCGTTTGTAGTATATGTGATGCATCTTATTCCTCTGCGCCATACAGAAAATAGTCCCCAACAAATGCCCCCTTAAGTTACCCTTACCCTTTAAGTTAACATACAGGAATCTTATATTTTCACCTTCATTGTTTAACATGCTAAAATATATTCAACTTCTTCACAGCCCAAACAATTTATACTCGCAAAAATGAAGATGTAGGTTTACTCTCAGAGGGAACAATAAAGGAAATACACTCAACAAATGTCTACATATAGGATGAGGGGTTTATATCTAGATAAGATGTGTTTGAATAATCCCCCATCAGTGTGTGAAGTCTCTACTCTGAGACCATGAACAGCCGTGACAAGCTCAACAAAAACATTCGGATGTGTGTGTGTACATGTAAGATCAGTTCTACTTAGTGCTCATAAAACTAAGCTTTAAAAGTGAAAAGTAGTACTCGCTTTGATTCAAAAATATGAGCATGTCAATACAAGTTCTTTGCCAGAGGCAACCTCCAACTCCACCGAGATCATTTCTAAACGGCTTCTTCTAAATATACTACAACTGGAGGAATAAATTATGTTGCATTATCCTACTAACATAAGACACTTTCTTCCATTCCCTCATGTGGACTGCCTTTGACTTCAGCATGGCACTTGTCCAGTGTTCAAAATGTATATACAGAATCAAATCTACACAAGTTCAATATGGCAGAGTTAACTGGAATCCGATTTAAAAAGGACAGTGTGGAGGGTTCTGACAGAAGCTGGTACAAGTCACTCAACAGCGCTAATAAGGATGCAAGGAGAGCTCAGGCTGTACTTTCGGTTCTGGAGTCAGATCCATCAGCCATCTGGAGACCCTCAGGTTCATGCTCATTTGCATAATTGCCACAACTGAACATGGAAGCGCCCAAAAGGTTAAGAATGAGCAACAGGAAATACACTGAGGGGATGTTGTTCAGTTCTGGAGTCTGTGGTTAAAACATTTTTAATTCATGTTGTGGCTTATATTCAATATCTTATATATTTTTTAACTTTATATTTTAGTGTGACAAGTCACCAGCTGACCACGGGACTCCCACCTTTGAGCTCAAGTCCATGTATCCATATCACAACCACCCGGTAACTCCTTCACTCATATCAGATATCCAAACTATCCCTTTTATTTCTCCTCCTCTGTTCGGGACATTGTGGAGTATTTCCTCTCATTAACTTCAAACTACAGAAGTGTGTGTCAACCAGAGGGGAAGATTCAGCAGGTATACCGAATGTTCCCTCTGGTGTTGCTTAGTCTCTCAGGTGGATGCTCTGTGTGGTTTACTTGCTGTGGTGGAGGTACTGCTGGGTGAACATGTTGAGCTCGCTGTCCAGCCAGCCCGCCTTGTTCCTACACACAACAAAACAAACACACACCCATTAAACGTCACATATTATGATCATTTTCAGGTTCATATATGTACTTTAATTCTCTACTAGAACATGTTTATAATGTTAAAAAAAAAAGTTATTTTTATAAAGGTTTACATTATGGTGCGTTCAAACTCTGCTCAGTAGAAATGAGCAATAGGCAAAGTTTTTGGAGAGAAACTTGAATAAATCCAGTTGTTTGAACGAGATGTTTTCACAGCAATATAAAATCGATAGAGAGGGAATTATGACTTGTTTAACTTCCTAACAGTAGCTCTAAGCATAATTATAATACATAATTAAAACTACTGATGTCAAGCTTCTGTATAATGCAACCAGAGTTGGTGATTGTTGAAACAGTCGAAAGTGTGACCAAGACAGTTTTGAGGAGTTTTATTTTGTTTCTGTTGAGTTTGAATGAAGTGTGTTTTACAATGATCAGCAAGGTAAAATTACTGTTTCTGTCAATGGAGTCTGGTGGCTTTGAGGATAGAAATATTGTATGTTTTGTACCTTAATACATTATAATAATTGTTTAAATCCCTCTTGAGCTTATTTATTAGAGTTTATTATTTTAGAAAAACAACTTTTCTTCAAGAATTCAAGGTAACGCGGGGGTGAATGATAAACAAATGGTCATTTTGTGGGTGAAGTATTCCTTTAACGTCATTCATGATTAGCCCCACCACCACTCCACCCATGAATCTGTCTGGCTGTTTGTATATGCATGCCGAGTGTGGCGAAGGTTCTTACCGCAGCAGCTTAGCCTTGCTCTGTAGGCTGTCCAGCAGCTCGATCTTGCTGTTCATTTCAGAGATCTCATCCTCGAGGTTCTGACGGGTGACGTCTACTTGCTGGCAGAGCTGAGCGAACACACTAGCCAACTCCCTGATAAATACAGACAGAAGGGACGCAAACAGGGTAAGACAACGTTATAATAACAAAGAGGTTCTTCTTTCAAATCAAAATAAAAAACTAGACATCATAACTGCTCTGAGTGTCAAACTGTTTTAACATGCTCACTGCTGGACTTGGTGGCTGCAGTTGGATCCGGTGTAGCTGACAATGAGCTGCAGCTTCTCGCTTGCGTAGTCCACAAACTGTCTCTTGAAGGCTCTCTCCTTGGCCTTGGTGGTCCAGGTGAGCCGCTCGTAGATGTAGAGGAGCCCGTACAGACCTACTGACAGGGCGATCAGACGCCAGCCCACTGCCTTCCAGATCTGCACACACACACCAACAAAGCTTTAGGTCTGGCTGAATGGTACCCTCCTCCCTCTGATAGCTAACCACACACTGAAGCAGAATTTGACTGCAGAAATATGAGCTACTATGACATTAGACAAAAGCTACTTTTTACACATATTACAATTTAATTTAGCTGCATTGTTAACATCAAAATCAAAACAAAAATGCAAATTATATATATTAAAAAATCGTTAAATGACTTGAAAATAAAAAAAGGTTTTGGATAAATCATAAATATATAAACCACTTTTGATGTTCGATTTATGTTAAAGGTCACTTTGAATGATTAACTAATGATAATAGTTAGCTTGGGTTGTATTTCGGGACGGTTCTGGGAGGATGGTGAAAAAAGTCAGTTTAGAGCCCTGATTACTACTCTATTAATACTCACCACGCCGCCGACCACAAGGACACCCATGGAAGTACGAGATGTAAGGGAGGCAAGACCAGTCACCATGGAGACCATCAGCTCCTCCTGGGTCATGGAGCTTTGTGGGAATGGAGGCATGCTGGTGCTGACTGGAGTCAGGGCCATGGGCCGAGGGACCTGCAGGGAGAACACAGCTGAGAACAGCACAGAGCACTTGTTCATATCACTAACTCATCTGCTGCCAGCTCTACTAATGAAAGCTGTGAAACATGGCTGAAACCAAATGTTTTCTTTGTTAGACCTCAAGAACAGACACAATGTGTTGTGATACACACAATGTTGCCATAAATCAACCAATCAATGTAAAACTTGGATTGTTTTGCAACTAGTAAAATAGGTCAAATTAGCCCTGGTTGTGCATATTTTCAGGATTGTCTTAGGGACGAGCGTCATCTGACCAAGGTGGTGTTACCTGGTCGTTGTAGCCCATGAGGGCCCGCCGGGTGTTCTTGGCCCCTAGGAAGCGGTTGACCAGCATGGTCCAGCCCAGAGAGAAGTGGAAGCTGATGTCCTCCTGAAAGTCACTGCAGAGCTTGTCACAGGCCAGGTCATAACTGAGGCTGAAGCACTGACGAGGAACCAGCTTGTCTACCTGCTCTCTGACCGGGTTGGGCAGCAGAGGCTTCAGACCCTCTGCACACACAGACACACACACACACACACACACACACACACACACACACACACAGCAAAGAATCAATACAACATATTCAGTCATAATTTAGCACTAATGTCAGTGACACACAGGCTGTTTTCGAAACCGCATACTATACTAGTAGTACGTACTGATTTGGCCAAAATGTAGTATGTAGTATGCAGTATGCGAACAAAAGCAAAATCTCCAGTATGCCAGAAATACCCGGATGACGTACTGATTTGGAAAAATTCTCCAGTATGCATCGGACCTGTCTATCTCGCCTACTGTATCCCACAATGCAAAGCGCCGGAACAGCACAGGCTACGGGTATAAAAACAGCAGCCAGAAGCTGCTCTTTTTTTACGTTTTCTGTAGCCATTTCAACACTAAATTCACTTCTGAAAGTTTTTGAGGCGAGAAATCAACTGTGTAGATTATTAATATCGGCAGTTTTACGAAGTTAGATGGCGAATCGAACATTTGTTCCACCGTTGTCGGAGTTTAGAAGCTCCACAGAATACCGTGACAGCCAGCGAGCGCCTGCCCGGGTCGCTGCCAGCAAGCCGGGTAGTCACGCTCTGAGACCGCTATGAGCTGCTGGAGCTCTCTAGAGACCGGTCTGTAGACGAGAGGCTTTGATTTCCTTGTTGACGGATAGTTTGTTTAAATATCACAACACAGATGTCCATTATAAATTAACAGGAACCTGTGTTTATTTGCCTTTTTTCGAGTTAAAAAGCTCCACAATCACCCGCGGGCGTAGCTCGCTGGAGAGCCGGCCAGTGACGCTCACAGAGCGGCTGCAGAGCAGCAGAGTGGCAGAGTGGCGAGAGAAGATGAGAGGAGAGGAAGAGGAGAGAGAAGAGGAGAGGAGAGAGAAGAGGAGAGGGAAAGAGCAGCTTCTGACGGGGCAGAGAGGTTCCTGATGAGACAACATGACACTTTTTTAACATTTCTCTAATATCTGGAGGGAGATCAGTCCTGTTGCTGTAACTGAAAAAGCAGTTTGAGTAAAGTAAACGTTGTGGATGAATGTTTTATATTTCCCGTCTCTCCTCGTTGATGATCCTGTTTGTCGGACTTCTTTATGAGCTGTCAGAATAAATAGTTTAAACCTGCAGTATCTTATAAAGTAAACAAGCACAACATAAACAACAAAATCAAAGTTGTATTTTTTGATAATATTGTAATAGTGGTACAAGTTAGTTTTTTTGTCCTGTGCTTTAAGAGCTGGTTTGAAGGCTTAAGCCTCGTCTAGCATACTGCTAAATACATCACTTTAACTGTCACATACTGCATACTACTGAGGAACGCAGTATACAGTATCTACTGTATACTGTATACTGCGCTCCTCAGTAGTATGCAGTATGCGGTTTCGAAAACAGCCACAGAGTGGCTACATACATGTTTCCACATAAGGATACTACAGTCATAGTAAACAATTTAACATACATGCATGTCTCAGGTATAAATAGGAGGAGTGTTACCGATCATGTCAGTGTGCGTGGCCTGCAGGGAACTGGTGATGGAGGTGGAGCACCTCTCCGACATGTTCTTGCCCAGACCGTCCTCTATGTGTCGGTGGAGCTCCTAGAAGAAAAAAACAAACAAACAACCACAACAAAGAAACGGTCAAAAAATCAACTGCTGAGTCGGGAGTGCCTGACCACTGAGCCAGAATACTGATACCAACATACGACGTCCATCACAGACCAGATAAAATCTACATCTCTGTTTCACTGATGACTAACATCAAACCTGACAGCCGTTCTTCTATCGTATGAGTCAAGGGTAAACTAACCTATGACAAATTTGCATTACATCTGATGAGAAATTGGTGCGCTAACTAAAGCTGTCCCTAAAGCTGAACTAGAGCAATGTGCGGACCGTCGCGGAGTAAATGCGCCCGGTGAGGACCAGTCAGTCCTACCGCTGAGAAGTGTAAAAGTATGTGCGATTCATTATGAAACTGTAAAAACTGCACACATGTAAAGAGGCGGATAGAGCGGCTTTCACAAACGCAGACTGCTGCTTGCAATTTTTAAGACCTGCCAAAATTGTATTTAAGACATTTCATGACATTTTAAGGGCTTAAATTCAGGGTATTTAAGTAATTTTAAGACTTTTAAGACCCCACGGGAACCCCGTGTATACTGCGCAACACTACTGGCATCTGTCCACAGGTCAACTTGCCAAAAAGTACAGTATGGAAAGTGGACAGTATGGCAGCTGCGTAGACTCATTAAAACAAAACACATCTGAATGTGCAGGAAAAAAAAGTGGTTGTTATAGACAGAGGGCTTGGGCTCCATGTCAGCTTGCCCTGTGAAGCTCACATTAAGGACAAAGAATTCTGTTGAATATCTGTGTTATACTCACATTCTTGTAGACCTTGAGCACCACTGGTGATGGGTGGAAGTCCATGTGGTAGTCGTCCACCAGCACGTTGAGCTTCCTGATCTCCTCTGACATAGCATTAGACACCTGAACATGAGCAGACAACGTTCCCCGTTAAAACCAGCAGAACCAGGACACTTCATCTGTGACACATGTTGAACTTGAAATTTAATTGTTTTTCTTTTGACTTTTATTTGATGAGTGAGGAAATAGATCCCACAAGTCCATCACTTCACAAATCACCATTGAGATTAAATAAAGAACTTAAAGCCCAGCTGTTCCACTGCAGCTGCTGAGAAGGCAGGTATGTTATGATGTCGTGTTGGGGTTCACCTGTCTCTCCACCTCCTCAGTAATCTTCTTGATCTTGGCTTTGCAGTCCATGGTCAACAAGTCCAACTGCTTGTCTATAAACTCCAATCGGTCCTGACGGTCCTCTTTGGTCTCAAGGCAGTAGATCCTACCAAGACACACACACACGCACAGTCGATCGTTATTTGATAACACTATAAATTGTAGGGGTGGGAAAAATAAATAGATTCACCTACGTATCACGATTTTTTTTATTTCTTTATTATTATTAATACAATTCATATCGAATCGGCACCCAAGTATCGTGATAGTATCGAATCGGGAGGTAGGTGAATCGTCCCAGCCCTAGTAAATTGTAGATGGTATCTTTGTTACAATGAAAACCATATATGTGAATTATTTCTCCGATCATTCCATCTCTGGATGAAGAGTGTTTACAGTCTGAACTAACCGACACTCCTGCAGTCTAGACGATATGTAACAGTGTAAAGGTATCTGAGGGCAGATGATCAAATGTGTTTCCAGACTTTGGTTCACATACCGTCTCCATCTATGCATTGAACAATCTGCTTTATAATACCTGACTCACCTCTGTTCTTGTGCAGCAATGTGTACGGAATCCATAATGCGACGCAGGGCTTCGGAGATCTGTTTGGCCCTCACTGTGTGCTGCTCGAACTTGGTCTTCACCGCCGACTGTGAGATACATTCCTACACACAGCAACAGACAGCCCGACAATCCAGACATCAACTCAAGAACAATGGATAGGTTACATGATTCAGTGGATACCTCACTACTCTAAGTCCGGCTGAAATAACTGAAATAACTTTACTTATAAATTAATCTGAGTATTCAAATCTGTGACCCATTAAAACCGTATTCCCAGCTGTAACACGTACGAGGATTTTACCTCAAATCGCCTCTCGAAGTTCTGGAACTCAAACATTCTGGCTTGAAATCCCTCTGCAAGAGCTCCACCTGAAACAAGACAACAAAATGTAATACTGTAGAAAACTGTAGAATATTTTTCCAAACAGTCCACATTTAATGTGGTCTTTTCAAAGCTAGACCTGCACCCTCACATTTTAAATCCAAAGTGGTAAACACTACACATCCAGTAAAGTATGCACATTGCAGGAAAAGCAGAGCTAGACATCACGGCTAAAGCTGCATGCTAACTCTGGCACGGACAGGAAACGTTATCCTATCGTAACGTGCAATCAAGCCAGCCGTCAATCGCATCTCCGTGGTCAAATCGGCTGACGCTATAGAGCACCCATATACTGACATTTATGTTAAATGCATTCAAACGACCCCGATGGAGCTGACCATGGATGTATAAAGAGAACGGAGCTGACAGGAGAGAACTAGAGACGGACTTGGCGAAGTTAGCGGAAGTATACACGTGTGACTACGTCCGGTTTTCAAAATAAGGTGTTAACAAAGGGAAAACATTACATGTCCCTTATAAATTGAAAAATCCCACTAAGTTGTGAGGGAAATGTCTTTATCCTTTGATTTTTGGGTTGCTGGAAAAAATGTAATAAATAATTCCTGACAATGACTGATATATTTGACTTTGCAGTATCGAATCGCAATTCTTGTAGAATCACAATACTTATCGAATCGGCACCCAAGTATCGTGATAGTATAGAATCGAAAGATAGGTGTTTCGTCCCAGCCCTATCGCGATGACTGACTGACAAGCATCCCCACCTCCTTCCGGCATTCCTTGAGCCCTCTGCACACGAGCCTGAAGTACTTCTTTGGCAGAGACGAAGAAGATGCGGTCACTGGCCTGGGCTCGGTCCACCACACCCAGCTCATCCACCAGGAAATTGGTGCAGCGGTCCATATGCTGCCTACGGACCTGACACAACAACAACAACAATGCACTTTGTTTATTATTGTAGAGCAACGATGGTAACCGCTGAACCACCAAGCTGCTGCCATATATTTTTTGTTTGAGGGAAAAATGTTAAGAAAGATTAAACAATCTGGCAGTAAACTGTTGTCGTATATGTCTGTTGCTTTCAGCCTATTCATTCAACAACCTGTGAATGAACCAAAAACAAATGTCTCAACTGCAGATATTTTCAAATCTGGGCAAATAAAACCTGTTAACTGTATTATCAACAAGGTTAGATAACACCGGGGGTCACTGAGAAGGATTTAAAATTGGATACAGGATATTAGTCAGGGAGTGCAGAGGCCTGTGAAGCAGGAGGTGATCCTCAGGTCACTTCCAGCAGACCAGATGGAGTGTAGAGAAAATGAATACCATCTAAGCTGTTCACCTAATCTAAGGCTACTGCTGAGTCAGCAACAGGTTAATAGTGTTCCATGTTGTACCGATACTTTCCTCTTATCAACAATTTGGACTGTATAGTAATGACCTCACTTTTTAGTCTGTGTCACAGGCTTTGCTCTCTCTGGGTACCAATGAACACTTTAATAAGGTCCATCATCTTTAAAAAGGCACTAATTCGATATTCAGAGCATATCTGTTGCCTCCACACTCTCAGTGTTGCTCATGCTGCTCTCAACATGGCAACAGCTGAGCCGGTGGCTCGCAGCTAACGGTGCTAACAGTGCAAACAACGGCAACAGTGCTGACAGAGCTATCAGTGTCTACCTTGGGGGGGGGGGGAACCGGAGGGTTAACACTACGCTTACGTAACGACATTGAACGTTATCAGCTGTAACCACCATATGAGAGCAGTGCAGAGCGGTGGCCATGAGCAAGTCCGTGGGGCACACTCACATGCGCTAAAAGGCACACGCTGCAGGCTCAGTTATGTCAACAAAGCACAGAGAAGCTCGGACTACAGCACACACAGAGGGAGAACGACTTAGTTCTCTGTTCAGGTAGACGTCCCTCCTCTATATCTTTACATAGCAAATAGGTGTTTGCCGCTATATTAATTCTCTGGATATCATATAGAGAACCTTTAAAGACTATAAAGTACTACTCACGGGTGCCAGGAGGAAGCTCTAGGTGCGAGGATACCCGTGAATTAGGGATGTTAGTTTTTGTTAGTTTTACTTTCGATAGCCCGACACCCATTAACCGGATACTAAGTGGTTCATTTTTAAGAAACGAAAAACAAAAACGTAAAATGGCGTGAAATACAAGAGGTGCTTTCCAGCGCTCTATTGAGTCAATGAGCTTTGGTGCTGCATTTCAAACCGCTATCCATTTAGAGGTGCTGAAATTGTAATGGTTTGTGTTGTCCTGCCTTTTATTTTAATTTCTGTTGGATTTATTGCCGCATTTTGATCAGGACATTGTTAAGGGAGTCCAATCGATCGGCCACCAATTTCAACACGGATTTGTTGTTCATAATGTAGCATTATTAGGGAAAAAAGAGGTTGAGTCCCCTGGATGTATCAATAGTGAGTTTACTGCGCCCCAAACACATTTTCTATTGTCCTCGCCTCCCCAGGATGACGGGACGCCATTATTCTTGAGCCCCCCGCGGTACTGTAGAAATACGAGTACCGTCACGTTTTCAGAATTTTGGCATCACCTTGAAGTGAGTCTGTTCTCGTGACATCCCTACACTATACAAAATGTTAAATATGGTGGCACATTTTAAATTTCTGTGTGTGTGTTCCCAGGTGTAGACGCTTTGCCAGAGTGAAGCTGACTGACCTCCTCCATGTATTCAGGTTCTGAGGCTGAGGCGTCCCAGCGGTTGTTGAGGATGAAAATGTTGGGACTGGAGAGCCGCTCATTGACCTTGTGAAAGAAGGACTTCTCCTGTAGGAAGACATCATTTACAACCGTTTTAAAAGACATCATACATTTAAAACATTAGCATTAGCAAATTTAGGGGCCATGTCCACCAAAGCTTTTTTCCTGATGTCAGCGTATTTTTTTAATGCTTTGCAATGGGAGCGCCGCGTATTTACACTAATGGTAAAAACGGCAGCAGCGTGACAAGGCCCTGAGCGTCTATTCTGTGCCGAACTGCTGCATGTATGTTTTTTTTCCTGGTATCCAAGAGTAGAAACATTTTCAACTTTGGGTAAAACGTTACACTCGTCACTGTCACTTTTTACTCAGACGTCCAATCACAGTGGAGGTGGGGCGGGACAATTAGCCTACCACAAAACACATGGTGGACATGGCCCCTGCAGTCCTGCAGATTATTCCACTATCTCATCATACAGCAGTTCACTTAGTTCTGGAGCCGACTGACAGAATCTGTCTCAAACTACAGATTCTACAGAGACCAATCGCTCTTTTTAAACATACTGGCTCCGTCTAGAATGACACACGCAGCTGTCATGTCTCACCGTCTGCATTAGTGTGGACTCAGAGTTTGCCACCAGAACAAATACATCAGCATCCAGGCAGAACTTGTCGATCCAGCTGTCCAGTTCCGTGGTAACATCGATACCTGGGCTGGAGGGGGGAAACAGAAAGTAAAATAAGCAAACAGCAGTCCCTCTGCTCATCGTCCCAGGGACGACAGAAAATGTGTTTGGGATACAGTAAACTCACTATCTACGCTTCCAGGGGACGCACCTGATTTATTTCCCCCTCATGATGTTACATTGTGAACAACAAATCCGGGTCGAAATCGGCAGGACGAGAGCTAGTTAACGTTAGCGGTTTGCTCCGTGCAGATCTGTGCTGCTTACCGGCTGCTAACGGCTAACGTTGACTAGCTCTCGTTCTGATGATTTCAACACAGGAGGTGCCATTGATTTATATCATGATGCATTCAATAATAATTTGTATTGGGCAAAGGTAAATTCTAACATTATCATGATGTGTTCAAATGTAATCTTGTAAAATGTAGTTTTTTGCAAGAAACTTGAATAAATCCAGTTGTTTGAAGGAGATGTTTTCACAGCAATATAAAATAGATATTAGAGAGGGAATTATGACCTGTTTAACTTACTAACAAAAACCAGTATGCAAACTGTAATAAAGGAGTGGATGTTGGCGTACATGGGATTAATTGCTTTATTTTTGTTTTTAACAGTGGTATCAAATTGATATCGAATTGTGATATTTCACTGGTATTGGTATCGACTACTAAATGTCTGGTATTGTGACATCACCAATTACTATTACTACTACCAATTTTAACTCTTGATTAATTTTCAAATATTAGGGCTGTCAATCGATTAAAATATTTAGTCTCGATAAATCACATGATTGTCCATAGTTAATCAGGATTAATCACAAATTAATCGCACATTTTTTATCTGTTCAAAATGTACCTTAAAGGGAGATTTGTCAAGTATTTAATACTCTTATCAACATGGGAGTAGGCAAATATGTTTGCTTTATGCAAACGTATATATTTATTTTGGGAAACCAATTAACAAAAAACAATGACAAATATTGTCCAGAAACCCTCACAGGTACTGCATTTAGCATAAAGAAATATGCTCAAATCATAACATGGCAAACTGCAGCCCAACAGGCAACAACAGCTGTCAGTGTGTCAGTGTGCTGACTTGGCTATGACTTGCCCCAAAACTGTGTGTGATTATCATAAAGTGGGCATGTCTGTTAAGGGGAGACTCGTGGGTACCCAGAGAACCCATTTTCATTCACATATCTTGAGGTCAGAGGTCAAGGGACCCCTTTGAAAATGGCAATGCCAGATGTTCCTCGCCCTATCAAATACACTATAATTATGTTTGGTAGGGCCTAGACTGCTCTATATGAAAAGCGTCTCGAGATAACTTCTGTTATGATTTCACGCTATATAAAAATAAATTGAATTGATTAGTATTGCTATTTTTATTCCACCATTATTGCATGAGCATAATAAGCGTGTAATAATAGCATGCACATGCCAGCTTAGTAAGAGTCATTTGTTTGCCTTTTGCCACAAAAAAAAGCTCATGTGACAAACAGGTGATGGAGATGATTTGTTGATTAAATAGTGTTGACTTGTGTCTGACCTGTCCACCAACACCAGATCATCCCTGAGCAGAGCACACTTGGCTTTAGGCCACATGACACAGACCAAGCTGCCGGCATCCAGGTCCTCATCCTGGTGGAGAGCGTGGGCCAGCTGGTTCACCGTCTGTAAACGGACACAACATCAGCATCAGATGGGTTCACATACACAGCGAAGACCAACGTTCCACTTCTACAGACTGGAGTTGTGGAGGTATGGAGGTATGGAATGGAGACAATTTGACCAATTTGCATAATCAGTGAGCTCTGCTGACCTTTATGCTCTTCTTCTCCTCAGAGCCTTCAGTGAGGAGGAAGGCCTCATTGCCATCTGTGCCCTCCACCCTCAGGAAGCAGTTGGTGGTGTGTCCTATTCCAGACGGCAGCACTTTGTCACACAGCATGGCATTGATCACTGAGCTCTTTCCATTACTGGTCCTGTAGAACAAATGACAGGCCTGTCAGCAATGCCCTAGCTTTACTTTGAGTTGATGTTTAATCCTCCAGTTTCAGGTCAAATTTAACATTTGTAATTTTTTTTTTTTTTTTAAAGCTACACAGAATTGGATTAGTTTAAAGGTCACATATTATGCTGATTTTCACATTCATACGTGTATTTGAGGTTTCTACTAGAACATGTTTACATGCTGTATTGTTCAAAAAACACTATTCTTTGCATATTGTCTACCTGAATATGCCTGTATTTTGTCTGAAAAGCGAGGTTCAGTGCCCGTCTCTTTAAGACCCCCTCCCAAAAAAGCCCAGTCTGCTCTGATTGGTCAGCGTTTCAATCAATTGTCGTCAACACAGCGTCACTGCAGCCGGGGATTCACTGTGTGTGAGCTACACTTAGTTTGGCGGCGCTTCAACCGCGAATAATAACCGGAGTAAAACATTTTCTAAACCAAAAACTTCACACAGCACACATTCCAGCAGGAATCCGATCCGAAATCCGAGAGAAATTAACAACATCCTCAGCCAAGATTACAGGTTTCCCTGACAATTTTGCTCCGGTAAATAATACTTAAATAGAATTCTGACCCGCTCGTTCTTACACAGGTTTTCTGATAGATGTAGAAGGAGAAAAAGAGAGAGGATGTTTTTTTCTGACACTTTGGGGGTCTGCAGACACACCGGGGACATATATTTATGTTTAAAAGCCATAAAAAAAAAAGTGCATTTTGCATAATATGTGACCTTCAATAAAGAAAAAAATTAAGAAACAAAATGTGGCTGTAATAAAACCAAGTAATTTTGATTCAATATAGATAAAGTAAGTTCTACAATTAGAGAGAGAGGCTAAGAAACAGATATACATACCTCCCAAAGAAGACCACCTTCATATGCCTGCGGGCGAGCACTTCTCCAATCCCTGCCACCTTGGCGAGGTAACCCCGGACCTCCTGGACCTGCTCCTCTGTGGTGACCGGGTCCAGCTCTTCATTTTTGTAGGTATCTAACATGCAGAGGTCATTGAACAGAGGTCAATCATTCCAGTTATACAGTATGTGGAGTTTCCATAGATAAGCCTCTGTAGTCTGGCAGTATCATACAAAACTATATATCAGATTTGGCATGTTTTCAGACTGATATCATAATGTTTAATGCCAGATTCAAGCAGGTCCCAGAGGAAACAGAAATTATTTTGCAAGCAACGGTGAGCGAGTTTCAATTCATGTTAACGTTAAATTAACAACTACTTGTTACCTTTATCCTGATATAGCCTACACGTTACCATTATTTTTGTTTGAGACAGCTGGCATTATTTTGTAGCCAAGTATGTTCCATACAACGCTTGCAATGGCAAAACGCTGAAGGCTACCGTGTTTTGGCTAACGTAATGTAACCATAGCTCGTAGTAGTAGGCTATCATCCTAACCGGTCTGTGTCATCCGTCATCAAAATATAACATTAGCATTTTAAATAAATATTTAATGGCCTAATGGTCTGTCACCATGTCAGTGAATTTGAACTACTGCTTGCAATCTGAGGATATATATAGAGAGAGTGCGTGTACAGCCTCGGCTGTTTTCTTACAGTCATTGAGCTATACCTGAGGAATAAAGTCTCATCATTTTCCTCTTTTTTTTTTACCGTGGTATCGAATTGGGTATCGAGAATCGTGGAAATTCACTGGTATTGGTATCGACTACTAGATTTCTGGTATCGTGACATCCCCATTGCATTAAATTCTGACTTGTTGTGCTGTGTTGAAAGCGATACGGAAATATGTCCAACCTAGTAATATTGCAGCTGTGCCTGCCAAATCATTATCATTATCAAATCCTAAAAAGTTTTCCCCCACTGCAATAAGAACTCTGAACACTTCTCACTAACAATGACAGAAGCACTGCACTTAAAACCTTTGTAAATAGAGTCTGTGAATTTCATCTTGTGGTAAAATGTTAATAATGTCTGTTGTGTTAGTCGTGTGTCTAATGTGATGTCTAAGTGTTTTGATGTTATCGACACTGCTGTATTGTGAAAAGCAAATTCCACCAACCTCAGTCGTGTGGTCATTAATAAATGATAAATGATTGATTGTTACAAGTCATCCGGGTACTTATTCAGATATGAGACCAACATGTTAAATTGCCTTCAGATTATCATAATGCAATAGTGCATGTGTGAAAGGAGAGCAAATGCAGGCGGGAGGGTTACCATCTAGAAAGGAAGCGCTCTCCTTAATGTAGGCCCCCAACTGTTCAAAGATCCCGTTGATCTTCTTCTTTGCTGTGACAAAATGCTTGAGTGGCGATGCATTCACTTCCGCCATCAGTCTCTTATCCTTCTTGCCGTGGACTGCGTTGCTGTTGGGTCTTGGGAAAACCAGAGACATGGCACTGGACAGGGGACATCAAAAACACCCTTAGAAGCATGTCTGGCAAAAGAGTCAAAACTGAAATCTGAAATACACTTGTAGTGAAAGAAAATGAGACACAAACATTTAGTAGTGCAAATGTGTATTTTAAATACCTTCACCATCTCACTGTAGACTGGATTGACAAACTGCTTAAAGTAGCGTTGTCCAAACTACAATTTTACACACCCAACAATAATATACATCAGTGCTGGAGGTAACCAGTCCATCACCAACTTTCAGCATTCAAAACACTACCTGGTTGTAGCTGAAAGATGTATCTGTAATTTAATGGCTTAGCCAGGAATTTAATTTCAGTTTAGGTGTCTATTTTAGGTATCTCTTTTTTATGCTTACCCATTCTACTTCAGAGGAATTGTACATGATAATACAAAAGATAAGATACTGCCAGTTTTAACCTTCTGATATTCAATAACTTGTTTTGGTTTCCAATTCAAATATCAAATATATTTGTATTGTTGTATAATTTTTTTCATGTTAGCTTCTTCCTCAGGAATCTGCATGATCCGCTTCCTGCACATTCTTTAGTACTTCATGCATCGAAACATATACTGAGTGGACAAGAGCGGCTGTGGCTTAGAGGCAGAGCAGGTCGTCCACCAATCGGAAGAGTTCGATCCCCAGCTCATCTACATGTCGAAGTGTCCTTAAGCAAGATACTTGAACCCCAATTGCTCCCGAAGGCTGTGCCATCGGTGTGTGAATCAGTATTTAAAATTAGATCCTGATGGGCAGGTTGGCACCTTGCATGGCAGCCTCTGCCATCAGTGTATGAATGTGTGTATGTGAATGCTGACATGTAGTGTAAAGCGGGTTTGAGTGGTCAGAAGACAAGAACGGTACCATTTACAACTCCAAAGACTTGGTAAAGTTGCTAGCTTGAATATTGAAATAATCAATGCTGACTTGAAGCACAAGATGGGACATGTTGACCTTTATTCCTAATCTTAAAGGGCTACTCCACTCACTGATTTAGTATTGCCCATTCATAAAGTTGGGGCACTCATAAACAAGTTTAAAGTCAAAGCAGCAGAGGATGAGACGCCCTAGTATGAGTCAAGCTCCAAAAATGCTGGATACAGCCTCTGCTATCCCTGTATGATTGTGTGAGTGAATGCTGACATGTAGTGTAAAGCGCTTTGAGTGGACGGAAGACTAGAAAGGTGCTATACTGTATAAGTGCAAGTCCATTTACCAAAACAAAAGGAACGCCTAAACAGTATAGTCCAACACAAACTGAGGCCTCAGACACTACCATAGACTGACAGCTCTCTGACATTGTCAGCTTAAACTTAAAGAAAAACAATAACGTTTTAACTACCTGTTTTATTGGACTGCGAAAGATTTTAGCATTACCTGAATTCGTGACGGTGTCCACCTCTGTGGTGAGACCTCTGTGGTGGGACCTCTGTGGTGAGACCTCTGTGGGGAGGCTGACCGCCCGGAGGCCATTACTCTGATGTGACCTTTCACACAGTTTGAAGGTAACACTATAGGTATGGTCTGAAGGTCTTCTTTTACTCGTTTAAACATCGGGTAACTTACTAAATGTAACACCAACACACATTGAAAAGCGACACAGACACATCCAGCTGAAATCTATGACGTTAAGCTAGCGTTAAATAACATAGCTAGTGTTTGAGGAGCATGTCATCAGGCTGTCTAACGTTATAACTTAAACCTCTAACGTTATAATAGCTCATCTACCGTATCTTACGTCACTCACATGTCCTTCTCCTTGTGTTAACGTTAACGGGCTGTAACTAGACTGGTCCTGATTGGCATGACAACGCATTGACTGGGGACGAATCCATGAATGCTAAAGCTAACTACAAGCTAACTAACTTAGCCTTCCAGTGAAGTGAACTCAGACTGGATGCTAACGTTAGCTAGCATCCGGTGTGTGACTTACCGTGGATGGGGATCGTTCCTCACAAATAATCCTCTTGCATCCTGGCCCCCTCAGCTGTTGAAATGTCTACCAGATACCTAGCTACTAACGTTACTGAGGACTGGGTGTTAGCAACCGTAGCTATGGTTAGCTCGCTGTGCTAGTGAGTGAAGGGGGCGTCGCTGAGTGTTTAGAGCGAGCGCAGGTTTGATAGCCAGCTCTTTTGTAGCACTGTCACTAATTCCGATAATAAATACACTAATATATGTATTCCAAACTGGGTGTTTCCCCAAACAGCCGGTCTTTCAGCGAATTGATTAGGCTACCAGAGATGAGTTGAGCTGGAAGCAGCAGACGGTTCGATCGACCCGGTGCACAAGTATCGCGAGAAGAGGTTTCGATGCTTCACTCGCTTCACGAGACTACCGGTTTTACATTTAGGGCTGTGGGACAGGGGATGTTCAGGGGGAGATAGCAGGTCAGCAGTAGATGCCACATAGAAGTGGTGTACATCATCTGAAAGCTGGGAACCTGAAGATTAATTTGAGATCCAGTTTAGCACTGTGTGTCAAGTGATTTTAATCATTAATAAGAAATAAAAAATAATTAATTAATTAATTAAAATAAATTGTGAAAGTGTATCAGGGCTTAGAACATGATGATATAAGTTTGTGATGGACATTCACATGCTCTATTATATTGTGGGTTGATAACATTTGTTACACAGATTTGGTGCTAAATTTAACCTTTTTGTTTACCACTCAAAAATTGATAAAAATGATCAATAATCCCTCCAAAATTCCACATTAAGACACCAAGACCTTGAGGAACACCATAGAAAAAGCCATGCTGTGAATTGGTATCAACAACTTTTGACATTTGGAGATTTCTGCAAGAATTGCATTTTTTGGTGATTGGATGACAAGCACTTCTGTTCTGGAAACTGCTCAGAAAACCCCCTTATTGTCAATATACCTAGGGAAGCCATCCATCCTCTGAATGCCCTAGTCATTGTTAAAGTATAGAGACCAATCACCAAAAAATGTCTTGTACCAAAGACAGGTTCAAATCTGGCTTGGAGCCCTTCTGCATGTTCTCCCCGTGTTACCATGGGTTTTCTCCGGGTTCTCCGGTTTCCTT